>NC_137591.1:17588754-18188754 GCF_963210335.1 Falco punctatus | reverse complement strand
CGGGGGCAGAGGCGCCGGTCGCTGCCGGCCCGCGGAGCCGAACGCGGCCTGGGGACGGGCGGGCAGCCGGGGGCCGCCGGCTCACGCGTGGGGAGGGGCCCGCGGAAGCGTTCGGTGAAGGGGGCCGGAGCGGTGCGGCGGTGGGCAGCAGCCGGGCGGCGGGCGAGGCGAGCAGCCCGGGGGAAGGGGCTGGCGCTCGGCACGATCTCGCCGCCGCGGTATTTGCGCAGCGCGCCCTGCTCACGGCCCGGCCCCCGCGGACCCCTCCCCTCCCCGTGCCCGTCCGCCCCCCGCCCCATCGCAGGGGCTACCTGGGGTCAGCCCCGGCTGCTGCCACAGGCACCGGTCACAGCTGCGTGCCGGTTCCGTGGCCGGCAGGCAAGGCGTGAGACCCGCTAAGGGTCACCCTGGCGCCGCGCTCCAGGGCCGTCGTTGCCACTCCGGGGAGTCAGGATAACGTGCTCGGAGAGGGCACCGCTTTGTTCCATTACTGATAGGAGAAGCAGCCACAGGAGAAAAAAAAAATGTGCTTTGTTGTTAAAGCTGTGTCTGGTTTATACCCGCACCATGAACAACCTTCCAAGTGACAGTGGGTTTTCAATGTCTGTTTTCTTTCTGGTTGACTTCTGTGGTCAGGAAAGCGTTACCCACCGGACTGTGTAAAGAGACTAGCAGGGAGAGAGGGGAGAAGGAAAGGCACAGGGAAAAAGCCAAACCTGCTAATGGATTTATCCTAAAGTTAGGGATGAAGGAAGTTACAAGGACTTCTCAGCTCATGAAAGGCCTTCCCTCATGGACCACCCTCCACTGGACTATCCCATTTAGACCCCTGCCCTCACTCACCTGGGGACGCTGGATAACCAGTAGAAGCAAAGAAGAGACACAGTGTCTTGCCCTTACCTGCCAGTGCTTACAAATATTGCTTGCACTGGGCAGCTGAATCCACAAACAAATTAAATTCTTTCTCAGATGAACACAATGATCACACATGATCATTTTCCTTCCAGCTCTTTCCTCTGGAGCAGAGGGAGGAGATGCTCTCCCAGTGTCACAGCGAGTTGTGCAGCACTCAGACCCAGCACCATCAGCCCTCTCCACTTGCTTCACTGCTGCAGTAGCTGCAGCTTTAGCATGGACTCTTGCAGACAGCTACGACTCTAGTGAAATGCTTGAGGTTTTGGAGATCATTTGTAACTTCTTGGTATGCTACCAAGGCCCGGATGGAAGCCAAAGACGACGACAAGGAAGGGCTCATAGAAAGTGGAGGACAGGCTGGCAGTATGGCTGCAGGTAAGCAGGGCACAGTTTGCCTACCCTCCACTTTAGACACCCCAAGGTTTCTGAAACTGCACAGAGCTGCCAGAGACAGTGTAGGACCTCAGGAGACTGGGCCATGCAGGAGCAGCAGCTGAAGAGCAGAGAGGGTACCCAAGGATGCACTGGAGACCTGCAGTCATGGAGATGGGAGTGGAGAAAAAGACATGGTTAATTTGGAGAGCCACCAGGGAGGAGAATGAAAAAGCATGACCAAGTGCTGTGATGCTCCCCTAGTGAGCTACAGCTCCTAGATCTTGTTTTCTGTCTTTAAAAGTGGCAGGTGAAAACTGGGTGTTACTTCATGCTATCAAAGGCAGGTTTGCTGTGAGTGAACAGAGCAGCATTACCCCCTCTGGTGCTGCGTGAGGGATCCGAGAGGCAGCGTTCACATGCTTAGCAAGAGCACTCCATGATGAAGTGCTACCTACCTATGTTTTTTTATTGATAGCACGCTCTGCTGCTGGCCAGGTGTCCCCAGGCACGTTACTCTGCCTGTGCTGGTTACCCACCTCGCTATGTCTGTCTGTCTCTTGATGACAGCTAGTAGATCACTCAGTACTTCTGGACATCTTCCTTGGGGTTGCACAGGGCTCCAGCTTTAGTATCTCCAGATGCTTTCTGTAAAGGGAACAACACAAACAGCCTTCACTGGACATGCATAACCAGGAGCCCCTTCACCTTCCCCCAGCACTGCCGCCTGCTGCTCTGGCACCCAGCCTGGGAAAACCAACCCCAGATCTCCCTAAATTCCCGTCACCTGCGCACAGGCAGGTGCAGAAGGTACCATGCTGATCAGGGATGGGGCAGAAGGTGCCCACCACACACAGCGAGTGCCAGGCAGGCTGCAGTGGTTTGAAAGCGCAGCCTGCCCTGGGCACAGGATGGGGCACCAGGAATTAACCCCCTGTGAGAAATGTGGGTGGTACAAAGGTGGCAGCTTGCAGGTTAACCCACCAAGGGGCCGGTGGCAGCACAGCTATGTTGAAGGCCTGTGCTCTGAGCAGCACATCCTGCTAGCAGGAGAGGCAAGAGATCTGGCCTCAAGGTACAGCTTTAAAGCAGCTGACCCTGTACCTGATGTGTATCAAATCCAGATAATATTAACTGGGTTTAACTTGCTCTTGACACCCATGAAGACAAGCTAAACTGTTGGAAGTATCTCTAGTCAATGCAAGTGCATCCACGTGAGGGCTTGCACCAGTAAACTGTAGTGATCTGAAGGTGTGCTGCCACGTGAGCCTCTCCTGTGGACCTTGCAGTCATTTGGACACCCTGTTGCAAGGCCTTTCTGGGCATCACAAACATACACACTCTTCAGAGCAGGAAGGTTTTTTTTCCCTTTGTAGAGCTCTATTCAGATTTCTGCATGTTGCTGCTGGAAATCCATGCATCTCCCTGTATTAATGGCTTCATCTCACACTAAATCCTTTTTAGCCGCAATGAAAATCAATAAAAGATGCCCATATGATATGATTACCTGTCATAATGATATACAATTACTGAATGACCCAATTCCTACTTACTGAAGCTGCGTAGCCTTGGTAACATAGGAGGAATGTCCACAGAGTTAGGGGACAATTGCTTTGCCCTTTGCATTTCCAGGGCAATGTGACTGCCTTCACCACATGTTGAGATTTGCCTCCTGGACCTGCTCCTATATATTGTTCAGCTGAGGAACTTTCTGCTGGCTCAACTAGATTCCTTTCCCAGTGCTTTGGAAAGACTCTGCTGTTGTCCAGCTTGACCTCAAAACTGTTTTCTCAGACAGTGCCATCCTTTTTCTCCTTCCAGAAAGCTTTGCTGCTGGGTGAAGGACTTACAGTTTCTCATCAGGCTCTGATTTGCTTTTCTACTGTTTTTTTTTGCTGGCTGCTCAATTAGACACTAAGTCTTCCTGCAATTCAGTGATCTGAGAATCCAGGTCATCGTTTCCGTCAGAGCTGCTTCCTCCTCCATCTCTGCTGAGCTGCTCGCAGCTCTTCCTTCCTGGGCAGACCTCCACGCTCCTCGGACTGCGCCTGCAGATGCGGTACCTCCCTCCTGCTCTGTACGCTCTGTCTCGAGCTCCCGTCACAGTTTTCCTCCCTGAATTACAGACAACAATGATGACCTGAGGTTCAGTCGTACAATTCCTGCCAGAAATTTTTCTTTGCTGCTTGCAGTTCATGGGACTGCCTTGCCCATGGTTACCCAGCCCTCCAGGTCACTGTGGCCAGGGGCTGCCTGGGGGGTTCAGCAGGGCAGGACGCAGCCAGCAGGACCCATCCTACCACTCCAGCCAGGGAGCAGGGCAGGCCAGTAGGCACAAGGGGCAGCCCCTGGGCATCAGGCTCCTTCCTGGGGCTGGGGCTGGGCCAGGACATCAACCCAGGGGTGAAATATCACTGTGACCATAAGCGGAGGCTTTGTAGACCAGTTGCTGGCTTGGAGCAAGGACTGACTGCCCAGGGTGGGCAGAGCTTGCCGCTGCCACAAGCCAACCTGGCCCTACCTTGCCAGTGTCATGACACTCACAGCCCCACTCCCGCTCCTGCTGTGGCTCCCCCGCTTCTCACAAGGCTCACGTCTTTCAGCCCCATAGACCTCCCCGACTCCACAGCTGTGACAGCCCATCCTGGCGCATCCTTTGTCCAGCTACAGGCAATAGCCTGGGTGTGTGGCATGGAGGGAGCACCAGAGAGGCTGCCTGCTTCCAGAACTACAGCTTTCGGGTGCTTTGCCAGTCCCCAACATGCTGTTCCTCAGGGTTAGGTGCCCTCCGCTCCACGACAACTTCAAGTATTTTTCTAGTAGTTTTTTGGGTGGTGCCCACGGGAGTCCTGCAAGCCACCGCTTCTGCCAGCACAGCAGCAGTGTCCCATCGCAGCATCTGTACTGCACCAGCACAGCTGCTGGCTGTTACAGAGGTGCCTTCGCATTTTTAACCTCCCCCCATCTCCAGGGGAAGGAAGAACCTCACCTCTTATGATTCATTTATTGACTGGTGTGAAAAAAGCCAGTTCCTAGAGGAGTCTGCTCTGTGTGCCTATCCATGTTGAGATTTCCATTAATAATTGCTCAATCTGTCAGTCAGGTTTCTGTTTGGTGGTTGTTTGTTGTTTTTTAATTTTTTACCTACAGGATGTTTCTGTGTCTGTCTTCTCTCTGGTTTTAACATGATAGCGCACACAGGCTGTGCTGTGAACAAGTGAAACTGCATGTTCAAACTTTGATAGAAATCACTGTCAGGCTTTATATTTTATGATTCAAAGGTATTTATAATTCAGCAGGAGGCTTTCAAAGTGCATACATATGTACATACATTTTCTTTTTTCTTTGATTTAATATTTTAGCTACTTTCTCTGAAAAGCAGGCACTTATTACATACCTAAACCATCACTTTTGAAGACCTGGAAATATGGAAGTATTTGCATTTCTGTTTCCTTCTTTTCCTACTTGCCTGTTTTTCAAGTTACATTCCAAGGAGTCTATTTTAAATTTCTTTTTTTATTTTTTAAAGACTCTTGGACATCTCTCTTTTGCTCCTTCTGTGTTATCTGTATCACCTTATTGTTGCCTGGAGTCCATCTCTCTCTCTCTGGGTGGTCCAAAGTCACTACAAAACAGGTCTGACCTCTGTTCTTCAATCACATTGAAGGTATTTGACCTTTTTATATAGATGTAGATAACTGCACAGTGCTGACAATCCTAGTAACCCCTTTTTCCTTTGCTTTGTCTACTAAAGATTTGCAGCAGTGCACCTGAAAAAGAACACTCTCCACTAGGCCTTGTTCCCTGGCATTTATAGACAATTCCTATTAGCCTCTTTTTTCCTCTTATGTGAGAGCATGCTTCTGCTTGGTCATTTTATGCAAGCAAAAATAAATTAATCTTTTAGTATCCTGGAAAACTTTTCTGTGCTTGCTCTTCTTACAGCTGGGTATCTCAACAAGTCTGAACAAAGTAATTCCCAGAGGCAACGTCCAACAGCAACAGGGCAAAGGAAAAAACCCAAACCCACATCTGACATTCATAAAGCTAAATGAACCTGTAAACGGAGCAACTGACTGAAATAACTTGATCTGGCTCCTGTCACCAAACCTATTTTGCTCCTGCAGGAGTCCAGCCCCTTGAGCCAGGTCATTCCTGATAACCTTTGCTTCCCCAATGGTTGCCCAAAGCCCATGATGTCCCATGACTTTCTCATTCCAAAGGTTCCTTTCAGAGCAACAGGCTGGCCCCTGGCTCTGGGAGTTGCACGTCCCTAAGCCAACCCTGATGCTACAGCACCCAGCCACTGCAGGGCTCTGGTGAGGGGGTTCCTGGGCACCCTTCGCTGTGCCATGAGCAAATCCAGTGCATGGGATGAAGGGAAGGGTGAGAATGGCAATGTGGATCTAAAAACCCCCAACTCTGTAACTTCCCAGTGTGAGACAGCAGCTAGTACCATCTGGGATTGCCCAGGACACTTGGGTCAACAGAACAGCCCCTGCCTGAGCCCTGGCTGTCTCCTGGCTTCACCACAAATCTGCAGGGCCATCAGTGACCACACTTACACCCAAGTATGCCCTGTGGGCTGTGGAGCTGGTGGCTTTATACCCCAGCTGTGGAGGCCAGGGGGTTTCCAGGAACTGTAATCCTCACACCACGATAGCTTCCACATCAGCACCCCTACTTCAGTCCATCAGTCAGGAGGAAAGAGGTTTCCCTATGCTCAGCCCTCACCGCCTTGCCTCCCAGCAAGTCTGACATGTAGTACCAGAGCTTATCGCACTGAGCCTTGCTGGCTGAGCTGGGCAAGTGCCCTGGGAAAAGGGACCAGAAAGGAAACAGAAGAAATTTTCATTTTATGGTCAAGGACATCCATTTATCTCCACAGTGCCTGCAGAGCACCGGTCTGTCTTTTTTTCTTCTAAGAAAAATACTAACACAACACACCAAGAATCTACAGCTAATTTTTAGCCAAATTATTTAAAAAGTCTCTTTACCTCATGCTGCCAGCATTTCTTACGCTGTTTCTGCATGGCATAACCATATCCCAGTAGCCCGCAGGTACCAGGTTTCTCCATTCTGGCCAAACACAAGCCTCAGTTGAAGGGAGCAGCTGAAGCACTCTCCCCGCTTTGTGCAGAGCTGCTGCACAGGAGCTGTAACCTTGAGCAGCTGAATAAAGGCACAGGCTTTCTGTGTGCTGGCTGTTGTCACCTGGGCTGTGCCTGGCATCCCCCTCCCTGGCACCCCTTTGTGGGATGTCCCCAGCCTGTTCCCTGGCTTGAGAGCAGCCTGGGAGTCCCACCTGGTGGCACTGGCTACCAGCAAGAGCTCTGTGTAAGCATAGGTCTCTTAGGAAACTGTCCTAAACATTTAGGTAAGAGATGTTTAGTCATTAAAAAATAAAATAAAATAAATGTAGCTCCCCAGTGCTAGGGAATATTTATGTCACTTGTCTCAAAACCAAAAAACAAACAAACAAAAACGCAAACAAAACCACCCCAAACAAACAAGAACAGAAGAAGAAAGGCAGTGGGAACTCTCAGCTACAACACAGTGTGTGCAGTGCCCCCAGCAGCCCTGTGCCGGGGTCTCACAAACTGTGGGAGGCATCACAGCCACATCACAGGTCTTCCAGGGGAAGCAGCTATGGTTTTAATTCTGACATCAACAACCCAAATGTGCAATTAGGCAGAGCGCTCTTTGGGAGCTGTCTCTATATCTGTAGTAAGGCTGCTCAAAGTGTGTAATTACTCAGACACGGCAATCCTGCAGGAGCCAAGCACAAGATGGCCATGGCAAACACATCATAACCATATCCCGACTCCTTGGCACAGGCAGATGGTCCGGGGGAGTGCAGGCACCTGGGACACAGCTCCTGGCACTCCCAGGGATCAGGGACACTGGTGGCACCATGCCCTGGGTTCTGGTAGCAGCTTAGTGTCACCATGAATGAGTCTGACATGCTTTGCCATTGGCATTACCGGGTATTGCAACCACCGTGTCTTCCTGCTGGTGTCTGCTCTGCAAGATGCCTTCTTCTGCTCAGAGTCCACCTACAACCTTGAGAAGAGCAAGGAAAATGCCACTTGACGGTCAAGATCTTTTTCTCCTGACTCCTTTCCAGTTTCTTGGATTCTCTCTCTGCTTTCAGACTCATATGTGCTGAAGTAATTTGCAGTCATGTCTAGGTTTTGCATTGCCACTAACTGCATTAGTTCACGGATTTCTTCTACCATGGAGTTCCTGCAGCTGCCGATGCCTTGCCAGTTAATTTATCATATATTTCCTTCAAATCTGAATTGAATTAGTAGAAAGAAAAAGAGGCAGATAAAAGCTGACACAGACCAGATGCCTCTTTCAGCTACTGCAACACCAACAGAAAGCGCGGGTAAACGTCAGGTGAGCAAGAAAAACCAGGACATAGACAAACAACTTGCCAGGATTTGATCATCAGCTGCTTACATAGGGGCTTTGAAAATTTCCTGCCCTCAGGGCATCAACATTTCTCTGAGCTTCCCAAGTATTGTGCAGTTCAAGGAAGACATTGAAAAGGAGCTCATTTGCATTAGAAAGACGTTGAACAGTGTGAGAACCAATGGTTGAAAGAAGACTAGCAAAAAAGACCATCCTAGGGGAGCACAGTATATGAACAACAACAACAAAAACAGCCAAATAACCCCCACAAAAAGTCTCCCTTCACCTCCTCAGTAGGATACTCTGCCCATCTTTGAGACTGCTCATTTTCAGTGATACGCACCTTCATTAATTAATGCCTGTCAGCACTGCAACACATACACACACAAAGCATTTGCTACCCAGGAGATGTTAACTTTCCCTACCAACATTACCACAAGCTTATAACTGTATCCTCCATGTTCTGCTCTAGCTTCCTATAGGAAATCAAACAAAGGACAAAGCCCTTAAATTCAAGGCAACCAGTGGCAGGGACTCAAGACCTGCAGGGAGCAATGCAAGGCTGTGGGAAGGAACGTGAGAGTGGGAGATGGGAATCCACAGAGAGGGGAAGAGAATGTCCAGCAACAGGAACACAGGACACCCTACTCCAGAGCAGGATGGAGACCCAGAGCTCAGCTACCTCCTCCACAAAAACACTTACCAGGCACAGAGAGTCCCATTTGCATGGACTACACCACACTGGGCAGAGCAGGACAGAAAACTTGGTACCCAGCTGCAGTGAAGCCATCTGAGCACAGCACTGATCCTAGGCCAATGCCCTACACCTGCCACTTTGGCTTTCTGATTTAACCTGCGCCAGCTGGTCCTACAGCTCCCTCCAATGCAGAGTAAAGCAGCGCTATGGCCCTCAGCACCCTTGGTGTGAAGTTACTTGTTCTTTATAAGCTGTATCATAGAGTATCTGGGAAGGAAAATGTGCGCACAACTTACGTGTGTGGTAGAAACATGGCTATTCAAACCCTTCTCATCCTCTTTCTTGCTTCTAAAGCTCAACGTCCTGCATACTTTTGAAATGTATGTAAATAAGCAAATAAATAAATGCATGTCTTTTTCTCCCAGGTGCTGCTTTCCCTGAGCCGTGTGCTGCAGCAAGTGCTCAGGTGGGCACAGCTCCCTTCGTGTTGCCCTCATGCTGCCCAGAGGGGGACCTGGGGCTGCTGAAGGACAGCCAAGTGGTGGCAGCCGTCCCGCTGCCCACCCGCTGCCTGCGAACCAAGCCCCTGCCCTTTGGGTCTGGCACTGCCAGGCCACCAGCCTGGCTGGACCTCTCAGATAGTCCAAACTGCCATTTGAAATTATTACAGAAGCCCTCAGAGAAAAAATGTCAAGAGGAACATACCACCAACCCGTTCTCTGCATCCTCCTCTTCCCAGCCTTGTTCAAAGACCCTGTGAAAGGGTTCGCAGGCTTCTGTGAACGTGGATGTTCATCAAAAATGTCTCCTTCCCCAAGCAGAGTTTCAGCTTATTTCAGGGCTTCCTCACAGAAACGCCCCCATGAATGGCTCTGCTGGCAGCAGCTCAGCTGACTGAAGTGGAAGCAGATTGGCACTTTTTAAAGACCTCTTCCTTTCATCAGTTCGTTGAATTTTTGTTAAAGTGATGTGAAATTATCTTGGAAGAACTGGGGGTATGGCCTTTTAATGACAAGAAATAAGGCATGAAAGATTTGTTCACAGAGGTTTTGTTTGTGTGCTTATTTTTCAACTCTCCAAATTTCCAGTTTCCCTTGATGGTCTCCCGGGGTGAGCAGAGCCTACAGTTAAAGGCTTGTTGAAGAAGCGAAAATACAAGTTTTTTTAACGTAAGTGGTTTTATCAGTTCTGTTTGCCAGATATTTTATTAAGTGCTAGGAAAATAAGCAAATTAAACCTCCTACTGGTTTTATTATAAATAGATCAGGCACTTGAGGCCCTCCAGTTATTTGCAATTTGTTTCATGAAAAATAAGCTGCCTTTAAACTCTGATGTTCTTCCTGCACAGTAAAGGGGGAGGAAGGGACAACCCTTTAGTCCTGATTTGTAGTTTGCTTTTTAGATCCACCTTTTTCCTTCTACACAGGTCACTTCTGGCAGCTGATACAAGATTTTTTCCTCTTTGTGCACAAAGGGGGAGAGTTTCATGAGAAGTCTCCAGCATCTTTTGGAGGAGAAGGCGTCCCCCCCCCGTCCAACCCATCTCTTCTGGCAGCCACCTGTGTCCCTGGTCCCTCTGTGCATCATCTAATCCCTGTGCTATCCCCAGCCTCATCTGAGCCAAGTTTCCAACAAGCATTGTGTCCCACAGGCTTTGCAGGAGGCTTTTCTTTCCAGTTCAGCGGTAGAGGAAAGATGAGGCTGGAGAGATGATGCTTTCAATCCCCTTTGCCCGCAGGCTCTCTCATAGTCCCACAGGGAGGTAAAAGGAAGCGACTGTTTATTAACAGAGGATCTCAACGCATAAGAGCTGCAGAAAGCAAATCAGAATGAGGCATTCACTGAATAAGCCATGATAATCCTGCCTAAAAAACTGGTTTTGCAGGAAAAAGAAGCCAAAAGCCGGAAAAAGAACCATGTAGGCAAGTACTGAGAATCGCTCAGAGAAGTACAGTATTTCCTCATCTGACCCAATAGTTGCTCATTTTTATGCTATCAGCCTGTGCATTCAGCATGCCCATGAGGTGATGTGCTATAGGGCTGTTTTTATGGCATAGTTTTTTGGGGTACTCTGATCTGGTGAGCATTTGAGCTGCTGCTGCCGTACCCTGCTTGTGTGAGAATTTCCTGGCTAGCTAAGGTGCTTCCTTTGCTTTTTAACAGCAGCAAAAATCTCCCTTTCCCCCTTCCCTGGAGGAAGTACCGTGACCCCTCGAGGAGGCAGCGAGGTTAGCGTGCCCCAGGAGGGTCCCGGCCACCCCCGTCCCCCACCCCTCCGGCCTCGCCTCTGAGCGCGGAGGTGGGTGGCAGAAGACACTGGGCAAAGAAGGAGCCAGAAATAAAGTTAGGGAGAGGAAGTTCAAAAATAGCAGAGCTTTTCCTGTAAGCCTGTGTTATTTATTTAATTTGCTGTTGTTGTTTTTGCTTTAGGGACCTTTTTTTTTCTCCTCAATGACAGGGGAACAAGGAAAGGGAGAAGCTTTGGGAAACAGGCAAGGAAATTAAAAAAACCTTTCAAAGCAAACAGAAGGGAAAAAGAGAAGGATTTAAGAGGAATGATACTGAGGATAAGAGCTTCCCCTCGATATACCCATCGGATTTTAATTATCAAGAACAGAAACCAAGAACAGCAGGAAACCCTCCTTCCCCTTCCCGAGGCTTTCAGCAGTGCCATTTGCAGCTGGCCCCCTGCAGCCCTCCCCGACGCCCACCCTGGGGCTGGGGGTGCTGGGCTCCCTGCAGCCAGCCAGGGACACCCTAAGGGCTGGGAGCCCAGGCTCCCTGTCCCCAGAACACCACACAGCTCTGCTGCCTTGGAACCCGTTCAGTGCCCTGCTCTGCTTTCCACGACCCCGCTGGCTGCTGCCCTCCCACCTCGCGGGACCTGGCCACAGCCCCCCAGCCCCGTGGGGCGCTGCCAAAGCCAGGCACAGCGACTCGGGGGCACGGGCACAGCTGGGATTTCAGCAGCAGAAGCCGAGGGAAGAGGAGGCAATCCCAAAAGCGAGCAAACCGAACCGGTGTTGCTGACAGAGCGTGCATCTACATGCTGCGGTGCTGTGTCACCTCGTGGCTTCGCTCGGCCTCTGCCAGCCCCTTCTGCAGCCCGGCTGCCCAGGAGCTTCGCTCAGCTGCAGACCCCCTGGGGGGACTTGGCAGGTGACCCCAGCCCCGGCCCAGCCTTCCAGCCGGGGGGAGCCTGTCTCACATCACTGAGATGGGCCACCACGGTGTGGGCACGCCTGGGGATGTGTGCTGGTGCTCACGGACAAAGCAGTAGGGAAAGAGCAGAGATTATCTTTACACCAGGGATGGAACTACATTTCCTACCATGGCACGCCTGATTAATTACCATCTGGTGTATACGCAGCTGTCACCTGGATCCAATCCGGGTCTGTTACACGCCGAGAGCGGCAAGGCCCCCTTTCCACCACCGCTGGCTGCGAGCGTCCTGCGCCACTGCGCATGGAGTTGTGAGAGAGATTTTCAGGGAAGTCTGCTGAGGTGCAGAGCTATAACGGGCTATTTTATCAGTGGATTTCACCTGAGGGCCTCGGAGTACTTTATATCACCTCTTGTCAGCTTGACAAACTCCTTTAAATGTTCCCCCACGCCAAAGGCAGGGATGGACGTGGCAGAGAGTCACAGGGTGGCTGTTCTCAGGGCAGCGAGTGAGTGGCTGGTACCGGGCTCTGACTCCCACGTGCAGCTGGAGCCGTGGCAGGGGCTGTCCTGGGGAGCCCTGCTGGCACCGGTGTCCCACACATGGGCCCAGACACAACCCCCTCCTGGGGCAATGGCCAGCACCACGCTCACTGTGTGCCTGGTGAGTTAATTAGCAAGGGAAGGAGGGAGGCTTCTCCAACACTTCCCCTGGCAGCATCTTTGGTGAATTCTGCTTTTTTCACCCCAGAAAGGGTCATAATCTGGAGAGGGACCATCACCCCTCCCCAGCCACACATGGCAGCGCCGTGTGAGGACTGAGGCCCCTTGGCTCCTGCTGCAACAGAAGCACTGCTCAGTGGCTCCTCACCGCAGCCCCTGCACTTTACCCTCATAAGATGTCACTTGGTGTGTCCCTGGTTTCCCCCAGCCTCTGTAATATCTGCTGCCTGTCAGTGACACTATGGAAGAGGTCTACACCCTGAGGTCTCACCTCTCTTTTCCACAGCCATAAAAGGGAAAGCAAAATGTTTAAATTTGACTGCTTTGAAGTTTTGCAGAATAAACAAACTTCTTCGTGTGGACTGCAATAGGGAAAAAATTCACAGAACCTCCATGAGGCGTAATAAATCTGGCATCTTGTGTATTATCTGTGCATCCATGGCAAATAATACATTAAAGACCTGAAAATAAAGTGCTCGGGGATACCACATTATTAAAAACCAGGGAATCGGTCTTGCTGTCCTGGAAGGCAACCAAAGCATCCAAGGCATATGTAAAGATGGGATCAAAACCCAGTGAGAGAGCTGCAGGACTAGTAGAAGTGTGACATTAATGGAATTCACTTTAAAGGCTCCTAGAACTGGAAACATTTCTTACATAATGAGAGACAGTTTAATGCGGGATGCCCTCAGAGGTCTGCAGCAACTACACACATGTACTTCACGGAGTGTTAGGAGCTTTCTACACTGTAGAGAAAAAGGGTGTGAAAAATGGAAATATGCTTGGGGTGGAGGCAGCTTTGGGCCATTTGTTTGTACTCTGTCTGAATTCTTTGCTGGCCCTGTTTCTAAATCATCATTATCACAGATCCCCAACAGCTGAGTGATCTCCCATGGAAAAATATCAAGGCAGGCAATGTGTAAGGAAAACACACTCATACATTAGGCAGATCTCTCGGGCGTAACTTCTTCTAAACAAGTACTGGATGAAATTACAGCTCAAATGGAAGGATTTCAGTGCAGTTCCCAGTCACTTTTAAAAACTTTCTTGGAAAGTTGGTTAAGTGAGATTTAAGTAAGGCTAAGGCTCAACTGTGCTGTTGTCAAGGGAGAACATCCACACACACATTATTAATGATTGACCTGGGGGGACATTGCTCACTTTTGTTTGGATAGTGTCTCAGCCCATACCAAAATCCTGGCTACAATCTTTCAGCTGGCCTGTGCTGCATAGAGGGTTACACCCAAACGCTGGGATCAAGCACCCTTGAACACCCGGGCACGGCACTATCAGACTGTAAGTCATTTGGGTAGGGATCTTCTCGCCTCCTTTTGGCTGCTTGGGGTTGAGCATCACATCATTGTTACTGTTCACCTTCCACCTCCAGCCAAAGGACACAGGAAGGAGCCAAAGGAGGAGGAAGCATCCTGCGCCACGCAAGGGGTCTGAGGCAGAGGCTGCTACTGAACATCCTACCCCTGGAGCCTACATGATTCGTTCAGCCAGCAATTATTCCTCATCCTCTAACCCCTGTTTAAAACATCCAGGGCCAAAGACTAAGACAGGACTGGTTCCTGGCAGGACTGAGCACACCTGAAGCAGTGGAGAGGAGAGCTATCAGTGACACTGGGAGCATCTCAGGCTGCCCTCACCTGCCCCTTGCCACACAGCCCTCATTCCCGGCACCCCAGGGCTTGCTGCCCTCTTTGGTGAGACGATGCATGGGAACCCTTGGTGCCCTGTGCTCCGGCCTTGGGGTGCTGGGAGCACAAAGGGGAGACCAGCTTTGGGAAGCTCACTACTTTGTCCGCTGGCCCACTACAGGAAAATGATTTTTTTCTGGGCGAAACCAAAAAATTATCAATAAATATTTCACAAGAACTGGGACACAGAAACAATCAGGTCTGGAATCTGCAAGTTTTAGGCAGCCACATTTTTCATATTTACGTGTAACTTCCCTCAGAGAGTGTGACTTAGCTTTCTGCGCCCTAATGAATGAGGACTCTTGAAACCTATCTAATGGGAATCAGAGCTGCAAAGCTGGGAAAAAATGAAGCTTAAGTAAACACAGGCTTTTTTTTTTTTTTTTTTTTATAATTGAAAGCCTCAAGTGTCCTAGTGGCAAACCTGATGCTGGAGGGTGGCAGTGGGAGCCCCGTGCCACAGTCTGGCCATTGGTATGGGTGCTGGCGTTGGCATGTGTCCCACTACTTCACCCAGGGTGAGTGGTGCCCACCTGGCCGTGGGTGGCTGTAGGCCCTTCAGGGCAGCTGAGGCAGACCATGGCTGACGCTGGCTCCTAACATGGGTTGAAAAAGGAGACTTGTGCCGATGAGGGCTGCTCCCTGCATTGCCATGGAAACACATCTGCTTCCTCCATTTCCCCTCTCCCTGCCAAAGGAGAGCTCCAGCCCTGCCGGCGTCAACACAAGCCCAGGAGAAGTCCCAACAAAACACCTTTTCACTGGTCCCTCACTCCCCAGGCCACAGCTCTCTCTTGAACGACTGCAAAAACCTTTACTCTCTTGTAAAGAGTTTGCCTTGCTGCTGCTGCCCTGTTCATGAAAAAGCCACACAAGCCCTGAGCACTCAGCTGCCCTTGCAGCCTTGGGGCCAGCAGCACCCTTCCTGCCGTGGGTATTGCCACAGCCCACGGGGTGCAGCAGCCCCCTGCCTCATCACCTCACTTTTTTCCAGGCTTGCAGAGTTGCATTTGCTTCCCTCAGAGGCCTGATGAGTGCAGAGTTTTCCTTTCAGGTCCTTTTCACAGGCTTCCTGTTAAAGATCTTCTGCTCTGGGAGATTCAAGGCAAACCTCCACTGATGGGTAGGAGCAAACTCAAGCTCCTGGTGAAGCACAGTTGCTCACTCACCTCCTTGAAGTCCCAGCCTCACCTCCTTGAAGAAAACACCTACTTGGGCACTCACAGGACAGCGTGGGTTATGGTGTTAAGAAAGGTGTCCCACAGCTCTGGAGGCGTGGTGAACTGCATGGTTCCTGCAGCAGAGCTGGACCACTGATGCCTGAGGTGCCTGGATGCCAGCACGGCCTGGGGCGAGCCCCTGGTGCGACTGGCTTCTGACACTGGGCTCAGTCAGAAGTTTGGAGGCGGTTCCTCTCCACTTTCACAGCTTCTGCAGAAATAATTGCTGGTGAAGGCAAAGCATGTGCGGCAGTTCCTCCGGCACCTTATCAGGTTGTCCATGCTGAGCTCCCAGGAAGGGCTGCTGGGGCAGGAGGAGCCGGTACCACCTGCTCGGCTGATCCAGCCCTGAACCAGCAGGACCACTTGATTGCCCTTCCACTGGGCAAGCGCTAGGCTTTGCAAAGCCATTTCCACCAGCTCAGAAAGTTACTTTTCCCTTCTATTCAACCAATTTGTGCCCCTGATAAGCTGTCAGGTTTGAAACAAGTGCCTGGGTCCTTGGCTTTGTAGAAGCTTTTCAGCTCATTGAAGCGAGGCCGGTAAAATCCCCCAAAGGTTAGGCTGTGTCTTCAAGGAGCATTGTAGCCACCAGCTGGGAGCACAGCTGTAATGGTATTTATTTACTATGTCTCACCCTGCTCAAGAGGCCACATAGGGGTTCTGACACACTGGTGGTGACAGCGATAAGGGACAGTGTTCCTTAAATGCCACAGATTGCACCCTGAGACCTTGCAGTGAGATGTAGCAATAGATTTCTTAAATTTAAAGAAAATACTAAATTCTATCCCTTTGAGCCGGGCAGTCTGCTACTCAGCACACCCACACTCAGAGATGCTGCAGTCACGTAGGCAAAGAAACTGCCTCATGGGTAGCATCACCTTCAAAACACAGGAGGGAGGTGCAGCTCTGCTCCTTCCAGCCATCTTGCACCCCACCACGACGAGCCTGTCCCCCCCATCCCCCACCCCTGCACTGCAGAGCATTGTGTGCCTCAGGCTGCGGATCTCACCAGCACTGATCCTGCTTGCATTCACTCCTGGCACTTCAGCTTCCTAAAGTTACTCTTCGCAGAGGGGATTACTTTGCTCTGTGGTTTTGTCTGCAGCTTGTTCTAGACTTGTAAAAATCTCATTTAGCTTCTAGCTGTAGCTGGCAACTTGTTCCTGAGGGTAACCTTGTGACTTTACTGAAGTTCTGTGCTTCTCTAACTACTTTCTTCTCTCTGCTCACAGCAAGGAAACAGGATGCCACAGCTTTGCCAAAATATTTTACTGAATAAATAGAACTGCAGGCAGTCTCCACAAGCCAGTCTAACAGTGTCACATGACCCCAACTGGCAAGAAACAAGGGTTACATTTAAATCATATTCAGCAAAATATCAACACTTATTTACCACAGTCCATAAAATTCATGTGTCAAAATACCTCCAACAACCAGCTTAGTAGCCCTCTTACTCCAGCAGTGTAAAAGCACAGCAAATGAAGTCAGCCCGTGTACTGCAGCATCACATCAGGCTGGCAGCAACCCATGCCCTAGCAAGTGACTCCTTGCTGAAATCTCTGCGTGGTCTTCGGGGCTCAGTGCATCTGGCAGTCCTAAAATCCCTTGCCACCTCTGTCTTGTTCCCAAGGGACCTTCCAGTTGTCTGAAGTAGCTAAGGGTCCACCTTTAGTATAATCTATACGTAGCAGCACTGTAAAGGGACATAGGCACCTATGTCCCATTTGGCCCGTTGATGCTGGTTTTGAAGGAAGCACCATCTTGTCATTACTGTTCCCAATGACCATGCCACTGCCACCTTGCCACATCAAGGACGCTGCTGGATGTGCTACCCAGTTTAGGTGTAACATCATAAGCCTTGGCAGCAGAGGAGAGTATGGGTTGATAAAATCATGCTTGATAGCAGAACGGTTCAAGCTTGCCTGCAATGTAGGTGTTTTACTCCACGCCCTGGGATTGCACACCTTGCCAGTGCTGCCCATGGTAGTTCCTGGGAATCTGGCCCGGGTCAAAAGCCACCAAACCCCACTGGCCATGGTGGTTGCGCTCCTTGAGGTTATTGTATTTGCTTTCTCATTGGAAGCACACCTCTAGGCACATCCAGTCCCTCCCTGGCCTGGGCCCTGCTCTGGAAGCCAGGACCATGAGCAACCTCATGGTTTACTTGCCTGAGCCAAAGCTGTCAGCTGCAGCCCAGTCGCAACACAGCCTATTCCATATCGAGACAGCAACCAAAACACTCCTCTGCCAGCACAAGCTGCTTCTCTGGAGCCAGAGGACTGAAGCAAGAACCTCATGCTGGTCTGGGCTTCCCTGCATGGAAGCTCTGGGGCCATTGCCATCCACTGCGCATCTGCCAAACCTCACATTGCCCCGTGGCACGCCAGCCATCTCTGATCCCTGTGGGGATGGGGCAGGTCCAGCCTGGTTTTGTCTGTCGGGTCTTCTGCACCCAGCAATGCAGACAAGAGCATGATGAAGGGCAGGATGCGTGATGGGAAACTGGGAGCTGAGCCTGGGTGGCACGAGCACCCATGGGTGGAGGTGGACCTGCAGAGACCTGCCTCACTGAGCCGCCCCACCGGCGGTGCACCGCCTGCCCGGCCCTGCCCGGGTGCCCCCCCAGCGGGGGGAGGCTGAGGGGCTCGTCCTCGCCCTCCCGGCAGACCCGCTCCTGCCTCCTGGCCCCGGCCCTCGCCCGTGGGCCATCGCTCCTGTGTGCTCGCTGCACGTGGGGACAGAGGCGGCAGCGGGGAAGACCTGCACCCTTGGCACGAGGGGTATTTCTGAGGCAATCACGGATAAAAAAAAGCAGAAACAGAAACGGCTTCTTCACCTCAGTCTTCAGGGCTTCATGAACGCTCCTACAGAGAAAAGATGGCAGACATGCAATTTTCTTACCATTGCCCACACTATCAAATGCAGTATGAGGACATACAAGCAAACTCTCACAACCGTTGGGAATTCCCAGTACCTATTTGGTGTGAGGTGAAGGACAAACTGGCCCAAGCGCTGCTGCTTGCTGGCAAGCAGATGACATAGCTGCAGGGGGGTGTGCCCTGGGAGCCCCCCCGGCTGCGGGTTGGGGGTTTCTCATGGCATGGTATCTGCCCCGCTTAACTCCTGCTCCCCAGCACGCATATTCAGGAAACCAAAAGAAGAGGTTTGTTGGGGCTCAGCTAACTTGGGCCTTGAACGCCTCCTGCCACCAGCACACTCAACAAACGGGGCGACATCTGCTCCAGCAGCGCGATCTCATCGCCCCAGGGATCCCCGCCGTGGTTTCGCCTGAGCGTTCCCATCCCACCGGGTGCGGCCCAGAGATGGTATCTGCCGCGGGGCGGTGGGAAGGAGCAGGGTTGCAAGGAGCATACCAGCTTTTCCAGCCCTCCACCAGCCCTCCACATCTTCGCAGGGAACAGCCCGGAGGTTAGGAGCAGGTGCTGTCAGCAAGGCACCTGCATCCTCTACTCCTCCGCGAGGCTCGCCGTGCCCCAGGGGCAGCATGTCCCTGCTGCCAGCTCCCTGCCAGGGTTTATCCAGGGGCAAAGCCAACTCAGGCTGACTGCCCATGCTTACCGCTCCCCTCCTCTCCCTGGGACCATAAGAACCAGAGAGGAGCATTTCTTGCTCCATCTCAGCAGGACAGTGTTGCCTCAGTATCAAAAACCAAAACTGAAACACATTATTGCTTCCAACTTAAAAGGTATGGAGAAACGAAGAAAACGTCCCACGCCAAATGCAGGCAGCACAAACCCATCGCCTTTGGTCAGATTTATAGGGGGTTACGTCAGATGCAAGCACCAAGAGCATCGTTTCCCTTAGTGGCACAGGCACATGATGGGGGAGGCGGGAGCCTCCGTGCCCCTGGCCACCGGCTGCACGGGGCCGTGCGGTAGCCCAGGCTGGCAGGGCCCCGGCATCCCCCCAGCATCCCCCCAGCCCTGGCAGAGCACAGGGACCGGAGCGGGGGAGCTGCTCCCGCAGGGATGGCTTCTTTGCTGGCCACTGAGCAGGCTGCCAGAAGGAGGAGATGGAAGGAGGTGCACAGGAAGCAAGACCATGCGGCTATAAATCCCGTCAAGCCTAACGATGTTTTTTCAAGCATATTTTCCTGACTTCCCTCCCAAGGGATCAAACCCAAAAGATGGTTATGTTTGATCTTTAGGTAACCCAGAAACAAAGTATTTCCCAAACAAATAATCACATTCCAGTCTGACAATGTTCATTATTACAAAAGAGCATTTTATTTCCATTTTTTCTGGGTGTACTATATTGCAATGTAACACTACACAGGTCTATTACCATATTAAGATTCTTGCTACAGAATTAAGAAGTTTGCCCATTTGGTCAAATTTCAGAGTTTTTCCTTGGCATTCTTACAGGACTTGTCACCACTTAAGCACATGTATTATTAGAAGTGCCAGAAACATGATAGGAGACTTTAGGCAGGCGCTTTGCAATCAGAATTTACAAAAGTTGTTGGGCTGGCTAAATGCAAGAGGTCAGCACATATATCCATCCTCATCTTGACAAAGAGGGAGATGCACATCTCCAGATTTTGATCACAAAGTAGATTTGCTTGTCAGGCTTAATGTACTACTAAGGTTGTCAACTTATTTTTGGTGCACTCCTTGTCATCTCTGCTTCTGTTACCAAGGAAGATTTGTATTATTTTTGAGCAATAATGTAAAATGCCTTGCTTATGTTCTGGAATTGTCATACTTGTTAGGCACCTGATTAATGTAAGTAGTTATATAAACTCTTTGTGTGTGTGTGTGTGTGTATATATATAAACCATGCCTGAAGTATTATCCACAAAATGTCCATCCATTCTAAGTCAAATACTATAGGTCACAGAAAAGTCTAGTACGCATTGCATGTGAATATACATATGAGCAGTACATGAATCACTGAGTAAATATGGCACTTTTACATTTTTTCCTGGATGTCATACAGAATTAGGAAACAATCTTCTTTGAGCTGACGCATTTCTAAAATACTGTAATATGGTTTTGGAAAATACATCCCACAGACTAGACAGTAAGAAGTTTACAAAAGTCAACAGTGCAGCTACCTGAGTTTGTTTCATTACATTTAAGCAATTAACAGTAATGTGATCATTTACCATTCACTGCGAGCCTGAGGGTTGTGTACCCACAAAATCCATGCCACCCAACCCCGCTATAGATAAAACAGCACAGCTCTCCAAGCACGTGGCTCGGCAAGATGCTGAACTGACCTAGCAGCTCGGCACCTCCAGAGTGACTTGTCCCACCTTTTCCTTGCCGGGATCGGGCTGCAGAGTCCTGTCCCCTCGCTACTTCCACCCTACTGTGCATCCGATCCTTTGGAGAACTGATCCAGCAGAAAATTAGTCCTTTTTTTAAACTGGCTTAGTTTTCTGCTGGCTTAAAAAGTTGATTTGTCCTGTGGAGGGATCAGACCAGTAAAGGTACAAGAGAAGCAGCTGGAACGTGTTGGCAGGAATAGGGAGCATGGGAGGAGGAGGGAACTGTCCCTTTCTGGTGGCAGTGAGCTGTCAGATTGAGGAAGCTGTCTCAGCAGATCAAATCCTTGGAAAAGATACAGTTGTTAGTGTGAAAGTGCTTAGACCGGTATAGTTTATTCCTATCAAAGTGAATAAAGATATGCCAGCACAAGGCACTTTATACTCATGTAACTGTGTCCACATGAGGGGTTGCACTGGTGTAAGTATAATTGGTAACAAACAATCCCCCCACATCCCCGAAGTGACGTATTTACAAAAATGGTGTAGAACAAGTCTCCAACCTTCAGTTATGAGGTGTGCATAACTTCCATTCAAAAAATAGACGACATACTATACATTTAACAACATCAGACACAAAATAAATTAGGGATTTAAAATGCTACATCTAGGAATATAAAGATCTTTTTAAAAAACTTTAAATGTAATCCCATATTTCAAATCTAAATAAGAGAACTATACAGCTCCACCGATTACTTGGACATTTTAAACAGTTTACATTCATCAGGGACAACAGCACTTTGGTTTACATAATTAGGCTAATATGAGCAATGAAACTTTTCTCTCCCTCACGTTACATCAAAGTGAAATACATTTAGAAGATATATACTGCCAAGCTCTTCCAATAAGTGCATTCTGTACATGAGTAAGCGTAGCTCTCGCAATAGCTACATCAGTCACAAGTCTTTAACAGAACTAAATCAAACCCCTTTAAAAAAGCTTGCTTTGATTCTTTCATGCCTGACCCATTTTTGATTAATCACATGGATCTTCTCCAGAACATAGTCAAGCGCAAAAAATAAGTCTGACTTTGCACTGTGGCAAGCCTGCATACCAGATTGAATAGCACACCCTGGATTAATGAGGAAATGCTCATTTTTGTTCGTCTCCCCACCTCTATAAGTCAGACTCTTAAAACAACAATATGCTTTTGTACCAAGCTCGAGAACTCAGATTAACTGTAGCTCAAGACACACAATGGCAGTTAGAAAACATTTAAGAGCAACCAACCTGACAATCATCAATTATTTTACATAACTTTAAACAATCAGCAACTCAACCTCTGCAATTTATGAACAGCATCGCCTCCTAGAGAAAGAAGTACTTATTCCTAGATATTCTTGCAAAGCGTTTATCCAGTGCCTGCATCTGACTCACATACGTGTTGTTGGATAGGATGAAGAGACCTCCTCCTAGCAAAATATTTTACTATCATAGGGTTACTTTTGATTAGCTTAAATAAGCTTGTGAGCAGCACGTGAGTTACCATATACCTGCCAAACTTGCCTGAAAGAAAGCAAATGGCTGGATTAAATAAACAACTAAACATGGCTTCAGAGGATAAAGTTCCCAACCTGATGCACCACTGTTACAGATTACTACATTATTTTAAAAAGCAAACTTCCAATTGTATGATTCACAACTTAATAACTAGCAGGGAGATGAAAAAATAGTCTTCATCACTGTCTCCTGATAAGTTGAGACTTTTGAGAAGTTATATGTATTCATTTTTAATCTCAGTTTTGTAAATCTGCCAATGTTCCCGTGCTGAGCTCGGTTATATGATACTCAAGCTCAATTAAGGAGTGTATTAGGTGCTATTTCCTTGTCAGAAGCTTTACAAACTAAACACGATTGCACTTTTTCTGGATCCCATTCCTGCAGGGTGCCAGGCATCCCCACGGGGAAGCGAACTGAGGAGAGCAGAGGGCACTTTCTCCCTTGCAAGATGGGGTGTTTAGCAGAGGATGGGGAATTTTCAAGATAGTGTTTCATCTCGCTGGGTTGATGTTTCCAACACAGTGAGTTCATTGCACCCCTTCCATTCAAGTTAGCAGGAAACAGGCAGCCGCATCCCTTTGCACTGTTTGGAAAATCTTCAAAATGAGTCACTTTGGTCCGGACTTGTCTGTGAACTGTGACCTTACCCTTCCTGCACCAGAGAGGAAATCTCAGTCAGTGCCTCCTGCTCGGCGCGGTGTGTGAACGGACAGCTAGACTGAACTTGCCAAAAGGCGGTGAAGGAGTTCTGCATGCTCCCTCAGACCAGTATAAATACATAAAAGACCCTTCTACTTGCTTTGACCATCTAAGGAAACCACGTCATAAATAAAAAAGGATGGTCAACCCAGATTTCATCTTGTTAGATGCTGAACACCTTCTACTGCCAGTGAAGAAAAGAGGAAACAAGGCATTCAACACCTGCAGCACCACCCGTTGAAGACCATGTCCTAAGGGATCAACAATAACAAGGAAGACAATATAATCCTCTATTAAAAATTATACAACCCAAAGCACACAGCTTAAACCCAGTTCCCCTGTCGGAATTAGGCAAAGGAAAAAAAAATCAGCAGATAAACCCATTTACTTTTACCAGTAAAAATTAAGTTACAGACACCCTTGTTCCAGGGCAAAACAAACTTAAAAAATATCTTAAAACAGTGAAAAAATACGAGGCAATTTTATTTAAAAATATATGTACTCCTTACTCCAAATGTGTTTGTACAGAAAGGATTTGTTTGAAAATGAAAAAAATCATGACAAACTAAATGCATATTTGGAGTATGCACTTTCTACAGCGTATTTGGTAGAAGCGTTATTTCTGTAAAACTGAGCAAGAGGAAGTTAGTTATTCAGCTTTCATTTGCTCCCTGACATCAGAAGGCAACGTTTCAAACAAGGTGTCCTCTACAGTGAAACCAGTCCGCTTCAGAGCTCTGCATTCTCCGAGCTCAGGTGGGAGGATTTCAAAGTGATTGCCTTTAATATCCAAATAGGAGAGGAATACCAAATTACCAATTTTAGGTGAAAGGACTGACAAGTTATTTTTCCCAATTTTCAGAGTTTTAAGTTTTTTGCAAAAGTATAGTTCATCTGGCACACTCTCCACTTTGTTGCAAGTAATGGAAAAGTATTGTAAACTCTGCAGAACTCCTATTTCAGGTGGGATAAAGCGAATGTCATTGTAAGACAAATCCAAATATCTGATTTTGTTGCATAGGAATAGGTGGGACGGAAGAACCTCTATTTTGTTATGGCTGAAGGAAAGCCGCTCGAGACTCGTGAGTTTCTTTATATGCTCTGGGATGTATGTTATACTGTTGTACCAGAGCTTTAGGATTGTCAGTTTTCGCAGATGTTGAAAACTTACTATTTCTTCGATGGATTTGAGGTTGTTTTCCTTTAGATCCAATTCCTGAAGACTGAGAAGGCTGAAAACTGCATGAGGTATGCGCTCTAAATCACAATGAACTAATTCCAGCTGTGTCAGGTTGACCATCTTCTTCAGATTGTTGAGCATCACTAACTTAGTGCCATCGTTATGGACGCACAATTTTTGCAGGTGACTTGAAACATCGACAGCAGATTGTGGGATTTTGGACAAATTACTTTTTATGTAAAGAACTTTAAGGCTTTTAAGTTCCCGAAAAGACTCCAGTGTAATGTTTTTGGAAATATCGTGACTTAGGGAGCCAATTAAATAGAGCTCTTCCAAATTTCTGAGGCCATACATCCAGTGTGGAAGTTCTCTGATGTCATCAAACTTAACGCTCAAGATCTTGAGATTCTCTTTCAGAAATGCCAAGGCAGCACTGTGGATCTTCACAGAACACTGGTGCAATGAGAGTTCCTGGAGATTGTCCAGCTGTGCAATGGTTGCTGGTATCATTACATTATTAATTATTTCAAGCTTTAATGACTGCAGCTCGGTAATTTCAAAAACTGTGTCTGGTAGTCCAGAAAGCATGAAGAGCTGTAGCTCCAAATGGCTATGGGAGTTCGTCTGCAGCCTCTGTCGCAGTTTATCGGCAGTCCACTCATTGTTCAGGTTCAGCTGTTTCAGTTTATTTTCACTGACTTCAGATAGGAAGACAGCAAACCGCTTGGAATAGAGAGGATCATACTGATCAATCATATGAAGCATAAAAGCAAAGTCATTCTTGACATCCGGGATATCGTCAATTCCCGTCTCTTGCCGAACATATTCAAAAGAATATTCTTTCAGCGAACGGTAGAACAACCAGTATAGTGTATAAAGGCATGTGAGGCCGTAGATGCTTACAAAGCACAGGTAGCAGTAAGAAAGTTTAGAGAACAGATGTGCCATTGTGTGATTACAGCAGAAATTCTTATATCCTGTCATATCTTCAATATCAACATTACAGACTACTGTAAAATTGACTTCTGAGACAAGTGCTGTGTTGTAAGCAATAATAATCAGGAATTTAATTACCTTAAGTACAGTCTGGCGAACATACATGACATAAAGAATATCACCCTCCTCAACATGCAGTCTGAATTTCTTCACCTTTTCAAAGAGTGCTTTGGCCTGTTCACCTTCTTTCTTATCTAATGCCCCAGGTGTTCCCTTATCCACAACCAACTTCTCAGGAATTGATTTTAAAGACTGTGACTTGACCAAAGTGCCCTCAGTGCTTGGCTGGATAGTATTAGACTTGTTTATGTTGTTCTTCCTGTTATCCTTCTCTTCAGAGTCTTCCCCTGACACTTCAGATAAGGCTCTTGTTGTCCAGGGAGAATCAAAGCATTTCCCAAGTATTGAAATGAAGTGTTCGATTTTGGAGCTCGATCCAGGGAATTTGAACCAAAAGTTACTACACAGCATGAAGACCAGTGTGTGTATAAGGACAAGGTAAGGGAAGTACTTGGCATACCAGTGCAGAGCACGTTCGTAGCACACCTGATTTATAAAGCTGTATTGCTGAAGGTCCAAATCAGTCTTCAGTCCTTTCATTTCAACTGTAGCTGGAGGGGTGGATGGCTTAGGTGGAGGAAGGGGGGTTGTATCTGGGATTGTGTTAAACACATTTGAACTATTAGATTGGTTCTGGCAAGGCTGTATGCGCTTTGGAAGGCATATTATCTTGTCTTGCATGACCTGAAACACACAAAAAGATACCTCTCAAACTGATGTACAAACAAAGGTGGCAGTACCAATGGGTAGCTGTCCTTGGAGCTCCTCCAGCTGCCAGGCATTCCTCCCCATAGCCTGCGCTATTATTATTTTTATTATTATTATTCCTGACAAGACACTTGTTCTATATGCCAAGAACTAGGTCACCCCTTTTCATCTGTGGTTAGTTTTCCATATTTTGAGTAAGAGGGCATTGAGATAATCCAGAAAAAGTGTGGGTAATGCTTCCAGAAAAGATCAGGGATCTCCTGCACTGCTCTCCCCAGAAACAGACTGTTCTTGCCAGGGGTATCCACCCTGGCCACACAATATTCAGAGATAGCTTAGGCTTGAAAGCAGCGTAACTGCATTCATGTGGCTGTATGCTCATATGGTGCTATCTTATCACACCAAAAATGGCTGACAAAGAGCTAACGTGGGCATATCTATGCTGGGACATTATTAATCTTCAGTAATAATAAAGACAGATAGAGATAATAGAGAATTGCCAGCATCTCTCTGTGTGTGCGCATCAATGTAATTTTTATTCAGTTTCTCATACATACACACAAAAGTCCTCATACCACATACCTCGGGGAAAAGTAGCTCTGTCCTTCTGTCCTTGAGTCTCTCTACAATGCAAAAAACCCCAACTTTCTTAATTTGGGGTGGCCATCCATGTTGAAAAACTGAGGTCAGAGTGCCTTTAGGGACCAATCACCTTTGGTTTAACTTGAAATAATAGTTTGAGTTCACTGCAAGGGTCCCCATAAGTCTGAATTTTAAATTCTAATCTATGTGATAAACCAAGGAGCTCTGTTATTTGCCCTGAATGACTAACTGCGATTATCCCTAACCAAGAATGTGTGTGTAGTGTAGATGTACTCTTTGACGTCATGGCTGTTGAAAGCACTGAATACAGGGTACGCAACAAGAGCTACCAAAATCAGATCCTCCTTGATGATCCACCCTGGTGCAGGGAGATGCTGAGATGAGACCACGTGTGTTTTGAACAATATCAGTGCCACAACTGTTGACACATCAAAAACTCCTGCAGTTAATCTTTGTCTGTAAACGTTATTCAGATACACATCCTTACTTACACCCTGAATTCATACCTTTGGTAGTAAGTTGGAATAAAAAAGAAATAAAATCGCCTATTCTTTGCAGTGTTTCCACACATTATTTTCCAGTGTGCTTCATCCAATCAAGCAGGTAAACTGAAAAATAACAGATGTTCTACTTTGCATGCCTAAGCAAACACTTAGCTACTAATGCAAAATTCAGCCCTATTAAAGAGATTTTTCAACGTAGACGTTGTACCCTTTCAACTGAAAATACTTGAGAACAGAGAATACAGGCAAAACTACCGTTGATTTCACATGAAATTTGGGATATATTATTTAAAAATCCTGGACCAAGTAAGTAAGCAAATTCCCCTGAAATAAGAGCTCTATCAGTATGTCCCTTTAGCTTCATTTCCAAGTCATGCCAAGAAACGTGAGATCCACGTTTGAACTAGTACTATAACTTTTTGTTTTTGTGGAGTCTGTCCCAAACAGTACTTTCCACTTCTTTTCAGCTTTTGCCCCTTTAGCAAAATCTAACTAACAGCGATTGATAGTAACGTCAATTGTTTATGTGTAAGCATCCTCAGAGATGCTTTGGAATGGAAGAGGCATAATATTAGTTGTGGGTGGTGTTATTAAAATAAGCGCATTCATTTCAAATCTCTTTGAAGCATAACAAGAGAAATAATATTAACATCTGCCAAATAAAGAAAAACAGAAATTACAAAACTACATTTTTCGATCTTTTCAACAGAAAAATGGTAATAAATAAGAACTGAAGTTGATTGTCTGCTTTGTTATGCCAAACTGTGGTGAAAACAGGCATCCAGGCACAAGCCAAACCAACAGCTCTTATCTTAGCTGGCACGGCTGCATCAACTCTAGCGCAACTCTGCTGATTTACAGCTGCTAAGTCTGGTCTGTGTTATTTGATGTTGCTACCTAAACAGCTTTAATCCTGAGACCAGTGAATTTTTGCTTTGTTCACGGTGAACCCAAGAGATAAAGCAAGATGTGACATCATCCTTCTAAGGACCTTCCGGATTGTGGTCCTCTTTCAGCAACCCCGAGAGCACCCGCCTCACTTCCAACCCGTTTGATTTACCTGTAATGTGCACCCAAACACACCGATCATCAGCATGGCAACAGAGAGATAGTCCGTGAACACATCCCACCAGGGCTTCAGCACTCTGAACGCCGGCTGCTGCTCCGAGAACTGGCGAAATTCGGTCACGGGAATCATCGTCCTACAAAAGAGCAAGGCCAGTGCTCAGTTTCCTGCAGCCCATACCTCTCAGTCTGTGTGAGCAAGTACTTCTGTGAGGTTTGAAAAAAAACTGCTCTGGAAATGAAACTCCCAGGATGTGGCATAAAAGTTCCCAGCTATCACCCAGGTGGTCCCTCTGACACACCACCTCAGAACACGGATGCTGGTGCTGCCCTCCTGCAGCTCCGGTGAGGAAGTGAGGGCAGGACTGGGGTGCCATCCATTCAGGCAGGTAAATCCCTCTCTGCATTGACTCCACCTGTATCTGGTGGGTCAACGAGGCCTTCTGAATCCTTGAAAACCAGACCGTTCTGTAGATACATTCAGCTTTACACACCTTAGCCTTGATCTCAAAGGTCTGGCTAAAACACTTATCCTGTGCTCAGATTTCACAGGCCCTTTTAGCGATCATTTCATATCTTTCCGTTTTATTCACAGTGGTTTCAGGGATGCTTTGAAATATTTGTGTGCATACTCACCCAGTTTTAAATCCACCATGTTTTGAGTGCAAGTTGCTAAAGTGCTTTAGCTAACCCAAACTACAGGCAGATCAAGGGCTTTATCTTCACCTCAGATGTCTAGGCTTACATCACTACCTCCTCTGAAAAATCAGCTAATACATGAGCATGTACAGGCAAAGAAACTGATTTTAAAGCCTACGGCACATTGTGTAACAGAATCCCTGAGATCAAACCAGCACTGAAACTTCCCAGTAAGTTATGATGGAAAGATAAATTTGCATGGGAATGTAATAAAAATACTCCCAAGGGCATTTACAAACTTTGTCCTTTAAATAACATCCAAAATGCTCACCACAATCACTTCATATCACAGTAGTATTGGAAATCCATAATCTAATAATCTATATGCTGGGACCCATCAGTGTGGGTTCGGTGCCATCCAACCGTGCGCAGGCTTAGCAATGAGCACACACTTGCTGATACGCTGCCCAGGGACTTAAGGGATTCAGCTCATTCAGAGCCGGAGATCCAGCATGGAAGGATTCAGGCCCTAATGGCTGCAATTCATCACAAGCATACAGCCATCCCAAGAATTTTATAACTGACTCCCACTACACTGGGCATACCCGTGTGGAAAGATGCTCACTTTAGCACCTTCTCAGGGACTGCTGTGTGCTTGCCCAACTGACCCTCGGGAGGTACTGCAGTCTCCAAAGGCACAAGGTGACATCTGTAAATGAACTTGGGTTAGTAGCTACGCTGGGGCTTTGCAGCTTTCTGAGTGAGCAGCGTAAAAACGTCTTACCCCTTGTTCCCTGCTCCCCTCTCGCAACCCTTCTCTGTTGCTTTAAGCACTACTTGGCCAGGCAGAGGACTCTCTCTCTCAGCCTCTTGTCCTTCCAAAAGCTGTTCCCTGGGTGCACGCTACGATGCCAGATGAAATCACACATACCTCTCGCACGGTTGGCAATCCCCAAGAGAAAGGCACGTTGTCCTCTACAGCACTTGCAAATTAATACACCAACAGTGAAAACGATGGCAATGCATGCCTGACTCCATCCAACCAGGTCGGAAGCTCAGCAGCATCCATGCCACCAGGCCTGACTTGCTAGAGTGGTGGCAAGGGAATGCAGCACTCGTTATCAAACTGCAGGCAGCCAGGAGCGGCAGTTCTAATTTTTGTGTTCCTGTCTTGCAAATGCTCAGCAGACCTACCAGGGAAGACATACTTCTACAGCAGAGAACAGCTGGGACAGTGCTGGGACAAACCTTTGTTGCCTTTCACTTTTATTTTGGAAATACTGATGGAAAAAACAGACCTCATAAATTAGAGGTGCCCCGTGCAGCTTTAAGTACATGCCGAGCTGAAGCCGGGGAGAGAAAACCCTGCAATGGCAGCTCCCAGCAGAGCCTCAGCTGAAGAACACCTTGCGCTGATGCCTCTTCCATATCTGCATGCATTTCACATCCATTGGTAAGGAATTACCCTTCTCTTTTTTATTTCCACATCAAACGTAGGTGACTGGCAATAGCTGGTGGTAAGCTTTAAAAAATAATTTTTCTATCAAGCATTGAAAAACACAGAAAATTCTTAAAGGATACACTAATACAATTGTTAGCTACTCAGATGCCACGCAACACTCCTGCTCAAAGCTCTGTAACACATATGCCACTGTCAGCTCAGGCTTTGAGGCCAGTTAGCTGACTCGAATGCCATCGGTACACCGGAGGACACGCATCAACAGATTGCTTTAGAATCACAACATTTTATCCCATCCACCCACCTCACCCTCCCTTAATAATGGCTTATGAGTGCTTTTCCATATTGTGATGCCACAGCCTCTGGAGGTGCTGTTTGTAAGGTCTTTCCAAAAGTATAGACAATTTGAGTGTTAGGCAAGACAGAATCATGTTTCCTACAGTGCAGACTCTTGAGAAAACATTAATGTTCACACGCACCAAAACATGCGGAGACCCAACCCTTGCCAGATAGATGTTGAAGCAACTCTGTGGATCTGAGCCACGGCGTTGCAAGTCAGCAGTACTGAAACAGGGGCAGTGTCTGACAGCAGATGGAACTGGAAACTATCTTCCAAATTACTGTGCAGGGACAGCTTTCAAGACCAAAAATTAATTTGGCTGTTGCATTTGATAGGTTTCACTCTGTATTTTTAGGGGGTCTTTGTTGTATTATATACTTGCTTTATTTCTTCTAAGTGATGTGTGGGGAATTTAGATGAAGGCAGACAGTTTCTGGCACCACAAATACACGCTGCTCTGATCCCTTGTTCCCTTTAGAGGCTGCTGTTTGCCTAGTGAGACTCCTCATTAGCAGAGTGCACATACTGTTACCCTGGTTAATGGGCCAAGCAGAGGGAGACCTGCTTCTGCATACAGAGAGCCTCTGTGAGCCGTGCTAGGGAACCCATCTCTGAGCGCACAAGATTTGCAGTCCAATGCCAGACATAAAAATCTGTCTGCCCTTTATGGTTTTCTTCATTGTCAAAAAAAGAAGACAAACGTTACTGAATGATGGCAATAGTACCGTACATAATAATGGTAAATAAACCAACAACGTCTAACAACAGACAGTATTTTTTAACTTCAGGAAAAAAGACATTCACAAGAAGCTTTAAATAGAGATTGGACGTGAAGAAGTGGGATAACCGTTTTCCAGCATCCTCTGGAGAAGCCCTATAGCTTCTCCCCTTGCTGCACTAGCAATAAGATAAAAATGCTGGAAAGCAGCGCAGAGAAGCCTAGGCTTACCGGTGCTTCTGGTATGGGCACACAGAACAGAATGACACAAAATCACTTTTTATTTGTCTCCCTCTTCCCTCTAGCTTCTTTCCCATCCTGGCCTGTCCAGTGACTGAAAGTACATCTATCAGCCGTGGCTCTGATGCCTCCGAAAAGATAGAGCAGGTCCATGTGGCTCAGAGCAATCCTGAAACCCCTCTCCTGGCTGTGGCCAGAGTCTGGCTCTTCCCCACTGTTAATCTAAAGCTGAACCACCGCTAGACCCATAGCCACGCACAAACCAGATCTGTACAAAATAAAGTGATTCAGTCAATCAGGAATTTAAACAAATCCTAACAGGGATGCTAAAAAGTCACACTGCAGCCCAAATCACAGCAATCTCTGGGACAGCACAACATCTACTGCAGATTTTTATCTCTTCTTATAACAAAGAGATAGAAGAAAAGGAGTTGAACATTTGAGCTGGTGAAAACTAAGACAGTATTACTAATTTCAGTTCGCTCACATGCAAAATGCTATTTAATGGCACAATACATCATAGCTGAAATGTGGGGTCTGACTTACGTTAAATGCTTTTCTAACCTACTTTAGGAAACACTGAATTCTAAACACTGGGTAATTTTTTCAATTAAAATCAGAACTTGCTCTTGTTTTTCTCTCTTGCATTTCTAATAAACCTCAGTCTCTAGAGAAATGAAAAACGTACATGAGATAAATCATCTGGTATTCAGCTACCAGAAGGAAATAAAAAAGGAACTTGGATTAAAAAAAAGTTGTACACGCTGTTAAGCAGTGCTGCAGAAAAGAGCTGAGGATTTGCCAAATTAAATAAAAAGCAAATACACAAACAAAACCCCCCAAAAGTGAAAGGAGAGAAATTAGTAGGGATTTTTATTATTATTCCAAAATTTCTAAGAAATGCAGAAATCTTGATGAGTTAATATGAATACATGATAGTAAGATTAAGCACTGGAATCCAGGTACAAGGAAGGTGTGATACTTCCTTCAGCAGAAAAACTAACTAAGGAATCGGCTAATGCACGGGTGATTAGGCGCAAGACATGACAACTTAATGTGACCTAAAAGAGCTAAGGAGAATAAACAGATCCAAGTCAGAGAAAAAAGTATTGGAAACAAATTAGACTTAATAAATGAAGAGATCTAACCAAAGGATGACTGTGAAATGGCCACACCATGGAGCAAGCCAGCTTCTCTGCAATCGGCCTTCAGCAGAGGAGACAAAGGAAAGTGGTGGGGACAGTTTGGAAGTAATGATGGCTCTTGCCAGTGTGGCTAAAGAGAAAAATGAGTACATTTTACAAATTGGGCAATCCGTGTGATATGCACTGCAGGATATAAAGAAAATTAATTAACTTCTGCCCACTGGTGGCTCAGAGGACGCTGGGGCAGGCAACCCAGGGGGTTTCTGTGCTGTGGGACCACCTTTGGGGCACTGGTGCCCTCGGGGCCAGGTGCCAGCAGGGCGTCTGTGCAAACGGGCGCAGAGATGCTGATGAGCCATTTCCAGCCATAGCTGTAGCTACCCTACCTCCACCAGTGACAGCAACCCAACGGACTGGGCCTCCCCAGCCACGGCACAGCACTGCCACGGTGCCAGCTGTCAGACAGCGCCAGCAAAGCCGCAGCTCGATGCACTGCAGGCGGGCACTGCGCGCTGCTCCCTGTGGCTTTGTGCCCACCGAACCTCTGTGACAGCCTCGCGAGCAGCGTGAGGGACCCCCGTCAGAGGCAGGGCCCACTGTGCCAGACGGGCAAACACATGGGGACATCCGAGTTTATATACTCAACCTGTCTGAGGTGTGCGTGATACACCCCCTCATCAAGCTGCATTCATCTTGCATCTTGAGAGAGGCTTTACGAAGAAAGAACATATTAATACTCAGAGAAGTGCCGCCCTGGTACAACCCTGAACAAAACTGCTTTTGGCTTCTAGCAGCTTCCAGGTCCCACGCTCCAGCTATTGCTAGGTGATGGCTGCTATTTTTAAGCAGATTCTCACGGAGTAACTTCGTTTTATGGAGCATAACGGCGCGGGTGGACACGAGCCCTCAGCAGAGCCGGAGGGCTCACTGCCGGGGAGCGCTCTGCCACGGGTGAGAACTGCTGCGCCGCTCCCGCTCTGCCCCACCCCGGCTGCCAAGGCACTGCTCGTAGAGACACAGTCATTAAAAAGCAGCACACTGAGTGACACAGGAGGGGATAACTGGGAGGCCCTCCCTTTACCTCACCGGCGGCAGGCCCGCTAGCCCAGCGAGGCAGGCCCCCCGCAGCTCCCACCGCCCAGGCAAGATGGCCACCAGGCCGCCTGTGCCACGTGGTTGGGAATGCCGCCGCCGGCCTGTGCCGTACACAGGCAACGCTCGGCATCGCCCGCCGCCAGCGGCCAGCCCATGCCCCAGCTACGGCCTCCGGCCGGGCAAAGCCCAAAGGCCTGTCCCCACGCTCTGCCAGCCCTCATGCAACAGAAAGACGGCGGCGCCGCTGCTGCGTGGGCTGTAAGCGGGAGGCCAGGACTTGCCAGAGCTGCCTTTGCCAAGCTACAGGTGTTATTCACCAGAAGTCAAGCCCTCTGTTACTTTATCCTTCCAGTAGTGGTTACTCAATAATGTTGCCATGCGCTGAAGCAATCACTGCCATCCATTGCCTGTTTTAGGGGAATAACCACAGCTGCACAGCAGAAGCGGGGGCCCTGGGTTCCGGGCAGGCAATTAACATCCAGGATTTATTGGTTTAGTAGGGACAGGGTATGAATAACCCACCAGAGGGAAAAAGGAGGAGGCACACAGCAGGATGCGAGAGACAACACTGCAGAAATAGTGATGTTTACAACTGGGAAGCATAAAAAGCTGGTGAGATTTCTTAAGCTGATCAGAAGAGATGTATACATGATTAGCCAGCTGACATTTAACCACATTTCCTTGACATTGCACCAACTCTCCTTGGATGTAGGGCCACCACAACTTCCTGAGAGCGGTGCAGAGTCCAAGCAAGTCCCAGATGCTACGGACGTGGCCCTGACCCGCCCCGCAGGGAAGGAGCTTCCCCCTTGGCATGAGGGGCCTTGGGCTGGTGGCCGCAGGGCCACCACCACAGCCCAGCTTGAGTACACCAGGAAGGGTCAAGACTGAGATGTCCTCAAGAGACAACTCAGGCTGGGACTGCTTGGTCTTTCACATCGGAGATGTACCGAAAGGAGAAAGTGCTGGTCTAGGCAAAACCCGCCCTCCTGGCCGTTTTAAACATACTGCATGTGCTAGGATAAATTATGAAATGCCTTTTGGGAATAGTGCTGCAAGGAGGTCTCTGGGTTGGTTCCCATGCATAATTTATTGCATATTAATCTTCATTAAAGGAACAAGGCACAACACACATTTAACACACAACAAGCCTGTGATTGGGTAGCAGGGACTCAGCAGAGCCTGAGTGCTGCAGGCTGCCTGAGCAGGGGCTGTGCTCCAGGGGCTTCTGCTTTACACAGGACATGGCACTGCACGCCCTGAACACCACAGCCCGCTGTCCTTGGTCATAAACATTTGTTACTCTGCATAAATACCATGAAGTTGCTTTTCAGGTGGTTCTGTGCTGTCTGGCCTCAGCCACCTTGGGCCAGGAGCTGACGTTAAGCTAAAGTGCTTCTCAGCACAGTGCTCGAGGTTGCACCAAAAAGCAGAATTTGGCATTCTTATTTTACCTGACTGGGAACTGCACACTGAGACAGTAAAATAAGCAGGGACAAGGGAGTTTTGCAGCTAGGTTCATCATGACATATTCTTAAGTACCCAATTTAAGCAAAATCACTGGTCTATGCAGAGCCCCAGAGCTTAGGGCCACAGTCTCCTTCCTCTAGCCGGGGCTGACAGGCTCAGCCTGGCACAAAAATGGCTTGGTACTACCATCATCAGTCATATTTTCTGGTGATTATAACTTCGCTAAATTTGTATTTTTGTGTGGGATTGAGTTCCCAAAATGACAGTACGGGAACCCCTGCCTAATCTAAAACAAAATTTAAATTAAGATCTAGCCAGCAATTGTTCAAATAATTTCCACAAACAAGCTTAGGGAAACAACATAGGACTGTGCACACTACAAAACCTGCAGTCTTTTTATTTTAAAGCTTCCAGACCCTCCCATGCCCCAAAATGTTCCCTGTGTATTGAGGACACGGTTTTTACTGCAGCGTAAACAGCTGCCCACAGCTGGCTAATTCATAAATCTTTGCAAACTGTGGTTTTGCATACGTCCCTTGCTCTCAGCAGCTGAACACTTCATCTTCAGCTCCTGGCACTGCCCATGCTGGCACCACAGATCACAGATAACAAACCTGCTTCACTTCATCACGTAAACAAGAGAGGACTAAAAGTGGACCCAGGGACAACACACCAAATCTGGAAAACTGAGATTAGATTTAGGGGAAATAAGATGATACGGGCTGGAATTAGCAACTCCTAATTCCCAAGATGTTAATGTTCCATCCTTATCTGTGTATTCTCACACACATTATACACACAGTGAAATAACATCTGAACTACTCTGACATGCAGTTTTGGTAATTATCTTGCTATATGTTTGCACTGACCAAAATGTACAGTGTTTTGGTAAGTGTAGGTTCTTGGTCAGCTCCCATGTAACATACAATAATACCTCTGCTACCAATTTCTCCCTGTATTTGAGGTATTTCGGGAGACCAGTTTCCCTGCTAGGCCTTACATACATTAGCATTTCATGTAATATAAAATTTAATTAAACAAACAAACAAACATAAATTTTAAATTCAGTAGAAAAACTCCTTTGAATGCTGGCTATTTGGGAGTATACCGAAAAAGCATCACATTGCTGCTTTTTCAAACATGATGGGTTACTTTTTGTTCCACTGACTATAAAGGAGATTTTCATAGGAAGAAATACCATCATTCTGAAGTAAGAAATACAAACAAATGATGTTGCCGCTTAAACATAAATCCCACGTTAAGGAACAGGAAAGCCATTAAAAACAAACCATTTGCATCCAAACAGTTATTTTTAAAAGTCCGCGTGTTTACTGTATTTTCAAACAAATTCATCTTCTTGGGGCTGAGGCTGGCAAGGAAACGTGGCCTTAAGGAACAACAGCGTGAGTCAGGAGTCCCCACTGGGACCTGGCTGTGGGCTCACTGTGCTCCTGCTTTGGGCACACTACACTGACCCACCATGCCATCACTTCTCCAGATGCAAAACAGAACGGCATCTACTTTCTTTACCACCTTTGGTGGGAAATATGAACGAACAGCACTACAAAATCATAACACGCTGCTTTTTCCAGTTCTCTGCAACGGTTGAGTCTAAACCAATAGCATGTCAAAACTTCCCTGAGAAGCCACTGGAGTCAATTTTATTTCATACTACACATTACCAAAATTACATGCCACAGTTGGTATTAGTTTGTACTAATGAGTCTGGGGAGCAAGACAAAATACAATCAGCCCACAGAAGACATTATTCCAGCACCAACAGTTTGATTGTTCTATAAAACATGTGCAACCCATGCAGTTTGCACAGGTTTGCCAATGCAGATGAAAGCAGGCTGGCCACGACCGGGCTGTCCCCTGCTGACAGCTGTTTGGCATAGAAATGGGGTGCCATTTCCAGGTGCACTGACTGGAGAAGGCTAGGCTGTGCCACCTGAACTCCAGCGGAGTCACAACCCAGCTACTGGAAAACTGCCCTCCGTTATGCTAACTGCCACAACTGAGCTTCCCCAATGCCCTGGCTGTGCAGGTCTGCAACCGTGGGCAAGACTCTAATGAACCACTGGGGATTTAGTTGCTTGAGAAAACTGGAAAGGGTGTAAGGTCCAGAAACTTGCTGAACACCCAGACCTTTTCCGTTCTCTCCCCCGCCTCCAGTTACTGAGGCCCCACACTGCAAGCATCCAGCATACATTTAGGTTCCGGCTGCCCCTCTGCCAACATCCAGGAGGGAGTGTGGTGGATTCGGAGGTGGCAGTGAATCCCCCACTCTGCTGGTGGTACCATCTGCTGTGACAGTGGAAGCTCAAAGGCCTGAATCCAGAACTTGGAGGAGATGTAAGGGATGTAAAGAGGAGATAAAAAGGACATAAAGAGGAAGTAACTTTAATGAACTGCATTTCAAAATGTGCTGCAATTTCCACCTACACATACAGTAAGTGCTGCCTTGGTGACAGATCCCAGACAATAACTTTGTTGTTTGTTTCAATTGAGTCATAGTACTTTTTCATGTATTACACACCAAGAAGACTTCCTATTGACAGCAGTGCTTTGACTTCAACTTGGTTGGACTGAATTAAAAAAAAAATGTTCAGGGCCAGATTCTGGCAGATAAAAGTCTCAGTGAAATCAACAGGAGTTCTTTTTGTGCCAAGCACGTGGGCCTGTGTGGAGATTTGGCTTTGCTGAACTATTTGTCCAAACCTAAAGAAAAGTACACTCTACACATTTCCATGTCAAAGACTACTTCAAAGGCAATACTTACCATTTTTTAGCTCTGGGAGTAACATTCTTACTTTATCAGGGCTATCACTCAAGCTGCCGACCCTCTTTCCAGAGCTGCAAAATGTTCTTAATGTGAGCAAAAACCTTTAACAGCAAACCAAAGCACTGAGCAAGAAACTATCCAGTAAGTGGTATGTATATTAGTACTCCTGAAAACATGTCTAGATGATTGAGAAAAGTAAACTTGCATTAAGTTTTAATCAAAGTTACACCACGTTTTCCATAAATGCTTATTTAATGTATTCAGATAATGAAGACAGAAACAATGCTGTAGAATGTCATAGGACAGACAATATTACACAAACCAGTGCCATTCATTGTCAAAGGAATAGTCAGGGGCCTCAGGCTAAGTCAAGTGCTCATAATAAAAAAAAAATGTTCAGCTGATATAATTAAAAATTAATTCCTAATTGGGACAGGAAGCACAAAGGGTCCATTCTGAGTCTTAAGCAGCTCAACCATCTGAAAAGTTAGTGAAAAACTTTTTATGCAGTGATTGAGCCAGAAACATTAAAGAAATGCCTGTTTCCACAATTTTTGAGACTTTTTCACATAAAGGATCTTTTCTGTTGCTGCTTGCATACTACACAAGAGAGCTTTCTAAACTTTGTGATAGTCTCCTAAAACATGGATCCCAAAATACCTGGGTAAGCATACAGGTATTCTCAGCCTGAAACACAGCTGATGAATTTTCTTCCCTCAAACCATCTTTTGTGACATCCCCAACAATAAAAATAAAGCTCACAGTTTCATCCATACTCCTGAAAGAATAAGAAAGACTAACAGAGATAAATGGAAGCACACAGAATGGATGTGATCTACACATGCTTGAAGATAAACACGGACAGGTACAGAATCAGAATCCTCATACAGTAAGATGACTTTTAAAGATCGTAACTTCAGAGATGTGGAAAACCAGAGCTATCTGCCTAAATTCTCTATTGAACTTTCTCAGTGCAGTGTCCAGCCAATGCTCACCACACAGGGATTAGCTCTAAACTTGTCCCACCAAGAAGTCTGTTGCTGCATCATAAAACAGAAATAAAGGCTGTCTCCACCAAGCCTAAACTTTGTGATATCAAAGCAGTTGCTGGGGGGGGTGGGGGTGGTCCAACCACACTATAGCAGGTGTGCAGGTCCTTGAAATTATGTTGTCATGAGTAAATGATGGCAAAGAGCAAATACTGGTTTTAATCACACTACACTTCAGAAAGGGCTTATCTGACAATATTGTCTGTGAACACCCATGAAAACTATCTCACCCCTGAGACAGCTCATCAAGCATTCACATGGACTGGAAAATGGGATCTCTAACGGTGCTCGCTTAGAACACCAAACCTGCTTTCTGACAGCAACCTGCGCTTCTGAGCTGTAGCATTCTGCTGTAAACCACACGTGCATCAGGATCTTACACCACTGCATGCTGAGGGCAGGGCTTGATCTGTGCTCTGCTTCACTGTACGCTCCAGAGCAATCAATTAATCCAAGCTCCCATATTGCTTTCAGCGATGAGTAAATAAAATTGGAAATGTTCTCAGCACTTCAGCAGTCTTATTGCTGGTTTGTTTAATTCTGGGTTCCCATCAATACCAAATCACTATGTACTCTTGCCACTGAAGGGAGACATGAGCTAGCGTCTCCATTTTCAGCAGATCGTTGTTTAGGCCAGGATCTGAAGTTGATATAAAAGGCTAGATGTTGCTCACCTGAAAGTCAATGGAAAAGTTAAAGTTTATTTCGACAAAGAGAGGAATGGATTTTCAATGCTGCTCTACAGGACCAAATGCTTTCACATATGCTAGTTCAAATTAGTGGAACTTTGTATGCTTGCTGTGACAGCAGCGTTAGCAGCTTTCCATGGAGAACAGTGCCATTCTGCACTTCAGCAGAGCCTTTCGGTTTACTTTAAACCCAAGCAAAAACATGCACTGTATCTTAATGCAGGAGTCTCCCAAACAAATGGAAAATGTGCAAAGCACATGCATGGCACCATGCTATGTTTTACAAATCTGACCTGATCAAACACTATTGTAAATGTTGTTTACTTCACTGGCGATGGAAACAGTGCACACAACCTCCATACTGGAAAAAAATGCCAAAAAACCCCATCCTGGTCCAAGCCTACAGCTCTCTGGATAATATAGTTGTAAAGTTTGTGGTGTGTCTGATTAGCTGCTTGTGTCAGGCACTAAAATGTAAAATTAATACAGTGCAGGAAAGATGACCCAGGCTCTGTCAGGTTTAAAGACAGCTCTAAGACGCTTTGCCTGCCTGGGGATGGGAAGACAGAGGTGCCTGCCCTGTATGATGAATGAAAGCAATGGAGCAAATGGCACACTGGCACATGCCCGGGAAGGTGCATCAAACCTAGCACCTTCCTAGTGGGAAAGCGATCTTAGAAACAAAACCCCCAAGTCATTGCACTATAGCTTGAATCCGCATCAGAGTTTTGTCGCACAAAATCCCTGGGCAAACAGCTGAAGGATGAAGGAGAGAGTAAAGTTATGTCGAGCATGTGAAATCCAACACTTGTTAACATTCTTCTGACAAATCATTTTGAAAGGAGAATGGCTTCTTTGCTTTACTAAGTAAGGTTTTAAGAGAAGTATTTTGGGGCTCTCTTACCCCCACTCCGAAGTAAATTGTTTCATTTTCAGGGTTTTCTTTAACATTTAGTCCCTCTCCTTCCCTTCACAACTCTGTGACAATGAGGGCAGTATCTTCACACTAAATTTTCTCAAAAAGGGAAAAAACCTGTAAAATTAAACTCCAGCTTCTGTTACTGTGAATTGTTTGGGCAGTAATCAAATTTTTTTTTTTTACTTCCCACAGCATTGAAAGAGGCTTGGGCTGGGAAGTGCCTTTCTGGTGATGAATAGGGGCCACTTCAACCAGTCGCTACTGAGGTCAATGGACAATCGCGGGAACTGCTCCTCCCAGCACTCTCTGACCCAATTCCTTATTTTGGGTCTTACTGTGTGGTCACCCTGGCGCTGAGGCCACCTGAACATTGTTTAACCCTCTCCATTTCCCAGCCCGGATGCCTCCCCCCTCCCAGTTAGAGCCCCTTATTGTGAGCCTTAAAAACCAGATACCGAGTGAGGTGGGATGCGGCTGCCTCAGGAAATCAACTCGAACTGGTACAGGAACTAAACTGCAAGATAGTACCAAGCGCTGAGGCAAGGAACTTGTGCGAAGAATTCAGCAGTCTGATTTCACTCTTCACAGACAACCAGTGCTGGCCTTTTCCAACACCAGGCACACAAAGTAGCTAGACTTTTAGGCTTCCCATCAGAAAGTTTCTTTCCAAAACTGCTTACAAGAGTAACTAATAACAAAAAACCCACAGAATTTTATTACGGTAAAACCTCCAGCGGGGCCTGTTAGTACTCAGACTGGAGGAAAACGGCATCACGGCTGCCACACATTTAGCAAACTCAGAATGCAACTCTAAAAGGAAATGATTCAGAAACCACAGGTGCTCAGCACCAGGCTGCTGTGCCTCGCTGGCAGCCCCTGGGCACCGGCACTTGCGAGACTGCAGGAATCCAAGGCCAGGTTAAAATTAGGAATCAGCTCGGAACTGCGCTCAGCCCGGCTCTCGATACTGAACTGCACCACGGTGGCAAACAGGTGTTTCCAGGAGAAGAGTGAGCCCAGGGGAGCTCTGCTTTCATCATGCCCAAAAGAAAAGTTACAGGACATCTAATGCACCAGGGGGGAGAGGGAATGTGCATATCTGGTTGAACTGGGGAGATTTTTTTTTAATTATTTCCAACGTTGCCATCTCTTTCTGCACTACCTTGCGAAGCACCTTTCTGCCTGTCCAGTTTTTTACAGCATCATTGGAGCCTACAGTGCTCTGTGGGAGCAAACTCGCACATGCTTTCAGACTTCAGACAGCAGTGCCTTCAGACAGCGCTGCTCCTAATATTGAGCCCTTCCTCACAGAAAGTCCTTACTCCAAAAGTAAAAAAAAATACATACAAAAATTCAAAAAGGCAAGCCATAACACACGTCCTTATCTGTGCAATAAAATTCCTCGCTTCCAAACGTTTCCATCCTAACGAAATGCTAGCAGGACACATTCGGCAGCCTTTCATAAGCCTCTCGTTTTGCTTGGTCAACTCTTTCCAGTGAACTGGACAAACTGCATTTCGTGAATAATGAACAAAACCGCCCATCACACTGCGACAAGGCAGGGCTGGTTTTAAACCGATTTAAAATCAGGACTGGCGGGGAGGGTTTAAATCTCTTCCAAAACGGGGCCCCGAACGGCGGCGGCTGGCAGCGCGGCGGGGACCCTCCGGGGCAAGGGGACGCGGCGCAGCCCCCGCGGCGGGACCGGCCGCGCCCGCAGCCTCCCCTGCCCCGCGCTGCTTCGCCACGGAAATTTGCGGGGAAAACACCAGCAAAGGCTTCCCTGGAGCCGCCCGTCTCCACGGCGGCCGTTCGCGCCCCCCCCCCCCCCCCGCGCCAACCCCGCTCCCGGGAAGCCCCGCTTGGATCCAGGCCGCCGCCCCGCGGGGCACCCCGCGCCCGCCCGAGCGCCGCGGCCCGGCAGCGGGGGGGGGCCGCCCGGCAGGGGATGGGGGGGCGGGCAGGGGGGCTGCCGCGGCCTCTTCCCGGCGCCCCTCGGCGGGGGGGGGGGGGGAGGCGCCGGCGACCGCGGTTAAAGTTTGGCTCCCGCGGCGCTGCCCAGCGAGGGGGCGGCACCGCCGATGGTGCCGGCGGGCAGAGCGGCGCCGCCGCTGCCCGGGCCGGGCCTCTTCCCCCCAGAGGGGCGCAGCGCTGGGCTGCGGCGGCTCCGTCCCCGCGCGGCCCCCCAGCCCCCTCCCCGCGGCGATGCCCCGATGCCCCGGCCCCCGGTGCGGGCGGCGGCCCGGGCAGGGGCGGGCCGGGCGCGGCAGCGCCTACCTGGTGCGCGGCCGGGCGGGGGGCGCGGGGTCACGGGCGGCGGCGGCCGGGCGGCAGCGCGATCATGCCGCGGCGGCGCGGGGCTGAGCGCGGCGGGCAGGGCCGGGCCGGGCCGGGCCGGGCGGGGCGGGGAGGCGAGGCGAGGCCGCCCGCAGCCGCGCTCCGCCCGCCGCCGCTCCGCCCCCGCCGCCGCGGGGCCACGTCTCCGGTCTGACGCACGCGGCGGCGGCCGGGGGGCGTCGGTCGGGCCGGGCTGGGCAGCCCCCGCTGGCGGCGGCGCTCCGGGCGTGCCGCCCCGCAGGCCCGGCCGCGGCGGGCGGGACAGCCGCGCTCCGCCCGCCCCCGCAGGCCGGGCGGGAGGGGGCCGCTAACGGTAACCGAGAGCCGAGGCCTCCGGGGGGGGCCGCGGCGCCCCCGGCCGGCGCTGCGAGGCGGGGTCTGGCCGCACAAGCGCGGCGCGGTCCGCCGGGGCCGGGGGCTGTTCGCCCTCCGCAGCGGGCAGCGGGAGCGGCGGCCTCGGCCCGCGGCTGGAGGCGGCAGCAGGCGCGGGCATGGGGGGGCCGCGACCCCGGCGCGCGGGGCCGCGGGGGGCTGTAACGGGACGAGGCTGCAGAGCGCCCGGGGTTGCATTGACAATAGAAAAGCATCTCAGAGTGACAATTGGAAACACAAACTTCTGGCCCGGCAGTTCAAACAGCGCAGGCTGAAAACTGCTGCTGAAAGCCACCACATATTGGAAAGGTCTGTCCAGCGTTTCCAAGAAAGATTGACATCTCTGGTGGAACGAAGAGACGGGACAGATTCTGGATCAGAGGGAGGTACTTGCCCTCTGATGGCTCGCCCCTAACTTTAGGGATAGCGTGTGTATCCCCTTAGGGACAGTACAAATATGTAAACAGAGAAGTACAAATATATAAGCCCACTGGGGGGGAGTTAATGGAAACAAATACAGCATGAGGCATCACAGCTGTTTTGCCACAAAAATACTAATTGGATCGGGATGCAGGCCGAAGGGCTGCCAGGGATAGCTGTGGGTAATTCTGACTTTGTGTACTTTCTGACCCGTCTGCTTCAGGGACTGCTGAGGGCAGGCTCAGGCTCCTCATTTGGGAATCACTGATGTGATTTATAGCTGTGGGAGTTCGGCTCATCATTTGACTGAAGTGTTTGCTGAAGTGCTTCGCGTGCGGAGCTGCTTTCCTCAGCTGAAGCCTTGAGGCTTTCCAAGGCACCGCCAGAAATGAGGGTCTGAATCTGGCAGGAGCTGTTGGAGGTTGTTGGCATTGCTTCCTCACGGTCCTTCAGAGCTGCCGGCCTGAAAGATTTCAGCAGTATCGCACCATTACATAATTTTAAGTGTCAGCCTGGTGCTTTGGGGGAATACAGCTGAGGAGTAAAACGGGACAAATGAGCAAGGTTTCCATATGGGCAAAAGCACTGCCTTGCTTTTTTCGAGCTAAAGAAATGGTTATGGTGACTGCTGCATTCATTTTCTTTTTATTGGTTTCTTTCCATTACTCTTAACTCCTGGCAGCAGCTTAGAGAATCCCTCCCTGTCCTGGATGGTTTCTTCTTTCAGACATTTGCAGGCAGTAGTTCTGTTCACCCTTTCGTCATCGCTTAGCTCATTTAATCTTTTCTCATAAGTCAGTCCCTCCCGTTACCTAATCATGGTGCTGCTTTTCCCCGAACTCCCTCTCAGCCGCTCGTTTATTTTATGGTGACATGGTGGCCAGTAATCCTGCCATTGTTAACGTTTCCTGTTGTGGACTTTTGGGTTATTTTTGTTCAGAGTTGCTGCAGTACTTAGAGGACTGAGCTAAGCTTCCCCTTGAAGAATAATTACAAAGTTACTGATGCTGTAGTAGAAAACATGGTCCATGGATAATTATAGCTGATGTGTTTGGGGACGGAGGCTTGGTGCAGTTCTGGTATGTGAGCTTCTGGTGGAAGAAGGCCCAAAAACTCATGCTTGGTATTAAACACACATGTTTGATATCAAGCTCTAGATACTTTTGCTCCACTGGAAAAATTTTGCTGCCTGCAGGAAACTGTAATTTATTTGTGAATTCCTGCATTATTTTTTCTAAGACCATCTAGGCAGGTGAAGTCTGAAGCAATTTTGGGGTATTTATTTTACTGAAAGCATTGCTACCAGAATGATAGGCAACAGAAACAGGATTCAACCATCTGTAAGACTGCAAGGTTTTGATATCCTTCGGTATCAGGTTGCCTCTTTGTTTTTCATGGACTCCGGAGGAATATGGGACAGGTGACATAAGAAATGCCATTACTGCAAGCTTAGTGCATTTGCCTTTACTGTCGATTGTCCTGTTCTGTTATCCATAGTTTACAAACTCCAGGAGTGTTACTGCTGCTACCGAGTGCTAACTCGCAGTACTTGCACTACAACAGAACCGAGAGCAGTGCTGGTCTGCACCTGATTTAAAACTATCACAGATGAGCCTCCAAACCCAGCTGGACACAGACACAGATTGCACTATCAGTGCTTATGTGACTGTTATCCGCCGTTTGTGTGCCCATGGACCAATTCCCAAGTGTGATCCGGGTTCAGGATGCCCAATCCGGAAGACCTTGCTCAGCATCAACATAGCATCTGCCAGGCAGGATACAGTCCCCACCTTCTACCGATTCCTGCTCAGGGTTTTTTGTGTGTGTGTCAGGGTATTTGTTTTTTGGTTTTTTGTGTTTTTTGTTTTTTTTTTCTGCCCGATCTTTTGGTAATTTGAGGTTACACCCTGAAAAAACTCAAAGCCATCCCATACCTGAAAGTCTGGGGTCCCAAGAGCAGCCCTGAAGCTAGGGCTGAGGGGATGGTGCTGTGCCAGGCTTGACCCCTCTCAGCTTCAGGAGAGACTAGGGCAAGAAAAGGGGTTTGAGTGTAAGAGCTTTGTCTATACTTGGAAACATGCACAATGAAAATGCTTTTCATCAGCCATCTCTCCAGCAACTGTTGAAAACAGCTTAATCTGCTAACACAGAAAAGCTAAATTGCTTTCAGACGAAGTACTAAAAAACTGCTTCTGTGATTTGATTCAGCTCAAACCCAAAATGCATGATTTGACAGCTCTAGTGCTTCTTAGCTGCTTGAAGTTGCTGTCGAAGTTCTCGTTTCCCCTAGTTTGCTTTTCTCTAATTTTTACATTTTAACCCCTCTCGCCCTAGATTAGTGTTTTTGAAATATGTATTTTTAAGTACACCAGATGTTGAAATAACAGCAGCACACTGGAAATACAGACTTTTAAAGTAAATTGCATGGATGCTGCAGGCTGAGTCTGGGCAGAATCAAAGCTTCAGAGCAACGTAAAGAATATGCTATTTTTCTTAAGCCTGCAGCATTTTCTATGTACTAAAACCTGTTTCAATCAGAAGGAAAACAGTGAAGGGATGTTTAATTTCATGAGCCCTTTTGTTGTTCCGAAGTAAAGAGGAGCCACATTAATGCCTGGTATGTTACAATGAAAGCAGTGCAATTACATCAGGGAAGAATTTGGCCCAACTAGTTCTCTCTAGAGAAGCTATTGATGGCTGTCCCCTTGTACCTTGTATTGTTGAGAAAACAGAGAGCTAAAGACATGCCAAAAGAAATAGGACTAACTCCCATTTTCTGACCTTTGGCTGAACCAGGGCTCCTGGGTTTTGGATTTGAATGATGCTTTACCTCTGTTACACTTCTGATCATCAGTAAGGTTTTCTTCAGTGATCCATCTGAAAACACCTTCCCGACTAGGGAGCTACACAGCTGTGCTTGGCATGGCTATTGCAGCTCTGAGCCACTGGGCCATGTGCCTCACGGGATACAGCATCTTACCTAATTTTAGATGTGATGGAACGAGTGGGGGTAGCTCGCATGAAGCAGGAGGGATGCAGCTCAGCAGCCAGAGCTCAGAACAAGCAGTTTAGGATTACTAAATGCTACTTTCAAAATATTGGAGACTTTTATTGCTACCAATGCACCTTTACGGGTGTGATTGAACAAACAGGCAAGGACATACACTTTTGGGGGAGGATATTAGGACGAGAGCCAGTCGCCAGGCTTGCTGTCCTTAGGTGGTAGCTGAGGCTGTCCCAAGTCCTGCCTCCCAGCCTTCCCCCCACTCTCTGCCCCTTCTGATGTTCTCCACTGAAATGCTGTAGCTGGTCTGACATGCATATAAGCTTTTTTTTCCTACATGGGCACCATCTCTTACCCTCATTCAAGCGCTCACAGAGAGGTGGCTTAATTCACGTTTGCTTTTCTCTCACACTTGGTTTTCTCAACAGTCTTCTGCCCCTTGCACAAGCCAGATGGTGATACTTGCAGAGCCAGTCTGCTCATACCCAAGTTTATGTACAGAATCTATAAATTAATACAAAGCAGCTCTACTTTTAGGGAAGGCTCTACTTGCCAGAGCAGTGACCTATCCTGACCAGTATCCTGGCTCCGATGCTGTACTGGACTGAGTCACTGGTTACGTGGCGTGCTCCCCCTGGCTGACATACTGCTGAGAGATAACAGACTGTCGGTGGTGGTCCACTTCGCATCATGCGTTGGGCTTGCATGTTTTCAAGGAGAATTCAAGTATTTCACTGTCATTAGACCTCAGCTTGGAATGTTTTTGCCTGGTTCCTCTCCCATGCCCACTTTTTTATCCACTGTCTTTAAGCAGTTATTTACAGATCTTTTATTGACACAGGTTTGTGAGCAGTAAATCATAATTTAAAAACACAAATGGCACATTCTTAATGAAAATATCCGTTGACACATCTAAATGATAAAATAAATGTTTAAAAACCATGTCCCTAGATTTTTTTATGGTATTTTAAAACAATAATCTCAAAATAAACAAAAAAAATGTTTGTTAATCATCTGGAATTTTTAATTTCCTATTTTGCATGGGAACCTGAGTAATCAGACATATGGTATGCTTGTTAACTGGGAAAGGGTCAGGATTAGAATAGATTCTCAAATTTAGAAAGCCCTAAAATATAGCAGCAATCCTGGCTGCCCAAACTTAATATAAACAAAGTTTTGTGTTAATTGCTGGAACAGCAACACCGAACCCCCCCCACACACATCTGAATGATACTCTGAAATACGGTGCCTGGCAGGAGAGAGGAAGTCTCAGGGGACTGGGGACGAGCTAGTCAATAATTTACCTGCAAAAGGGATTATCCAATACAGACATAACTGATAAGCAAAATGTTTTGTTTGGTGGCTTCCGTATGAGCTCAATAGCTTTAAGAGTTGTGGGATTCATAACACAGAGGAGTCAAGTCATATAAAAGTAAGCGTATCTTTGGATTTATAGTGCTAAGCATCACCGAGCTATTAGGCAGTAAAAGTATGTTTTGATGTAAATTTTCACGCCCACTATGATAGCACAGTTCATAGGCCTTACTGCTGTCATCAGCAGAGGTGCAATGAGTATGAAAATCACATCATCGTTCTAGTTCAGTACTGGTGTGATTCTTTACATCGCTAGTGTAATGGCAGAAGATAGCTCCCAACATTTTCCTGCCTCATTGGACCAGGCCCACGCAGAGGATGCATAGGTACATGCTTTGCTGCTTATACACGACACAGGTCCAGGCCAACACCCCCTCTGACAGCGGAAGGCGGCATACACCCCGCACCGTGCTCTGTGCTTATTCATCAACCGACAGTCGCTTACGTGGAAGGCATCTGACCCCGCTGCAATTATGCCTGCCGTGTTCAGACTTGCCCCCATTTCAGCGCACACAGTTAAAGAGGTGGTTTTTTTCCCCCTCTGTTGCCTTTCAACTATATATCAGAGCCTTGCGCTTCCCTAGGAATCAATTTGAATCCAACTATTTGAGAAAAAAAAAAAGCCACCAAAAAAATTAAGGATAGTTTACAATTTCAACTCTGGCTACTTCACACTACTTCAGTACAGGAACAACCCAAAAGACAACGTGCTTCACTGCTCCAGGAGTCCTGTGGGACAAACCCCATGGTGGGCACGGCCCCTGAAACGGGTAACCTCAATGGAGAGCGAGCAGTGTTCGGGAAAACTGTTTAGAACAGTCTTTTGAGGTGAGAGGGCACAACAGCAATCTGTGGCCTACACTGTCAGCCCAGCCGTTTTACATACATAAACCATGCTATCATACAGACAGCATGCACCTGACACTTGCATTTTTACTCACCGCTTTCCTGGGTTGTCAGTGGTTGGCTTTCCATTGGCACTACACCCGATTCAGCCAGGTGTGACTTCACATTTAAAAGCCTGTTGTTTCTTCTGGAAGTGCTTTTGTATCCTCCAAGCTCTTATCTGTGAGCCATTGACACAGTTACAAGGTCATGGTCCGAGGGCTTTGTTCTTCTAGATGTTTCTGGTGGATGTGATTTGCAGAGTTGTCCAAGCAGTCCAGGCTGCATGGCCAGAAGTTTCTATCTATATGAACAACTATCACACTCAAGTATTTAGAGTTAAGGGTGTAGGCATTTGCATATGCATACACATATGCTTACATACTAAACCAAGCCTGCACACAGCTGAGAGGCAAAATTGTTTACTATAGCACAAACGTAAGGGGATGAAACATCCACGCAAGCTGTTTTGGTCTAGCTGTTGGTTGGACTGTATATGGTACAATGACACTTTGTTCAGCAACAGGCTAAAGATTATATACTTACAGCTGAGACCTTTAAGACTCAGCCTATGCAGTAGATAAATTTCCCTTTACGCTGGCTGCTAAGAGACTGAACTCTGCATTTTTGCCTGGCTTCATCTGCTGTTTTGCATTTTTAGAGGACTGTATATGACAAACCTTTCAGGAATCCCAAGCACAAATGGAAGTTCCAATGAATCACTTGAATCAACTGAAGAACACCATCCATGAGGCCACACTCCAGCTGTGTGGAATGCGATGAATTTCCAGGAATAGGACTGTCTCCCAGAGATTATTGTGTAAAATACAAGTATAAAGAGACAACAAAGGTAATGCTGACAGTCTCTGCACCGCTAGGCCATTTGTGAAAAGGAGAATGAAGAAACCAGGCATGTTAGAAGACCTTTGCCAGGCTAACAGGAAGCATATATGTCAAGAGCAAACCCTGAAACAAAGCAGTACAAAATTATCTCAGCATAAAATTTAATCTCTTTGTGTTTTTATCTTATGAAACCAAATCCACTTTTAGCTTGAATGCAGTGCTAATGAAGGTTAAGAATTCTATGTCCATGCATCCATCTAGCAATAACGCAGGAATGACTAGGTAAAGGTGATAATTATATAGAAACAGGTGAACTCTGCAGTTCTGAAGAGAGAGCAGTGCATTCTGGGGTCCAAAAGCAATTTAAAACCTGTCCATTCAGGTTCATGAAGATATCAGTTTTTCTGACTAGAACCTGCTGTGAAGCAGTGGTTAAGCAGAGCACTTTCAAAGGAAAGTACCACATGCCACGTGCAATGCACAAAAGTTTGGCCTCTGGATGCAATGAAAGCAATCCTCCCTGTAGAGCCTTCAGCCCTCTTCCTTCTGGAAATCTGCTCCAACGTGCTGGAGGAAATCTTACTTTTAAGTAAGTTGACTCTTAGAGGTGCAAAATCTAGTATGGTTTCACCCCTGGAAGTGTTTGCTTCTCAGCTTTATCAAGCACAGCTCAGGTCCTGACACCAACTATTGATGGGTAAAGACTGCAGCTCCTAATAAGACATCAGGTGTCAAACCCACATGACATTGTGGTTACTGTTCAGTGTTTGCAGACTTCCAATTTCAGGTGGTCTTTCCACTATATACAAAGATGCCTGGATGGAACACAAAACCTAGGTATAGCATTTCATGAACCATGTTTTCAAATACTCTCGTTACTCATTTACTTTTTGGTCCAACAGAAAGGCAGGAATACGACAACCCCACTTGTGAGTTTAAGAATACGCAACTAGACACAGTCAGCTTATCAAGGTTTAAACAATGACATGATACTATAATTATTTTTCATATCTACTTATTGCAATGAACAGCCTCTGTCTATACAGCTAAACTCCCTTATTGTCACCAGCAGAGCTACACCCAAACTGCCAGCTGGAAACAGGCACTGGCCTGTGCCACCCAGAGCATTGCTTGGAAGGGTGCTGACCAGCCCAGAGCTGTGCCACGGACTATTCATACTGCAAATTGTGGTGCAGAGAGCGTGCTAGTGCTTGGGCCCCTGCCCCAGGCCTGTTTAGTTTACCCGTGCAGACATTGTCCACACGGCTGCAGAAATATTCGCACACACAGGGAGGGAGGAGAGGGCAGCAGAGCCATCTCCCTCAGCAGCACCATCCATCTGTGCCAGCTCACACTATTCATGGAATTTCAGCTTAGCCGTGACAATGGCACTGGTTGCCAGATAGACAGCCCTCTACTGGGAAAAGGCGCAGCAGTGTCAGTCTACCAGAGGTGATACACCAGCTCTGCACAAGAAACAAGAACACAACGGGCTTTGCCCCACACCTGTATTTTGCCACTACCTTCACAGCATCTCAGCGGTGTGGCCTTTAGTTTCAGCATCGCAGTATGACTCCCACACACAAGGCACCACTGTGCCGAGATCCTCAGCAAGCTGAGATGAGCAGGGAGAGCTGCCTGGCACAGCCTGTGGGCCCAGCTTATAGCCCAGCAGCAGTCAAGCTGCATTAGCCAAAAAGGAGACAGCAACGCACAGCAGCCCAGCAGAACCGAGGGCAGTCTGCATTCCCTCTCCTGGCAAGTTCTCTTGACAGCAAATGAGATGACAACTGCTATAGGGGGTTGGGGCCAGGGGGGAGGCTGCAAAGTACTGTTACTGTTTCTGTTTCTTTTTCTTCTAGTCTAACAAATAAAAACATATTATTGGCTCAAGTTCTGTAAGTTTGACATGAACACTATGTTTTAATGAAAAAACAGAAAGATGGGAAATGATGAGTAACTTTCCAACAGAAGCAAGAGCAACAATGAAAAATCCTGACTAGTTAAAGCCTTGATAATTACACCCACAATCACCCAGGCAATCTTATTTTGTGTCTTTGGATAGGTCCATCTCCCCTTCCTCTCCCCCATCTTCAATGTTCCTCTTATAAATTTATCATTTGGTATATATAGACGCACACTTGAAACTCTGATCTATGCTCTCCCTAAAAGTGTTGCTTTCTTCACCTCTCTCAAAGTTCATTAAATGTAAAGTGGATGATTTAGCGCAGAGGATACTTAATTCATAGTAACAAGTAGGGCTTCTGCAGATTGCTTAGGATGAAGACTACTTGCATCATATAACTGCAGGAAATTAGGTACAGAATAAACATTAAAGTTACAATGAGATCTATGTCATCCTCCTAATAAATACTGAATGTGCCGGTTGCTATCAAACAAAATTAACAAAAGAAGTCTCAAATAAACTGAGTTCCCTCAAGCTGCATGAAAATAGGTAACTAACTACTTAGGGAAAGAAGATCCTGCAAGTGTTCCAGCCAAGAAAAACCCTGCAAGATTAAGTTAAACACCAGAAAAATCTGTAAGAGGGAGGTCACTTTTAAATACCCCAACTATGACAAAATCTTCAGGGACACTGATCTGGAGGCCAGGCTTCATTCCTCCAGCTGCTTATGAAATGATGCAGTGTTAGGCTCTTCCTTCCTGTTTTCAGTTCTTAACTTCCATCCAGTTATGGAACAGTGTGTCAGAGGCTTCAGACAGACTGTATGCTTGTCCAAGCTAGAAACATTAAAAAGTATCCCCAAGTAGGAACGTAAAGATAACATGTCTGCATCTGGAAAATCCTAGGGATCCCCAAGGGTTATGTTGCTGATGAAGTGCAAATTGTACTGACAGGAGTCCCTGGCTACACACACATTAGCTGGAAGACCTACAACTCTGACACACAGCAACGGCTACAGGAAAGTTTCCTTTATCGCTCCTACGCTGTTGGCTTTGCTACTGTTCTGCAAAGCACTCGCCAAAAGCAACCTCAGGCACAGAAAGGCAAAGGCCTTCAGGTATTTTATTTATTGCTCCTGGTACCTTTAAAAAGCCCACACTGTGATAAACTACTAACTCCTATTTTACATCTTCTGTCCTCCCAACCTTGGACAGTGGCAGGATCAGGAACATTTAAAGCATTTGGAGAAATGAACTGCTACAAGCAAGACACTGTCCTTTAATTATGTGGTAGTTAGTGCTCTATTAGAAGATGATGATGTTGACCTCTAGTGACTGGTCTGGGGATGCCTGGTGGCATGATCACAGTGAAACGTTTCTGTGAACATCTAACCAAAAATTTCTCCGAAGCTGGCACAGTCACGCTTCTCATGGAAGCAAGTGATTGCACACCCCTTTCATGGAACAGAAAGCCCCAGCTGAAACAAAGCCCCCAGAAAGGCTGCTATATAGCCTAAATTATGTATGCAGCAAGATTTAAGTAGAGGGTCACTGTCCACGGATACCTTCAGCTGTACAGTGGCTGCAACCTCAAGAGAGAAGATGCACCCAGACTGGGTGGAAAGACTGGACAAAGCAACCCATGGAGGCAGCCATTGTGGTGTAATCCCAGGAGAGGAAGAGAGGGTGTGGAGTCAGGTAGGAAAGGACCTGAGCTGGAAGCAATGAATTAAATCAATTTCTCAAAACGCAGAAATGAAGCAAGAGGAGACAGTCGTGATTCACTGTAAATAAGCAAAACAGAAGAGGAATGCCCCAATCCACTGTCTGTTTCTTACCTTATGTAACCCATTAGATTATTAATGAAAAATACTGTGAGACATTTAAATACTGGCCATCAACAAGTTATACACTTGATTTTAAAATCTCATCCATTCTACACAATGAAACTATTTATTCAATTGTGTTTGAAAATCATGTAGAGTATGTCACATTGCATGTTCACAGAATAAAACCAGAAGACAATACATGATGCCTTAGGAAGTTACTCAGATCTTTACCACAGATTCAAAATAACAAGTGTTTTATTTTCCCACCCATTCAACAGAAATGAAGAAAAAAACTCTTCCCAGCAGAGCTACTCAAGACGTATGAAGAAAATAACAGATATTCTGGAAGAGGCTGAAGAACAAAAATGGCTCAAAGACTGAGAAGAGTACATTCTAAACTAGTGACACAGCCCAAGTGATGTGGTGACTATACTGCCCCATGCAGAGAGAATATCAGCCTAAGGGAAATTAGGTGAGCAGAGCATGCTCCCAGGAAATAGGATGAAATGGATCGACGTGAGGAGAAAAAAATTTCTAGTCCCTCCAGAACTAAGTAATGGTAGCTGTTTTGCAATATAAGAGGACTTTTCCTATTTTTTGAGAACTTTTTCCATTTAATACAGCTTTTCCAATAGAGCTTAACATCCATCTTAATATCATTGTTTACTTCTCAGCTTGGACTGATTAGCATCGAAACTGGGCAGACACCCTGGCAGCAAAAAAGTAAACTGAAAATGCACATTTTGCCACTCAAGTACATAAATTAAGGAATTCACTTAGGTTTTGCTATTTGGGTAGTGCTTTTGCTTTGCACACAGTGGCTAACTGGCAGCCTGAAGACAAACTGGTACATGTTTCAGCATGTTCCCAGTAAGAGTTCCACTCCCGGTTTCCAGGGCTTTGCTCCATACTGCAGCGACTGGAAAGCGAGAGTGTGTTTACAGTCATACCTCAGAGATCTTAGATTATGATCTGTATTTAATCCACTAAAATATTTTTTAGACTGTCCTTTCCAAGACATGGTCCATCCCCGGCATCCCGTTCCAGCACCGCTCGGCCACGGAGCGGGGCCGGCAGGGGGCGATGGAGAGCGCGGGCGGCTGCAGCCGCAGCGGGCGGGGGGAAATCCTACAGCAGGAACTCCTGACGCGGGGGCCTTGGAGCACTTAAAAGCAGAAATAAACCGGCATTTAAATAGGAGAGTTAAAAAAACAAAACAAACGAAAGGCAAAATATTAAGGAGCAAGAGCACATGGTACATATTCTCTACAAATGCTTGCTTTAGTTGTCTGGGTCTACCTGATCATTTCTGAACTCTCGCCTAGTAGCTTCATTTTTGAGTCTTTAATAATCATACCCACATATCTTATACATTTGTTTAACTATCTGTAGATTACTACAATCCTTTTGTTAGTATTCCTCAGTATATATTCTCTCTCTCAACTGGAGATGTTCTCAGGACGTATCATTTGGGGAGGGATAGGAGTTATTTTGGCATACCCAAATGTGCCGTGTCCCTAGCTGCCCAGGATGCATTTCCCATGCTTCACTGGATCGGACTCAACATCAGTATATACAGCTTATGCTAAAAAAAGCTTTCTGATTTTTTAGCATATTACTTCAGCTGAGAAAGAATTAAGGTAAATGCTGCTCCCTCCCCACCGACTTACAGACTTAACATAAGAAGCCACTGGCTTACCCTATGAAGATGGCAAAGATACAGCTGTTGGCTAAATGAACACTAAGGATCAAACAGAAATGCTGATATTGGGAGAGACTCAGATCTACAACCAAAGGTTTCCCCTCCAAAGAGTATTTTTTCCAGTACTCCCTGCCAGCTCAGTTCTTTCAACATACAGCAGGGCTAGCCTCTAGAGAATTACTGAGTTTGCCTCCCAATCTGCGTGTTTCTTACTCCACGTTCTACACTTGGATGTGGCCACTATTTAGGTCACATTTCTATCTACGAATGATCAAAACTGGCACAGCTACCGAAATAATCAGCCCTACTGTGCCCCTCCCAGCTCTTCTCTCTCATGCCAGCACAAGCATGAATTCTCCTACATACCAGGCTATAATTTTATCAGCAGCTGGACTCTAAAGGGGAAGCAGCAACCACAGTGATTTAGCATCTCCCTGCGCTCAGTATAGAAACTGAAGGAATGTTCACCTAGATACAAGGGGGAGAAGACTGTCATCTAGAAGCTATAGGGGAGTCCTTTGCCCTATGCAATTATTACTACAATTAAAACTCACTTAAGGGTAGGGCTGTTAATGAGAAAAGGCAGAGTTGAAATCAACTGGCACACAGGCCTTCCAAAGAGAGAAACTTCTGAAAAATGCAAGACAGATATTGCAACTTAAAGGAGCTCATGGCCTTATTAACCATACTAGATTTCTGCAGCATAGCTTTGTTTTTTTCCTTTGAAAAAGATCCAACAGCTTTTTTCAGTGAAGAAAAATCCCCAAACCTCAACTTGTCCTCTGCTCCACTTCTGTTTTCTTGAGTCTGCAAGGTCCTGGAGCAATACTGCAAGGGAAGCAAATGACTGAGATCTGAACTGATTAAGCCTGAAGTCTTAAAAAGACAACTTGTCACGCACTATTTGCTACTTCACTGCTGACTCAAGAACATTCAGTTCATGTGCATATTCTACTTTCCCATCTGCTCACTGCTTCAGCTTCTCACCGACAGTTGCACATTTCCAGCACAAACATCTCTGATATATTAGGAATTAAGTGCAGGGCAGCATAAAACATGCAGAGCTTTTCATCAAGGTATTAGAAGTACTACTCTATTGACTATTAATCTTTATTTGTGAGCTTAACTTATTAAGAGCCTCCATTTTAACATAATAAATAATGTAACTATGTATTGTAGCCTACTGCAACTAGAAACTTCATGTACAATTTCAGACTCCTCTGCTATGGAATACAAGGTTGTTTTTTTTTTTTATACTCTGTGTGGATCTGTGTAAGCCTACAGCAATGAAAACCTCCTTATAAGCTCCTAGCATTATTAAATCCAGCAAAACAGCTAGACCTAAAATTATGACTCAGTAAATTTAAAACTTTGTACCTAAAGTTTATCAAAGTTTTCTCCAAACCAGCGCAGGAAAGAATACGTTATCAGTTAAGACCATTCAGTGGATTTATTTCTCAAGCTAGCAAACCCACACACACTTGGCATAAAATCAGATTTAAATCAAATAAGATTCATATGTTCTTGCCTTTGACATTGTTACTTGTTTCTAGCCGTTTTTTTAAAACAGAAAACTGTTATCCATTTCCTTTTCATGCATATGTTATAATTTATATTCACAGAACAGAAAGAAAACAAATCATTGTTTTACAACTCCTTTTATCAAGACATCTTTAAGAATAAAACGGGTTATTTGGAATGGTATGAATACCCTGAACTCCCACTGGCTTTGGGTGGGAGTCAAGCACATTCAGTAAGCAGTTACTCAAAAACTCAGCACCTTACAAAAGCAGTCTCTGCACAGCCCTCGATTTACTGCATAAGTTTTCTATCATGACACAAACTGCTCTGAAGAAAAACTAGCAGTATCTCTCATCAGCCAAATTTAAGGAGCTGATTCAGGAGTGAAAACGGCTTGCTCTACAACAGCTGAAGTAGCTCCTGCCCCAGCTTCTCTCCCCTCTTCAGTTTTCCATCTCCACTACAGGACTGGCTCTGTTGCTTTGACACAGCCACTTAACTTCTCTCTACCTCACAAAAAGCAATGCCAACTTCGGGTTACCTTAATAACCTGGACTAAAACACAGCAGTTCAGCAGCTGCTGGAGAACCTGAATCATCCCTAAGTAGCAGAAAACTCAAAGAAACACAGAAACCACCATCACTGCTCGATAATCAGAACACTGATCTAGATAAAACATACAACCTGAGAAAAACCTGACAGCGTTAAGGATTAATGAGCCCACACAGTCACCAGTTATCATGGGTTACATATCTTGAAGGTCTGATTAGTTTCCCTCCTACTCCTAAACTTTCAGGAACTGAGTATACCAGTAATCCAAGAAAATCAGCTCAAGACATGCTATTTATGAACTCTGGAAGAGTTTTCTTAATCTTCCAATTTTTACACTTTTCCACTTGGTACCTTATTTTAGATAAGCATATTTAATACATTACTGTGTCCTAGATCTGTTTCATAGCAGATCTGGATTCAATACCTATTGTATGTGCTTATATGTAGCTATATACTTATAGACCACATGAAGTCATGACCATTTGGATGTAATAATGCGCTATTAAAAGAAAAGAAGAGGCAGTCAAGGATAATTACTTTGCAAGCAAATGCAAAGTTGCGCCCTAAGCAATCTTCATAAGGGGAGGGAGTTACTGATCTTTGTCCCATTCTCCTACTTACTTCGGTACTTGTCAGACTGTACCAAACTAATCCAGCTTGTTAAACCAGCAGGTAACTAGTACATGAAGTAGTATTTTGCCAGGCCTTTGCATTCCATCAGCTCAGCAGAAGGTCCAACAAAAGCCAAAACAATAGTGTAGTCCAACCACAGGGCCAGAGGATTGGCACCTCCCCTGCATTGATGCAAAGGGGTTAAACACCTTTAGCTATAATGAGCAACTTGACTCGAAAAAAACCCACCAAACTGTTTCATGCACAATTTTATGCAGTTTTGCTACCCAACAAGGCTGATTAAAATGGTCAATTCACTATTTGCTCACAGGTTAGCTGTACTTTCAATAAAGAGGAGTGAGCTATGTTCCCCCCTTTTTCCTTTACCATCCATATACTAAGCCTTAACCCTGACTTCAGAGATTTTCAAGATGCACTGCCAATGAGATTGCAGTGATTGACATTTCTACATACATCCCGTTACAGTTTTCATCCTTGCAGGCTTTTCAAATACTAATCATGTTCGCTGCTTTGCAACATCTTCTGACAAAAGCATCAGTTCTGCAATACATAGGTACACAAGCATGAGGCAGGGGAAAGGAGAGTTTTATTCAGAGTTTTGTAAGTAAGTTTTATAAATAGTAGCAGTAGATTTACAAGTACCATTTTTACAAGAGGAAAAAAGCAATAGCAAGTAATAAATTCACCTGTTGTGTGTCCAGCATGCCCACTATAGACTAATACCTCACCATGTTCAGTACTATACTGTCTAACTACCCACTAGCAAGTAATACTTCCCAATAGTCTTGCTGGGCTAAGTAGTAATAATGATCTCTCAGACATCTCCCTTGCTACTTTGAGCTGTTATTCCTTTCCCCTCTCTCTGCAGGTAAAACAATTTTCAGTCTCTCTTCTCTACCTCTCCAAGCGTTAAATGCGTATGGCTTGCATATCCGTGCCACCTGAAAGTCTTTTAGCCAGCTCCTGCCAAGCAGAGAGCACACTTGTACAAAATAATGAAAACGGATTATAAGTTATTAGAGGTTGGCCAACAAAAGAACAGGTATTCACATAAATGGAGGAACATAAGGAAGCAACAAGTCAAAGATGTAACAGTTCATTTACTAAACACAATAGACTGAGTTAACGCCTAAACCCTTTCAGATGCCAGTCCAGCCCAGAGCATGTGGCTACTGCTCCCTCTGTCATCCACATGTCCCAGCAATAGAGGGCTGGGATAAACTGTTCGTGTACTACCAGGATGACTACTTCTCCAGACACAGGAATTCCGAGACATTGCTGTGTCCCACAAGCACATAGGACTGTAGTATCACTGCTTGCTTCTTCCTGCCAATTAACTACAATTCCTCCTCTGTTGCCACAGCCTATGTTAGCTGCCAGCTCCGTGACAGCAAGCAGACGGTGCAGTCCCTGCATTCCCTCTGGGAAACGCATTACCATGCTTGCATGTTTGAGGGGTTCACCCACCCAACAAGGTGCAATAAAGTACAAGAGCTTGATCAAATTCCTGATCTCCAGAAATACCTTGATATAAACAATCCATAGGATGACATGCACTGCCTCCTGCTTTCAGGATTTGCAGCCATGTATTTGCTAGCAGAATTCTTAAGCTGCTCTATAATCCCAACATTTATTAGGGTGGAAAGGGAACACGGGAAGTCACTTATTAGAAGCCATTACAGAATGAACTTCAGGTCACATTTTTGAAGACAGAAAGTCTACATACCAAGGAAGATTGTTAACATGATGTAAATCTAATGATTTATTTTTTTAACTAGTAGAACTACTCTAAGCTGCCATGAAAACAAAACATATGGATCTGCAGGAGCATGGAACAACAGATTTAAGAAGAATCATCTGCCTTATTTTACTAACACTACCACCTCAAAACAGGTCAACTAATGACAAATTACTTGTGGTTATTTCATCTCCAAGAAGAAAGGGCCACCTGTAAAACTTGCTAGGAAGGCTCTTATTTTGAAAGATAAGCTGCTAGCACTTTAATACATAACATTACTTGCGTGTTGGGATTTTTCCCTTATCCTCAAAACAGAGCCAAACCCAGGTTCCCACAAAAAGCCATCAGGTATCATCTGAATTCAAGAGAAACGAGATCTTTGAGCTAACGCAACATGCAATACTTGCAACACATTCATGATTTACTACAAGCAGCATTATTTTTGGCAGTTTAGCAGCATGACAGCTGTATGTGCCAAGCTGGGAAGACAATCATCGCCTTCTCACTTCTCCCAGTACAATTCCAGGCTGCATTCAGTATTTACCCAGCTCACAAAAAACTGAAGTGGGAGACTTGGAAAAGGTTCTGTAACAACGATTAAAATAGCAGCTTAGGTCTAATCAACAGGGGGGCTTCTCTCCCAGTGTAGAACATGAGAACCGCTTTGCTATGGAGCAGAGTGTTCATTTGCTGCTGCTGTTCATTACCTTCATGCTTTCCTGTGGAAGATATACGTGCTAGGACATGGGCACAAATAGCTGGAAGCAGACTTTGAGCTTTGCAATATATCATATGAAAAATAAAGAACAGTTCATAGAATTGTAATGCAAAAAGAATTTAATTTAAAAAAAAATGTCCACCATACGGAAGATCACAATACAAAATTCTTAGACACAATACAACATCGAAACAGGTTGAAAAGCCTTTTTTTGATTGGAAGTGATTGTTTAATACAAAGACTAGATGCCAACAATACTTATTGTACAAAGTATATGACAGCAGATTCGTATACCGATTCCCTGAAAATCCCCTCATTTTGAAGAAAAATTGAATAATAAGGTCATGGCTGAAGTGAATTCAAAAAATCCAGAGTTATATTTGTCTCCACCCTCAATTCTAAGCACTAGGATTGGGTTTCATGGTACAAAATGGATAATAAAGGCACACTGTGGTTTGAAAGCAAGGCTAGAGATTCTAGCCTTTAAACTTTCTGGCTTTTGTCTGGGTGTTTTATAAACACTCAAACATGCAGTGAAAAAAATCCAACCCTCTTGAGGGGGTACAGAGGGTGAAAAAATATTGAAGTCTGCAAAAAAAGGTAACCCATTTAACCTATATTATATTCTTAGGCATTTCTTAATGTTTCCTCAAATCCTTTGAGGTTACACATTTTAGAAATGAAGTACCTTTCTCCAAGTTATTTCACTCTGACAGAACTAGCATAAAATGCACATCTAAGATTACTGCCTCCATCAGGTTTGTTTACTATGGAAAAGGACATGCACTGCTAAAAAGTTGAAGCCATTGGCCAAGCCAGTTACTTGCTTATTTAACTTCTTCAATACAACTTTCCAATTTAGAAAAAAGCTTTAAATAAAATGCTTGCTTAATCTTTTAAAAATTACTAGACTGCAAATCTTGCGTGTCAAGTTCTGGCATGAAGAGTCCTTCACCGTTAAGTTATTAAGTCCTGGCAGACCTATTGCAATTATTAACAAAACTCTAGCCACAGGGGTACAAATCAATATACTCTGGTTATAATTATATCTACCACAAGTAGCTCAGTTTGTGAACTACGTAAACCCCTATGGAATTATTATGCAACTCAGAACTAGTCAAATGAGTCTGGAAGAGCTATGTGTGGACACTAAGAAAGACTTCCAGCAGCACTGGTCTGCACATAAACACAACCGATTGATTTACACTAAACATTTCTACAACTACATTAAAAAGTAATAGTTTTACCATATTTTCTTTCCCTGAGAAAAGCACTCTAACTACAAAGGTCTTTGGATGCCATTGTTGCAGTGAATAAACATGCATCTCTTGCACTGCTACTCAACAATACAGACTTCCATGTTGATCAGACTTAGTTTTGGCATTTTCATTCAAAATAAACCTTACTCTCCAGGAAAGTGGAACTGGAATGGGAACAAAAGATGACTAAAAGTCTAGTACTAAAGCTGGTTTATCTGTGGTGATTTGTTATTGCAGACTGGAATGCATAGCTAGCACACTTCATGAACACAAAGTCGTTAAGGGCACAATTTACCTCATCTATTTAACCTAAAATTGATATTGGTTTTGAAAACTTTAACATAATACAAAAAGTTTTCAAATATGTTTTTGGAAAGCATGCTTTTCTTTTTTTCCCAGGGGTTTAACTTATGTTTTTAGTGAACATGATAAACATCATGAGAGTTAAGACTTCAAATACAATAAAACAGCGCACAGCGGAAGAATGAAGTCAGGAACCATTTTATTTCTATCCAGTTTTGCAAGTATTTAGAATGGCATAAGAGCTCATTTCACCACTATAATTTATGAAATTATTACATCCCTAGAAGAGGCAAAGCTTATAATGTTTCCTGGTTTTCCCTCCCAAATACTTATAAGATGTGTGATTATTTGGTTTAACTGTGTCTTTCTGTCCTTATCTAATACAAACCTTCTTCATCCTCTCCCCAGCCATGAAAATACAGTAGTTGAGTGTGGAGAAGAAGCACTGAGGCAGCCAGTAATGAGAAATTATAAAAATGTTTAACAGCAACATACACTACACTAACATCTGGGATGCTCACAACATACAGAAGACAATTTTGTGACTATATCGTATTCTGTTTGCCATCATCACCTATGGAGATCAGTACTGTAACACTTGCTTTCTAGTACATGCGCACAACAGTTACTTCAAGTTCTTCCAATTCCTCCCAATTTCTAGGCAACAATTCATTTTGTATTTACTATTTTTAAGACAAAATACTGAAACTGGTTTCAGGTATTGCTGTCCAACTGATTTTAAGAGCAAGATTCAAATGGCATCTTCCACAATTATAGTATTAATACTCAGTACTTGTCAAAGCTTTAAAAATTAAGGTATGTTGAAAAACTACTTTCAGTATACCCCATGCAACTGAACTGCTCAAAAGTTTAAATTCTTAATTCAACAAATTCTAAGTTAGTGAAGAGTTCATACTCAGAAACTAATTCCAGACAGTTCTTAGACCTCATATGGCAGGAGATGAAACTGTTTAAAATTATCACTATCAAAGAAAAAAAATCCCACTGGAAAAAAAAAGTATATACACTCTCACTATAGCCAGACAATCCACTTTTCCACTTCAATACTATCATTATCATAAGCATTTAACTGAACTATTTCAACCAGTAGAACCCAACCAACAATTCATATTTCATATTTTTCAAACACATGATTACCTGTTAAAGGCTGCATTTTTTGTTCGAATTTAACTATTTTTTCCTTTCCAATACAATCAGCTCAGTTCAATGCATTTAAGTTTAAGACTGATTTGTAAACTGTTACCTCTCCTTCACTTCTCTCCACCTATATAGATCTTTAGAGAGATATTAAGCAAAAGGCTTATAGAATGCAGCGATGCCGTTTCATTTTAAACTTAGGACTTATCTGAGCATGTCTGCAAACGCTCTCTTACACGAGATGGAAGTGTTTTTAACAACCTTTCTTCTACAATTAGACTGTTCCGCTTTAAGAACTGACATTCTTCGAGTTCAGCAGGAAGTGATTCAAGATAGTTTCCAATGAGCTCTAACTGAACAAGATTCAGTAGCTGACCCACAAGAGGGGACAAATTCATCAGACTGTTATTTCCCAGAAGAAGAAATTGCAGCTTTTTGCACTGAAATAATCCATCAGGCAGCATTTCAATCTAGAAAAAGGAAAGAAAAGATCAAAAATAATGTACGTTAGAAGTCATTAGTCTACATGCAGCTGCGTATTTTGGTATTTCCTGGGTTTATTTTAGGATTAAAAAATCCCTCTTAGTTTGTGGAAGGATAAGGAACGGGAAAATAGTAATTCTATGATTATGCAACAAAGTGCTTAAGAACACTACAGTGGTTTTATATACCTGTTTTGCTATGAAGATGCTTAGCTACTGGCAGAAGTGAAGAAGTAAGCATGGTGGGGTGAGCATATACATGCACAGAAACGTATACAAGTTGTGCACGTGCAGGTGGCAGGGGAAGCAAATAGGCTACCGTCTCCTACGAATCACTTAATGAAGACTGGAGACACATTAGCAGCTCCTGGCTTGTGAAACCTGTACACGTAGTTATCTGTGCATACGCTAGTAACTTAGTCCCAGTCCACACTACTGACATACAACATCCAAAACCCAAACTCATCTGTGAACGCAATTATAGACCTCGACAGTCTTAAGTCACAAACCTGGACCCCACACTAATTAACCAGACAGTTTAGCACTGCTGATGAGGTGACCAGCTATGATTATTTCCCTCTTCCCAAACAGACAGCTAAGCTGCTTGTCAACTAGCTGTTGATTCACTACCACTTTCAGTTTGACATTAAGGTAAAAATTTAACACTGTTCTTTTCCATTAAAATACTACATAGGATAGACAGCTGCAGAGAAAGGGAAAATACATTTCTACAGCCATCGTAATGTATACTACCTGGATCAGAGCCCTTAAGCTGCTACAGACTGGTATAGTACTTACTCAGTATTATGGCTTTGATGACACAGAAGCTTTAGTAATTAAACAAGCCCCACCCCCTTTTCAGCTTTACTGGGTTTAATCGTGAACACCACAAAAGCATTTTGAACCAGAGGCTGTTCCAGAAGAAATGGTACGTTAAGTCACTATTTGATTATTATTAAGTAGTAATTCAAAGTTCTACTTACATGGTTTTTTGTCAAAGCCAAGTACTGCAGATTGGTCAGATAACCGATTTCTTCAGGGATGGAGGTTAGCTTATTATAGCTAAGATCCAAATAGTACAATTTTTTACAAAGAAATAGCTGCAATGGAACATTTTTTATATTATTATAATTTAGATACAATTGTTCCAGGTTTGATAACGCACCTATCTGCACTGGGACATATGAAATACTGTTGTGCCACAATTTTAAGCAAGAAAGGTTCTTAAGATGTTGAAAACTAATTATTTCTTCCACTGTTCTGAGATTATTTTCTTTTAAGTCAATTTCATGCAAATTGTTTAGGCTAAAAATGGAATGGGGAATGCGCTCTAAATCACAGCAGATTAATTCCAAGGTTCTCAGGTTTACCAGCTTCTTCAGGTTATTTAGCACTATCAGTTTATTTCCCTCATTGTTGATAGACAAGTGTTGTAAAGAAGGCAGAAGATCTGTAACCACTTGAGGTATACGGGAAAGGTTGTTCTTTAAATGAATTGATTTCAGACTTTTTAGCCCCTGAAAGCTTTCGTTGTATATGGAGTTGTGATGATCTAGCATGAAATATCCTGTTAAGCACAATTCTTGCAGGTTTTTTAGATGAAAAACCCAAAACGGAATTCTTCCCATCTCACTAGATTTCAGGCGCAATGTTTTCAGATTTTCTTCTAAAAAGCTGACTGCTGCATAATCCATAGTTAGTGATGAATGATAAACATTGAGTTCTTTGAGATTGACTAGCTGGGTCGCAGCTGGAGGAAGTTTGGCTTCAGGAATGAGTTCCAGGCTTAGGACTTCTATTTCTGTCAGTTCAAAGACACTGTCTGGAAGACCATTTAACATGAAAAGGTGAAGTTCAATCTTGTCTTGGGAATTCCTTACTAGTTTATTTTTCAGTTTTTCCACTGACCATTCATTGTTAAGATTTATCTGTTTCAGTTTGTTTTCACTCAAATCAGACAGGAATATTGAGAATCGTTGGGAATAAAGAGGATCATACTGATCTGCCAAGTGGAGAATAAATGCAAAGTCGTTCTTTACATCAGGTATATCACTGTAATTACTTTTCTCTCTCAACTTCTCAAAAGAATATTGCTTAAGTGAACTTCTTAACATCCACCACAAACTATAAGTACAAGTTAAGCCATAGAAGATCACTAGAACAACATAAAATGAAGCCAAAACTTTAAAAATTTCTGCTAGTGAATAAACACACTGGTACCTTTTGTAGCCTGTAAAGGCTTGAACATTAACTACACAATCGATTTCAAGTGTAATAAATGATAAATAGTAGGGGACATAAATTATTATTATTACAAATACAATAACTTTCACTATAATCTGTTTCATATACACTGTATATATGACATCCTTCTCTTCAACATGTACTCTGAATTTCTTCACTTTTTCAAATATAGCTTTAGCTTGTTCCCCTTCTTTTTTGTCAAGAACACTTGAGGAATTTTCTCTTCCAGTTGTTTCCAAGCCAGGCTGCGAATATGGCAGGGACTGTCGGCTGGCCCCTATATCTACTGAACTCCCAGGTGATGAAATCACTGCTTTTGATTTGGCTATTGGCAACTTCCTCACAGACTGCTCAGCAACTGTTTCTGAGAGGGCACGTGTTGTCCATGGAGAATCAAAACACTTCTGAAGAATGGCTACAAAGTGCTCAAGCCTGGAACTTGTACTAGGATAGTAAAGCCAGAAATTACTGCAAGCTGCAAAAATAAAGGTATGCAGAAGCACTAGGTATGGAAAAAATTTGGCAAACCAGTGAAGCTGTCTCTCATAACATACTGCATCAATATAGGAATACTGCTGCCGATGGAGATCATTCTGGATTTTAAGCGGGATGATTATCGGTGCTGCAGAGCCAGCCGACATGTTAAGGTTGGCTTTAACTAAATCCCAAGGCACGGCACAATGATTGTCAAATTCTAGCTTGCAAGGAAGACAACACAATACTCTGGTTTGAGTAAGCTGGAGAGCCCCAGCAAGCACAGCAACTAGCAGCATTATCATGGTGAGGTAATACCAGAAGACATCCCACCATGGTTTTAGTATGTGGTAGGATGACTGCGCATCTGCTAAGTATTTGAGTTCTGTTAGCGTGATCATGACTTTCACCTGTGAGAGAACAGCAGCTGGTAGAGGAAGAAAAAGAAAAGAAATCTTTAGCAAATTGTTAAAATCGATTTATCTCACCATTAAACACTTGAAGATTATTACTATTTTCAGAACTTTAAATGTGTAACATTTGGCCTAGCATCCAGAGCTTAGCCAAAGGATCCAAGAACTCCTGGCACCTAACCCTAGCCGTCATCTTCTTTATTTAAGGAAAGTTACTTGGAATGCAAAATTTTAAATGAAGAGTGAAAACTAGCATCAGAGATTAAGAGAAAGTATACTTTGACCAAACACTTGGGTACTGTTCACGTAGAAGCAAAAGGCTGGTATAACATAAAGAAGTGTCTGAGACATTACTAGCAGTCCTTCACCACTGTCCTAAACTTACATAGCAGAAGTGAGCTCTCGTTTAGGGAAAATTACAAGATCAGAGCAATATAGTAACACAATGGCTCTTGTAATCTAAAAATTTCTAATAAATTAAATCATTCCACCCAGTTAAAGAATAAAGAATACACAAAAACTCTCAAAAGAGCAGTTTTGCATTACATATTCTTATGTATAACTCCCCGTCTTCTCCCATCAAGAGAATTAAGCACACTGACAGAATGAAAATGAAGCTAACAACTTGTTATTGTCCCATATTGTTATATATATAAAAATGGTATACCCCAGCAGCATAGGTTTGATTAATACTTACTTTACTAATTAAAGACAACAAAAGATAATACAGCACTGTTCAGTCAGGAGGTCTACACCTTTTAAAATTCCTTGGACATGCCATCTTTACATTTGTCTTCATTCTGGATGGAGAAAATATTCAATATACTTTTGTTTAGGTGAAGCCATTAAAACAAAGAGGAAACATTTCAGCTTTCATTAGAACTGCTGCCTTATTGCAGACATCAGGATCCATTAAGCTCTACAATGCTACAGCTACGTGAAATGGAATGAACATAAAAAGACATGATCACGTAGAACATGAAGTCAAAGTTTTGCACAGTCACATCAACACAAAAAACCCATGAAACCACCTACAGCTAACCCCATTTCAACCAGGGAGCATTTTTTTTTTTGTATGTCAAATAACTGTGTGACAATAAAATATGCAACATACAAGACTTAAAGAAGTAGAATTCAGTCACAGTTTTGATATACCAAGATTTGGTACAAAGGCAAGTTTCTCAAATACAGAGGTCTGTATTTTGCATCCTGAAACAAAGTAATAAACTACCCTGGGCCCATGACAATGCCACGGACAATACCAGCTTTGGAAAAAAACTTACTATGAAATTTGTTAAGCAGTACAGATATGAAACAATGGGGATGTTCTGTATTTTTCTTAATCATAAAATCATTTATGTTGGAAAGGACCTTTAAGATCATTGAGTCCAACTGTTAAACTAACAGTGCAAAGTCTACCAATAAACCACATCCCTAAGCACCATGCCTTTTAAACACCAGAGATGGTGACTCAACCGCTTCACTGGGCAGCCTGTTCCAATGCTTGACAACTGTTTCTGTGAAGAATTTTTCCTCCTATCCAATCTAAACTTCCCCTGGCACAAATTGAGGCCATTCCCTCTTACCCTATTGCTTGTTACTTGGAAGATGAGACTGACACCCACCTTGCTACAGCCTCCTTCCATGTAGTTGTAGAGAGCAGTAAGGTCTCTCCTGAGCCTCCTTTTCTCCAGACTAACCACCCCCAGTTCCCTCAGCTGTGCTTCATAAAACTCATGCTCCAGACCCTTCCCCAGCTTTGTTGCCCTTCTCTGGGCACGTTCCAGCACCTCAATGTCTTTTGTGTAGTGAAGGGCCCAGAACTGTACGCAGGATTTGAGGTGCAGCCTCACCAGCACTGAGTACAGGGGGATAATCATTTCCCTAGCCCTGCTGGCCACACTGTTTCTGATACACCAGGATGCTACCTGGGCACACTGCCAGCTCATATTCATAATATATTGGTACTGGACATTTCAATTCCAAACAGAGCTGACAGAGCTGTTATGAAAAGACAACAACAGCTAAACTAAGGCAGAACCTTATTCTTAGTCCACATTCACACCTGAAAGGAGAAGAATGGATGAAAATAACCCTTCTTGCATTGACAAGACTACTTTTAATAGTGTAGAAACTTACCAGGCCCACTCAAGGGAAAGCAGCTGAAGGACACGATGGTTGCAATACACTCCTGGAGAGAAAACAAGTTGTCATGAGATCATGAAATATTTGGACTCCAATAACTGTATCAGAACAACAGCTCATTACTCCTCCCACACCAGTGTTTTAAAGATCCAACATTTAGTGAGCAAGATCTAACAAGATCTGTAAGATCTAGTTAGAATAATTTAAAGATGCCACCCACATCAAATTATTTACTTAGTCAACATCTTAAAGCTGCTTTTCCTAAAGCATAGATAAAGTAATGGCCCTTGTCATTGTCCCCTTTCTAAGCACTAAAAGCCATTTAAACTCCACAGTTTTTGCATTTAAGTTATTAGTCCTGCAGCTGAGATGCTCTAACTATAGCTAAGAAATAACTATTTCTTCAGTCACTCCAGCTCAACTTGCAAAACCCCCATCTATAAGTATCTTTAAAATTAGTTCTTTTAGTATAATTCTTTGGGGTTTGAATATAAATTCATAAGTGTAAAAGGACAAAAAGATGCTAAACCCATCCAAACTAAGGCTTTCATTCTATCAAGAGTATCTACCAAGACAGTGCCTCAACTCAAGCCAAAACATGCTTTATTTGATTGTAGACAGAAAAATCAAAAGTATTTTTTTCCTTTCCAACCTAGAATTAAAACCTGTCAATTCTTCTCACTTGAACATTGTTACAAAAACGAAAGACTTGGGACCCCTGTTATAAGTTGTAAAGAACATGCTAAGACATAAGTATGTTGAATGATTCAACATCAAGTAAGAGCAAAAGGTATAAACAGCATTATTTTTAACAAAGAAAAACATTTGAAAAGTCAAAAGAATCGCTGAACTGGTTGAGAGTTTAAAATAGTGTGAAAGGTCTAATCAGCATGAGGATGGGAACAATTCTTTTCCTGACAAACATGTAAACTTTGTGAGGGACTTGAGCTTATTAGAGAAACTTACAAGTAACACAATTTAATAATGCACATTTGCACTTTTATACAAGGAACATCACTCTCCTGGTAACAAACATATTTTGGGGAATAAGCAAGGCTCTTCTTGAGTACAAGGGACAGAATTCAGAGTACAATAAAACCGTTAACGCTGTTTGATAAAGTTTTTTCTCAAAAAGAAAGAAAAACAGAAAATGGAACTTAAGCCAATTCAATGGAAAATATATTTGTATACGTGAGAATACACATAACCCAACACACTTTCTTCAAGCCATGCATTAATGCTCAAACAAAAAACAGGGTTTTTTTTATATAGCTTGAGAACTCAAAGTGAGACAGACCCATGTAGATTTGTAAGGTCTGTTTCTACAAAATGCTTTGTCACCTCCCTGCCTTGAACTGGAAAGTTGTTATTCCCTATCACCTATCCCAGGAAAAAAGCTACATTCTTGCTGTGGCTTTAGAACATTTTCTAGCAGAAAGCAAGTGTCACTATTAAGTTTTTAAACACTTTAATACTGGTCTTGTTAATGACTACTTTTTGAAACTTTCCAGTGACACATGCATATTCATTACAATTCTAGGTATATGAAATAAAGCTTCCTATCAGAGAAGTACACAGTATATACAAGTATAATATTAACATGTGAATTATTAATGGTAATTTTGCTAAAGACCATTTTCTTTCAAATCCTCTCTGTACGCCAGGAGTGACTAATCAAATGGAATAATGCTGAACCATAATGGGTTTGATAAATCTCATCTCCAGCAGTTCTCAACCCATATCAAAGCCATAAAAGCTTTTCAAAGTGGCCTAATTCAATTGGCAATCTTTCTTAGAAGATGAAAGACAGAAGTCTAGCCCCAGGCTAACTGATGACTTCAGAAGAGTTGCCCCAGACCAGTACTGGGACGCAGGCCAGAAAAATAAAGTAAGAACCTAACATCTAGGCAATTTTTTAGTTACTTCAAGACTTATAAATCTGGTCAATAGAAACATATCAAGAATATGAATTAGTATGGCTATCCTTTTGAAAAGTATTATCTAGAAGCATCAGACAGCACCCACCCCCACCTGCCAAAAGGTTACTTAACATTGCATTACTCGGCTGTTTGGTCACTACTTATGTAATTTTAGGACTGCTTACATAATTTTAGGCACATTTAGTTCGGGGTGGCTCTGCAGCGAGATGAGGGCCTTGCTTGTCCTCCCGAAAGAATAATGGATTGCAGGATGCCAATACCTGACAGAAGGCTATTTTTAAGGCTATGCTGGTTTCGCTAATTAAGTATTCAACTAGTGTTTCAACACACTAAGTTAATTAAAATAGATTTATGCAACTAAAGCATACCTTGACAGATATTCCAGTGGACCCATAATCTTGCTTTTTTCCCCCTTCTCCTCAAAGAAACACAGCCATCAAGTTTTCAGCCAATTCCCTTAGACTCACGCTATTATTCCAACAGCATCATGTGCTTCTCAGCTGAGATAAGGAGATGTTGACATACTAAGTAAATGTGTCTGTTTCATCAATTTTCTATCAAAAGTGGTTCCTGAACTACAGTACCAACTTAGCTTCTAGCTGGTTTAAATGTATCACTTTTTCTTGCAAAGTTTTGAACACAGAATTAACTTCGATAATAAACTAAATATATAATCTGTTTTGCTTAATGGGTAGTTTTGAGACGCTCCTATGGGATTCCTAGTACCTGCTTATGGGTCTCACATGCACAGCCTGAATATCCACTTGCAAATGAATGCTTAGAAATATTCCCAAAGAAAAAGTAACAAACTTTACCCCCCTACACACTCATTGTTCAAAACACATCTTTTCCTGGCTAAAGCTTCCCCTTCTCTTGGCATGCTACCGCTTCCTTTGTCAAGTGTTCCCTAAACAACAAAAAGCCAGGTACTGCAAGAGTTGTGGGGCAGGTCTGACTTCAGGAAGGATGATACTGTCATACACACTCCTAGCACATGCACTCAGATGACTGCCTCTCCCTTTGTCAAGCCTCCTATTGAGAAGGAACAGACTACTCAATTCAAGCATTACATTTGATACATGGTCTTTCAGAATCTGTACCTCCACCACTTGTGTGCCCATGCAGATCTTTCTGTTGGTGGTTGTATTTTTGGATCTGTATTACACTGAATGCAGAACAGCATGCAAACAAGATTAGAAAAGCTTCTTTCCAGTCCTTCTGAAGAGGCTCACAGGTGGTAATTAAACATGTAAAAGTGATTATCCTTCTGTATTTCATATAAACCTAAAGACATTCCCACACTCTATAATAACCAGCATATTCCCCAAGCACAGAATGTTCAAGGCTACAGTAACATTGTTACAAGTTTTCTGTATCAAGCTTTCAAACAATCTAAGACCCCAAATCCTTCCGAATGATCCAAGACCCTAATTACAACTACAGAGAACCTCAACCATCTGTGTCTGGATTAAATAGAGGTTTTGCCTTTCTTAAACGCTCCAGCTTTCAAGACTACTGCTGAACATAAAACGTGGAACACTAATAGCAAAAGTCTTATGCTGTTTAAGAAGCAGTCCTTGCTCTCTGGAGAAGGCTGCTTACATAACATAGCTCAATAATTTTTTTGGGAAAAAAATTTGTTAACATATTTTCAGTTTAAAATTTAGTAAGTTAGGCTACAGTTACATTTTTACTTTACATGGGTTACTCTGCTACTGATTCAGAATTAACTGCACTGCACACAAGCTGACAAAAAGTCTTTCAAAACTAATCAACTACTACCCAGCTGCACCGTTACCTAACTTCAGCAGGCTGAGAAAAGTAGAGTACAACATGGCAAGCGTATTTTAACTTGTTTCCTCAACTACTCAAAAGCTTGAACATTCCTACGTTCAACATAGAAGTCCTTAGAGTAAGTGAGAAAAAAAATCTTAAATGCAGCTTCGCTTAAACTCAGAAAACCGGTCTTTGTTAATTTCTTTCTCTGGTATACTTAATTCAAGACAAACTTTATCTTGCAGTCTAATCTAAACTGAAAATAAATTCTACTCCACTTAAATTTGCTTTACAAGCACAAGACTTACTCTCGAAATCTGACTGTGCAGGATTAGTTATGCTACATTATGCATTTCCAACCTATGCCTGCAGCATCCAGAAAAGACCATAGTCTTCCTTGAGCCCTATTAAGTTAGCTCCGCACCAAATGCCATCAATATGCAAGTATTAAGCCTTTTCTCTATTCAAGGAAGGCCAGTAAAGAATCAAACTTTGGTTGTAAAATATGTCACTGGTCAAATACTCACTGGGAAGATCTATCATCTTCAAACATTATGGTTGCACAGGTAGTTAACATTACGTACATATAGGCCACATGACAATGAAAGACATCAACGAGGTCTGCCTCTGTTACGGAACCTAACTCTCAATAGTGAATGGGAAGGAAAAAACAAGTCAACTATTTTGAGGGTTAAACTCTGTAATGAAGTTGTATTAAAAGATAGGTTTTAAAAAGCATGTTAAATGTCCTTTTTATTTCATACTAGCCTAGCCTGGACAACAATTTAAAATACAAATTCATATTCAGATATACATAATTTGACATAAGCACTTTCTCCAGCCCTCTCCTCAAGTTAAGTTCAAGGTGCTAAGGACTGTGTTCTAGCTAAAATAGAAGGTTACAACCTATGCTTCTAGAAAGACCTGTACTAACAAGAAAAACATTCAGTTTAAATCCAAGTTTAAAGACCAAACACACCGTAGGAGAGACAAGCAGTTTATGCAAAAAAACCCTGCAAAACAAAAAGAAGAAAAAGTGATCAATAGGTACAAACGTGATTTTCTGAAAAAGTATGTTTCAGAGTTAAACAAGCAAGCAATCTAATGGTAAAAATCCTAAAGTCAAACGAAAGGTAGACTAGCTTTTTTTTTTTTGGCATATAATCACATCATCACTGATCTCTTTGAAAGCAAGCTGTCTACGTTCTTGGCAAATACTACTTAATACTACTTGTGCCTTCCGAGATCCCTACCAAACTAAGTAGAATTCAAACTCCGAATCAAATCTGAACATTTCTAGTAAGCAATAGTTTGTATCACTTCAGTGCCCCAGCACTAACTTCAAATTCAGAGACGCATTTTCAAAACCACAGAAATTAAGGTTGTATCAGGTGGTGATAGAAGTGTGACACAGGAAGGACTAACTACACAGTGATTTGAAGAATCAGTCAGCAATATGCAGGCGAGCGGAGGTTATCTTTATTAGGCAGCGCTGGGTGCATGGGGGATCGCTCCACCAAAGTCATGCACACCAAGGGGACTTTTCAGTCCCCCCTTTACACAAGCTACTCATACCTATTCATTAGTTTTCCAAGACATTGTTTACATATTCATTACAATTCTGAGAATTCATTTACATGTCTCGTGCCTGCGCAATGTCCTTGAGGAGCTGTCTCTACGTAGACTGTTCCTTAGCGGCCATGTTTAAAGTCTTCATCTTCGCCATGTTGCATGTACAACAGGAATCCAAGACAAAATGTCCCTTCTAAAGATAACTAACCCAAGGACTTATCTAAAGGATGACACACCTACGTTTAGTTAAAAGTCGGGAAATGTCCAAGGACCCTTATTGCCACATGACAGATGTACAGACTGCTAAGTGGTACAGCATTCACTATTCAACAGAAAAATATTATAGTGCTGGAATCTCCTCTTTCCTTGAGGACACAATAAGCTTTGCCAGACCTTTAATGGCCTCTTTAATTCTATTTAACTAAAAATATAAATATATTAACTTAAACCTAAGACATCTATTAGCATCTAAAATACTGACTACAATAAAATTGAAAGAAGCACCCATTTAGAAGAGAGTGCTTTGTACTGGTTATACAAAGAATCCAAAGAGTAAACTCACTTAGAGACATATTTTGTTCCACCATAATATTAAACTAATAATTTAACCTATTTTTTTTGTATTCTTATTGGAAACTCTAGCACTCTTTTTAGAAAGCAGATTTTTTTATTTGCTCCATTAATTTACATGTATTCAAACAGTTGTGCATTTCACATATTGCACTTTTTAAAGAAAATCATAAATAGAAAAATACTGCCAAAATTCCACATTACCCACTAAAACATAGCTCTGCTATCACAAATCTGCTTGGCAATTCCTAAAGAAACAAGCAAAACCCATTAACGGATAAAAAATAACTGGAAAGAGTTCCATAAGGCTTTTAAAAAGAGAAAAGACTGTAACAACCTGTAGTTCTGACTGGAAGACCATGACACATTGAGGTGTTAGCAATCCACTCTGGCCAGTTAACAGGCTCAAGCCTGTGCTATGCAGATCTCTTGGCCACAGGATGAGTTTAGGCAGCTTGTAACAGAGGAATCTGCAGGCAGCTCCCACTTGGTACCAGCGATTACACCACCTGCATGTCCTTGTCTTTATCAAGAAGTGCAGCAAGCTCTCCTGTGAACATCTTTCCTGGTTTATAGTAGAAGTGATGCACAGAGTTGTTTTCATGTAAGAAAATTCTATAATAGCTTTAATGATCAAAATGAAGTAACCCTTCCTACAGGCAGGGTTGTGCTGCACAAAGATTGCAGGCTTATTTGACGCTGTACAACTCACATTCCCAGCTTCTAAAGGGATGTAAGATTATCTATGTTATTCTCTTCCTTTATAGTGTCAAATCCAATAAAAAGCATTTTCAATTATACTACACAGAGTCTGAGTACTTTTCTTACAGAGATCATAGTGACCAGCACCTCTTGGTGCAAAACACAAAATAGATGGCCTTCCAGAAGGTCACATCTGCAACTCCCCTGAAATAAAAACAGGGGCCCAAAAAACTGAAACAAAGAACAAGTCCCAATTATCTGTTATGTAGCACCATACAGTCTGATCACACCTCATTCATTTCCAGTACAAAGAGGTTAGTATTTAAAGTGAAGCACTGTCTTCTGTAAACACCCTTTCCCTTTTTTTTGGCCCCGTAACACTTTCAAGTGAATCTTCAGTATTGAATAAGAAGAGAGGGGCATGCATTCCTACTACTTCCAAAACATCTATACAGCTTCTAAGAGCCTAAAGAATTGTATTTTTAAGCTTGGCATTAGACAGCCCATAACAAAGCACACAATTTAATGCAACAGAAAATCAGTTCACGTTAAGTCTCAAAAAGCTTCTTTGATAAAGTAAACTGCTTTCCAAACAAGCAGAGTGTAAGAGACTGAATCTAGGTTACAGAAAAGAATTTCCAGAGTGACTCCATACTACACCAGCTAAGACAAAGTTTGTAATTTCACAAAAATTACAAGCAATTCACAGAAAAGGAGACAGGTCCCAGGGCATGCTGAACAAAGAAAAGGTAGACTAGGAGAAGTAAGATTTAACAACTTACAGGGACTGCAGCAATAGGAATATGTAAAAAATGTTCAGGTATGCGAACAAGTTTTTTGCTCTAACTTGCGAGTCATTTGCTGGAAGCAACCAAAAGAAGAGAGAAAAACCTTATCTGGACTAATCCTTTGTAGAAAGATGTGCCACCAATGACACAGCCCTAAAAGCAACAAAGACTGTCCTCCACTAACACCAAAGAAAATACTTGTAGCAGACAGGGGCACCATCCTGTACATACCTCATCTGGATGCTTAAAGGCATGATTATCCTGTTTCAAAAAAGCCAACAAAACCAGAATCAGAACTGCAAGACTAAATACTCAGAGGAATGGTGACGCTTAAAAGATTCCTAAAAAGAGACCAAAGGAAGTGGGCTTTCTAGCATAACAAAGAGGAATGAGAGTATGCCGGGGGTGGAGAGGAGGGGATAGAACAGCATGGGAAATGCAACTACCTTCTCAGGACTTAACGTACATAGCCCGTCTGTACTCAGCTAATGCAAACCAATGTGGGAGGAGACAACTCTATCCAGAGATGATTGCAGGCATGCCATGTTGCCAAACATTCCAACACAAAGGTGTAATGGAAGATATCTGGGAAGTGGCACAGATTACGCTCTTGAACAGTACCTAAAGGAGCAGGCCTCCTTCGCTGTTCCCCCATCCCCCAATTAGGTTTTAAAATCAGTACGGCAATGCTGAAGACAGAAATAGTACACCAATACTACAAACAGCCATTACTTCCCAGTTCCAAAGAAATCTTAGAGCAAGTTGGGAGCATTAAGTATGAAGTGTTTCCTTGGGTTTTCACCTATTCTTTCCTAAGCAAGGAAGATGACACCACAAGGAATCTCAAAAGGTCTAGACTGGAATGGGTATCTGTGGCGTGCTGTACCTTTTGGAGCTCTCCCAGAAACCATCCTACACAGGAGTACATCAAGTCCTTCATCCCAGTACTAGCATAGCTAACATAGTCAGACACCTTTCAACTGCATGAAATTTTCAAGCTCACTTATAATGCCTTTTTATTCTCACAACCACATTCCAGGTTACTTCTCACGCTGAGAAATAGGAACACACAACCAGAAGACAATGGTATCAGCAGTATCCCTCCAGCATTCTAAAAGGAAGCCTCAATGGTATCTATTTAATTCTACATACCAAGATAAAAACTAATTTTCTACTGTATACTTATCCCCTTAGTTTCCAGAAGTCAGATAGATACTCGTGATGTTTATTCATTGCACTGCTATGCTCAGGACATCAGAAAGCAAAGCAGAGGAAGGTAGCACTGGAGAACAGTCACAACTTAATATTACAAATCCTGCTTAAGTCGGGTAAGCATTTGGGTCAGTGTCGTAGTCCACAGGATATCATGTTCCTATAACTAGGCTATCAATATAGCTCCTTACATGGTAATGGAAATACCATGAGTACTGATGTATTAACTAAAGCATGTTCATATTCTGATTTGATACTTTTAGATAAAGGTCCTATAAGGAATTCAATAGCACCGCATTTAGACGAAGATGGAAGGGGCCAACATTCTTCATACCACATAAAATCCTGCTAGTTTTGCAGAGAGCAGAGTACTGAAATCCAATATTTTTAGATATTCAGAACCTTCATTCCACATTATTTTCCTAGCTCAGGCACTGCTTTCCAATACAACCATACCCAAAACCCAGTTAATAGGAATGTTTACCTCTGACAGCCAAGTATCTCTATGCAAGTAATCTTATTTCTCTCTACCTCAAATTGCTCAACTATAAAATCATGGTAATGATTCTTCATAAAGTATTTAAATGAGGAACGCCTTACAGTAATAATACCTAAATTCCTACTAGATAGAGAGGCTTTCTGAACTGTACTACAGGTTCTGTTAGGTTCTGAGAGCTGGAAGCACACATGCTATTTACTTTTCCTAATAGTGGTCAGACAGTTTTCACTTTGCCTAATTTCAGAAATATTGTATTTATACTTCTTATTCTAGCTACAATTGTTTTGCTTTTTCTAAAATATGAATAGTTATCTAGTACAGTAAGTTAAAATTTCAACATTTGGCCCAAAAAGGAAACTGATGTTTTTTCAACATTTATAGACTGCCAAGACCAAACAATGTCCTATCAGGATAACAGATGTTGAGAACAGAAACATCAAGTAAAGTCACCAATCAAAAATATATACCAAATACATTCTGTCTCTGCAAGGTAATTATTACCATGCACAAATATAGCTGCAAGATTTAAGAACAGTCAAAACCTAGTGTTTTGGTTTTAAGTTTTCCTGATGTTGCATAAGTTTCACAAAGAACTTTCCAGAAGGGAATATTATTACTTACACAGACAAGAATTTAACTGCATCTAGGAAAATATAATTATCAGGGCAGCAATACAGAAACACATCTGATTTCACTCTATTAGTTCTGACATTGGAAAGCGGATTCAGATTTTCAGTAGTGGCTCATATCTCTTCTGAGAGGCAGCAGCTTTTCATCTTGTTGAACATTTACTTTTAAAAGCCAGCCTAACAAGTTGAAATGCTTTATTCTAAATGTTCAGTCTAAACATCCAAAATAAAATAATGAGAATAGAGAAGTTTCCAGTTTACATCTGATTCAAACTCAGGTACTCTTTTTATGCAAACTCTCCTGAAACTCATTTGTTGCCTTTTAGAGAATCTCCTCACCCCAAACTAAAAAAAAAAAAAAAAAAAAAAAAAAAAAAAAAAAGAGAGAGAGAGAGAAAAACATGTGAAACTCTGCAGTCAAATACAAACTCACCTGAAATGGAACAGGTTTTACTAATCCTCTGGCAGGGAGCCTACTGTCTGCACAATCACCTCAATCTCTTAAGTATCTTCCTGTTCATATTACTCTACATTATGTATTTATTATCTGGACAAAGCAACCACCTACACAATCTTTTCTTTTACTAATGTGAAAGGACTGAAGGACAAAGTTCACATTGCACATACTGTGTAATAACATATGTGCAAATCACATATCAATGTCTAAACACACCTCTACAGTTTCGGAGAACTGCACACACACACATGCGACCATGAGAGCTAAAAGTGGTGTTATGCTTATCAGTAGCATCTCCCAGAACAATGCTAAGTTTCAGAACCGTGTACAAGTCATCAGACTTGAATGCTACAGTAAACCTATAGCAATGCTTAGTTTCCTACACACAAAGTTAGCGCAGCACCTGTGTTCACACTTTATGCTTGCATCAAGCCCAAGTATGCTGTGCAACATCGAGTCTTCTACTGCGCAAAATTTCCTTTTTGAGTAGGCTGGCTGAGGAGACCCAACAACTGGCAAGTTTTTTTTCAGACAGTAATACTACAAGAAAAACACTTTTTGGTATGAAGCCAAGCTATATAACTTCAAAAACAAGAGCCAAGGTTTTATCATCACTTGAATCGTTAAAAAGTTTGAAGTAAAAAACCTCTAGCCCCATATTTATAAGACAGAGTAACAGTTTGAAGCAAAGCAGACACTACTTTTAACAATTCCAGTAAGGCACTTGAAGTGAGACGGGATATGTCAAGACTCAATTAAGCAATGTTTTGGTGCTTTCCTGGTTTTGAGTCAGTGTCATTGCAAAGTTAGTATTTAAACAATGTTAATGTTTAATAAAAAACATTTACTTAGAAAACAGTTTTCCTCTACTGCAGAGGAACCTGCAAAGTAATAACCATTTTTGCACTTCTATTGGCATGGGTTGGAAGTGATAGTTTATCTTGTTAATAATTTAAACACAGCCTGGAAACAGACAGTTTTTAGTTAGAACTTTTCAAATGCCCTCCCTTCTTCAAATATTTTGGATTACACAATAAATGCACCATCAAGATTCTGCTTTCATTCAGATGGAAAAAAAAATAGTTTAAAGGATCAATGTTTTAGTATTAGATTCTAGATTTGCAGTTCTTAAATTTCAGCTCAGTAGACTTTTACATTTGCATACAGATGAACTTTAGCTACCAGAAAATATCTAAAGTAAATATTTGACAACCTGAAGTACTCACAGAATACCAGTAGTTTCCCCAGAAAACTAAGGCAATAATGTCTGGGAAATCAGGGGTTACGTTTTCCTGGGGTTTAAAGTGAGAGCTTTAAAATCAATACCACTTCAATTAATTAAGCCTGAGTAAACTACACAGCCATAGCTTTGCAGCTGCTGTGCCACAAAACTGAAACTTGGTTTCCACATTAAACTAAAACCACAGCTCAAACTAGTATCTCCCAAAGAAACAAATACATATATATTTATAACAATGTATTAAGCCTACTAGAAATTAGCAGCAACAAAACCAGATTGTGTTGCTACCATATTCTTAATTGGTATCACTGGATCCCTTACTGGCATTTTGAATACCTTCAGTTACCCACAATCAACTAAATTCTCAATTTCAGTTCAAGAAATTCTATTCCATTTTACAGTATCAGAACACATTGTGAAGTTAAGCACTTTTGATAGAAATGCATTCATATTGTTTAATTCAGGGTGCTTGAAGACACTATTTTGAAACAGAATGGCACCAATGAGAACTAAATTGAAGGTACTCCATTACAAGTTTTCTCTGCAATTCCCTTCCAATTGCTGAAAGACCCTGGAATCCTCTTGGGTGCACATCAGAGGAGGGTTTGCCAGCACTATACCCAAACCCACATTTGCAATAGCTTTCTTGAGAGCTGCATCATCTGCCTTCTTTCCAGTGTACTATACTGCTAGAAAGTGCAGCCTTTTCATATCGGTATGTTTAAATCAAATAATTGGGGGAACTATTAATAAGTATTAGGAAACTTTAGTTCCATATTGAATTTCAAGTTGATTTCCACTAACTAGAAATTAAATCCAGAACTAGTTCATAGCACACTAAAAACTCTCAGGGAAAAGAATCACCAAACCCAAGCAAAACTACGATAAACTGAAGCCTGCTTACAAAGTCTGGTAAAACTCTAATTGGAATCTATACACAAGATAACTCATACAAATAAGCAGTTCAGTTATTGATAATTTAAGACCACATGATTAATAACAAGCTTTCTGACATTAATGAGGCAGACAGCCCACATGGTAGTGGTAGGGTTAATAAAATGCAGGCCACAGCCTCTCAGCTACATTTATCAGCTACCAGAAAGCGCAGTTAGAAGTTTGTCATGTGTGGCTCCCAACTTGCTCCATACAGGATACAAACATGTATTAGACAAGGCATACCACAGCTTGCCACCAGTTAAGCAGAATAAAACTTATTATTTATTAGTAAATTAATAATAGATGTATGTTGCCAAACCCACATATAACATACACGATTTAAACATTAAAATGACAGCATATTTAAATATTAGAATATTAATTCCACTTTAAATTCCTTGCCCTTCTACATCTTCAAAACCACAGCACAGACTTCTAACTTATCTTCTAAAAGAGTAACTGCAAGAGCAACTGGGAGAATAGCACTATTTGCAAGACAACAGCTGAACAGCTGTTACAGGGCTGCCTACAGAACAGCTCACAGGTTAGCACACAGAATACAGACAGCAGGGCGAAACATTTAGATCGGCAACACAGAGACCAATATAAACCATACGTTATCCCCTTAGTCACATAAAATATCCATTTCTAATCCTAGCCGAGTAAAGCTTTATGGCTTTAGCAGTAGGCATTGTAAGCTGAAGTAGTATTACTAGCGCCAGCCTCTTTCGCTACCTGTAGCATGTCAGGCAGAGCAGACACAGCAACAGCCTAAAGGAACACAGGATTTTTTCCCCTCCACACCCCCCTCCAGAAATCCATTACAAAAATACTTCTTGGCAGTGACATACCGCTCTACAAAGTTCATTTTACAATGCTGAAATACTTAGGGATGTTTCTTTAGCACTCTTGGTCCCTCTCTAAAATTTACTCAACAAGCTTTCATCAATCTTGAGCAGCTGTACTGATATCTTGCAAGAAACAAAGGGCAATTTTCTTTTTCTCCCCATGAGAAACCTATTTTCTCGATAAAGGAAAAAAAAATAAGTCAGACTAGCAACTCTCTTCTCTCAAGACTGCAAGCAAACAAGTATGTTAATACTGCAAATTTCTAAAAGTTACATGAATCCTACTGAAGCTGAAACTCAGTTACATTATGCTAATGTAAATTTCAGTAGAATACTAAAATATATGCCAACATAAAACTCTAATAAACATTTTCTTATCTACCTACAACGGAATGTTTTACACACTTGAAAAACCCTTAAGAAAACCGCTACGTTATCCTAAGTATTGGTTTTCTACTACAGTCATTCTCTGGTCTGCTCTCATTTCATATCCCTTGCCCTACTCAGCACCAGAGATCCCGAAGAAAAGCACTACTTAGGATAACTCTTCCATGCCCCACAGAGTCAACTGAGTTACACAGAGTAAAGAAAACATGCACAATACACTCAGACAATAAATAATGAGTTTTGCGAGTGACAGACTACAAGATTTCAACTCTGAAAGCCTTGTGGGCTTCCTCCCCCCACCCCCTGTCTTGAGAGTTTAAAAGTCCAAACAAGATAGATCAATAAGCCCTGATCTGTCGCCCTCTCTACTGGGAAGGTAGATAAGGAAAAATTCTGAGACCACAGGAGACAACCAATGGCTTAGCTTATCACTTCAGCAAACAGACAAGGAAAACTGGGAGTCAGCAGAACACGTAGCTCAAATACTTGAAACCGCAAGTGACCATATAGCTCCTAGCTTATTCTAACGCTACCTCAATGTTATTGTTTAAAATCACCACCGTAGGTGCCAATTCAAACACATTTTACCCGATCAGCATAATTAATGGCAACCTTCATATAAAATTAAGCTTTAGGGAAGCCTGCTTTAATCACTCCTACAGAACTGGTTAATTGCAGTATTCACCACAGACAAATTCTTAATTGAAGCCAGGAAGCTGCCTCAATTTCACCACAGAACAGGCTGGCACAAAGCGAGCCTTATGTCACTATAACCACGCTGTTAGGACGCAAGTAAAAGCTAACATGCAAGAACCCCCCTGCTAACCCCTGGGGGTGAGAAATGCACTGGCCAAACAGAGGAAAGAAAGAAAACAACAAAGCGGACGCTTCTTGTTTAACAGACGGTGCTGCCAGGCCTCAACGCCAAGTTCCAGCCTTCCCACACCCCCCACCCCGAGGGGCCGGGGCTCGGCACCCGCCTGCCGTTCGCCCACGGGCAGGTGCCGCCGCACCTGGGGCCGAGGGTGGCAGCTGCCGCCCGGCCGCGCCGAGCCGCGGCGCAGGCAGGAAGCCCCAGGCGACCTGTGGCGCCCCGGGTCGCTTGAGGACACGTGTAAATATCAGTTACGCAAATCAGAAAACGGTTTTCTTCCGAGCCCCACCCGCAGGGAGCGGGGCGGCCGCCAGGCCCCGCGGTGGGCACGGACTCGCTCCAGCGCCCCGGGGCCGCCGCTCCCCCCCCCCAAGCCCCGCCGCGGCCGGCCTGCGGGGAAGCGGGCAGGTAAACGGCCCTGCCGAGGGAAGGGGCGGCCGCCGCGCAGGCTCACCGGGCCGCCCAGCAGCCCCCTCCCCTGCTGCAGGCGGAGCGGGGGCCCCAGCCCCTCAGAGGGGCGGGAAGGGCGGGGGCGGCCTCCCGGCGGCGGCGAGAGCCAGCCGCACCGGCGCCCCCGGGAAAGCCCCGCTCCGTCATGCCCCCCACCCGCTCCCCCTCCTTCTGCCCCTCCCTCCCGGGGGACGCGGAGCACCTGTCAGCGGCGGCCACCCCTCACTCACCTGGCAGCAGCAGCACCGCCTCGCCTCGCCTCGCCTCCCCTCCCGCCCGACCCGGCCAGCCCGCCCGCCACAGCCGCGCCACGGCGTGCCGCCCGCGCGCTCCGTCCGCGAGGGCGCCGGCAGCGCAGCGCGAGGCACCGGCTCCAACCGGCACTTCTCGGATCCGGCCCCGCCCCCGCCCCGCCGCCCTCGTTACGTTACCGGCCGTACCAGCCAATGGGGCGCGGCCGGCGGAACCGCTGACAGGCCGCGGGGCGGGGGAGGGGGCTGCGGCGGACAAAAGCGCCCACCGCGCCCGGCCCCTCCCGCCCTCGGCGCTCACCTGTGGGGGCACCTGAGGGCCCCGCCCAGGCCGCCGCCGGGACGCACCGCGCTCCCCGCACCGCAGCTGTGCCCGCGGCGAGGGGCCCGTCCGGCTGGGAGCCCCCGGTGCCGACGCAGCGGCCGTGCCGGCCCGCGGGCAGCAGTCGCCCCCCTCGGCGCCGGCATTCAAACGAATCGGGCCGCCGAGAGGTGGGAGCGGTGAGAGCGGTTATCGCCGACGCTTAGAAAATAGGAACTAAGGAAGGTGGCGCTTGCGAAGAGGCGATGCGCTCTGCCGGGGGCGCGGTGTGCTGGGCACCGGAGGCCTGAGCCGGGGCCGATCCGGCGGAACGGGTGTGGGTCCCGGGACGCCCCACACACACACTCCGCGGGAGCAGTGGGGCTCACCCGGCCGGGGATATCCGGGAAAGTTCCGAAGCAGCTGCACCTCGGCAGCTGCACCGGCGCTGTGCCTGTCCCGCAGCAGCGGCAGTCTGTCTCCTGGCGGTGCCAGGGTACGGCCGATGCCCACCCCCCTTTTTGCAAGGGGCAGACAAAAGTCAGTATTACTGCGGGGCGAGACCCTTCCAAGGCTTTTCGATTCCAGTGAAAACCTAATAGCGGTGTAAAAAAAGTTCACAAATGTACGCAATGTTGTAAAAAAAAAAAAAAAAAATCAATCACAGATTCATCCTACTTAACCGTCTCCTTCTCCAGCGGCCAGCTCCATCCTCCCAGCGCCCGAAAGGCTGGTCCTGCGGGGTAAGGGCACGCGAGCCTGAAGGAAAATTCTGATTCCTACCTAGATCTCTGCAAATAACTGGGACAAAAGGGCTGTGTCTGCCTCCTCTTAGTCATACAAACAGCTCAATCCATTCAAGTAATTTCCCTGCCATAATTTCATTATTAGCAACTCCATTACAAGAATCTGTTCAAAATTCTGTTCAATAATTGTACTCCTTACACTCACTCTGCTACAGGAATGTTTATTGTTTGTTCAGGCATCAGTTTCATGGAAAAAGGGTCTATTTTCAAAATACTGCTTTTCCTCCATAAAATACCAAAATCCTTTTCTTCACAGCTGTACAAACCCCCCTTCATTTAAACAGCACAGACACTAAATTTTGCAAAGGTAACAATTTGAAAATTTTATTAATAACATATTTTTAATAATTTCAGCTTAAAAGAACCTTTAAAACGTAACATGCTTCTGTGCAACACAAAAGTATGTGCTTGTTTTGAAACACAAGCACTGCAGTTGAGCCAAAAGTGAAACTAATTACAAATAAAAGCGAAGCTCGCTTTTTCATCCAAACACATAGAAATACTAATGCAAACATACACATTGGGAAAAAAAAAAAAAAGCAGTGTGTTTGTTTCACTAGTTTGCAGTCATACTGGTAGCCTAGCAGAGAATGTATTCATTTGTATTTGTTTTAAGCTGGTAGTTTCTGCTTAGGGTGATATACTTTGATAGTAATCTAACCTCAGAGAAGCTGCTATTGTCACCAGAAATATGCCAATAGTGTGGCATTGTCTGCAGGCCCTGCTGGCATACCGGTACTGAGGTCAGTAAGGGCTGGCGAACAGCAGACAGCAGGCCAGTGATCCTCCCAGGAGACCAACTGCCTTTCGTCTCATGACCTGCCACCTCCTTAGCTGACTGTATCTCGATTTCCATCATCAAGACAAATCTTCTGCTCTATTAGGGTTTCCCTGAGGAATGATTTAATCCAATAAATTTAATTCAGTAAAGACTTTACTGAACTTACTGCCCCTTTCTGTGGGCAAAATAAAAGTATGTGTTTTGCTAACTCAGAAATGAAAAGTCTGTCTCCAGAATCTGCCACTTTTTCTTTTTGTCAGCAATAGGCTAGAACAACAAGTTAATGTTTGATTGAATTATAAACCCAAGAACTATTTGTGCTAAAAATAATAAGTATTGAATTAAGTCAGAATACTGAAGTTAACAGTCGTAAGGTTTGTAATAGCTTGCTGAAAAGATTGCAACCCAACTTTTCTACGTTTGGGTCTTATTTAGTCTGCTACTGAGCAGCTTGTGCGGAAGCACAAGGGGAGTGCTCAACTCATCAATCACACCCCACAAATATCCAAGCAATGGTATCTGAGCAAAGGGAGTATTTTATTAACTGCCTACTCAAAACTGATGCTGTTTTTAGCTGTGAAGCTCCTGACTGTATAACTAGCAGTTCAAGTTCTTTAGGGTTATCCTAGTGCAATAATTTTAGGATTAATTTCTTCCAGTCTTTTTCAAGCAACATTTTCTGGAAAATGTTCTTCAAGCTCTAACACCCTTTCTAATTGTTTATCATAGCAATTCATAGGATACTGAAAAACAATAGCTTAGCAATCCAGGGAAAGCTGAGTTTCATTTCACAACCATGCCATCCCCTGATCTTTGATATTTACATGTTATGAAACCAGTTCTGAATCTCAAAAGAAGTAATAGTTGCAAATATTATGCTCCATGTGACTAATGGGTGTCCTGAGCACCTACTTCAATCTCTACACTTGTATGATTTTGAGAAATCTCACATAGTAAGAAAGGGAGAGCCTTATAGCACAGTCCTGTCTATTTAAGAGGGTAATATTATACTCAAAATTTCACTTTAAAATATTTTGTATTTAACATTCTTTTTACTATCAGAGTCTTTTAACCCTCCAGCAGTGCTCAGAGTTGCAGGAGCAACAGCATCTTGATTGACAGTCACGCTGGCTGCAGTTATCTGAAGCTGAGCCAGTTCTGTGAATAAAGCACCCTATGACAACCTGCCTTGTGATCATCAAGTGCCATTTCTGACCATCTGTTTCTCAAGATCCCATCTTTTGATATGAAAGGCTACAGCTTTATAGTTAGTGGGAGCATGAACCAGCAGATCACAACCCTTTTAACTTCTCTAATGCCATATTCTCCTAAAGAGAATAAAAAAAAATATGTAAGCTTCATAGCTCTCCATATAATTTAATTTCAGTCCCTGGCACATCCTGATTATTATTACACTTGCTCTTTCTAGAATTTGCTAGTTTCTTTGCCTCCTTCTGAGAATTTATAAATCACATGTTACATATGCTCCAGATCACTGATTTCCTGGTGCAATGATCTGGCTTGCAATTAACAAAGAAGGCCCTCACTGCAGGGGTGGGTATGTTAGAGCAACACTTCCCTCTGCTGGGTGTGTGGGCAGCCACAGCCCTGCCTGCACTGGAGGGGTATGTCCAAATCCTCTGCCTCCAGCTCAGACAAGAGCCCTACTCCTTCCAGACAGCTTTGGATGGTAAGAAACTAGCAAAGGTCTTCTTAATTTATCAGATTAATATGATAACCCTAAAAGTTTCATCCATCATAAGATGGACAGGAATATCACTTTAATTTTTGCTGAAGACAGGAGTATTGCTAAAATTGGGAACCTTAGGGTCTGCCATTTCCTATTCACTCCAGAACCCTGACACATTAGCTCTTGAGCTGCGCTACAGTAGTTCAGAGCCAGAGATGCATGTTTAGCTGGATGAACTTGAGAGAAAAAGCATCAGGACCATAGGACCATAGGGTATCCCAAGAACATCACCATACATAGGCCATCCTGCAAAACAGGACAATTGACAGTATGTTCTTTCTTCCTCTGTTCTGTGCTGCTACCTATTCTCTATGCCTACCTGTGAGGAAGTGAGTGCAGACAAAGTGACAGCAGCACATCAATATCATTTTTTTTGGCCCATTACAGTGCAGGCAGCTTGAAAAAACCCCAAAATGGACAGTATACAACTAGCATGAACCTCACTTTGCAGCCACAGATGTATATATAGATCTATTGTCTGCAAAGACCTTTTCTACACAGCCTACGCTGATTTTAACTGATAACTTTAAATGCCAACTGGAGAGTCATGCCACATAAAATTAAGTCAATATTAAAAACACCTTTTACCCAGACCAAAAGCCATTTCTTTGTAGAGTGTGTATATAGGGCACCACAGAAAAAAAGATTAATTTTTTTTAAGAGAGAGAAACATTGGCCACATTTTTTGTAACCCTAATGGAAACCAAGTAGAGTGCCACAGTGAATTTTAATTGAGTGCTACACTTCCTCTCTGGCCATCTGTTCCAAACTGCTAGCAACAATCAGAGAATGGCATTTTAAAGGGAGTTTTGATAGAAACGACCATATTCAGATACAGCTGTCTTGCATTCAAGTCATACAGTTGTTGGAAAACCGTCCACAGCTGAGGGAGGGGGAGTGTTAAGAGGAAGGGGAGAACTGCAGAGATAAATTAGTGAGATTGAGGTTAATTCTTGCTCTCCACCAGGACAGGAACTGGTCCCAGGGCAGTACTGCATGTGCTCCTAACTCCCTTGTACAAACACGACTGAAAAACATAATTAAGCATTTTGCTGAACAAAGATTTTGTTCACATACTCTACTGAATGAAGGCTTTTGGTGGACTTCAAAACACGGAAGATGACAAATAAGCTAAAGATGGGGGGAGGGGAGTAAAAAACACAGATACAGTCCTAAAACGCTATTCACAGTCAGAGAAATTGACTTTGAAAAGGGAGACAAAGATGTTCCACAGAAAAAACTGTCAAAAGATTGGATCAAAGCGGTGCTCAGTGTTAAAAGGTAGAACAGGTAACAGTGCTAAAAGCCATGCTGGGGTTAACCGGAATAAACCTTCATTAGAAGACAGGAAACAGGTGATTTCACAGTAGGTGGTTCCTGATCTGTGTTTAGAACAAAGCCTGTGCTAAGCACACTGAAGGTCTAGTTAGAAAACATCATATAAGAAATATTTCATATGAAAAAAAAAATGTTTTCAAAGAGTTTCAAGAGGAAATAAAAGGCTTGAATAAAGAAACCAGAATGTCAGGATCAAGGAGACATCCTGAGTAACAGCAATAGGCAAAGGAAATTAAAAAAATAATATACAGCATAAAGTAGCATAAGCAGGATGTTTTCCAGTTGTCACCTAGTTTTTAAATGCTGAAGAATAAGGATTACTCTCTGCTTCATTTAGATGGTATTGCATTCTTGCCTCCTGTTGATCGTTGCATGTTGTTCTTACTAACTGTGAAGTCTTGGAGGCTTTCCAAGAAAACTTCTAAGGTGGGCTCCAAGTAGACAGAGCAACTAAAGATAAGTATTTTCTTCCCAAGAGCTTTCAACACAACATAAATGGTTGTTGGGTCTAGTAGCCATACAGGCATTAACAGCTCACATGTGACACTTACTACTGCATTATTAATAATTGATGCGTGTCTGCTAGTATGCTACTAACAAAAAAAAAATTTAAAAATAGTGCTTTGGGATTCAAATACCATTCACTCCTGTTGTTTACAAATGCTTTGACTCCACTGTACATTGCAGTATTGCAACTACAAGTCATAAAAATGCAATTAAGAATCCATCACTTGAAACTCTACATCACATAATTTTCTGCAGAAAACACAGGAAATATACTTCAGTGTATTATGCAGATCCTGGTTACTCACAAGTGTACTAGGTCTTTATTTTGTTTATGTTATCTTATTTTTCACATTTGACTCACCTTGCACTGAAACTATTTTACACCTAGTAAATAATTAATGCCAGCTTCTCTTCGCTCAGCACTCTTGCAAAGTCTTGCATTTCTAGTCAATTCAGCACTTGTCTGGAGACAACTTTATGTTTGCTATGGAGGTTAACACACCAGAAATCAGAAGTCCTCGAGTAGGAAACCACTTACTGTATTGTTTTATGTGCGAGGTTGCAGACATGCAGCCTTGATTTCAACTGAGACAATTCAAGAGGGCCATCCCCTTCCAAGAACCTCCTGTGGTTGATTATAGTCCCCAAGTAATTTTTCACCAGAAGTTGCTGCTCCCTCAGAATGGCAGTCTGGTTCATGTGTGATGTTGCTCCCCAGTTTGGTCCTACTGAAATTAACCTGACCAGTTTAAACACTTTAGGTTTAAACAGGGTTTCTTTAATCGGAATAATTTTGAAAGACCCAGTTTGGGATCAACTAGTATAAGCTCTTTCCAATTTACAACATAGCAGGATCTGCTCTGCACCTTGTGGATGCAGATCCTCAGGGAAGTTGTTAGATCAAAAGACCAAAGGCAATTTATTTGTCTTTCAGCACACTCTCATTCTGGACCTTTTTTCTCGTTCTCTTCAGTCTTCTTTCCTAATATGTAGTTTGAGGTTGGCCACTGATTTATCTGAAAAATTTATTCCCAGTAGCCTTCCAGAAGGTGAAAACATAAGTTCTATACTATTTGCAGTCCCTGCCAGCAAAAATGTGACAGAATCACTTTCTGGTAGCTTAGAGGAATTTGTAATAAAACATGCCACTGCTACATTTCAAGCAGAAATTTGCCTTCTGTTTTCTAGAGAACATGGTCTGTTGTACCAAAGTATCTCTACCCAAATTTCAATATGAAGAAGGCACCTCCGTAATCTGTCAGAAAGGACTTCCTTTGTCATACCCATTTTCATTATTAATGGCTTGATTCTGCAGGAAAAATAAGCAACAATTCTGTCTGCAAACCTTCACAGCATAAAAATAGGTAATTTTATAAAGAAATCAAAGATATAGACACACAATTTAAAATCAACTTTGGCAGTATGAACAATATCCAAATAAATGAATACTAATTTGTTTATGGATAGATACTGCTAAGAAATGCTAGAGTTACCCACCACCTGCTTCACTCTGGAGTTGCATTCAATTTTCCCTGAGATATACAAAATGTATGAGGTCATTTAAAATTGGACTTCTCTCAGCAACTGCTACGATTAGATCTTTAGAGGCAATAAAGCCACTATAATCTGAACTCCAGGATCAAACTAATTGGCTATGATGTCTTTTTTAAAATAGTGCCAAGCATATACCATAGCTACTACCTGATAAGTAAATCATCACAGTGCAGCAGAAAAAGTCATGATTTTTGAATGAGAATCAAAGTAAATAATAAATGCATACAGCACAGCCTGATAGGAGAAGTTCTTTGGCACATGTTTGGGATGTTTAATCATAAAAATATGTAGTTAGACACAAATCATACAGCTTACCCCAAACAACTGAAAAGTCTTACGTGTTTAATACTCCATACTATGAGTAATATAGGAAATTCTCACTGAAATATTTCCAGCTTCCTAGACTCCCTGGTGCAATCCAGTGTTAGTCATGCAGTGTGGGAGCAGTTGGATAGCCACATCCTCTTCCCCAGTACAGATACTAGCTGGACTCAGCCTTTAGGAATAAAGTTAGGCCTGTCAGATACTTGGGCTGTATTTCTTCATCTCTATTATCATACATCATATTTAAGATGGCACACTAATTTCTCAGATACCTCTTTAATAAATATTTGCAAAAGACAAGATTCATACCATTTTACTTGAACAGGGCTTACAGCCACAACGTGACAGACTATGAAGCAGCAGTATGGCACGGACCGGGGCTAAGGATGGTACCTTCCACCCAAGAGACTCCAAATTATCTACGGCCAAGAGATGTGTGGGCGTCCTGCCTAACCTATTGCACAGGCATGAGTACAGGACCGGACACTGAACAGATGCTGACATCAGCATGTCTTCCTCTGCTGTTGCCTGAAAAGCAGGACTGTTAGCACAGCACTTGTGCAGTTCTGAGGAAGAAACTGGATAGAAGAAAATACTAAGAAGAGGAATTGTGAGCGAAAAGATTCCCTCATCTGCTGTCCAGTGGCTTTTGTGTTCAGAAAAACAAGCCTGCATCGATTTCTTGTTAGTGAAAAAGACTGTGTCACAGACTTCTACGTCCCATCAGTAATTCAACATTTCTTCCTCTGGATAAAAAAGTCTTCAGGGCCCTAAATTCATATAAAAAGGAAATGACAACACATATGTGCCTTTTTGAACAGCCATGCGTAAGGTTTTATTTTTATGACTTACGTAATACCTCTTTGGAAAGCACTGGCTGTATCCCAAGGGACAGCTGATCCAAATTTTTCATTTTTCATCTTTACTTTGGTTTGACCAAGATACAGGTTCATTAGAGTCTTACCTACCGCAGCGAGGGTAAAAAACTCTAATGCACAAAACAGAGCTGAAGTCAGCTTGGCTTTCTGTACATTGTTAATAGTGTGATTTGCACATCCAAGTTCTGCCAAATAATTTTCTCCTCTTCAACTGAACTGCCTCTCACTAATCTGTTTTGAAGTGTAGAAATTTCTGACTACCATTGCTACTTCACAAATCAGATGAAGCTGAGTTATATGAAAATAAATTAGCCTAAAAATGCACCAATTCTTACTTCTAATGAATGAAAATGTCCTAAGCAGTTAGACATTTTATCTAAGACATTTGATAAAAGTTAGGCTTTTATCAAAAATTCAGGATGCATTACTGTGCACTTACAAAATGAATGAGATGCTTCTAAACTGAAAGTCAGTATGAGATACCTGGGTGGCTTAAAAAAAGCCAGAAAAGTTTAATGCAAGGTGCTGGGAAAATTACTTATTTTACATACAGAAATAAATAGTACTTCTAAGTACGAAAGGTAAATTTGAAAAAGCAAGTACCTCACCATACCTAAATTTATTATTTTAGCTGAGTCCTGGGATTCAGGACCAATTAAATTTTATGAAAACTGCTGAATGCTGAATTCAAAAGACTGTATTCCCTGCTGTGCCAGAACTTGGAAAATCCTTTTAAGTTAGCAGTCTTTGAAACAGAAGGTTTGGCCCTTCGCACTGCTGAAAAGTGTAGCAAGGCTGAATTGCTCAATCAGTTTCTCTAACACTGCTGAGACAGGCCTCCTTCAAGACCATCTGACTGATATACAAAGTGAGTCTTTCCTGATTAAAGCAAAAAATGGCATTAAGTTAAAGAAATTAAATTGTCAGCTTTGGGGGAGAACTAAAAAAAAATGCTACTGAGCATAGGTAGCAACTAGAATTTTCCTAGTGGTCCATCATTACAGTAGACTTTGATTGTGATGTGAACCTCTTATACATTGCTCATATAACTTCAGTTGTAATTTAGACCAGAACTGTTGCACCAGATCGGAGTCAAGAAGATGCTCAATACGAGTTATGCATCTTGCTCAACTTTATTAGTTTCTAACACTACTTATATAGAACCAATACACATGCATATTCGTAAAGCAGAAATATAATTGGTTAGTAGTCTCTAAACGCACGCGGTTCTCACACCCCTAATTATCATGACTAAAATAAGCATTCTATCCATGTAGCTAATTGAGTTACTGTGCTTCAGCCTTGTAGTTTGTTACTCCCTATTTTCCCATACTGGTCCCTATCTTTCTTGGCCCTGCACCTGCTTTCCCAGCAGCTGTATCTTGTTACAGCCACGGCCTGTTGGCACAACATAATTACTTGGTCTCAGGATTCAAGAATAGCTCAAGGCTACCTTTCTTGTTAACTTCAGCACAATTCTGATTACAGGCCTATCCTAATACCAGGCCTGGATCGTGCAGATCTTCAGAGATTCTAAGGCCATGCTTCTGCAGCCATTCTTCTACACCAGATGCTATAGAATTGTAACTAAAAGAACAGACAATATTGCCTTTGCTGTGTTAGTTAAATGCAATAGATTCTATCAACTCATGTGCTCATAAGATTCTGTTTTACCAGCAGGAGTCTCACCAATCAGATGTCTCACAAGAGATGAAATGTCAGAGCCAGTTAGGGCAGCTGAGACTTTAAAAACGCCTTTATTCTTCACTATCTCAGCTGATCTGGTAAACACTGAACATCACTTAACAAGCTAAGGACTCAAACAGTGTTTGTTTCATCAGCTGAGGATGAATCAGCAGTATCTTAACATCCTCAGCTGTCTTTAACATAGATCTAGAGTACTGGTGTCATGAAGGCAGCCGGAAAATACAACACTGCATGGATTACCCCACGATGTCTGCTTTGTGCACGATATTCTGTGAAAAATATGGTCGTCAATGTGATGAACAGCGAATGGAAGTCTAAAGTTTGGAGGTTTTTTTCCCCCTTTTTGAACCGTCTTGTTGACATGGCAAGGTTTGGAATCTGCTGCCCTCCGGTGGATGTTTGGAGAGGTCCTCTCCGCCAGCAGGAGCACGAGACCACGTGAATTCTCAAAAAGCCCGACAGAAAAAAGGAATACAGCGATAAATTCTTCATGTGCCTTATTTAGGCTCAAAAATAATAGCTAGGAATCATTTCTTAATTTTTCAATTTTGTTCTGTCTTTGTCAGAGTATTTCTACAACCAAGTAGAAGTGTTCTAATTCATTCTATGAAACTGGTTCTCTTCAATCAGCTCTTTCATTTTATGAATATATATGATTATGTATGTAACACAATTCACAGTGATAACATCCAAGTAATTATCTATCATATTTGAAACTATCTGCATTCTGCCTATTAATCCGCCACTTTGCGATTATTATTGACACACTAGAACTCTTTATAGCATCAAGATTTAAAAAAAACCACAATGAAAACTTGCTATAGAAAGTGTTTTCTCATTGGCTTAGACAGTTCTTTTTAAAATATTTATCTGTATTACTGGACATTTTAAAAAAAGAAATGCATTTGACACTTAATGTCATGCCAGGCCCCTGTAAAAATCTTGTGAGATTCTTCCAGCTCCACATTGGTCCGAGATAGTGCACATTAAGATCGCGTTACTTAGCACACAAAATCAATTGTTGATTTTGACAACAACAGAAGTTGCACAACTTTTCTCTTTCTTAAAGCTCTGTTCAGCAATGTTGACATTGAGGCAAATTGGTTTTGTAAGGATTTATAAAAGAAGGAAAAAAAGGTTACAAAGATTTCAAATATATGTATTTTTCTAATTGAATAATCAAATCTAGTGATGATGAGGTGCTGATTAAAAGGAACTTTTTCATTTACAAATGGAGTAAGTCTCTGTTGACCCTGGTTGTGAAGGGGAACCTTAAAAATGCAAATCCTGTGACTTTCTGGAATACCTGAAGAAATCTGGAAAAACCCATTCTTTTCCTGGTAAGGGGTTAGCTTCAGTATGAGATGATTATTAATGAGTTTGACACTTCATTCCTTCCAGAAAGACAGCCCGAATAAGGTAACTAGTTAGTCCCGTTTACCCCAACTGCACCCCAGTTGTGATGTTGCTGAGATGCTATGTGCATGTTTGTGTGCAGCTCCATATCAAGAAGCGCTGGCGCAGAAAGAGATCAGAAAAAGCCGTAATTCAAGTACTGACAAAAAAATCCACCAGAACATGGAAATGCGGAGACATTTCTAAAACTTCAGCCAAGTGGCTGTGCCTTACTTTGCCAGCAGCCCTCTCACCTGGCGAAAACCTTCCACCCGCACGGCCAGGCCCTCCCATCGCCTGCCTCAGTGCGAGGACGGACGCTGCGCTGGGGGGGTATCGCCCACTGCTCCGGCCCGCGCAGGGCGCTGCCTGCCCGCCGCCTTCCCGCTCGCTCCCCCGGCGGCTCTGGGGAAACCCACCCCAGCCAACCCGCAATCTCTCTCGGGCCGTGCAGCTTTCACGTTCTCCTCGGCCGCTCACGGCCCAGCCGCTGCGGGCGCTGAGGGCAGAACCCCCCTGCGCCCACCCCCCCCAGGCCGCCATTTCCCTCAGGGCTTTCCCGCCCCTCTCCCTCAGGCGCCACGAGGGAGCGCCCCGCCCCTCAGCTCCGCCCCGCCCTTCGCGGGCGGGAGCGCGGTGGCGGGTGGAGGCCGCGCCGGGGCGGTGAGTTGTGGCGGCGCGGGCCGGGGGCGGAGGCTCTGCCCTTGGGGCCTCTCCGCTGAGGGCCCGCGGGGGAAGCGGCCAGCGGCGTGCAGGGCCTTGCGGGCCCCCAGCCTGCGCCGCGGTGGCGGCCGCGGTCCTTGGCTGGCAGAGCGGCCGGGAGCCGGTGCCCGCGGCCCGGTGCCTGAGGAGCGTGCTACAGCGTGTCGGGGCGTCCCGTGGCTGGCGGGGGGGTCGCTGGTCCCGGCAGCTTCTGGCCTTGCAGCCTGTGTGCTGGGAACAAGCGCTTCGGGCTGGGGGGTGCGAGGGTGGGGGGCGGCAGCGAGAGCTGAGTACGGTACTGAGGGGCTAAACGGCAAAGCTGCTACATGAGGGGAAAAAAGTAAGATCCCCACCCCCCTGCAGTGTAAAATTTACTTTTCCACACTCAGCTTTCTCTGTTCCATTTAGATTATGGAAGAAGAAATTATAAAATGTTGACCTCTGTGACAAATCCTTCACATAAAGCAGTGTTTGAGTTCAGTGCCTGTAATAAGAATAACCAGCTTGCTCGAGTCCAGCAGTTTTAGCAACAGGTCTCTTGGCTTGACACATCAATTATTAGATAGTTGGGAAAAAAAGTTTTGAAGAGGCCTTGGTGAGCACCCTTTCTTTAAAGCTTTCATCGTATAGCTGCGTGAAAAAAACAGTCAAAGGCTTCACAAAGTTTGGCTGAGATGTGACATTTCCCAGGTTTGCGTATCCAACAAATATTAAACATAACACAAATATAACAGGGATTATATTTACATTACTGTGGTGGCTGATGGACTTACAGTATTTCCAGTAATGTTTGCTGCTGAGACTGCACAGTAAAATGAGACCACTTGTTACATGGGAAAAAATGCAGCAGAGCAGCTTAAGGGATCTGACTGTCTTTCAGGTTCAAAGGCATTGTTTGTATGGCGGTGGTATAACTAAAGCTCAGAAATGAAGGAACACCAGCAACTGGCCTTCAGTTTTAAAGGGAAAAATTCAATTAATTACCAACATGTAACTTTTCATTAAATGCCCTTGTGGTACAGCAGCATCCAATGTCATGGTACTGTATGACCAGGAGGCTGGGCAGCTGTGAAGGGAGCAGAAGAGCCTGCAACTCACAGGTTGTATCTGTGCTGGAGTGGTTATAGAGCACACCATGAGCTGAATGATTGTTAATATGCAGATGTATTCAGAGAGTTCCCATGACAAAGTCTAACTATATCTTCCAGTCTAGTTTAAATCACCAAATCTGAGTTTAAACCAGATAGCAACCAGAACGTGCCTTCCTCCCAGCCCCACTAAAAAACATTTCCTGGGTTGACCTTTCTGGTAGTCTTCCTTGCTTTTCACTCCCCTAAAAAAATAGGAAGCTGCAGGAGTAATCATTTGTTATCCTTTCTTCCCTAACATGTTAATTTTCCTGTTTTCTCTGTAAGTATGCAAGCCTGAATTCCAGGAGGACTGACAGGAGTTAAAGCATGATTGCTTCAGAGCACTGAACATTAGAATGGGGTGAAAAGTATTCCTGTTCATTTCTGAGTTTAACAGACATGACTCTTGGCCAAAAAGCCAGTGCCTGGCTCCAAAATTGAAAAAAGAGACATTAGTAAGACTACCTTTTCATTCCCCCACAAAGAACAGTGCATTTTCTGTCTCAGAAGAACCTTACAAATTTTTAAGAGAGTTGAAACAGGGTTTGCAGTACCTCTGTAGCTGCCTAGCACTGTGTAACTTTCCTGAGCTGGAAGAAACTTTCCGTCTTGGTGAGGAAAACTTACCTTAGGACATTGTAAAGCATCTCACTGATGTCTTATACATACTTGGTCATTGCCAAAACACATACGGAGGTAATAATTAGGCATGCACTCATCCTAAAAGTAACAGTAAATAATTCTCTTGAGCCTGTGATATGTATTACCATGTGATATAGTTACAGTGGGAATGTTTTTTTTGGGGGGAGGGGAAAAAAAAAAGGACTAGGTATTGCATTTTATGAGATCAGTTTGGGAGAGTTTCAGGTTATATTAAGGAGGCCTTTGCTTGTACCTCCTAGACTAGTTTAAATGAAGGTATTCAGTGTTGCAGAAGAGAGAAGAAGCATTTTTAGAAAGAAAAAAAGTCAAAGTATTTTATAGGAGGCTTTCTCATTTAATGGTCAGTAGTCTTGTCTTTTGAGTGCTCTGGAGTCTGAACAAGTGCTGTATAGCATTTGCTGGAAAAGTGCCACAGATTGAAATGCAGTGGGAGAAATGTGGGACAAGGCATGGTAGTGCCTTGACTTTGTTTACTGAGGCTGTTCAGCAAAGTATTGTTTCCATTATGTTCCTCATGAAGTTTTCACAATTTTTACATTTCTGTGGTGTTAAACATGGATACCGTTTTTTACTTTAGGTATTTCAGGTACTTGGAGAGATTGACCATGCCACCACGATGCATGCTTTGCTGTCTACTCATGTATAGCAGATCGGTGTAGTGGTGTCTACTGCTCCTCATGCTATGTTGTGGTTTTGTATGATTGTCTTGGGTCAAATAATGGCTTGTCAAATACCAGACTGTCTTTCGGTGCTAGAATTATTTACAACTGCTAATAATCTTTCTTACAAAAGTTGCAAGTTAGTTTTGCATGTAAGTTTTGCAAGTTTTTTATTTCATTTTGCTGCTTCTCAATACAAAATGAAGCAGGCAAAGATATGCATGTTTGTCCCTCTGGGCTGACTACTGCAAGTGTTAAGTGTGCTGCCAGAGTATTCCTGTCTCTGGTCTGACCCTGGAAGAACAGCGCTATTGTTATAGTCACATTTTAAGGTAGTAACAGTATGTTACATAAGTAGTTTTTGTAAGCATACACAAGGAGAGAAATAGAGGCCTTCACAATCTTTTTGATTTCATGTAGTTATTATCAAAGATTATGTCAAATATGCTAAGTGCTGTTATTAAAAGTAACTTAAAATGTATTTACAGGTCTTTTTAAACAGAGGTGTTTCTTTTGTGTCTTTCAGAGTACTTGCTGACTAGTATCAAAGACTTAATTGCTGTTTACTTTCCCTAGTGCTCAGGCCAGCAGAGTTAAGGAAATTGCCAGGGTTTCTTCTTGTAAAGGAAGCATCAATGCATTGTATACTTGGAGATTGCTAAATGCAATGGGATTACAGGGGTATTAATCGAGGGGTCTAATCGAGTTAGCTACAACTCAGTGCTGTGTGAGAAAAAAACTAATTTCAGAATCGAGACTTGAGTTTGTAGCACTGGAATAAGAGAAAGTTTAAAACTTAACTCATTCAATAAGGCATCCTTAAAAGGGAGTATTGGTTGACCTTTTCTATTAGTTTACATTGGAAGTGTAAAAAACACTTTCTTGTTGGACTAAATCCATTCTTAATGAAAAAAATCATACTTTGATACGGAATTACCTTCTCTACTTGTATCTGCAAGGCTTGCATGGTAGTGTTTTAACAGGCAATGGCATTCCTTTGTTTCTAATACAAATAATATATTTTGTTTGTTTGTTTTTGTTTTGCACATTCATGTAGCAAAGGCTGGAGGGAAGCAGGGATTATCTGTTCTTTAATGAGTAAACTATGGAAAACAAAGTTAATAATTATATTGCTGTGGCTACTGTGTTTCTGACATTGGTCTATGGGTTACATGTTTTTCTCTTACACATTCCAGTCATTTTGATAATGTCATCCAATACGTATGTTTAAAAATACACTCTGGAAGTGGTTGCCTGAAGTACCAGCTCTTACTTCTTTTTTATAGTTATTGATTACCAGGGCACATTTTCTGTAGTCAGTGAATGATCTGTTACTCCACACAAAGCATCCTTTCTAGCTGTCTGGTTTTTGCTGTGGATCAAGTCACTGTGGCAAAAATTAGTGTAGTTATATAAAGTGTGTAGGCCTGCCTCTCCAGTGTGACTGGGGATCTAATTATCTGTTTCACAATACCTGATTTGAAACACTGGAAAATGGAGACCAGTTTTAAAGCTGTGTGTCTTTTTACAATTGGACTCTTTTTCAGTTCTGTCTAAATGGCAATTGTAATAGCAATTTTTTTTACACAAACACATTTTCACAACAATTCTAACAGAGGCTTTGAAACTTGAATTCCATTTAGTCTTAATTGTCATTAAAGGAAAAGAAGATTGGTGCTGTCAAATAGAGGGAACTTTCCTTCTAGATGACATTCAGAAACATTTTGCAGCCCTGTCAGTTAAAAGTTTTCATCCTCTATGCTTACAAATGTGATAAGGTAATAATACTTATTTCAATGAAAAAAACACCCATTGAAGGGAAGGGATCCTATCTTTTAAAATTGCTTAGTGATGTGTAGAAACTCATTCCTAGGATCTGTAAGTTTTTTTCAGGTCACATTTATTATGCAGGCATGCTTTTTGCTTCACGAAGCTTCTGTTGCCTTGGCGTTAGAACATACCAACTACGAACAGATTTGCTTTCCAGATCCATCAGACTTGCAGCCTCTGCAGTAAGTATTCCTTCAGCTTCGTAAGTAAAACTGTTTTGTGCAATATTTTAGAGACACACTAATTTTGCAGTGTTGCCAAAATATTTGCATTATCTGTGTTTTATTTCTTGCTACTTCGTTCCAAACATTTAACATGAAGAACAAAATAAGATGTTTGAATCAGTGAAATATTTAACCACACTAGCAAAACAGAATTTGGCGATTATTGCTTTGTGTATCCTTTTCAGTCTTTAAAATCACATCTAGCACATTATCAGGCCAGAAGGATTGCCTAGTTGTTAGGGCGCTAGAGCTTGAGATACAGGAGACAATCCCATGATCCCAGCTTTATCACAGACTTTTGTGAGACAATTAATTTATATGTATCGCGGTTTTTGTTTAACGAAATGAGAGTAGCAGTGCTTTTTGATGCTGCAATAATAAGGGCTATATAAGTACCTCAAACATAATTTTATACAGAATCTTCTCCATTTTCCCAACTTATAAGAGTGTGTAACTTCATTTTAAGTCTTCCAGTTTTGTTGAGAGAAAACAGGGCTTTGCAACATGGTAGGTGGTTGGAAGTCACACTCTACATTGCATATAGAACACTGGAATGTAGATTGTGTTCCCAGGTCAGAACAGGAGTTCAGGTAGTCAGCAAATTGTTTCAACCGTAGCACATGTCAGATCCTTCAAAACAGGTGTTCAAACCATTATACTGGACAGTTGTAGCATATTTTGCCCATATGAGAAGTTTCTTTTAGAATGCAAGCCACATTGAAGGTCAGCTTTTGCCTGAATAAATTTTTTATATGTTGTAAGTATTTGTATGGAGTTTGGATATTCTCACTAAATGTGTTGAAATCTAATCCTGGTGGGTTTATTTAATTATGCACCATGTAAAAGTATTTGCTTCTATTATTATTAAACATACTGCAGTTCAGTTTAATCACAAGTTTCTTTGTATTGGGAAGAAAGATAAATATGAACAGCACCTGATTTTCTGTCAGGTGCTTTCCATGGTAGAAGGTGTTAGGGAAAGCAGGAGGTCAGAGTGAGGGCTTGAGGAGGACGTACCTCTCCTGCTTAACACATCTTAAACTCATGGAAATACTAGCCCTGCACCTAAAAATGGCTTGAAGATTATCAAGTGATGACATAACTAGGCTAAAAAAAAAAGTCATAAGAATTCTCATGACCTTCTTGAAGAAAGAATGCTGCTTGAGGTATCATTTAAAATGGCAGTTAATTGGTTACCTTTCTCAAAGTGATAAGGTGGATCTGAACCCCGCTGTAAGCTGAAATCTGTGAAAACCTGAAAACTAATGCAGGGCCAGCTATTCTGTTTTAAAACACTTTCAAGGCACAAGAAAAAACAAATAAATAGGAAGACTTGAATCATTAAATATTTAAATTTAAAACAGTATAAGAGCTGTAAGGTGAAGGCTTACTTGTGAATACATTTTTAGCTAGGAAAGGTTACTTAATGCAGTTAAGATTTACGTTATAGTTAGTAATAAAAGTCCTGCAGATAGTTATAAAAGTCCTGCAGTTGATAAGTCTTTAGCTTTTAGCAAATTGAAACATTTCAAGAAGAGCTGGTCAATGGAACAAATTTACCCATGGCAGCACACAGAATTCTCATTATTAACTGGAAAGATTCCAGGTAAGACTTCTTATTCCTTGCAGTACAAGAAGTTGTCTAGCATGCGAAAAGATGTGTGTGTCTCAGTCTGAATAGTACCTGTGTTACTTGTATTTATATAGTACAGCCAAACATTGATCATATTTACCAAGACATACACTGTAAAATTGGATTCATCCTCTAAACCACATGTGTGTTTTTAAAAAGATGCAGTACAGATTAGCTGGTCAGAACTCCCCTCTTAACTCCCCCTTGTTCTGTGTCAAGAAGTACAACTTGACCTGTCTTAGTTATCTTAATGGTTTTCTTTCTAGGACAAATAAAAGGTGTCCTGTGCTTGATTCCTCTGTTGTTTGTGCCTCATAGATGAGGTCAAAATCGGATCTGTAGAGAAGACATATGAGCAGAGAAGCATCTGTTTAAATATATAGCTTCTCATTCTTCAAATTATTATGTATATGGTAGCTTCATTACTGTAAACAGGTTGAGTGCAAACGTGTGCCTACATAATATTTCTACTATGAGTAATTCCCATTGATTCATAGTTGAAACTTGGAGTGTAATGGAAATGCTGAGATTTTCTTCTCAGAGTATGGTAGCTAGAATATGGGGTTTTAGTATTTCAGACAATAATAGCTAGCAGTGGTAAAAGTTACTAAAATTAGTAGTTTAACTCAAAGAAACAGGAGTATCTGGAGTACTGAGGTACTATGCAATGCCTATGTAATTTTTTTCCCAGTATCAAGCTGGTTTACAAAGGTAGAAATAGGCTTGCCCTTTTTTTTGTTTGCACATAGAAATAAATCTTTTTTTTTTCCCTAACTTTCTTTTCTCTTTTTAGCTTAAAAATACCACAGCTGTCAATAGGGTTTTATCTGCCTTTAGAGAGAGTACTCATTGAAAGTCTATTCTAAAGCCATTTTCCAAGACTTTTGGTTTGAATTGAATTGAAGGTCTGAATATACTGCAAAAATATGTTCTAATGTGGTTTTGCCGTGCTGTAAGTAAACATTTATTTAGAAGTTTTAAAAGTCTGAATGAAAATAAGAAGTGTCTGCTATTTTCGTCTTACCTATCAATTTAACAAATAAAATTACATTGAAAATGCACACTTTCCGAACTGGATTGAGCAGGAATTGGGCTAGAAATAATACATTGTTAGTCTTGCATAGAAAAGAAAAAGAACGTATGTGCCCTGTTTTTTTTAAGTCATTTTCTAAAGCTGTTGTGCTAAATTTTGCCTCTGCTCCATCCTTGCTGAAAGTTCAATGGCTTTAGATAGTGATAAAAGAGAATTTACCATGTTTTTATGTATTTTCTTGTTAGTCTGAATTCAAGCTATTAGAAGCTTTAATTGAAAGAACATGTCTATAATTTTGTATAACTACTGAACTCAGCTGGCAATGGTTTATCTGAGAAGGCATGAAGGAGGGTTTGTCATGCAGAATCCAACAATATAATACTTTGTCTTTATTAACAAAACCCTTCTGTCTCTATATTTTGATCTTGCAGACAATGGCCTTCAGACCCAAAAACACAAGACGAATTGAAGGCCTTGATAGCAATGTGTGGTAAGTAAAAGCAAAATATCTGTATTTTCAGAAAATGTTTTTGTGTGCTATATTTTCTTTACAAATGTATAATTATTGTCAATAAGAAGATACACAGCACTTGCTATCACTACTGAAATATATTTGGCACCTGCTTAGCAGCAGTGAACCAAAATCTATTAAAGGTACGAAGGAATTTTTATTCTTGAGCTTTAAATATTAGGCTTGGGCTTCTCTTCATCTAGTAAACCACATAAGACAAATATAACTCTTGGGCATGGTAGTATAGCTGACTTTCAAATTTAAATGTTAATTTTGTTGAATAACATATTTCAATTACACTTGATTTATGTTTACAAAATGAGTCAGATTTCTTTTTAAAGCCATTATACTTGTCTTTATAATTTAGCTCATTATTTTTAATACACTTTTTTTCTAGCTGTTAAATTGGTCTTAAAACAATATTGGCATCAGTGGTAAATATGGGATTGTGTTAGTTGGTCAGAACACTATTTTGGGCTTACATTAATTGCATGTATATATGTGTGTATATATATATACACACCAAGTGTTTCGGTTGTCCAGCCTCAAATTCATTTTCAGTAATTTGTATTCATTTTTGACAGAACTGTGATGTTATGTGGGGTTTGTTTTTTTTTGCTTGGTGGGTTTTTGGTTTGGTTTTGTTTTTTTTAAATCTTGTTAACATTTGGTTAGGGAGGAAAGGGTGAAATGCAAAGCTTACCTGTGAAGGGAGGGAAAAAAAATGTTCAGGAATCCTAATGTTTGTATCTGGCAGGCTATTAGAAATAGTTAATGAACAGCCTGAAACTGTTGCCTAAAATTATCAAAAAATATTTATAGCACTCTGAGGTGACTGGATAGTTTAAATGACACCTTCACTTGACAGTGTCTAGCCTTTAAATCATTTATCGTGCCTGTTCCAATTAGGTCTACTTCATTTTGCAGAGAGTAGTGTTCTATTTCTGCCCATATCCAGAGTTACTGTGTGTTTGTGCCTGTACACATCTGAGCACAGTTCTGCTGGCAGAGAAGTTATTCTGTGGATGCAGAAGGTCAACCTTTTCTTGGGTTCTCTCTGGCTCCTGTGGTTACTTACCATTGTGCCAGCCCCTGCGTCTCCATGTGAGCACTCTACTTAAACATGTTTCCACTGCTGTGAATTTGGCAAAGTGAAATACTTTTTTTTGCCTTTTAATGCTAATGAAGGAAAAGATAATTTTTTTCTGGTGGTTTTACTTTAAGATATTTTTTCCCTTTAGGGTTGAATTTACAAAGGTGGCTGCAGATCCCTCAATTGTTAATCTTGGTCAAGGCCTTCCTGATATATCCCCTCCCGCCTATGTTAAAGAAGAGCTGGCAAAGGCAGCAGCAGTTGACAGGCTGAATCAGTACACACGAGGCTTTGTAAGTACTATGGAACCTGAGAACCCAAGTTCAGTGGAGAACATGCCACAGGGGAAAAAACTGACTTTGGTGAAACTGGTTTTATCTGTAGATCATACTGTTATGTCCCAAATTACGTTGATCTAGTAGCCTTATCTGTTACTAATGAACATCCTCTGTGTAGGCTTCTTCAAGGCAGAATCCTTCAGCAAGAGCAAAATGGTAGAGCACATCTGGGATAGATTGTCTTGGAAGAGTCTGTTCACAGTTTAAAGAATGTAAATTACACATTTACCTCTGATTTCGGTTGGCGTAAACATGGATTAGATAGGGTAATGGTAGAACGAGAAAGAAATACGTGATTCACCCGTAACTTTTAGTAGATTTCAGTGGAGATTTGGAAGTGATGAAAACAGTAAGTTTTTGCCTCTGGAAGGTAGTCGCTACCCATTCTGTAAGTTGGCTTGTAGAGTGTGTGTCTTGGGCTGGGTGTGAGTGTGTGGCATTTATCATTGTCCAAGGCAGGATAGTCAAGTGGACCATTACTGTTTTAGTATGACCACTTCCTTGTTTGTTTTGTCCGTCTTTTATTTTGTGGCAAAGATAAACCATTTTGCCCAATTGAGAATCATGTGTCAGGATTGCTACAAGACCCGAAGGAGTCTGGTATTTTTCTGTATGATCCTGTTATATAACAATGATAGAAAAACATTTTATACACTGGTAGGCCAGTGATTTTATTGGTAGTTGTGGCATTGTCGTATATATATATTCCAACACAACTTTTTGCCTATTCTCTGTGAATCTGCATGCATTAGAACTGACGGGAAGCAGCAGTGGCCAGCATTTCCCTGAAGGACAAGCTGCCTCAGTGAGCAGGGTGGAGGCCTCGCCAGCCAGGGCCCAGTCCCACAGTACCTGAGCAAGGCAGGCCCAGAGATGGTGGCTGAGCTCTGCCCACATCGCCAGGCCAGCTTGTGGTGATGCCGTGGACCTGAGGTCAAGGCAGGACGTCAGTCCATGGGTCGGGCCCGGCAATGCTAACCATGGTTAGACATAACCCAGTGATCACTGGGCAGGTCCAGGGTGACACAGCGGGTCTAAGGTCAAACCACAAAATCAATCTACAAGTAGGAGACAGGTTCAACAGTCTATGGCCAGATACAAACATGGCTATAACTGAATTGCAGACCAACAACCCCACTGTACAGCACTTAAATGGAGCGACTGGATCAGGGGTCCCCAGATAAGGTTGGTCAGGGCCATTAAGGCCTATTAGGGCACTCGGGGCCCTGGCAAGAACAGAAACAAAAAGAAAATGTTCCTGCCCCCCCCCCCCCCAGTGGCTGTAGTCTCATTCCATCCCTCTTTGTGTCACTGAAATGAGGAATAAGAAAACTCCTCAATGCCAATGTAGCATTAAGAAGCAGGTATTCCTTTATTGCAATGCTGGATGCACGGGGGATCGCTCCACCTAACATGTGTACTGTATGTTACATTTAGGCAAGATTATATAGACCATACATATGTTTATACATTACATTTCTCAGAAGAAGCATACATATTCATTCAGTTTCCAAGACTAGGTAGTACTATGTTAATTAAGCATCGTGCATGCTTCTTACATGTTTTTTAGAGTTTTCATGGGTGGGTCTCAAAAATAGTCGATCCTATAGTTATGGCTGACAAAACTGAACGTCAGTTTGCTTTCCTAATGTGGACTATCCAGATTTGTTCCATTAGTTTCCTATACAACAGTTTCCTCAGTGACCATAAGTTTTAGATGACTCCTTTCCTCTTGATGTGAAATCAGCAATACGGTGTTACAGGACTAAGGCTGGTTAGTTATTTTCCATAGTGACTATACTGAAACAAACAACAATACATGGTAACATTTGGTTCATTTTGTTTCATCACCTTTAGCTATGTGCAAAGAGTCTGGAAGTACAAGATGTGTATATGTGTGTGTGTGTGTGTATATATATATATATATAAACTTGAAAGTATAAAGCAATTATTTTATGTTGGGGACACACACAATATGGCTGGGATTTAGTGAACTTTTGGGCTAAGCATTAGTATGTTCATCACCCATGAAAAGTACCTGAAAAGTTTTTGCTTACCAGGCAGACAAGGTTTTGGAGGAGCCTTGGAACAGAGGGAAAGGTTACAGAAAGAATGGGCTACAGTCTTACCTTCTGACAGTTATTCACAGACTGATTCTTCAAAGCAATTTGCAAATCAAGCATAAATATAATTTTCTCAATGCATGCAGTTATTCAGTATTCTGGCACTTTGTTCTTTATTTTCAAATAGTTTTATAATTCCCACAATAATTATTAATGCTTGCTGCTATATTATACTGTAGACAGTAATTAAAGAGGATTTTTTAGCAATATTCCCGTCCTCAGCCTTTGCACTTCTTCTACAAACATCTGCACTTCTAAGGTTTTGAGCACAAGTATTTCTAGTAGCAAATATGGGAGCGATTGTAGTTGACTGGCTCAGTATTAGATCAGACATACACATGTGTGTATAAAATGTTAGAGGTGTGCGAGCTCTGTGGATTTACCACCTAGCACCCATCTCTGCGCAGACTTACAATAAATGACATCTTGGCTCTGTGTGTGAGATTGGCTCTTAGCACACCGGGTAATGAACTCCATGGGTGAGACAACAGGATGCGTATGAATGATGCACATCCCCCTGATAATAGAGGCATTGTCTCAGCCCTCTGCAGCGCTTGGACCTCTCATTGACTGTAGGGCTATGGCCTGTAGAGTGGCCTAACATGGCTTGGGCGGTGCAGCATTCCTGTGTAGCTGACACACTCATGGCAAGAAATGTCTGTCAATTGAATCAGCGCTGACTTGTAAGTCTTGTTTTATAGTAATGTTTTTGTTTACAGAAGGTTCATGATTTATGCCTTGTGTGTAGAGGTACAGTGTTCAGTATTTTAGAGAAGGATTTTTGATACATAGTTGCGTTTTCTCAAGGAGCTGTTTTCTATTCCTACCAAGTATCCAAAAAGAAAAAAGATTTTCACAGCAGGAAATCTGTAGTCTTCTTGTGTAAACAGAATCATGCCTTCTTATTTCCATACTGTATATGATCTTTGCATGTTTGTTTTCTTGTTCTTTCCACATTTTGAGAAAGGTATGTTAACCACCATGTCCCTGTAGGGGACAGAAATGGTATTCTGAGATTTGGGCTATGACTATATGAATCATTATTCTGATTACAAGTGCTGTTTATTAGCAGTATATAAACAGAATAAAAAATTTGCCCTTGCACCAAATATTTTTTATTTGAAAGATAAGGAAGGAAACAGAAGGAGCTTCAGCCAGAAATATGGGTGGGGAGAAAGAGACTCTGAAGGAGGTGTGGATGAATTGGTGTCAGAGAATTCCAATCTTTCCTGCTGTCTTTTGTCCTGGCTGTCCTATAGGTTACCCGGAGCTAACCTGAGATGTAATGATAAGACAGAAATTAAAAAGCATCAGATATATAAAAAGAATTTCCTAGTAAATATGAATAAATTGAAACCACTTTTCTCCTGTAATGTGCAAAAAAACTTTAAAACATGCTACCATGTTAACAGCTGTTAACACTCATTATGTATTTTTCTGTTTCAAAATGTATTATTGTGTGGAGAAGACCCCAAACATAGGCTTTGTATGTTGTCAGGAAGACACCAATCAGTTGCATCTGTTTGCTTTGAACAGGGACATCCGTCGCTGGTGAAAGCCTTGTCTCAAGTGTACGAGAGAGTTTGTGGAAGAAAGATTGATCCTCTCACGGATATCCTGGTGACCGTGGGAGCTTATGGATCTCTGTTTAGTACAATACAGGCATTAATTGAAGAGGGAGATGAAGTAGGTTTTTATTTTAAATATTCACGTGTACTCACTGAAGTGAGAACTTGCCTGTTTTTTATTCATCCACTTTTAAATAAGTTTATGTTGGGACTTCTTTCTGATCTCTGTTAATTTGATTTGTTACAGTTGCACATCTGACATTTTCAGAAGCTGTGTTCAGCAGCCTATCCTTTGGATATCTTCTTAGCATTCACCCACTTACAAACTCCTTTCTTTCATACTTGTGGTACCTGTAGCAGTTGTTTATCACTATTACTGTTAGGTGACACAATGCACACTGATTTCTTATTTGATAAAAATTGTGGGCTGTGTCTGCAACAGGAGACTAGGAGTGGCACAAAGTATTATTGGTGTTTGAATAACAATTGTATATCAAGTTCTGTTTCAGACTATCGCATGGTAGTGGCATAGGTAGCAGAAAAGTCATTTAAAAGAAAGGCTTGTTAGCTTACTGTACTAGCTGTGGTCATTTATCCCTTCACTACTGATGTATCCCTTCTTCACAAAGATATTAAGTTTTAGGAGGATGTTTGTACCTGTAATGGACAAGAACTTTTTGTGTTGTCATGCATTTTGCTTTCAGTGTTTTGTTGGTTTCACTTGTATAATGTATTCTCATCTTTCTTTCTTTTTTGTTGCTCAAACAGTCACTTCTCTCTTTTTGTAATGTTTTTCTGCTATGAGTTTTTGGGATTTTTTTGTTGTTCTGCTATTATGCAATTTTCCTTTAATTTGTTCTTTTTTTTTTCTACCTGAAAATTTTCTTCTGATAAAGTTTGAGGACTTAAGCTATTCTTCTGACATTTCTAGATACTTGGAAATCCTCAAATTTCATGGACAGAATTAGAGCACTCATGCTGTGGTTCAACAGTTTGCTGTTGCAGTCTCCCATCTCTGCCTTGCACCTTCAAATCTGTGTGCTGGACCCGAACATTCCTAATATTGTTGTCTTAATTGTTGTAATGTGTAACTGTAGAAGAACAGCCTCTGTGTGTTGTAAAAAATGAGTAGTGCTTATCGTACTTAGACTGAGGAAATTGGTATATGATGCTCTAAAAGGAGGAATATTCTGCAATGTTAGATCAGGATGGAGTGCCAGAAACATGATCAAGTAATACCATCAAAATAAATCTGGAAATATGATGGTATCATGCATGGTAAATCCTCTGTTTCTGATACTGATTATTGTAATTTCAGGTAATAATAATAGAGCCATTTTATGACTGTTATGAACCCATGGTAAGGATGGCGGGTGCAAAGCCTGTTTTTATCCCACTGAGATATGTGAGTAGCTTTTTAAAAATTATTTATCATATAAAGTTTCTCATCTATATTCAATAAAGTTTGATGAACACCTTCTAGGTGATGCTTTTCTGTATAGTTTTTCATAACATCCAATTATATAAAAATGAGATAGATTGCTATAGTGTAGTCTGAGACAACAATAATCCAAAGAAGATAGAATATTTTATTAGTGTTGGAGAAGGTGGGACAATGTTTCTCATTTACTTTAATTTCTGCATTCTGAAAGCTGATCAAAATTCCTTTTTTGTATGTCATCAGAGAATGTTTTCAGTGTAGATAAGGGAAGGAGGATCACATTATCAGTGCAATTTCCGTATCTGCTGGTTTTCAAAAGATTTGGATTCTGATTCCTTCAGCAATTCCTACAATGATAGAATACAATTTCTTTTCCAAAACCTGTTTACTAATGAGCGATCATGCAGTAGACATATTTCCTATACATATGAGAATTACCATTTCCTTTATTGGTGAAAAGGAATAATTTTGCTATGGGTTAATTTTCAGATTGGTACTGCTGGCATTATGCTGGCAGCTTACAAGGATTGTTATGGATGCAAAGTATTGATCCTGTTACTGTTGCCTTGGGTGACTTGCAGCCTTGTATGGGGAGGGGTGAGGGGCTCTTTAGGCAGGATTGTTGCACGAACACCATAAAATCAGAACAATGCAGAGTGACCGAACCTCCAAAACTGCAGTGGAGGTGAGACTGTTCCTCTGATGCCTTCTTTCTAGGGATGTTTTGAGTGATGGGGTTCCTCCAAGTATTTTCAGATTCACACCCTTGTTTTTGGTCTGGACCTCTCCCAGTAATGTGCAGGTGTCAGAAAGTTAGTGTGGCCATGCTCTTTGCTCTCTGTAGCAGCTGGCCCAAACTTCTGTTGTCCTTGTGTAATACCACAGAAATTCCAGAGCCTCAGTGGTGCAGATTTTTAACTGTTTGGTCATTTTCAGGTGGACAAGGAGGAGGAAAAGACCTTGAGTCTCTCCAGTAGTGATCAATCTTTCCAGTCAAGTATGCACGTGTTGGTTCTAGTGTCTGTGAAGGCCATAAACTCTCCTGTCATGTGACTGGGCTTCCTGCATTACCACTTACAATCAGCATGTGTGCAACCAGATCCTGGAAACCAGTTCCTGGGGGTGCTTTGAGACAGACAGTGGCCAGGACAGGACAGCCACTAGTGTAATATTTTACTTTGCTTCTAGCCTGCCTCCCTGTTCCTAGAAGTGCCTTCTCCCAGGAAATCAGGACAGATTGGATAGGTTGAGAAGTATGGTTGTGAAAGTGTCTGAGGGTGATGAGTTGTGTATCTCTGTTTAGGCTGTAACATGTTATATTCAAGTAATGCATAGATTTATTGGGTTTCTTATAGAAAAATGATGGAAACTCTGCATCTAGTGCTGATTGGGTCTTAGATCCTGCTGAACTTGCAAATAAATTTAATTCCAAAACAAAAGCAATTATTCTGAATACTCCACACAACCCTCTGGGCAAGGTAAGAGTCCTGCTTTAACACTACTGTAATTTCAGAGTATGCATTAAATACTATGATTAATGCATTGTCTCTTACTTTCTTGAATGCCAGGTATTTACCAGAGAAGAGCTCCAAGTTATAGCTGATCTCTGTATTAAACATGATACTCTCTGCATCAGTGATGAGGTGTATGAATGGCTGGTCTATAAAGGAAATAAACACATTAAAATAGGTACTGATTTTTTGTGGCATCTTAGAAGTGATTGAGGAATGATGTTGTAAATGTACCTCTCGGAGATAATGGTTGCTAGAAGGAGCTCAAACTTCAAGCTTTGACTATTTTACAATGTTTAGACTCTACAGACAAGAGCTCCTCCCTTTTTTGAAAAATATTTTGAAGAATACTTTCCAAATCGAATTTCCAAAGCTCTTAAGTGACTTCGGAGCAGATATCCATAGAAACCAGTGGGACCGATTCTCACAAGTCAGTTACGATCATCTGAATATCCCGTCCTTATTCAGTTACTTACAACTGCTGTTCATGTATGTATATTGAACTGTGCTTTGCTGAAGAACTAATAAAAGAAACAGGGATTGAAACTTCCTTCTCCAAATACTGCAGAGATAATAATTGAGGGAAATGCATAATAAGAAACATAATTATTTTTGCTCCACTACTTACAAAAAGAAATAAAGAAAAAGTATAACGGTTAGTGTGGAGATGGTGTGTGAACACTGTTGCTCCAAAGTGCAGGGTGTTAAACAATAAAAATTCAATAAACATTGAACCCAATGAAGTAAGTCACTGCATGGGCAGTGTGAAAGCATGCTGAAGTCTTCAGACAATTTTGTTACAGGAGTAAAACACCATTGCAAGAACAAACCAGAAAACCAAATATGATGTTATGACCCTGTCCCTCTTGTTTTACTTCTTGATGCAAGTTTCACTGAAGTTAGTGGAATTACTCCCAGTGCCTCAGAACAAGTGAACCTAGGGCAGGTTATTGAACTCCTTTCCCAATCCTATAATACTACAGCTAAGCATTTATGTAGAAATTTCTACTGTGGTGATCTCTGTTTGGATCTGCTGATGTATCTTAGCTGGCTAAACTCAAAAACTTCCTCCTTATATGTACAGATGTTTTGTTTCTAATGGTAGCATCTGGCATCAACTATCTGTTATGATGTACTTACTGACATAACAAAGGCACATTTCAGTTGTGCAACAGAGACAATTAGTTGAAATTAAACAACGAAACCAAGAGAGATTAATAAAACTTAGACATGAAAAAGCTTAGCTTTTTTCCTGGTGTTACCACTGGTTGAATGCTGAATAACTTTACCTCTATGCTTCAATTCCATGTGTGTAGAGTAGTAATAAAAGAAACTTTCCATTAGTGGGGCCTACATCATTGTAAAAACTGAATCTTATAAATAATAAAAAGGAAATTGTATCTAAATGACCTTGCAATGCTTATTACTCAGCCACACAGTCACTGATCATACGGCTGCAGTACATTGATTGTATTGGCCATGAATCTGTATAGGCTATGCGTCTGTTTTGAAAGTGGTCTGATTTCATGGCTCTTGTTAACGCCTTGGTAGTGATACCTTCTTCAAGAACTTCAGACACGGAAGAAGGGGAACATTTTGGGTACATTCAGGTGATAGTAATCTGAGTCAGTGCATCCTAACAAGTTACCACAGTAACTGATAACATGTGGCTTATCATGTCCCTTTTGCAAAGTAAAATGAGTTAAATTAAAGCTTTCTTCATGGGCTTAGCAGGTGGTTCACGTAAATAGCTGTTCTCGGAACCAAAATCTCTGTGGGTGGTGTGAGGTAATCCATTTCCCTTTGCAATGGCAGCAGGTCCAAATGTTTGTGTTGTCAGTTACACTTCACATTAGTGGACAGGTGGTGAATTCTTAAGACATAGTAACTCTATTGTTTGTTAGTATCAGTATTGTCATTTTAATGCTTCAAAACATTTCCAGTTGAACATAAGGTATTATGTACTTTAGCATAGAATGTAAAAATATCATGCATTGATAATGCAAGTTAAAGCCTAGACTTGGTCAGCTAGGTTTAGGTACATATTCTCTAACAGATCCCATGATATTATCTTTAACTTTAGTGTTAAAATCACTATAAAACCTTCAGGGTAACACTGTAAACAATAATATTATTTCAATAAAAGAAACAAGATCTACTCTTTCTAACTGAAGTTTCTTAGATATTTTTTTCTTGAAGTCTACAAAGATAATACAAGAAAAAATGAATGTGTTATTTCACTATTTAAAAACTTTTATTTCCATATTAACCTCTATGTATTCCATCAAATGCAGGGACACTTTTTTTTGTGAGAGATGCAAAATGGATATTGCATCAATTTACAGGGTCTGATGGTTGTTCTTTAATACAATATAACAGGGGGTGCTAGCCACAGATCATAAAAATAGTACAGTCTTTGTGCTGTCACTGAAGCAGCTTTCTGTAGTGTGGTCAGATCATTATCTGACTTCCATAAAACTGTGGACCTCCCCTAAGCAGTGATTAGGGTTGCAGTGGCAGATTTAGATATTGCATCTCATAACTGAGGATTCTGAACAAGCCTTTCAACAAGCTGAGTGCCATCCCAGGTAGAAGGCTTATTATATGTCTTAATTTGCACTTCATTCGTTTTTTAAATCGGAGTCAGACTTGGTTATGGTGTCATATAATGATGTTGCCATGTGACACGGAGGTATTCCCTCTCAATTTAAAACTTGCTGCTTGTAAAAGCAATGGAACTGCTTCTTCCCCTGTGCCCTTTACTGCTGCTGCTGTTGGGAATGCTGTTGCAGTCTGCCTCCAAGGTTGAGTTCCTATGACTGTATGGCGAAACAGTCTCACTAGAGGGCATTAGCTTGGAATTCAGTTCTTTTTGCTGTCTGAGAGAGCTAGTTTGGTTGCCTTTAGGAAGTGATCTATACTCTTGACCTAGCTAGCTAGAAAACGCGTCTCTTCAAACTGGCTTTTTGTTTTCAAGGTCACAGAGTAGTTGAGTGAATATGAGTTTCTTTTCTGCTGTTTTCTTTTTCTTCTTGGCAAGTGTGCTCAAAAAATTATTACATGTTTTCAAATAACTGCAAAGATTTATACCATGTCTAATGCAGATAACTGTTGCAAAAACTTCCTTATGAAATTAAGTGGTTTTACTTGGAAAATCTTTGTTCGTTGGTCTCCCTATAGAGGGGATTTAACAAGTGACAGATTCATTGGTAGTGGTTCTAGTGTTCCAGTGAGGTGGAGGTGGATGTCGTTCATCACTGCAATTGCAGTAGTGGTATAAGCTTGTCTAATTTTGTGTCTCAGACTTACATGTGTCGTGATTTATCTGTTTCTGTTGAAAGTGAATTAAGTTAAAAGAGTCCAAATAGAGCTCCCCTGAAGCAGTGTACAGAAAAAAAAATTGCAAACTACAGGGAGACATTTGTTCTGTTATCTTCTTGGAAAAGAAACAGGATTTTGGTCTCCTACCAGATACAAATACAGAGACAGGCCTCCATGTGTCCCTTCATCCTTGCAGACATCCTTAGCTAGCTGCTATTGTCAGTCCCAGGCCTGTTCAAATTATATAATAAAGTATAATTTATTTGCTCACTCGGCTAGTTTTCTGATTGTTACAGTGTTTGGTTCTGGGTTAGAAGTCTCAGTAATTCTTTTCTTCTGATCTCTCAGCCAGCCAGCGACACTGAACTGGACAACTCTATTAAAATGGTTTGCAGTGCCTGACTTAATGTTGTATATGGTGCGATTATCAGGCATCAGAAATAATGCTGTCTTAGGATGAATGGCTAGCCACTTCTTACATCATACCTTTCTTCTGAATAATTATGCATTTTAGCTGAGGCTAACTAACATAGTTTTCACAAACTATACCTCTCATTTTCTGCCTCTTCTTTCTCCTTTCATTAATCCTTACCTTGTTTTCGGCTCACATATCCTTTCCCATTTGTTACAATTGCTATAATTTTAGAATATTCTCATTGCTTACTTAATATTCTGCAATGATATATCAACATATAGCTCTGAACTAGGGGCAGTACAGTTTTTTAACTACATGGAATATGTGAGTGCATCTGTACCCAATTTATTTTATTTTATATACAGCTACATTGCCAGGTATGTGGGAAAGAACAATAACTATAGGAAGTGCTGGAAAAACATACAGTGTAACTGGCTGGAAGGTAAGAAGAATCACTATAAAAGAGCTCAGTTATATAAATAACAGAATGCATTTATTATGCTAAAAAAGCCTCTGTTTGTATGACCTGTCTTTTGAAAGCTTCTGGCAAACCTCTGTGTCTCCAAAACATGAAGATAACATTCAGTTGGAGCAATTACAGCAAAACACCCATGTTTTAATTTTCTTCTTGTCTCTTGATTAATTAGCTCTTGTGAGAAAAAAATAAATATAAATAAACACAGTATGATTTTTTTAAAAAACATCAAGATTCTGGGAGAAGACATGGATATTATCATATTTTAACTTTTTCAGTTTTGTGGTGATATTTTCAGATTGTGATAATGGTATGTTTTGGAATGGCTTGTATTTCTGTAAAATATGTAATGATAATATTTTGCTTGACTCTAAAATACATGTCAGAAAGTAAACAAGAATTTTTAACCATTTGGCAACTAAATTCTTTCTTTTTTATCACCTGTGTTCAAACTTAACCATAACATCTATGATTCAGTAGTGAGCTTTTGCTTTATGCTCAAACCATCTTTGACACAGGAGCTTATGAGATGGAAAGATTCTAAAACAATTAGGGATAACATTCTTAATAAATGCTTAGTTTGTTTTCTAAGCCTTGTTATATGAAGAGTTAAAAGTTTCCTCAGTACCCTGTGAGAGATAGAGTTCATTTCACCCTGTTGTCTCAAATCTAGAATTTTTTAAATGAGATCATTCAACAAACTTTGTGTAAACCGGCTCTTTTCTTAATTCTTTGTCAAAACAAATTCAGTACCAATTCTTAAAATAGAAAAACTTGAGACATCAGCTAATTTTAATTCTTTGTTTGTTAATTTTTGGTAGCACCACTGCTGTTAAGTATAACATATGTATGCTTTCTTCCCTTAGCTTGGTTGGTCTATTGGCCCCCAGAACCTGATTAAGCATTTGCAAGTTGTTCACCAAAATACGCTGTATACTTGCCCCACTCCCTTACAGGTAGGTTCATATGGGGCAGAGGAGGTTATTTTGTGGTGGAGCAGAACTGTAGGCCTCACTGTAATAAAACAATAATCACAACAATGAAGTTTCAGTTGTCAGAATATATATTCTGGGGTGCAAGAAGAGGAGACAAATTTGATCAGCTCACCAGACATTTAAAAATAAAATACAAAAATAATCTGTCTTGCAGATTCTTCTTTCACCTACAAACTGCTGCTTCTTACATAAGACATGACAATTGTAGTGGTTTCTTAGCAAATACGAACAACAGTTGTTGCAATAAGGTTTTACTGACCATTATCTCTGTCTACTGCTTTCTAGTATTCTATGATACATTATTATCAATAATTTAAACTTAGCTTCAATTCAGATTGCAAACCCTTATGTGACTTCTGCATATGATTCGTGCCTAGCAAATGACTGGGTGCTTTGGGTGTTGCCGCAGCACAAAGTGACAAACAAATTACATGCTTGGATGTAGCTTGTGTAATTTGTATATGCTGATTTGCTTAATAAGGGCCAGAATCAAAGAAAAATCCATGTGATTTCAGTAGGAAGTATGTGAATGTAAGTTTACTGAGTGTCCATGAGTACTTTAAACATCGATTATGTTTCCAGGAGGCTTTGGCACAAGCATTTTGGATAGACTATAAACGCATGGATGACCCAGACTGCTATTTTTACTCACTGTCTCGAGAGCTCGAAAGCAAGCGTGATAGGATGGCTCAGCTACTTCAAGAAGCTGGACTAAAGCCTGTCATTCCAGATGGAGGATACTTTATGATTGTCAACGTTTCTACATTAAGTTAGTATAAAGTTTATTAAAAAGGGTGTGGAAAGCAAATAATATAGTTAATCTGAAAATGCAACTTTCATTTAAAACTATATTCTCATTTCGTGTTTGCATAATGTTGTCAGAAGTGCTAACTAGGACTGAAATTTTCTGTTTGACCTTAGCCTGAGAGGTGGATTTTATAAGCTTCAGCAAAGCCTTTGTGATCCTAACTACTGTCCATGTTTTGCAAAGCTTTGGCAAGGTTTTAAGGAGGATAAAGGAGGTGGATAAAAAATTCTGTTTTCAATAGGTCTCTGATTATGAAAATGTTTGAGAGCCAAGTACCTTCCTGTCATACTATTTGTACTTTGCCCTTTCTGGTTGGTTGGTTGGTTGGTTAGTTTGTTTTTCTTAATCTGAAGTCATACCCTGAAGGCTCTTTGAGGCACTCTGATTTATAAATACTGTAAAATATTACCAAAATTTACAAAACCTTTTGGAAGTTTTGGTAACTTTGGAGGAAAAATTGCCACACAGAAACATTTTCTAGTTCCACATTCTTCACTAACTTGTCCTATTGGCACTTGACATTCACACGGAAATGTTTACACACAGTGCTACCATGTGTCAGAAAGTTTTAGATACCCCAGCTGCACAGATTAAAAAGCTGTAGTTGCAGTGATTATTGCTATCCAGACAATAAATGCATTCTTCAGTACCCTCCACAGTCCTGATCCCTCAATAACCCAAACTTGAGGACTACTTAGAGTATGGCATAGCTTTCTTCCAAAGCTACATGTCTGAATTTGCTTTGAATGGAGAGCAAGTGCTCAGGTCAGAATGGAAAAGTTAAGTCTGTTGGCCTTTTTAATTGTTGTAGTGCAATTTTTAGTTATATTTAAAAAATAAAAGCATGCATCTTTATCCTTAAGTGCTAACTATAATCAAGTGCTGCTAATGGATACCTTCCCAGTGGAGTCTAGGAAATCTTACAACATGTTTGTTTTAAATTTGATTTTTTTAGATGTGGGTCTCTCTGGGAAAGATGACAAACAACCTTATGATTATAAATTTGTCAAATGGATGATAACATCTAAGGTAAGTTGTCTTAGTCATACTCTAGATTTAGAAATGCTTTTCTATTGAAAGCAAGAGCAGTGCAACTGTACTTATTAAATAATGTAATAAATTCCATTCAAAATATCGCTTGGTGTTTATAGTAACTGCTGATAACGATGTGGCTAAAATATTGCTAAATATGCTGAGAATGTACCCTGTAGGTTTGTGTTATGTCCCAGCACTTATCTTTCAGCATGCTTAAATGCTAGTTGTACAAAAGTACATTTGAAATGTTGTGCCTAAGAAAAGTAATTTGAATTTATTTAAGCCTAGCTAGTGCATACGAAACCGAACCTTGTCTTTCCCTCACATGTTGGGAGGGGGAGTTCTTGAAAAGGAATAGTAAAATCATCATGCTTAAAATGTTTTTTTTTATACATATATAAAATAAGCAAATAATATTTCTGGTTTATGTTTCAGAAGCTGTCAGCAATTCCTCTTTCAGCATTCTGTGGTCCTGAGACAAAAAGGCAGTTTGAAAAATATATACGGTTTTGCTTCATTAAGGTAAATTTGTGTCCTGGGAAGACTTAAGACTCCTAGAAATCAATGCAGTACAGAAATCTGCAAGAGGCTGACTTTTATGTTTTGCTTAGGATCTCCTGGACTGGATGGTTTTAGGAACAGAAAGTTAGCATGGTGTAAAATTCAGTACAAAATAGCTTCAACTGCCTTTTTGCTGAGGGACTTTAAACCATAAATGTGGGTGACATGGCTAAGAAGGGTAACTGGCAGAAGATAACAGGGTGGGTAGGCCTTTTTTAGATTCCTCTATTGATTTTTAAAAGCATTCTTGTCCAGTCGTGACAGTGAAAATGAACGTCACAGGTATGCTGTCAGTTAAGCTGAATTGTATAATCCAGAGCAGAGTGTGAGAGAGAAGTCACCTTCGGGTTTAGCTGAATTGTTTGAAGATGCATAAGGTTTCACAGAAGCTCCAAATTATAAAAGAAAACAGTAAGTTATCTTACATGTTTTTTGTGAATTGGCTGACTTTTGCCATTTTGTGAGCACGTTCTTTTCACATGTTCTTCCTCCTGTTGAATCTATTCTTTAAAAGACTGAAAGACTTTGGGGACAGATACATAAACTTTGATAAGCCCACAGCCCTAAGATGTTTCCCAATTGTTCTGTAACAGAGTCAGCATAATGGAACATGTGCAACTTTCCAACTGATGTAGTATAAAGATGAGAGCCTTAGCTTGAACCAGTAATGAAGGGGAGTTTCTGCTTGTGTTACTTAGTTACTTTGTAAGTATAAAGACTATGATATAAACTGAGCCAGTAACAACCAGGATGAAACTTGCTGGTTGTAAATGTGACTTGGCCGGGATGAACAGCACTAATCATGTCAAGTTAAAGACTACTTGTATGGCTACTTGTATGGTTGTAGCGAAGCCACACAACTGGCCAGTGGAGAGATTACCCATATTTAGTGGGATTACGCTTAAGTAGTTCACAGCATAACTTGGTTGCATGGAGATTTAAAAATCCCAACTGTACACATGAAGATTAGGAAGCTATGCTAGCATGTCTCCGATATAGAGCCGCCAAGTACGTCACTGCATAAATGCCAGGCATTTGTATAAGAATTATTGCTTTCACTGAATTTGATTTTAAATTTACCTAATAAATATTTGCAAGGAATCAGCACTGAATTCTTTGTGTAGTCTAGGTTTGTAGCTGTAACTGTTAATGAAAAACTGACTGACAGATATTTACAGGATGCAGGTGAAACTGCCAAATACTGATTTGGGATGATATAATCATGACTGCTACTCTCTTTTAAAGAACTCCACACTTGTAGTAATAGTGATATTCCTTGTTTTACAGAAAGACAGCACACTAGATGCAGCTGAAGTGATCCTGAAGAACTGGAATAAACAGACAGCCTGATTTTTTCTAATTAACTGTTCCATCCGGTATAATTAGTAGCTAATAGTAAGGGGGGTTTATTGCAATTTTAAGAACAAATTACTTAATACAGTACAGAATTAATGTGACATTGTAAATAATTTTGTGCTGCCACCTGCTGAGGAGTTAAAACAATGAATTACTGAAATATGTGTGATGCAACTCAGATGTTTGTTTTCAGTCTTTCCAAAATCATTTACTTTTTTCCTAAAAAAAATAAATAAGAAAATCCGTGGGATTCACTACTTCTACTGAAAGACAAAAAAATTGTAGGACCTTGTAAAATAAATAGATGATATAGGTATTTTAAAACCTATAAGAAAAAAGTGGGAGCATTTTTTTTTGTATGAGAGAACATAGGAACTAGGGATGACACTTAAACATAGTGATCTGTGAAATTCAATAGCCTGCAATGGAGGAAAATTAAGATATGCCTCATATTAGATGACTCATATTAGTGACTTTCTACATAATACCTACCTACCCTGTCCATGCACACATTGCATCAGTATAAATAAAGTGATTGAGTTAAATCTATACAGTGTTTATAGTATAGGCAAGATTGAAAAGTGGTAAGTTGCATAATTACTATTTTATTTTTCCACGATATTAATGTGTGCTGTTCTGAAAGTATTCAGTCCTCAATAAAGTTACAGAAGTGGCATCTAGAATAGGAATTCTATTTACTCATGTCTGCCTACTTATTTATTTATTACATGGATGAATCTACAAAGCAAAATAGAAGACTTCTTTAGAGGTTCCTTCACAATCAGATGTACAGTGGCACAATCCTATCATCCTTTTTCTTACCATATTCAAAACATTGGTAACTTCACACCAAACTTATTTCAGACTCTTTAGATCTAGGGGGATCATAGAGGTGGACCTAATACTGTGCTGTGAAGTCAATTAACTTTGTTTAAGGGTCAGTTGATAAAGGACTGTTTCAAAAGAGATCAGTATGGAGGATTCCTTTCTATTTGCCGCCTTTTTCAGTTCTCTCTGCCATCTTTTCATCCACAGATGAGTTTCCCGCTAGCAGAAGCAAGCCAGGCAGGTAACCTTTTAAGGCTGTGCGTTTTGTTCTCCATGTTATTTCTATATTCTTCCCACAGGCCTTATGGTGGCAAGCCTGAATGAATTCAATAACTAGTTTTGCAAATATTTTACTAATACTATGATCACACAGCTGGAATCTTAACTGAATTCCATCAGACTGACCATGACCAGGGCCTAAAAAAAAGCATAGGAACTGGACTGTGAGAACAGATGCTATGCTTTTTTATTAGCATTTCTTGGTCTTGGGCTTTTTGGAGTCCAGTAGCTGGGACTTCGGTAGTTTTTGTAGCTGTCTTGCACTGCCATTCCCCAAATCTCACCAAAAGATGTTTGGCTGGTATTTTTAAGGTGGTGTGTAGTCTTTGTGTAGAAAAATCAATTTAGTTATTCAAATTAACTTAACTGAAATTTCAGCACGAATTTCATGTGGAAATTCCTACATTAAATTACAGGAGGAGCTATTCTTTATGATATTAGATTTCTGTGAAATCTACACTCTATTTTACAAGGAGTTTAAAATCTGTTTATCTAAGTTGCACTGGGGAGCTGTGCTGTTGCAGGAACTAAGAGGACAGTGCAACAGTCTTATAGAGCTGCATGGTGAATTGGGAAAAGAAAATGTAAAATAGTCTGCTGCTTTAACTGAAAAGTAAATTTTTATAAAATTAAACAGAATTTTCTAGCATAAATACATGGTAAAACATAGGCTTATATGTAATGTTTTTATGATTATGTGAATCAATTTTCTAATTTCTTAAGCCTCTGAAATGATACGAAATAATAAAATACTTGAATTTTGGTTTCTTGTCCTTGAAACAGGTGCTTCTCAATGCAATTAAACCTTATGCAAGTAATGGTATTTTCATCATTGTTATATATAAAGAGCTTTAAGGATCATTGCATCATGCTTCTCTTGAAGATAACAGCTACAGAGCACAATTCTCATCGTATTTTTTTAAACCGCTATTTCTACAGTCTAATATTTCCCTAAGATAGCTGGGGTTTTAGCATGTAAGCATATACATAATTAGGTTATGTGACCTCATAACAGCAGTAAGGTATTAAGGGTTCTTCCATTCACCACTCTTTACAACGTTTTTGTGCTGTGTAAAAAAATAATAAAAAGAAGGCACATTTGAGTACACTTGTTTCAAAGACTTGATATACCATGCTTATATTACTCTTACTGGCAAATGGGACACCCTGTGTAAAATTAATCTAGAATGTGCATGAAAGAAAAATAATATGCAGGGCTGAAAAGGAAATTCAGCAAACTATAGCAAAATAACTTTTACATGGTTATGTTTGACTGTTTTGAATGTCTTACTAGTATGCTAATAACTTGCCTGCTAAAGCACCAAATTTAAGTTGGGTCACCCAGGTGCAGAGGCTTACTGGTGTACTGGTTTTGTCTGGGATAGAGTAAATTTTCTTCATAGTAGCTACTATGGGCTATGTTTTGGATTTGTGCTGAAAATTGCATTGATAACTGCTGTTAGTTACCGCTGAGCCATGCTTACACAGTGTCAAGGCCTTTTCTGTCCCTCAGATGGCCCTGCCAGTGAGTAGGTTGGGGGTGCACATAAAGCTGGGAGGGACACAGTTCACAGTTGGGAGAACTGACCCCAGCTGACCAAAGGGATATTCCATACCATAAAATGTCATGCTTAGGAATAAAACTGGGTGGTGGTGAAGGTTGAAGGGGGGCAACTGCTTGGGGACTGGCTGGCCATTGGTTTGTTGGTGGTGAGCAATTGTTCTGTTTTCATTTCCATCACTTGTCTGTCTTGGGTTTTATTTTCCTCTCTCTTGGATATTTTTGTTCTCTTTTAAGTTTAAAAAAATATTTATTTTTAATTATTAAACTGCTTTTATCTCAACACACGACTGAGTTTCTCACTTTTACCCTTCCAGTTCTCCCCCCAGTGAGTGGCTATGTGGTGCTTAGTTGCTGGCTGGGGTTAAACCACAACCCTCATGTTATACAACCCATTGTATTAGACTTGAGTAGTTTAAATTTCTTTTTTCCTATTTTGTTCAGGTGCTGTAATGTGTTAATCTTTCTGTTTAGTGAAATGTCTGAACACATAAGATGCAGCACAGAGATGAATTAACATACCAAGCATAATTCAGTTGCCCTGGCTATTTATTGTTTCCTTCATTTGCTCCTTTGAGGCATTTGACTGGCATCTGCTATTTTAACAAAAAACCGTTGGCTAAATCAACAAACCATTACAAAGGACCTTTAGATGTACAAGTAAGAATTGGTGACTTGTTTTCATTAAATGTACTGTTCATTGTGTTTGCAAAGGCATCTGAATATCCCATTGCGTTATTGTTGAAATGATGCTGGTAACATTAGCAATGTAAGAATTGCAATTTAATTACATATTTTAATTACTGACATTAGCTAGCATGAAATACTTTGGGTGAAATTCGAAGAAACTCCAGAATGACCAATTAAGTAAGTTTTAAAATAGGATTATGGTTGTAGCTAGTGATGTGGGAGAACATACAGCTGGGGACAGCAAGGTGAACTTTCCATAAGTTATTAAAATGATCTGTTGTTGACAGAGACTGTTAATAGTGGTATTCCCATCTGCCACATCAACTGCTTTTTTCCCCTCCTGCTTGTAGACAAAGTGGTTGAGAAATTATTGGGGATAGGGAATAAAGAAATGCTGAGATAAGATCTATCGTATTTTTTGCAACATTTCTGAAAATTATTGTCTTTCTGTGGTGGAAATTAAACTCTTTCAGTTCTAGTTAATGAGAACAGGGTCAGGAGGGGCCTGTTGTTGACAGTGATTGCCAGCAGATCTTCATAGAATGGATTATGAGTGAAGCCAAAAATTGCCTGGTAGCAAGAACTACTCACAGACTCACATCTCTGAGCAGCAGGTATTTGTTTATTCAGCGCTGGGAGTGAGGGGGATCACTCCACCCTACTCACTCACTCTATTTTTGCAAAGCAAAGATATTTATACATTTAGCAATAGCATACGTTACATTTGGGCAGTCTGCCGGCAGTCTTTAATGCCCTCATCATTTTACATTACATCATTAGGTAAGTCCTCTATCTGGTGCTTGTGTAGTTTTCTACTGTGGTGGTTGTTAATCTCCTGGTGGTCGTTTTGGATGAAGGCCGCAGGTCTTCCTCAGGTTTGAACTTTTTACCTTTGGTCCTGACACATGCTCTAAAAGCTTGTTTCTTCAGAGCCGGACTACTGAACTGGTGTAAGCCAGTGTTAACCTCCGCTTTCTATAGTTCTGCTCCGTTCTAATTGACTGCCTGTTATCTCTGTACATTCTTTTGCCTGTTATCTCTGTACATTCTTTTGCAAACACTTAACGCCGTGTTTGTTCATCTTGTGCAGCTTAAGCAACTTAACATCTATACAAGCTAAGCTTTATTGCTACAAAGTTTTATTTTATAAAATTCCTTGCATCATGAGAAGCCAGGACAAACCTGGAAAGCTTGATGGGACTGACAGTGCTGATGAGGCACATCTGTTGTAGACACTGCTACATACACATTTCAGAGGTTATGGGGAAACTTGATATTGCATGCTGTATTCGCATTGACAGTTACAGTGATATTTTTTTTATTAGTATTTCATCTTTTGGGTTTATTATCTTCCTTTGTAAAAAATATCATTGCAAATGGCAAGAGAGAAGCTTTACATTTGTATCTTAGCATCTGTATCTTCTAATAGTTCAGCTTTTATTCCAAATGTTACATATTTTTTATAAGCTAAGTAATGTGTTGGCAAATTTAAACTAGCTCATTTTCAACCAGCACACAGCATTTCAGTCAGCAGAAAAATGTTTATGTGTTAATGTTGTAATGTGTCAAAGTTGTGTGTTAATGAATTTGACTCAATATTGGCAAGTATTAAGAGAAGTCTTCAACCTTGCTGGATTTCCTCCTTTGAGCTAGCAAACTGAAACATACTCTTGCTGTATAGTGGAGATGCGGTCTTAAGTGATGTGAACAGTCCTTTGTATCCGATTAATAGATAGGCAATTTACAACTGTTCAGAGACTTCAATGTTGAGCACTTCAAAGCACTGAAGTAATGGCACTTTCCAAAATCCGTAGACCTTCCTGTCCTATTTATCCCTCTCTCTGTCAGTGAGGAAAGGCTTATTCCAAAGGAATAGGGTTTTTTCCACTGTTTTACAGCTTGGGCTTGAAAACCTGTTGTTACTGCTCAATATACAGACTAGTTTTGCATATGGATAATCTCTTGGAGTATCAGTTTGGACTGAAATCCAGTGCTGGAGGCCTTTGGTTTTGCAGCAGTTCCTGTGGGTTTCTCCCTTGGCCTGACGTTTGCTGCCCGGGTGGGTGTGAGGGAGAGAGACAGAAAGAACTGATCACCTCACGCAGGAGTCTGCGGGGGAACATGGGAAACGCACAGTCCAGCAGGTGTGTGTGTGTCTGCTTGCGTGGGGCTGGAGCCTGCATGGCCCGTTTGCCAGGGGCTTCAACGAGTCACAGCTGGGCTGCCCGGGTCCTGCAGCAGGGCCAGGTTTTCCTCCTGGTTGAATAACCAAGTAGCAAATCAGACCAGCTGAGCAGGCAATGCCAGCAAGGGGGAACTAAACTTTGTCTTTTCTTACCCTTTCTGGGAACTGGTCTCTGACTGGTCTCAGTTCCAGAGCCAAGATCATGTTGTGCCCCAGACATTTCTGTGCAAACCCCGCCAGTTTTAGCTTAAACTGCTTTTCTGCGGTATTTCACCGAGCTGATGGAGTCTGTACAGAAAAAGCTGAGCCGGGGGCACGTCCCAGGGGCCGGGGCAGTGGCAGCAGGGGGGCAGCGGGCCGCGGCTGGGCGAAGGGGAAGGCTCCAGCTCAGCCTCCCGCAGCGCAGGAGTGTGACAGCGGCTTCCCGCGCCCACCGCCCCTGGCACCCCGCACCGTTTCGTGCATCATAACAAGATTTTGGTCCCTAAGCCGCCTTCGATGCCAGGGGCCCCGGGCTGGCTCCCTGCTCGCACCTGCCATTCCCTTTGGCGGCCGAGCCCTGCCCCTAGGCAGCCCGCCCCGCTCCGCCAATCGCCCCCGGCCGGGCCGGGCCCAACCCGCAGCCCCGCCCCCGCGTAGGCCGTGCGGGAAGGGCGGTGCCGGCCGCTTCGCGTCCCTTTGCCCCTTCGCGCGACCCGTAGCGAGCGCCTGCGGGCCCCGCCCACCGCTACCGTTATATAAGCGGGAACGACGCGCCGCCGCCTGACTGTATACTGGCGCTGCGGCAGGAGGGCGGCAAGATGGCGTCCACGAGCCGGTACGGGAGGCCGGCCTGGGCGCTCGGAGGGGCCCGTGCGGAGGAGGGCCGCGAGGGGGGAGGCGGGAGGGTCTCCGCCATCTCTTCCTGTCCGGGGCGCAGGAGAGAAAATGGCCGCGTTGTCCCTGCCGCCGCCACCCGGGGAGGAACCGGCGGCCGACGCCGACCTTGCCCGGCGCCGCTGTCCCCGGCTTGGTTGGCGGCGGCGCCGGCCCTTCTCGGGTTTCGCGTCTCTCAGGGCCGCGCTGCGTGCGGCTCCCGCGGGGGCAGGGGACGGGGGGCGGGCCTCCCTGCGCTTCCCCGTGTGGGCCGGGCCGGGCCCCCCCGGGCCAGCGGCCTCTGAGGGGCGGCCGGAGGTCGGGAGCGCCGCGGGGGCCGAGCTGGGGCGGCGTTCCTGCTCGGTAGCGCTCCGAGAGGAAGCGAGCGCGTTAGGGGATTTCGTGGCCGTTTGTGACTCAATTCCGGGGTCCCTCGTTACCGTGAGCTCGGTATGCCGGCGCTCGTGACCGAGCCCTTTTTCCTGCGGTCCGAGCTCTCGCCCCGGCAGCGCCGTCCCTCCGTGCCGCTGCGCGGGGCTGTGGCGGAGGGGGCCGGCGGGCAGCGGGCGCGGTGCGGGGCCGGCGGGCGGGCAGCGGGAGCCTCCCGTCGTATCCCACGGGCGGGCACCGCCTGGGCGCAGAGCCCCCGGTGCCGCTCGGCCGCCGCTCCGAGCCCAGGTGGCAGCTCCCTGGCGTGGCTCCAGGTTATCGGGTCCTGCCAGCAGCTTTTAGGCTTCTAAATCCGTACCAGCCGCCGTTCAGTGGCCAGGCGGGTCTCGGGCTCTGAATTAGTCCTTTTCCCTGGAGGTGCATCGGGGGTTTCTTTCGAGTCGGGAATGAAGGATGGCTCGTGGAGCGGGCTGTGGAGCGACTCTTACTCCTGCAGAACCTGTCCTAGAATGCAGGGAGTGCTTCCCAGTGTCTTACTGCAACTCGGGAGCTATTTGCTGATACGGACCTTCACACGCGTGCCATGCCTTTTCCTTTGCTATAGTTGGCTCAGCGTGCTGAAGCTGTAATGTTACAAGGAGTGCAAAATATACGGCCAAGTAAATGGGTCAGAACTGGCATAGGAAAGCTAATTGTTACAATGTTTTGCGAAGGTAAAGTCTGAAACAAAACAATGTTAGCATGCTTTCAGGCCTCTGGGTTTGATTTTTATTTTTTTTTCTTTCGCTCGGTGTGTCACTAGCCATGTGCGTAATGACAAACATCAGGTGGCTTCACATGCTTTGTCAACAGTTTTGTCTTGTCATATGAAACTACTGGCTGGGAGTAGTGAGAAGGAAAGTAATTTAAAGAGCTTTTATGTAGTATTTTGAACATAATTTGCATCTGAAGATCTTGTGTGTGCATGTTCTTTCTGGAGGCTTTAATAGTAATAGCGATGTTGGTTTTCAACTTTGGTTTCAAGTTTTAGATATTTTTCTGGACAGTCACTGGATTAAAATGTTTGGTGGTGGGGTTTTTTTTTGTTATTTTTTCACTCATCAGAAACACCTAAAAAGTAAAAATTAATATAGGCTGAAATAATGGACTAGTCTGAAAGGGGGAAACTGATTAATTACACTTTCAATGGGATATTTTCTACAATTGAAAGGATTAGAAGGGGTTTTTTACATGGTCAGATTGAGGTTGATGGGTACTCACAACAAATTCTATTTTATCAGCTTTTGTACCTTCTCTGCTTTTTAGCTCAGGCAGAATGGCTTTGTTGAATATACGGACCCCAATTGTAAATACTTATTATTCCAATTTTGAAATGACCAGTTTTAACAGAATTCGCTTGAATTTGGTGTTTGGTTTTAAAACGTTTGGTTGAAAGCAATTAGTTTTTACTGTAATCAGTAGCTAAAAGCTGTTGTGTTAAATAGAACTAATGCTTTATAGGAAGTTTTTTATATCTGCTGTAACTCCTGAAGATGCATGCGAGACGGATGCCTGTTATAAGAAGCAGTTGTCACATAATCCCCTTCACGAGCTGCTTGTATTTTGTGAAGGTCTCACAATTAATGAGTTGCTTAATTTAAAATGAGACTTTTTCTTCAAATACATGAAAATAAAAAAACAGTGGTAGAATCGGCTATTTTCTGATACATAGTGTGTGTACTACTTCCTGAATTAAGGACCTGGTAAGTAACATTGACCTGATCGGAACGAGTGAGAACGCTCACTTGGAATGAAACAATCACCACAAACTTTTTGGGGATCCTCATTTAGTAACAGACTGTGAATTAGACTGCACTTAATTATGTCTGTTATTTACATTTTTCATGCTGTAATTTGAAGTGGTTTTGGTACAAGATACATCACAAAAAATTGGAATTTAAGATGATCTGAAGTCTTGATTGTCAAATGTATTATTACAGTATTTAAAAGGTGAAGTTGAGTTGTTTAGGGTAACGTTTTATCATTCAGGTCGCTGTAAATTCTGTACTACTAAAGTGTTCTTTTCAGCAAGGAACTCTTAGGCTTTTGGATTTGCAGCCTGCTTGGTTAAAAGTAATTAACACTTCTAATTTTTTTTTCCTTAGTTTGGATGTACTTCCAAGAGTGACTTGCCCAAATCATCCAGATTCCATTTTAGTAGAGGATTACAGAGCTGGTGATATGATTTGTTCTGAGTGTGGACTAGTAGTGGGTAAGTAGCTATTTGTATTTTTAGGAATTGTATTTAACTAAAATTGTGCATGTAGATTGTTTTCCCACAAAACTGGTGTATGATAACTCTCTTTAAAGATTGAAAATTTAAAATATGTTGCCATATTGAATTAGACTATTGTGCTGTCTAGTCCAGTATTCTGTCTTTAATCATGACTGTTGTTTCAGTCAGGCAAGTATAAGAAATGTAATAAAAGCTCTTTGTCTGCTTACCAAAAAAAAAAAAAAATTAATCCCTGTTTGCCATTAGAGGTTATCTTCTGCCCTAAAGGATTTCTCTTGATATCCTTGCCAGCACCTGTTTTTGTTAATTATTTCTCCTAAGGCTTTTAATATTATCCAAAGTAAATATGCAGTTTTTCCTCTGAATTTTGCTGAGCTCTTTTACTCTATTCATGTGGCAGAACTTCCACAGGCTAAAACATATTTATAAGTATAAGGGAATATTTGAAATTAAAGGCCTTTTAGGCATTGTCTTTGAGTGGGAGAGAGAACCACGTTGCCATAGAACATGCTGCATATTTATTTTTATGTATCTTTTCTAGGATGAGCATCTTACTGTCTTTATTCCTTTTGCCTGGGAAACTTTTCATGCTCATGTTATGATTGTTTAAACCTAACTCAATAAATTATCTTTTTAAACATGCCATGACCAAAAGAAAATCTTTGTTTTGAGGGTACACATTCAGGTGATTCATCCAGTGGTGCTAAATATTTCAGATAGTTTTATAATCCTGTCTCCTAGACTGTGGTGATTTTGTTTTGGCTCTTGTCTTGCACCCAAGTAAAAATTTTCATACAGCTGTTAGTGTAAAGCTAAAGCCTTAGTAAGTTGCAGCAAAAGCAGTATTAATTTAGCCAGGTGACTAAAATATGTGCATCTTGTTTATGCAAAAACCAAACTTCTGTATAGCTGTAAAGTAAATGTTAAAATATTTGAGTACCAGTTTCCTTTAAAATTATGAAACCATGTAAAAGACAAGAGGGAGGATTGTTACTTGGTTTGTTAAAAGAAGGGCTTGTTTAAATTGCAAAAAAAATCTGGTAAAGATAAGTGAATTGTAATACATTTGCTGGTTAAAAATTCAAATATCTACAGCAATATTTCCAATTGAAATACAGTAATAGGCTTCGAAGTTACTGCTTAAAAGTAGCTTGGTCCATGTTCAGGTCTTTGTGTGGCTGCCATAAAAGTTGAACCAAAGCTTAGAAAAGCCCATCTCGATCAGTTCATAACTTTTTAGATATTTCTGGCTTTAGAAGAAGAGGGAAAGGTTTTGCTTAATACATTTCATTTTTTAGAACCTGAGTTTATTAGAAGTCTCACTTGGTGTGCCTTCTGTTGCCTAGTCACAAGGTGTTCTTGCTTTAGAGATTTACTCTCTGGTCTCTTCTGAATCAACAGCATTGGAGATTCCTTTAGTTCATGTTGTCAGCATTTTTGATGAACAGAATCATTAGAATATTTATAAAAACTTTTGCTGAGTTGAATTTTTAAAATATGTTTAAAATGGTCTTAGTCCTTTACAGCCAGCGTTACTGGTAGGGTAAAAAGTCTTTTTTCTTTAAGAGTTCACTGTTTTTTTTTAAGTAGGTCTTTCTATGGATTTATTGCTAAAAGGCTTCAACATTTATTTTTGTGTTGATTGTTCTCATTCTGTCTTGCTTTCCTTCAGCAATTTGGTTTACCTGCATGTGTCCAATTCATTAGCTAGGGTATCTAGCAGCTAGTTTGGAAAACCAATTAAATCAGATGAAGATAAATAATTGAAGAGTGCATGACCAAACAGAAATGTGAACGTTCAGCATTTTCTTTTCTAGTCTGGTAAGAAATAAAGAGCAGGAGAAAAACAGATCCAATTCTTGATGTCTGTTTTCTGGAGACGTGTGTGAAGTAGGAGTATTTTAAAGGAGTGAAGACAACATTTTGTTTCCAAATGAGAACACTTCCTACTTTTTTGTTACAGATTCAGTGATACACGTTCCCCTTAAGAGAGTAGTGATTTAATTTCCTGCTTTTACATAGAAAAGTTGTGGATTTGTGTTTTCAAGGTTTATATAGGTCATGATGTGTAGCTGATGTGAACAGGGCTCAATAAGAATGTGTTTTGAGGTTGGCTGAAAATTAGTAAGACCTTTATCACTGAAGAGGATTAATTAGAATAGTTAAACCCCAAAGACTCAATGTACTCTGTAGCCAGAGAAGTATTAAATGTTTATTTGAAAATACTGTGATTTTGGTGTCTGCAGAGCACTGCTGGTGTACATGGAACAGAATGGCTAATACTGAATTTGTGCATTTACTTTACTGTTGTAAAGTACATGGTGATGTGACTTCGCTGTTTTTTTAGTACACTTTAAGCGAAATAAGAGTAAAGAGTCTTTGACTAAACTAAGTATTTCCACTTGGTATTTTTTTTTCTTGCTATGGGGAAGTACTAAAGTTTCACATTTGTGGACAGAGTGTGAGTTTATTAAATGTAAAACTTTGTCATAGGATAAAATAGCTGGTGCATAGTCTTCTGGGAGTATGAGGTGAAATCAATAACTAGTATTATGGCTGAGGTTGCATTTATTAATGTTTAATTAAGCACTGATAAATGCAACCTCAGCCATAAAGGTCTGTTGCTGAAAGGGTGAAGCAGTAGAAAAGTTTGAGGGAGGAGGAGGAGCTCTTCTAACAGTTGAATTCCATGTCTTAGGCAGAGCTGTATATTGGGATTTTGAGAAAGATTTTCAGTCAAAGGGTTTTTGTACTCGTAGGGGGTGTTCTGAGTGTCTCAGACTGAAATTTCAAGTTAAATCCAGGATGCTTATTTTTATTTGCACAGCATTTGTCGCTTGTTCTAAGTGAACTGTACTGTTTTGCTGTGCAGTATTAAAACAATTAAATCTTGTAATGTCCAGTATAACTGAAGCTGGTGGTTGTTTTATTGCTGCTTCAAAACACAGCTTCAGTCTACTAAAAACTCATCTGCCTTTTCACCGTTACCTTTCCTGGATTAGCTTGTGTTCTGTCTTTTCATGGTAACTGTTTCCAACTTGTTAACCTTTCCTCCTGCTGGTTGCCTTTTGCGTGAAAGGCAGTCAGAGACCTAAATTGCAGTTATCCATGGAATCTTGGTATTAATCTGGATTGATGTGCATCTGAAACTTTACTAGTCTGTCCAAGTATATTTGCTGTCATAAATCTTGTGTTTTATTATACATACTTTTCTCAAATCATTCTAGGATATATGGTACAGTAATTGTTCATGTGCTGCCTTGAGAATTCACTAAGAGAGGTTTTTGGGGTTTGGAGAAGTAGTTAGTTCTGTGTTCATTTAAAACGTTGACCATATCTCATTCTTCAGACAGACTTGGCAGGGGAGAAGCATTTTGTTCAAGAACACAAGGCTAGTAAATCCTCTTTCTTGACAGGCAAATATTTTGCTTACTACCTTTTAGGCAGTAAAAAAGGCTGGAAGTCAGCTGATATGCCAGAAGAGGCTGAAGAAAGCAGAATCGAAGTGGAATACAAAGCACTGAATTTTCTTGATGTAGCAAGGCGGTGAGCTGAATTTCAGAGGGGGCTAAGAATGAGTCTAGTGGCATGTGTGGCTGTGTAGTGTCTCGGCTAGATAGGAATGCCTTTCCTGACCTAAGACTTCCCTTCAACTATTCTATAGTTTCATTAAATGTTGTCTTTGTGTGCAGGAGTTGAAGCAGCGAGAGGTTTATTTTCAGCATGTAGTAAGTGACTTTTAACTGTTTAGTTCTGTCTGCTTCGGTAGGCAGGTAATATGGCTTAGAGAACAGTGTTCTTGTATGGAGTCTTTTTGGATAGCTTTCTTAAAAAAAACAGAAGTCTGTCTTCAGCTGGTGAGACTTCTTGGACATATATCAACTTGCTTAAAGCTTTGAATCAGATTGACCTATATTCAGATCTTTATTCTGTGTTCTACGTATACGTGAGTGTTCAGTTAAAGAATTTTGAGGGAAGTGGTTCAATAGCTTATGATCGGCAGTAAGGCTGTTACAAAGTTCTGTCAGAATATTTGGTTGGCTGATTGTCATGGGTTAACCCTGGCTGGCAGCCAACCACCACACAGCCTCTTGCTCACTCCCTGCCACCCACAGGGATAGGAAGGAGGATTGGAAAGGAATGTAGAACTCAAGGTTTGAGATAACAACAATTTAATAGGTAAAGGAAAAGCCATGCACACAAGCAAAGCAAAGAATTCATTCACCACTTCCAGTGGGCAGGCAGGTGCTCAGCCATCCCCAGGACAGCAGGGCTTCATCATGCATAACGGTTACTCAGGAAGACAAAAGCCATAATGCCAAATGTACCCCCCTTCCTTCTTTTCCCCCCACTTTATATACTCAGCATGATGTCATATGGTATGGAATACCTCTTTGGCTAGCTTGGGTCAGCTGTCCTGGCTGTGACCCCTCCCAGCTTCCCGTGTCCCTCCAGCCCTCTGGCTGGCAGGGCCAGAGAAACAAAAAGTCCTTGATTTAGTATAAACATCACCCAGGAACAACTGAAAACATCTGTCCTCTCAACATTGTTCTCACATCATAGCCAAAATACAGCACTGTACTAATTACTAAGAAGAAAATTAACTCTATTCCAGCTGAAACCAGGACACTAATGCTTCTGAAAAGGTTGTGATCTAAATGATGCGTCTTAAATTCAGGTATGGTCTGTGAAGGATAGATAAGATTTAACTGTGCCGCAGATATTTTTTTCTTCTATGATATAGCACGTGAGTAGGAAGGGGTTTCACAATTGCCTCTCTGGCTAGTCCGTTGTTCAGGATGTCTGTTATTAGGGATAAGGTTGATTGCATTTATACATAGATGGTGATTTTATGTAAACCGAAGAAAATTTTCTTGCTTGTTTTTTAAAAAGCAGTTGGTAGTATCCTTTAAGTGGAGAAGGTGCTTAAGTACTTCTGACTCCAGTAGAGGGCAGTTACATCTATTCTAGTATCTTTACACCTCCAAATGGTGGAAAAACTTTTTTCTTTGGGTTGTGTGTTCCTGGTTAAGTATTTTTGAGTGTATTATCAACACTTAAAAAAGAAATGTGAAATCTCAATGTAAAATATTACTGAAATAGGAAAAAATCTTTAGGTGTGGAAGTGTATTAGCACCTTTTATCTGGTTACTGTACTTGGGTGTCCAGAGCACTGAAAAGTATCTGACAAAAGTTAGTCCCTGCATGTAAAACTCTTTGCATCCACGGGAAAGCTAATAATGAAGGGTGCTGGTAGTTAAGTAGTAGTTGACTTTTTTGCATGAGCATTCATGGATGCTTGATTTACACAGGGAATTTGTAATATTAGGAAAGTCATTTGCTAGCCTTCTTGAGTCAGCATTTCAAATAGTCTGTGTTAAGTCTAACCCATTTCAACTTTAAAGACAAGGGTGATGGTTCTTGTTGTTAGAGCAAGAACGCTTGTCACAGTGGAAACTTAGGCTTCGGATGTCAAAAGTTGGCATCTTTTGTCAGGCTCTGTGATAAGTACTGCTCCTAGCATGAAATCGCCTGGAGGGTGGAGGAGACTCTCTAGTGGGTTCTGGGCTGGGAACCGAAGGTGTTTGAGGGCTGCTGTGAAGAATGCTTCTGTTAGTTGAAGTGCTAATTTGTCTAGTGGAGTAACAGTAACATTTTGAATCATCCAGTTTAGGGTATGTTTTTTGTAAATTTTTTACTTCAGTGTCAAGTTGGCAGAGTGATTTAGGGCAGATAAGGGCTATAAATAATCTGAACAACCCTGATGGATGCAAGAGTCAAAAGCCTCTTATTTTTGTGATATAGTGTAGATCAGGCACAACTTTTTCATTGAGATTCTGTAGTTTGGAGCATCCTTCACAAGTACTTGAGCTGTTTGTCTTTCAAAGACCACAAGTCCTGGAAAGGTGTAACTTCAACTGACCAGACTTGTCCACTGGATTGTTTAAACATGTCTACTCATTTGCTTCCTCTATTACAATAAGTTGATGGCTTAGGAAGCCTGGAAGTCCTTTTGCATTTGTCATCATTTTGATATGTAGGAGCTGCTAAGCCTTTGCTCTTGTAACAGTGGTTTACCTGCAGTACTAAGTTGTCTGTTTAAATCCATAATTGCCTGTTGCTACTAGTATGATGTTGTTGATGTCTGGAAACTAGTCAAAAGTCTTCTGTGTCTTTTTTGTCAGTTGTTTTTTTTTTTGTTACTTGGTTTTGTTTAGCATCTCAAAGCCTTTTCTAGTTCTGTTTATTATTTCAGCTGAGTCTTGTGAATAGGCTGGTGTTGCTGTTGGTGATGATAACATTTGTCATGTTGACAATATATAGAAAACAAGATAACTTTTTGCAAAAAAAGTTGCTGTTTTACAAAAGGCTGGAAATTTTGTAGAAAAAGCTATCACACTAAAATTGTGGGCATGGGTGTTCCCCCACCCGCCCCAGGAGTTTATTCTTTGGTAACGTCTAATACATCTGGTCTTAAACAGAAGTTCTAAAACTGAAAACAAAAAAAGTTCAGTTTATATTTTGGAAGCTATAAAGTTGAGTACTACTGTATGGGGCAGTGTGTAAGCTAATAAATAGAATGTGGAAGAGTAGATATCTGGAGTACTGTGTCTAACTCTGGGCTCCTCAGTACCAGATAGAGACTTGCTGGAGCAAGTCCAGCAGAAGGTTGGGAAAGCGATGGAGGGACTGGAGCATCTTCTGTATGAGGAGAGGCTGAGAGCTGGCACTGTTCGCCTGGAAAAGAGAACGCTTAGTTGAGCTTGGCTCTGTGCAGTTACGTGTCTTTGTCATCCTCTTCAGCTTGTAGTCTGCTACCTAGGTTTTTCATTGTAGTTTGTCTCAGCACCTCGTTACTATAGTTAATAAGAAGTTGACTGAAATTAATTGTAATTCTCTCTACATTTTTTCAATTTGGCATTGAAAATGTTTTTAATTAAAAGTCTTAATGTATGTGCTCACTAGATGGCAGCAGATTCCTTACCTAACTGTAAGAATGGACCATTCTGTAGAAACAATTGGTATTTTGGTACAATAAACTTAAATACCATGTTTGTTACAATTAAAATATTGGTTAATAATATGTAGAACTTGATGCAGTGTTCAGCTAACATTAGAGCTTCTCTGAAAAAGACTTAAGAATGTACCTTCTCAAAACTGCTTCAAGACTGGATATGGAAGAGAACATTACTTGATGCTTGAATTTCATCCTATTTCCTGTTTTGATTAAACTTCTTCAATTTGCAGCTATATTGTCTTCATATAACGGATAATACCAAATGCAAAAAGAGAACGAAATATGTGTGTGTTATGTGTTACTGCAAGCGGAGTGCAACATTTAAATAGCTGGTATTATTTCTCTGTAATGTAATTGCAAAATCAGGGCTTGTTGAATGAAAATATATTCCTTTGAAAAATCACTTTTTTTTTAGGGAGGGAATAAACTTATAATTTGATATGTAGATATTTTAAGCTAAATTTTAAAAGCTGTTCAAAATTATATTTTAATTTTTGATACTGACCTGAGTTTACTCTTCCATTTCTGTAGCTCATGCTCTTTGCATTTGGCAGTTGTGAAGAAAACTAACCTTGGTCTGAGGTTTTCCGTTCAGAGTAACAGTTCTGCATTTTACTAAATGAGCTTTTCAGATGATGGGTAACCTGAGTCAGTGAAGTTTGCAGTGTGGATTTCTACTACAGCCTGTGCGTTAGTCTATTAGACTTTTATTTTAAAGAGTAACTGAATACTGGAAGAGTTTATGAAATGCAATGGGGCAATGGAGGAAAAACTTGTATGTTCGGGAAGATGCTTCAGGATATCAATCTGGATATGGGTTCCATAAAGATTTGGTCCTGTAAACTGCATTTTTTTTTTTTTTTTTGGTATGTGCTTCAGAGGAGGAAGCTGAGGAGACGAACTCGTGTGTTTGATGAAGATTAAATAAAGGAGTGTCTAATGTAACCTTTCTAGTGAAGCTTATTTTTGTTCAAAAGAACTGCATCAAAAGGAAGTAGTGAAGGGATTATGCAGCCACTCCCATACTTATCGGAGCTAGATACTGTTGCCAAAACCAATATAATTATGATGTGAGAAAGCAGAGACTATTTTATAAGGTACTTATTGGGAACTTTTTTGACTCGATGTTTGACTGTCAGACCCATTTTCCAGGTGCTTCCATTGTGTATGACCCAGCAAATTCAGTTTAGGACTTGGAATGTTAACTCGGGACCAGTTTTCAAGGCTGATTCCTTACACTGCTTTTTGTAAGACAGGGTTTAGTATTTTAAGGTTTTCTTTCAGTTACTTAGGGTGGGGCTTAATTGCATCTATCATAACATCACAGTTCCAACTTTTTTTTTGTGTTTTGAAGAGTTAAAAAAAATAAATGCCACGCTTTTTTTTGGTATCAGATGGGATAATTAGCTGCTTGTAGTTGAGTATATTTTCCATTTATGGAAACCTTTTGGCCTATTCCATTTTAGTTAATAGTTGTAGCTTGTGTCACGGTTTTATAGAAGCCTTTTGAAGGAGGGATGCACTTCCTAGGACCTTTTACATTAGACACTGAGAGTATACAGACAAACTTCTGCATTAGCAGATCTCCTGGCAAAGTAAAGATATTTGCATACTGCATCTTAATTACACGAATGCTTTATATTCAGTGATTTGTTCTACTTAATCTTTTCTCACTCTGAAATAGTAGTCTCAATCCTCTGTTTGTAAGATGTTTGCCAAAGCAGGCAGTGATATAACGCTTTTTTGTTAGAGCAGGAATGGTTCATAACTCACAAGAGGCAGATCCCTGAGTGAGTCATTTAGGTCATTCCCACTTGTGTGGAAAAATATTACATCATTGCCCTGTACTCAGTGTTCTATTTATACCATGCCAGAATTTTAAGTACATTTTGCTTTTTTTAGATGCTGTAAACAGTATTGGGGGGGTTGTCTTCAAGTAAAGTTACTGCTAGGCCATAGAAGGAGCATTACTGAATCAAATATTTACAGAGACTCCAGGAGCTAGAGGAGCACCACTCTGCTAATTCAAGCTTGCAAGGAGGGGAGACCATTGTAGCAGAAAGAATGGATCTGTGCTGTCTTTTACTCTGCTGCTGTATTCTTAACCTTCTAGTTTTTGATAATTTTTGTTCCACCCCCTCCTGGTTTTCATCAGAGCAGCAAATAAAGGTGGAGCATAGCTGTGAGCATGTCAGCAAATACTGATGAGAACACCTCTAACCTAAATTTATTCTTGTTAGTTGTGGTGATGACTTACGGTTTATTGGCTGCTTTCAATTTCAAGCATATTCTGTGTTAAAAATAAAGTTCTGTCATTCAGAATAATTCCACTCCAGAATAGATACCCCCCCACCAAGTAATTGTGCAGTTGCACCATCTGTCCATTGCTCCTGTATTTTCTTCAGCTTCATATCTTGTATTACCATTGTTTGCAGAGTGCTTTTTTTCTGTCTGCTTATGTTTTCACCATGTGAAATAACCCTTTGTGGTTTCATACTAAGACTTCCATACCGGAAATTTTTCTTGCAGTCAGTGGTACGTATTTTTTGCAGACACTTCTTTCACAACACGCTTAAAACACTGATAAATGTAGCGAATTTTTCTGCAAGTTTAGCAAAGCAGGGTGACAATTATATTGCAGTTTCTTCAGATACCCTGCACAGAGCTGTAATCTGCTTTACTGCAAAAACTAAGAAAAGTGTACTTCTTGTACATGTATTAAAAAATAAATATTCCTGTAGTGTTGTTCTGGAAACAACACCTTTGAGATGAAGCTTTTACCAGACCTGTGGATAGAATGAACTGTGCTGCCAGTGGTGGGGGGATGTGTGGGGTGTTTGTTTTTTTTTTTGTTAAGACTGTATTGTTGTGATGACTTGCAGGACTTTTACCTGCATCAGAATGTTGGTTAGAGTTATTTCTTAATCTGAAAAGTTGGTTTAGATAAATGTGAGATGAATAGAGGACTGCAAGTAAAGTTATTTTGTTCAGAGAATTTGGATTTAGTGCTTTTTCTGCTTACTCTGAATCTTTGTTATACCTGGAAGAGTTTAAATAGAGTAGACTGAGTTTAAGAAGAAACAGTTGTGTGTATATATTGCACGTTGATACTGTCAAGCATTGTAAGTGGAGTTGCACAGGGTCAGATCTCCCTTTGAGAACAAGAATTGAGCTGCAAAATGTCATTATAGTGGGTTAGAAGGTGGCTGTCATGGTTTAACCCCAGCTGGCAACTAAGGTACCACACAGCTGTTCGCTCGCTTCCCTCCGCCCCAGCGGGATGGGGAGCAGAATCGGGGGGGGGGGGGGGTGGTGGTGGTGGTGGAAGGTAAAACTTGAGGGTTCAGATAAGAACAACTTAATAATTGAAATAAAACAACATGATGATGGTAATAATAAGGAGAGGGAAGGGGAGAGGAATAAAATCCAGAGGGAAAGGAAAAAAACAACCCAAAAGTGATGTACAGTGTGGTTGCTCATCAGTCACTGGCTGACACCCAGCCAGTCCCCCAGCAGCAACTGGCAGGCCCCGGCCAACTCCCCCCAGTTTATATACTGAGCGTGACGTTCTGTGGTATGGAATATCCCTTTGGCTAGTTTGGATCAGCTGTCCTGGCTGTGTCCCCTCCCAATTTCTTGTGCCCCTATAGCCTTGCTGGCAGGGCCTGAGAAATTTAAAAGTCCTTGACTTAGCTGTTGCTAGGTAATGTTTCTACTAAAACTGTCAGTGTGTTGTCAGCTTTGTTCTTGCACCAAATCTAATACACAGTATTGCACCAGCTACTAAAAAGAAAATAAACTGTATCTCAGCTGAAACCAGGACAGTGGTGTATTTCAGAGTACCAAGGACCTGGAGCTCGTGCACAGAAGTGATTTACTACAGGGTAATGAGATTGTGCATGATAGGTAATGCATATGTGCACTTTGGACACATGGCAGATGTGAGAGAACTTGTTAAGTTACAATAACTTGCTCATTTGTCTAAGCCCTGAGAACATCTGTAGGCAGCTGTGACCTCAAGCTTGAAATAAAGGTCTTGATGTCTTGTGTGTGTTGAAGACCCTATGATGCTTTAAGGATAACTGTAACTTTTTGCATTCTGGATGCATTTCGTCAGTTATTTATGTTTTCTGTGCAGCTCTAGTTGCAGGTTTTTTCCCCATTGCCTTCAACTTAACGTGTAAATACCAAGTTTTGGTCCATTGTCTTGCAAGTTACTGTTCAGTTGGGAATGCCAGGAGACTGCCATCTTATAAGGGAGAGCTCAGGTTGTGTAACCTAATGTTTCATGAAATATTTCAAAATGTTACATTAACGCAGACTGTTGCTTTCTGTGAACTCAGGTGACCGGGTCATAGACGTAGGGTCAGAGTGGAGAACTTTCAGCAATGACAAAGCAACAAAAGATCCGTCTCGAGTTGGGGATACCCAGAATCCTTTGTTGAGCGACGGTGACTTGAGTACAATGATTGGCAAGGTAATGCTTAAAATAATTAATTTTAATAAGTGTGAGTGGTTTTGTCATGTACGTGTTTGTATGTCCATAGGTAAACTATTTAGAGAATGTGTTTACAGAGGAATTTTGTTTAAACTGAACTCTTAGGTTTCAGTGGTGTGTAACATGTGGCTCTTTCCTGGGGGTAGCAGGAAAGGGCTGACCTCTTCAACAAAAGAAAAGTTTGCAGTGTTGTGGCGTTACTTGCCATTCTTTGGTAAGCGGCTATAAATAGAAAAGCTGGTGTTGCAATCTTTTAAAGACATGCTTTGGCAAACAAAACGTGTGTGTTTAAGATGATTCTGAAATAACAGATACTTAGTTTTGAGGTCTCACTAGCTAGTAGTGCCTAACTTGAATTATCATTTTTTTTGGTAATAAAATCTGCATCAGATTTATATTGGAGACCTGGAGATCTAAATGCGTGGTGTACATATACTCTTCCTGTTAATGTTGAAGCACTAAATGTAGAATTCTTTCATGGTGAGAGTGCTCCAGAAGGAAGTGTTCAATGTATATTTAAGTTGAAATTTAGTGGTACAGCCATATCTTGCTGTTTCCCATTAAGATTAATTTGCACCAAGATTAATGGTGCAAATGCACTCCCTTTAGTTAAGTAGTGACCCAGGTAAGTTTTCATTGTACTTTGTGTTACATTTTTTTACTGCCAGACCCAAATTGATTTTTGTGGACTTTTTGAATGTTTCATGAGAGGTGGTCCAGTTGCTGATAAGTAACTATTAAAAATGTAATGCTGCTTTGTGTGTTGTACATGGACACCAGGATTTCTCAGAAGTTTTTGTTCCGGTGATGTTGCTAGGATGAAGAGGTAGACATACCAAAATATGTATGGATACGTATAGGGGAGTGTGCACCATACTTCTCAACCAAGAATTCTTCAAAGAGATGAAGTCAACTAGTGAGTACTGATATGGACAGATAATCTTTCACCATTGGTGAAAAAGAATCTTTCTGTTCAAAGTATTGTCCAAGTAGATGCTTGTTTTGGACAACACCAAGCACTGCTGCCCCCTACATTTTTAGGGTGCATTATGGTGGCTTCTGGGCTCTGTTTAGGCAAACAAATCTCTGCACTGCTTCATTAAAAAACCAGGCATGGCTAAGTAGCTCTGTGAAGTGGTGCTGTAGAGGTCACTGGAGTTCTAATGTCACTTGTATAGGTCCAGAAAGGTTGTAGTTCTCAGGGCTTGGATTTCTGTCACTGATTTGGTCAGATATGATAGAGATCAGAAATAGACCTTTACAGACAGCTAAATGGACTTTTTGCTCCAGGTTTACACTGTTGTCTCATTTTGGGACTGTGTAAATACAGGGTTTGTTTCTGGGAGCTCAATTTGATTCAGTAGGTAGAATGACCTTCTGAGGTCTTTTAGAACCTTCCTGTTGAAAGAGACAAAAGGTATTTCAGCTAAAGATAGAATTTGTATCCAGGTGAGCTGTGGTGTTAACCCTCTTCTCTCTGGAGGTTCAAATCCACATTTAGAACAAGAGGGATAGCAGCTTCAGTGAGAGAAAGACATAAATGTTGGTGAAAAGTTTGGTTTTCAATGAAATCTAGAATTTTTCAGAGATGCACATTCATTTAATGAAACAGTTTTGCTGTTATCTAGAACATTCCAGAATAGGCATGATCTAACTTGTGTGGCAGAGTGCCATTCAGTGAAGACAAGATGTGGGAACGTCACTGTGGTGTGATTTAACCTATGAGACCTGTGAGTAAAAGTCAAGTACTGGAACTGCCAGGATCATGTTGGAGAATGTAGAGGGGTCTGTCTGTCCTACCATGGATATTTTATTTGCGTGGGGAGGAATTACAGAAGAGACACCCTATTTTCTACAGTAAATTGGGAATCTCTGACAAGCCAGGATGTGTTCTGAACGAGAGTTCCTGTGTTTGTCTTGCCAGTGAGCAGGGCCTCTGGGGTGTCAGCTCATTGATGTGTACTCTGTATCAGGATCTGCTTTTTTCCTCAGTCATTTGAAAGGGAGAGAATGGCTTAGATCGGAAGATGCTGAAGAAATTTCCTATCAGTGCAGAAAGGGCATGAATTTTGCGGCAAAAGTAACTAAACCAAGGAAATAGTACATTTCTCAAGCAGTCTTCTGAAGTCCCTGCCGGCAATAGGCTGGGATGAGGATTGACCTAGATATGCACAGTGGCTGAACAGGGGTGAAATTGGTGTAGTAATGAAGAACGTAAGTAGTATCCAACAGGTACAGAATAGCCTTCATGGATCCCAGAGAATGAAGCAGGGTAAGATTTTATCTTCTGTTAACGACAAGTCTTAGAATGGCCTGGAGTGGACCCCAAATTTGTGTGCCAGAGATTGCTTTAGCCTGTCACATGGGACAAGGAGTAGAAGTATTCCTTTCTGCTTGAGCTGCAGGTGATAATAGAATCTTTAAAACAAAAATCCATGCCGCACAACACCCCTACTACCAACCCCCAACCCGTATTGTGGAAAATCCAAAAGAGGACATGGATAATTCTCATGGCACGCCATGTTAGTGATGTATTGTAAACTCCTGGGAACGCAGGTAGAAATGGAGTCTGAACTACCTGCCAGTTACAACAGTAATTTCTGGTGACTGGCTGTTGCCTTGAAGTAGTAAAAGAAGGGGGCCAGTTCCGCTTCACAGGATGGCTTTGTCACTCTTTCCTCTTCGAAACCAGGAGGGGCTGCTTTGGGACTCCTTTCTGCTGGGGGTAGGTGGTCTGTATCTGCTAGCAGCAAAAGAGTGGCTGCTTTGCCCATGCAAAGGGATTAGTTCCTAATTGGTTTTAGCATTTAAGGGACCCATCTGTCTGAGACAGCAGCAGCCTGCATTGGAAGAAAGAATAATTTGTCTGTGAAGAGGAGGACGAATAGCATAGCTGGCTGTGGTGGAAGTGGTTTGTGTTCTTCAGGCAGATCTTGAGGATATTGGCACACAACAGTACCTGAAAGTCGATACTGTGCTGCAGTTGATCAGGTGACGGTGTAGATCAGTTGGAGACATGGTGAGTTCTGGCATTAGTTGTGACTTGATTGCCAGAATATTATAGTTTTCTCTCAAATTCTTCTGTAAAATCCAAGAAAAATAACTGAACGAACAGCTTCTAGATCTGCCTTGATATAAAGAACGCTTTTATATGAATTTAAAAGAAAACTGAGTTTTGCTACTTACCTTGTGGAAGAAGTTGTCTTTTGTCACACTTTGTAGTTAATCTATTCCTTTTTGTAGTGACTGCAACTACAAGAGAATTTAGGTTGGTTGAACAAGAAACCCAGTGCCATCTCTTGGTATAACTTCTATCCTTGGATCAGCCGCCTCGGAAAGGAAGCTGCCTGTTGTCAGCCTGTGTGGCCTGGATCTAGAAGTGCTGTATTGATAAGCAGTGGCAAGATACCAAGGGCTGGTGCTCGGAAAAGAAGGATCCATCAGACTATATAATGAACTGGTTGTACTGGGCAAGAAGGCTGCCGGCTCTGGGGGCGTTCTTTGGTGCTGTGAATAACCCCAAGTCAATGATGTGAATGATGTTGGTGATCCTTCTGCTTTCTGCTATGGAAGGGGATACACCAGGGTACAAAGCTGTCGGCTGCCAGCACTGCAAGCCTGACCTCCATTGAACCCTTTCAGAGATTACCACAGTTTACTGGACAGTGTGTTTTCTCACTCTTGTCTTTTGAGGCTGTTTCCAGGGTGTATCCATGTGGTTTCTGCTCTGTTTGAAAGCCAAACAGGTGGAACTCCTGACTTTGACAGGTACTTTTCTTGCTGAGATGGGAAGGTATGAGTAGATATCTCAGGCCACAACAGTAAAATGCAGAGTTCTTAAAATCTGTTTGATTTCAGTTTAAACTGTGGCTTCTGTGGTGGTGTTTTTTTGTGTTTTTTTCCCCGTGAAGGAAAAGGGACTCCAAACATGGTTGTCAAGGGCTGAAGCCAACAAAGCATTGTCCCTCAATTGAAAAGCTCCAGAAGGAAAGTTGATGGTACATTTAAATAGTAAATGCTGGGAGAATTGCTGTGGGTTTTTTGGATGGTTGAGACTGAAGAGTATTTTCCAACCCTTTTATAGTTGTGAGCTGTATATTGGGTATGTCTCTTGGAGAATGCTCATACCGACAGGCTAAAGTCCTTTGGCTAACAGTACTTGCCTATAGCTGCATTGGTAGTTTCCAGTATACATAAGCAAACATTCAAAGGAAAAGGAATCCGTAAGTACCAGCAAGAAAGTAAAAAATGAGAGTTTTAGGAGAACCGCTAAAAAAAAATAAATACATAAATTTAGGCATTGTAGATGGACCAGGGAAGATACCTGTGGTGAAGGGGAATACTTGATGGGCACAGGACAGAGCAGTTTCCTGGTAAAGAACTTTCTGCTGTGAAGCCTGAATAGACAAGGACCCGGGGCCTTGCTGTCAGGGTTGATAGGCCTTTGTTTCTGGTCACTCTCCTGGCATCTACAAGACGGTGAGCATATGCAGTCCCTGTAAAGTTTGTGCGTGGTGCTGGTCTAGGAGGCCGTGATGCACACTGCTGTGTTAAAGCATTGCTGGGAGCAAGGGTCTGAGTGATGGCCAGGAAGGAGCCTTTTGCTCTGAGACTTGGGTGTTTTGTATACCTTGGGCCAAGGGAAGTTGTTGGGATGTAATCTATGAAAGGAAGATCTAGTGTTGCAGATGTTTGTAATGCTTTTTGTGGCCTGAGGTTTGTTGTGCTTGATTCTTGCTCTTTGTTTGCTTTTAAACCTTGCTGGGGACCTTTGGATAGTGTTCATCGAGTCAGGGAAGTAGGATTGCCCTTTCTGCTGTGCTGGTGCCAGGATCGTTTTCTGCGTGGTTCTTTAACTTGTGGGGATGTTTGAGGGAGCAGGAAAAAAAAGCCCAATAATGATCTTGGATTCTAGCATCTGTCATAGAGGGCTTATTCAAGGGGCTACCGAAACTTGTGAGGGAGGGTTCTGTGCTGGAGTCCTCGGTCTCCACAGCAGCATTAAAGTGTGTTTGCCGACAGATACAGGTCTCAACAGCAGAGGTATCCACTGAGCTCATGTGTAGTGGAGTCCTTGGGTGAGGGAAGTGGGACAGTGTAAGAGAATGGTCAAGAGCGAGCGTTAATAGCGTCAGCCAAAGAACATGTATTAAATGCAGATGTGCACCACAAAGGTTACAGAATCAGAGGCCGTTGTAAAATATAAGGGCAGTTCCTAAGAACACTGTACAGGAAAGAAGAAATGAGTTCTGACTCCCCCCGGGCAGCTGGGAGGAATAGGGAGGTGCTAGGGTGCGGTCTGCCCTTTGTTCGCTGTGTCTTGGCCCCACGCTGTACCCCCTTGGGGTCCTCATAGGTTGCTGACTTCTTAACTTGAGAACTCCGTGTGCAAGTGCTGGATGTGAATAGCCAGGTTAGCAGTCAGCCAGAGATCTAGATCTGCTTTGTGCTTACTGTTCTTGGCAAAACAGAACAGCGGAGCGGTCTGTCTGCAGCAGCCACCGTATCAGCTTGTTTAAATGACCAAATCTGTCTGCAATGAATGTTGGGTGTCCCTGCCCAGCTAAATTGTTTGAAGGTGCCAGAAAGCAATAAATGCTTGCTGATTCAGGGAATCCAGGTTTCTACTCATGATGTGGAATTGTGAAGAAGTATTTTCTGCCTGAGAGAGCTCGTAGCCCCGCACACTGGCAGTAAACATGTAAGTAGGCAATATAAATTACTGATGTTGCTGTTCTGATCTTACAGGCCACGTTGTTGTCATCAGCTGTTACTGGTCTGACATGGCATTTTTTGTTAGATGTGTTTCAGATTGATGGCCGATTGAAGACAGTTTAAACCCTTCTAGTTGGGCAAAATTGATGGCATATTTAATAGAAGTATGCAATTTACACTATCAGTTGTAAGATGCAAAAAAAAAAAAAAAAAAAAAAGGCACTTAGGAAGGAACTTCTTTTGAAGTTACCAGGTTGAGTTGGTGGCTCTTACTTTTCCTAAGACCTCAAGCTTTTCTTTTAAATGGTCTGTGGTTTTCCTGCAAAGGCAGAGTCTATGGATATTTACATTTTGCCACAATTAAGGCTTGCAGGTGCTAGCAGGCACAGTATCAAACGGGTTTTGAGTAGGTCATTGGTTTGGATGTTGTCCTTGCTCATGCCTTCTTTTTCCTATTTGAGTTATCATTGTAACAACTGGTCTCCAGTTGACCATAAAATTTTGTTTTTCTGAGGCGCCAGTCTGCCACAGTGCAGATGCAGCCCAGATAACAAACGTGTTGCATAAAATCTAATCTTGGACCTCAGCATTGCTGACGGGAGTATTGAGGTGCACACATTGGCTACGTATTACTCATTCTTTAAACTACTGTGACACTAGCAAAAAAAAAAAAAAGCCCTGCATAATCTGTGGTCCTTGGAAATCAACTCACAATTTGAGACTTGTGTGAAGTATAGAACCTGATGTTTGGAACAATGCTCGATTGTATGATTTACTTCAGTGATGGTTATTTGCGCAACTGAATGCGTCGAATTAAGATGGATAAAGCTGGAAGATGTTTACTCTTGAAATGAGGAAGAAGTTGCTTGTATTTTATTGACAAAATTTTTTTTTCTTTTCAGGGCACAGGTGCAGCAAGTTTTGATGAATTTGGGAATTCAAAGTACCAAAATCGCAGAACTATGAGCAGCTCTGATCGGGCAATGATGAATGCTTTTAAAGAAATTACGAACATGGCAGACAGAATCAACCTCCCTAGAAATATAGTTGTAAGTTCATGTCTCCCTTCCTTAAATTGTTCTGGCATTGACTTAGTTAGCATAATATAATGAGCACATGAATTTTTGATATTGCTGCTAATTAAATGGCCTAGAGTTAATTAAATTTAGTCTTCTTGCATTGAAGGATCGAACAAATAATTTATTCAAGCAAGTGTATGAGCAGAAGAGCCTGAAGGGAAGGAGTAATGATGCTATTGCTTCTGCTTGTCTCTACATAGCCTGTAGGCAAGAAGGTGTTCCAAGAACATTTAAAGGTAAGTTTTCAGTGATACAGATTCAATTTTGCTGTGAAGTACAGGTCTAGTTACTGTCACTGTACGAGGTTGGCTTTCTCATTCCTGGACTTTGAGTTGGTTCTTCTCAGCTACAGCTCACCTTTATTGGGGAAGGGTAGGAGGGAGTCTGGACACGTGTTATACTTGTGACGTTAGTAGGCTCTCGGGCTTTTTAGTCTTACTTTTTATATATTATAAATATATAAAGTATATTTATAATAAAGCTCTCAAGCTTTTTAGTCTTAATGCAGCAGTTGAAAGTCATTCTGAGTGTTGGTGAAACTTAAAAGGTATTGCTTTGATTGGAGGATGGTGGGCAGTGTTGTAACTGAGTTTGAACCAACAATTGTGCAGTAAATATGTGTAACTTTTCCCTGTCAGGGATGCAGCTTTTTTTGGCATTGAGTACCAAATTTCCCTTATTAAGCAAGCTGTCTTAATTATCCCCTTTTGAAAAATGTGCACCGATAAAGTGATTTGGAAGTTTCACTAACGTGCAAATTATTTAGTGATGGTGACCTTCATGATATTGGCCTTTTTTGTGGGTCTTAATATATTGAGAATCAAACTTGATTATTTTGGGGGAGTAAATGTTGTCAAGGCTAAATTTTTACTCTTTGTTTAGAAATATGTGCGGTGTCCAGGATTTCAAAGAAGGAAATAGGCCGGTGTTTTAAACTTATTTTGAAAGCTCTGGAAACCAGTGTTGATCTGATTACAACTGGAGACTTCATGTCCAGATTCTGTTCCAATCTGGGTCTTCCCAAACAAGTACAAATGGCAGCAACGCATATTGCCCGTAAAGCTGTAGAATTAGATTTGGTTCCTGGGAGAAGCCCTATCTCTGTAGCAGCGGCAGCCATTTACATGGCATCACAAGCTTCTGCAGAAAAAAGAACGCAGAAAGGTAAGTCTTAACTTTTTTTCTTTTTTTTCCATTTTTTTTTTTCCCGTCCCCATGTCTTGCTGCTTGAAAGAGGATTCAGTGTTAATGTGAAACTTGGATGAGGTCTGTGCAAAGTAGTGATGAAGTGCTGTTCTCATTGCACACAGCAAGGAACAAACCAGCATCTCCCACTCCCTAAAATGAAAATCGAGCAATTGGCTATGCTCAGTGTAAACAGAATTTACTTTATTCTGGCGCTAGGAGTTGAATTCTTGAATGCAATAGACCAGTGCATTCAAATGAGCCTAATTTTAACTTTACCCGTGCTAGTATTTGCATGTGTACATTGTGCTGCTCTGAAATGCTCCCAACGCAAACCTGAGGGCAGTGGCAGGCAGTGTTCTGGCTTTAGAGTACGCCGAGTGTTTAAACCCTAGCAGCCAGGGAATCGCCTAGATGGGTACATGCTCCCTGACTTCTTGCGAGCCTGTGGTAAAGACGGAGAGTGCAGGCTGTTCCTGAGCTTTGGAGCAGCATGGATGTGCCTCCGGGGATCAAGAGGCACAGGCCTGTGTGGGGGCAGCGTATGGGGCAGGAAGGGAGCAGAGGCTGCTGGGGTTAAACTTGGTGTGACAAATGGATCCAACTGCTGGTAGCTGGCTGTGGAAGCTCTGTTGATGTGTCTTGTCCTGTTTAGAAATGTTAAAAAATCTAGCAATTTCGTAGTGGAGAGCTGCTTTTAGGTAAAGAATAGCTTTTATCTGTCAGGTTGTGCTGCTTTATTCTGCACTAATCACAGCTTATTCAGCCCCTGGAGCTTTCGTCGTGCTGGCAGTTTCCTGGGCGTGTGAGTGATGTAGAGCCCAAGCAGTACGGCGCCTTCATCCTCGCTCGCCTTGAGCTATTGGATTATGTGTCTTAAGAGGAGTGATCATTGAAACAAAATTCAGCTGCCTGCCGTAGAGACATGCCTCCATGCTCCTTCAGTGTCCTCGGACAATGCTGAAGGCTTTCACAGTTCAAGGTTTAAATCCAAACTTGGTTAAATCTTGAATAAATTTAGAGTTTCTGTGCATCTCAAACAAGTGTTTTCTCAGCTCATTAAACGGTGCTCTGTGCTGCCGGCTTACTTCTCTGTACATTGTAAGGTAAATGCATTTCACGTTTAGCTGAAGTTACTGCTTTTTGTCTATGCCTAAGATTTTTGCTCTTTCTGCTTGTATTTAAGTTAAATGCAAAAATGAAGATCCTGATCTTGATGATAATTTATTAGAATATTGCTGGGCACATGTAGACTTTAGACTAGATGCTTCTGATGACTTCTGCAGTCTTGATCCTCTGTCAATTTGAAAATATTACTTCAAGATTAATAGCAGAAGTTTAATTACGGCACATGAGAAGGCAGACTTATATATGCAAAATATTAGTCACTGTCGTTAAAACCATTTTTACCAGCCTTTCCGGAGAGTTAGGATTTAAGCTAAGTGTGTAGCACTGCTTGAGAATTTATGCTTGCTGGTTTCTTCATTGCAAATGTCAAAAGTAAAAACTAATCACTTCTCTGCTTTTTATCTTAGAAATTGGTGATATTGCTGGTGTGGCTGATGTTACGATTAGACAATCGTACAGGCTGATCTATCCTCGAGCTCCAGATCTCTTCCCAGCAGACTTCAAGTTTGATACCCCTGTAGATAAGCTACCACAGCTGTGAAATTGCAGAGTGTTACTTTTAATTTTTCGTTAAAAAAACCCCAACAAAACCAAACCCAACAACAAACTTTTGATTTTTGCCTATAATAAAGGATGTACAAAGTGTTAATATTGAGTCTTCATGTTGTGGAACTGGAGGATATGGAGATGGAGCATAACTGCTGGAAGACAGCACACATTCCAAGGGTAAAAAAGTTCAGTTTGGCATTTTGTATGTATATATTAGTGGAAGTAAGTATTTAATGATTGTTGCAACAAACTTAATTTCATATTGTTGTACTTATTTAGATTTCTTTTGTAGGGATCTCGTAAGATGTATTTTGGAAAATTTAAAATATTATGTAATTCCCAAATAAACTGTTTTCCAAAAACACTTACCATCTTGTGAATATGACTGCAGTTTGACATGCACATACTGTTCCGCATGCTGAGAGCGGGAATGCAGTCCATAGAACGGTAGGGTTAGCTTCCTGCTTATGGACTTGGTCACAAGGCTGCTTAAACACTCGCTTTCTTGACAGTGTTTAATCTCTAGCGTGGCTTTTGCATTTGTAGCTAGCTGTAGTGTGGGTGATGTAACCCAGAACGCAAGCAGTTGCTGAAAAGCACTTTGAATATTTGCACAACTGCTGCTGAAGATTTCCAAATCTGTTGTAAAAGGATTAGTCACATCCTTGGCATGGTCTCCCCGATTCTCACTGATGTGTCTCTGCTTTGCTTCTGTGAATTTGACATAATGACAAAGCAGCTGAAGTGAAACATAAGGGCTCTTCCTTCAGTTGCATTCCTGACAGTATTGTGATGCTTGGTACTGTACAAAGAAAGGTAAAAGCTAGTTCTAGTTAAGTTTCTATTAAATGTTCTGACCCGTCAGCCTACCCTGCAGTCTGGCTGGGCAGCGGTTAAGCTTTCGGCACAGTTACCTCTGAAGTGAGCACTTGTTTGAAATTACGCACCAGGTGCCGAGGAGTAAAGGCAGAAGTTATTCAGCCCTCCCCAAACTAACAGCTTGAAAAACTAGTTGCTTCCTGACAGTGTCTCTTTGTGTGCAAAGCCACAAATGTACTTGACTGGGAGGCTTCTGGTTCCCAAGTTAATTTTGTATCACAGGTGCAAATTCATTTTAATTACCGAAATGAACAGCTGAGGGGTCAGCTTGCTATGCATCTGGTCCTGAGCCATCCAGAGGGATGGTGCGTGTCCAGTGCCAATAGCACTAATTGTCAATAGCCCTCAGTGTTTTCTTGCTGGTTTAGTTTTAATCCTCTTCTGCCAGGCAGGACTATGGAAAACCAGCAGCTCAACATTTTTTTTTTTTTTTTTCTTTAAACAAATACCAAAGGCTGAACAGTTCTGTTACACCACTGAGGCTGTTGGTTGCAGTCCTGAACAATTCTGGTGCAGATGTTAAAGGTGGTGCTCCTGGCAATTTGGAGGGATTGTATTCCAGTGCATGTCCTTACATTTTATTGCAACATTGCCTGTTACCTAGGCTGTCCCCGTCTTGCTCTGAGCTGCTCTGTGGGAGAAGGTGTGATGCTTGGAATAGGCGGGGCCTGATCTCTAATGTACCCTTACGGTTTGGAAAGGCAAAGGTGAAAGCGATGTTGGCGTGGGTGTACCTCCCAGCATCGATCAGTGTGTTAGAGCTACCGCACGCAGGTTAGAAATGGCCGAAGCTCGGGTTTAGCAATCATGCTTGTATTTTAAATGCTTTGAGGCCTTACGTGCGAGTACTTGATGTTGTTAAACACAGCACGAGCTGTCTGGATGGAAATTTAAATACATCTGTGCAGAGCTCTGGTGTGCAGCAGAGGGAGGCAGGGACACTATCCTGGCTTGACCCTGCCTCTTCCTGCTATTCCACGAGCAGTTCCTGTACCTCCCTCGGCGTGGGGAGGGTAGTAACTGTGCAGCCCAGGGGCAGAACGAGGAGTATGCGTGAAGGGGGTGTATTTTTTGAAAACCAGTTACTGCTACGGTTAGCGTAAAGCATTCCAGGAAAAAACCCAACAGTGTAACTGAATTAATTTTTAGGCAGTTATGACCCCTTTAGGAAGCTGTTTTGATGAAGCTAAGGAATTCGGCTTCTTTTAGAGAAGCTTCGCATTCAGCAATGAGTTCTTGTTCCTGGGGGAGCGCTGCTCGGCAGCGGGGGGGTGTCTGCCAGCAGCTGTATATGCGGTACACCCACCGGCAGGCAGGTCTGGGGGTCGCAGGGATGGGCGGGGGGAGCCGCAGAGGAGGCTGTTGCAGCTCTGCAGCCTGGTTTTAGCTAATCACCTTCTTTCATTGCCAAAGCTGAGCGGTAGCGGAGACCGCGCGACTGGTAGAACCCAAAGGGTGAGCAGGGAGCTGGGCTACAGTGGGGGCGTTTATAGCTTCGGGGTTCTCTGCTAATGCCGGTGCTGGGAGGTGGTTCAGCAGCGAGCCCGGAGCAGGCAGGAGGGTGTGGGGAGAGCAGCCCTTCGGCAACAAAGGCAAGGGCACAGCATCTTCAGGCACTGCCTGTGCTAATTCCGCTGCAATTTAGATGAGATATTTGAAACTGCATCTTCATTTGGAGCCAGCCCTTTCTGGAATGATTGCTTGGTTAAGTGGTGAAGTTAAGTGCCTGTAGGCACTGGTCTCATGGGAAATTTTAGTTTATTCTGAAGAGTGAAGATTTCTTTTCTAAGTGCACTCAGGAAAAGCAAGCTTCATTTTCTGCTTAAAGAACAGGCTCATGGGGGGTTGGGTATAGGTTTTGATTTGCTTATAGAGCCTTCCTGTATAGTGGGGGGCAGGAAAGAGACTATAATGAAGAAATACTTGGTGAGGGGAGCGAGTGCTGACTCCCCCTGCCCTCAAAGGAAGCATGCTGATCCCAGCTGGCCAGACTTCAACAGCTACAGTCTTCTCCTGATCCCATCAGAAGGACTTCTTACCCAAGCAAGAGGAGGCTACTTTTCTTCAACCTTGTAAAGAGGTAATTATCTTGTTTTGTGTTTGTTTTTTTTTTTTTTTTTTTAAAGAAATGAATGGAAGCACACTGAGCTACCAGCATGAAATTGGGTTTCTGTAAGTCCCCTCCTGATTACAAGTTCTTTTCTGAAGTTACCTGTGGAGAAAATGTGACAAGTCACTTCAAGAAACAGCAAATCATGTTTGGGACACAATTTACAAATTACTCTATTTAAAACTTTAATTTGTGATATTAATGACTGCAAAACACTTAGAATGACATTTGTTAAAGGCACATTTCATTTTAATGCATAGTGTACCATTCTAAAATATCCTAATTTCCTTACAAAGTGCTTCAGCAGCCACATACAGATAAAGTATAGCAAAATATATTTACAATCTAGGGTTTAAAATCTTAATTTGCCTAAAAATATTTAAAAAACTACAGAGATAAAATTAGTGCTTTCTTTCAGCTTAACTGGGTGAACATACCCTGCCCTCTAATTTTTTTATTTTTTTTTAGTGATTTACTTAGATTAAAAAAAAAGATTTCTGTACAAGATGTAGTTACAAAAGGTATTTTTGAGGATACTTTCGTAAGTGTTAAGCACCTTGTTAGATGCTCATATATATATTTGGGAACCAAAGAGAGTGAGCTGACTGTACCTCAAAAGTATTGGTTTCAGCTAGATACAGGAACAGGATTTGTTTCTGATTAATTAGAATCTGGAAACAAGTAATGCTGAAAAGTTGACTCACTCTGCCAAACGTGATTTGTGGTGCCGGTAAAGATGCCTGCCTTGTTCCTGCCGGGGTGGTGGCGGTGCGAATGTCGATTTAGACCTGTTAACCATTAATTTTTTTACCCCCCTCCCCTCCTTCAGTCTCTCCCCTGCCAGACCGTGCAGGTCTGTCCAGCATTGTGATTTTGAACAACCACCTTGGTGTTGCACACTCGGGTGGTTTGCATTTCTTCTCTGAATGAATAAGATGACAAGTTTTGAATTCATGAGTGCTGATTCTCGCTCTTAGCCAGCAACCTCCTGGCTGGGACGAACGTGTGAGATTACATACACTGTTGGCTCTGAATGGTGCTAGGGCTAAGGACCACGTGGGAAACTTATTTTCCAAGAAGTGATGTTTGCCTACAGAACACCAGATGCCAAAAATAGGTTGTGGTTTACAAGTATGCACAGTGTCTGGTCTAAGTTATTTTTCAACTTTTGAGGTACAGCTTTTAGTGTTAAGGGGTTTATAAAATATACACTGTTTTTATCAAAAATATTTATACATTCTGTTACAACATATTGCTTTTACCCTCAGTAACTGCCAATCGATGTTCTGGAGTTCAGCGGCCTGTATGTATACACATACTTTTTTCACTCAGTTCTATCCTGTTCGCTTGGCCACTGCGCAAAATTAATGAAGTGGTATGATTAAATTACTTGCCTGGACATAATACATTACAACTTCCAAATATACATGTTCGCAGCATGTATACATTGAAAATCCATGTGTTTTCCAAAAGTGAAACAATATTGTACAGCAGATACAGTATCTAGGTGGTTAGATAGAGACTGGTTAACTGATCTGCCCACTTGGTGAGTGGGAAAGGCAGGGGTCTGAGTACAGAAGTGGATGGGCTCGGGAAATGCATATGCTCTGCTCTGTGGTTACGCTGAGCAACATCCTTGTTACATTCTTTATATCGACCAGGGGTTTAAGCCATGCTTAAAAAGCTTGAAGGCAAAACTGTTTGGCAAGTGGCTTTGGTAAACTTTCTGGATTTTTCTTTGTAATGGAAGCACTTACATTGTTGTTATCTCAAAGGCAAGGCATTTAACAGTTTTCCTAATAAATACCATAGAAAATTTACAAAACAAGGCATATCTGTTCTCAATACCATTATTTTAAGAACACAAGATGAAGGTGTACATAGAAAGGTGTAGGTTTATAGACTGCACAAGATAATCAACTGAAATCATTTGCCTTCTCCAGCTAGAACCGTGTTCTGTGGGAGTATCATCACTATCCCAAACTTCTGTTCCAACGTGGCCGAGAGAAGTGATTACCTAGCTCAAAGTCTGCTTTTCCCACTTAAGGCAGATACTTTAAAGAGGGATGTTATCTGCTGTAGAAGAGCCAGAGAAACAGTACAGCTCCACGTGTGCCTGTGGGGGAAGCGGAACACAGCCCGGGTTCACCAACTCAGCTTAACAACTCCATAGACCTGCTTTCCAGTGCTCTGATAAAAAACAATATACAAGAGGCCACTCTTCACAAGAGTGTTAAAGCAGTACTTAAAAGGATCTTCATGTGATTTAAAAAAAACACCCAGAAGCTACAGGTGGCACAGAGAGCAATTGAAGGGTGGGTATTCTTCTGAGAGAGGCATTCTTGTGAGCCAGTCAGCTGGGGTTTCACAGTGTCTGGAAGTTAACACCAATCAGCAATGTAATCAAAATCTCTGAACATTTCCTGCTCTTCTTCTGAAAGTATCCTTGGTTCCCGAGGTGGAGTGAGGATAGGTGCTTCGGAGGTAAATTCGTCATCAAAATTACTAACGTCTTCTCGTCCTCTAATGGTGGGTACAAAAGGAGGCTTCACTTTCTTGGCCAGTAAAGCATTCCAATCTATTAGCTGTAAAATAAACCAACTGATGTTCAGTTTCCCGTCTCTACTCCTTCCTGTCCTTAGAAATAATACTGGTTTGTACTCACCCTGAAGAAGTGATGCTTTTTCACATCTTCAGCATCCTTCTCTCCAGCCCCAAGACGCCGCTCTGGATTTCTTCGTAGCAGCTGACAAAACATGCAAGATTTCAGTGCAGGGATTCAGGGGAAGGGGGAGGAGCTAGGGAGGATGAGTGCTGCTGTATAAACATCAACGCCAAGATTAGATGGACAGTAAAATTCATAGCCCTGACCTACAGAAAAATTCTTGGTCCTCAAAGAAGTGGAAGGACAAAACTTTGGCTATACAGAGCTAGAGAGCAGCCCTCTTGTAGAGATGCCTGAGCCTGTTCGCACAGCTGCACTAGCTGCCTGGCTGTGAGCACAGAGCAGGCTACTCCGTCTTGCTGCCCTGGTACCCGAGGTGGGGGTGGGGCTGGTGTTCAGCACAGAGATGTTGACACCGGTGCTGTTTGCTGGAGAGGGTACAGAATGTACCTAAGCTACTATTTCTTGCTTGTCTCTGAAGAGACATCACTCTGCTGTGCCCAGCGATTTCACAGGAGCGCTGAACCCTGCTTACACACCCAGCCAAATACCAGGGTTTTCTAAGAACACCGAACCTCGGGTTAACAACTCGTGAATCGTGCTGCTGAGTGCAGACCCCTGGTTCCAGGCGTAGTGCCCAGCATCAGGGTGGGTTGATACGTTCCTGATGCAGCCATCCAAAAATGTCTGCTACATTATGTGGGAATTTCTCGTATGGGAAGAGTGCACGCACAGCTACAACTAGTAAATGACGAGCAAAGTGCAGGGGTAGGTGTAGCAGTCTCCTGTAGATATGGGCATGACAGTTTTCACAGTAACAATACCCTCCCCAGGTACTGCCTTAAAACTATTCTTCCTGCTTTCTCTAGAGAAATGTTCTCTCCCTAGGAGTAAGCAATCATTTTAAGCTATAGAATATTTACGCTACTACTTCAGTACTTATGTCACAGTGACTACTGTGGCATGCTTTAAACTTGCATGCTGCAGCATGTTGCTGCATTGGGTGCTAGACTGGTGTTTGGTGGCAAAGCCGTAATAAGTTGAGAGGTGGCTTCCAAGGGCTTCGGCCCCCTCCAGCAGGTGTCCTTCCATCGACTGTGATAAGCTTGTAAGACAGGTTCAAGCAACTTCAGATAAGTCGAGGCATAACACTAAGGAATAGCATTAATAACAGCCATAAACAAGATCAGCTGTTCTTTGCCAAGAATGGGACTGCAGATGCCATGTGTACAGTGTTTCCTGCCCCAGTTGGAAGGAAACCAAAAAGATTTAGATGTCTTTGAATTAAAATATTCATGTGACAATGTTAATCTACCAAATAGGTCAATGCAGCAGTGTTCTGCTAGGGAAAGAGAGCTGAACCACCCTAGCTAGATATGACTAGGACACTTAGTTTAGGGAGAAAATAGAGCCTCTAGTGTTTTATGTTTTAAAAAGAAAAACTTGCTCCTGAATGAAGTGGAATGGCACTGACAATTTTTATTTCAGGTGATAGGCAGCATGGCACAGCATAAATGAAGCAAGTCTGAAATTTTAACTGTAGAAAAAAAATACCAAGTGTAGGTTCTTCCAAGTATTTTGTTCCTCACAAAAGTAATCAACTTCCTTAATGTTGGAAAGGAAATGGGATAAGAGGGGAATACTGTAATATTACGATTATGTTCTTACCCGTCTCATTATAGAGATGGCTTCTGTAGACAGAAATCGTGGATATCTCACTTCATCATTTACAATACTGTCAAACACCTCTTCTTCATCATCTCCAGGGAAGGGAGACTATAATGAAAGTAATAAAGAAAACCCACTATAAAACAGGCTTAAAAATCACTTACAATTGAAAGCAACATATATTCAGCTGACAGTTTGGAATTAGACACCCTGAAATGAAGTCTTCCTTTTCTCAGGAACAGATATGGTCATTTTCCATAAAAGAGAAAAGACAAGTTGGTGTTATCCCTTAATTCTTACTGAAAGGCTATGCTTTAAAAATGTGCTTTCAGAAGTGGAAGCACCTAGAACCGGTATCTTCTTCAAACCCTGACACAAGATACACGGGGAATCTGGAAAGTATGTATCAGCTCTTCCTTGGGACAGCTGCCGTTCCCAAGTAACATGGTCAAGGCTCATTTGCTTTTGTAGTATCTTTGGCATGTTACAGCTCAAGGGATTTCAAACTGTTTTGAAGTGGCCTGACAGATACAGGTGACACGCTACAAGCTTTCTGTCCTTTTTTACCTGAAAGGAAGTCAAAGGAGGTTGAATGATCACCTTCTTTGAAAAAGAACAAAACGATGAGCAACTGTATAGTTTTTCTCTGGTTTTTAAGCACGTAAGCCATCACCGCGCTACCTGGGAGACACTATAGCAAAGCAGACTGAAAGCAAAGCGATGTACGCAATGGGAACTAACTATTCAGTAACAATTTTATACCAGCTCGTTTACATGGAGCTGGGGCATTCCATTTTAGCGATATGCAAATGATAAACAGCATTGTGTTCGGCAAAACCTTTCACTACTATCCAGCCTTCCGTGATGAAGTTTGTGTCCATACGAGCTACAGGAGTTCAGGAGTTTATTTTCTCCCCAAACGCATTTGGAAGCGGACTGCTTGAGCTGTATGCATCCAAATTTGACAGTAACAGATGTGTGCTGGAAACTGGGCTCCCCAAAACCAGATGTGCTATGTTCTTGCTTAGAGACGCTGATATTAATGTGCCAGTACTGTAATTTGATTTAAGGTATAACGACGCAATTAAAAACCAAAATAAAACAAAAATCTAGAGGTTAAGTCCTGGACCAGCTACAACTCATTCACTACCACAACTAATGATATTTCAAGCTCATGACACATGACTCATCAACTACAGCATTACACCAGCTAGTATCGGGTAAGTAGCTGTGCAGTATTTAATAATTCTTTTTCTTGAAACACATCAAGATGCTAGTCTGTAAACCTAGATATGCCTATACCTACTGTATATACAAGTATTGATACAGCTGTGGCAGGTAGGGCATATTAAACATTGACAGGCTGGTACCTTGAGTTTTGTAACCTTTTTAACATATATTAGCTTTATGAGTCCATTGTGTCTTACTAGAACTTACCTCACCCACTAGCATCTCATAGATAAGTACACCAAGACCCCACCAGTCTACAGCTCTTGTATAGGAAGTTTCTGTCAGCACCTCTGGAGCAAGAAATTCCGGTGTGCCGCAGAACGTGCTTGTTCTGTCTCCAAATCCCATTCCTGAAAAGTTACAGTTAATGAAAATCACGCAGTATTTGCTGCCACTTTACAACCTACTCCTCCAGCAACTAAAACCTCTCACTAGAGCAACTTCAGTCAATACTGTAGTTCCAGAGCCTCTCCTGAAGGCTCAGGCCACCGAGGTGAAATATTCCCCACTTCATCCCTCCCATACCCTTGTTCCACGTGCTTCAGTATGAGTGTTTCTATCCCTAGCTATATGCAATGAGCCAAATTAAGTTTCCAGTTACACCTTTGCCACCCTGTTATCTCTGCTTGGAAAGATACACTCTTATGCTGTGTTTCTCCTAGTTAGCAGGAGAAAATGTGGTACCCTAGTTTAGTCAAACATGCCTACTGTGGATGCTTCTGTAGTGGCAAAACTACATATAGTAAAGTAAAACACGGAGTGTAGCATAACCATTTAGAGCAATTCGCAAAACCTGTATATCTGCAAAAGGGGCACAGTTTGGGATGTCAGCACCCCAAGGACTGATGTGGCACTGCCAGTGTAGGTACTGCAGAAAGCTTAAAAAGAACACGTACTGTAGCAGTCAGCAAATCAAACAGCTTTCCTTGTACCATAAAATGACAAAAGGAAATGAGGACTTTTTGTAGTGAAAGTCACAGGATTCACCCGAGGATATTGCAGGCAGCAGTGATGTTTGAACGCCTGCTGAATTTACTGAACTCGCTCTCATATGGAGGACAGGGTATATAAATTGGAGAAGGGAATGGACCTTTCCAGATCTGCCTCCCCAGTGGGGTTTGAGAAAGACACTGCAGTTTCACTTGCTACCTCTATTTTAGGTCTTACGTGAAAAGTAGCTGCCAGTAGCGTCATGCTTGAAAGTAACTTTCTAGCATCTAGCCTTCCCTTTTGGGACACATTTTCTATTTTAGTTACAGTATACTTTGTGTGTCATTTCCATATAGTTAGAGTTGTGACTATCTAAGAGTTAAAAAAAATAATAATTAATTTGTAAAAAGTTAAGAGTGAGATAGGTACTTGATTTCATTGTAGTGTCTACACATTCAGAATGAGAAAAAAAAACACCTAATGCTTTTTCTGCTAACTTGTAAAATGCAGCAGTATGCCTTATTAATAAGCAGGGATATGAGGTGATGCTTCACAACTGAAAAAAATAAAAATAATAAAAAAAAGAGAGCTATGCTCCTGATATTCCTCTACTAAGTTCCTCCCACCTCTACATTTGTACAGTCAGAGATGTATTTCTTTCCTTCAGATGATACAGGGTAAGTATACTACACACGTTTGACAGTCCAAAAGTCTCAAGGAACAGTCAGGAGTAAGACAGACTACGGAATTGCCCTAGAGATAAACTTAAAGGGCCATTACCTTCTTTGCAAAGACCAAAATCAGCAATTTTCACGAAGCCTTCTGTGTCCAGCAGTAAGTTATCCAACTTCAAATCTCTAAATTAACATTTGAGAACAAAATTGCATCACTGATGTTTCTTCAGTACTATTCAGACTAATGGAAATTCATCTGCTGGAAATGGGTCAATGGCTACTTACCTATATACTATTTTGTGTTCATGTAAATACTGAAGTCCAAGAACCACACATGCAGCATAGAATCTGTTGAAAAAGTTAAAATTTAAATCAATTTCAGTCTTGGTTTTCAGAATGTGAAGTCCACTATTACTGATCTTTTTTATTAAACATCCTCTGAAAATCACTGATTCTTTTTTTTTTGAGGTACAGATCAGTTTTATACAAAGGTCAGAGTTTTGAAGCCAGATGGCAAAAATGCTTCAACTTGCAGCTTTCAAGCTGTAGTATGTTCGCTTGGCCTGAGGATAAATTTTCTGTAGCGTCTGCTGCCATGGCATTGAATGATTTCTAATTTGGTTTATTCTTTCCCTTTTTAGCCTTGTCTGCTAAGTTTTCATCTAGCTTTTTAATGCAATCTTTTAAAAAAATAGAGTATTACAAACATTAAATATTTTTGAGTATTTGAAAATATATAATTTTTTAATTCAATAGATTCTGACACATTAAATCTGCATGTGTCTGTGTCTAATGAAATCAGTTAAGATTCTTTGACCCTTTTAAAAAGTACTGAAATTACAACGTAGATGCATGTGGTGATGAAGATCTTTGTTCTTATCCACTGAACAAAGTGCCCTTCACTTAATGCCACAAAAAAGTATATAGACGGATACTCACACTGCTCTCGGTTCAGAGAAGACATCAGTATGAATGTGCATCATCAGATCCCCACCAGCAGCGTATTCCATTACAAAGCAAACGTGATCTTTGGTTTGGAAACAAGCAAAAAGGTTCACCAAGAAGGGATGTCTTACACTATTCACAGTTTCAAATATTCGCTTTTCACACATCAAGCTGCAAACAGAAAAATCCGTAAAAGTGTAAAGCTGAATCCTGAACTACAATTTTTTAACTCTCAGAAACCATTGGGAACTTATACCTTACGCTTTTTCCTCTAGTCCTCAGGATAAAATAACATCTTTTGTTTCAGAACAGAGGTTTTAATACTTGCACACATTAAGTTGATGCCAGGATTTCCACAAATTTACACTTAGCTTTCACAAATGAAAAAGGAAACCTGGCAGTCCATGAAAATGGTACCCTGCCAATTTTTCTCCCGCATACTTCAGACCTGTATTAAGTATGTATCAATACTATGTGACATTAGCTTCAATCCATTTTTATTTTAATTGTATAAAAAGTGGAAAAATAGTAACAATATTATAGACATTTTCTGTAGTAATTCCAGATTATTTCTTCTTAAGGCAATTGGTTAATTTGTAGCTTATTCCTAATACAGTTATCTTCCTGCAAGTCAAATGAATATTGTCACTATTAAACAGCTGTAAAAGCACCTTCTTGTGCTAAAACTAGACACTTTTGTAACTGTCATTTCACTTACAAGCAGAGAAAAAAATAATCTGGGTTTTGGGACAAAAAGATTAAAAAAAAAATACAACAGTGGAGTACACACAGGACTTAAAGGAAAACATGATGAAGTGGGACAGTATCTTACAGGTTGAGAAATACCATCATAGATGTTTTCTGCCAGTAAAGAAAACATAGTTACTGTTCTCCTGAAATGTGATGGAAGTCTATAGAACAAGTAATTAAAATAAATAATTGCCAGAGAACCTAACTGAAAAACAGGATCAGCTTTAAGTCAGAGCTGTAGTACAGGCACGGTAAGAGAGGCACTAAAACAAATCAGTATTCCTGGGCTACACTGCTCCTCTCCTTGCCCCAGAAGAAAGGCTACACTTCTGCAGCAGCCAGCCAAGCAGGGAGATGGCAACTTGTTTTGCTCCTTCACTGTATTTAACTGCTGTTTGGTAGAGCTTACAGTTGTATGCAGAAAAAACCCCACGATTTATGGAATCCATGTATTGTATCTTACAAACTGACCTGTCTACTTCATCACGAGCGACAATATCTCCTTTCTTTAAGGCTTTAATTGCAAACATCTCATTTGTGTTTTTGTACTCTGCCAGCAGCACCTAGAACAGAAGATAAGTGATTCATTTAAGAGCTATATCTAGTTTTGATATAGCCTTGACACTTAATATAGCCTTTTGACATTTACCTTTCCAAAGTGTCCTCTGCCCAGTACAGCACAACATCTGAAATCCTTCAGACTGAACTGAAATCTTTGTTGTGACCTATGTAAATAAAAACCCAGTCAAAAATCTTCTAGTTTGTTAACTTTAAGAAATACTATTCAGATCAACAACAAAACCACTGCATTTTTACCTCCTGTCTTCAGGCTCTCGGATGTTGGTGTATTTTATGTCTGAACGGGGAGTATCAGGCTCACAGATTATTTCAGGCTGGAGTTTTGGGACAATACTATTTCTGCCACTTTCAAAATCAAAAGTTGTTACTTCATCCTGTGAAGAAAAAAGAAGTCTGAAAATGTAAAACTGATTATCAAAGCAAATGAATGCAGATATTGTACTATAACCACGTGAAATTCTTAACACAAGAATTTTCTATACTAAACTGCTGTACTTTTAAGATGATACAGTCAGGCAAGCTTTTAACAGGCCGATGAAACCTATTGCTCCAGTCATTCTGCTCTTTGTTAATAAAGCCATTCCCTGAATAATGATTTTGGGTGTTTTTTCAGTGGTGGAACCAATGACACGGAGAGTTAAACATACCAACATGCAGTTTGCCACCAAGAGTGACTGGAGCGTTCTGTTGAGACAATTACGTATGTTTAAGCTAAGGGAGCGTATGCTGAAATATAAAGGAAGAAATCCATCATGAAGATGCCAATTTTGCAACCTTCTTAAAGTGTACAGCCAAAATTTTTCAAGTTACTTGCCTGAGATGGTGCATCAGGAGCCTTTATCTCAGAGGAAGATTCACATATTTCCCCAAGGGAAGATGCACGGGGTGGAGCAGGTGGAGGCTCAGGCTCGAGCTCGAAGTCCAATTTGGCTACAGGAGAGTCACTGACAAGAAAATAAACAAACTCCTCAGCCTATAGCAGAGACTAATAGTATGAAAACCAAGTTAAAAATGCAAGTTATGCAGATTTACCCTAAAACAAATCTTGTATGTGTAGATCTGTCTATAAAATGGATGTCCAAAATTAAAACATTGAAGGGTCTGCAGTCTTGCAGAATAAACAGGTTTTATTAAAGTACATTACATACTTCAGGGTATAAGAATCTCACTGTTACTCTTGCTCTTAAAAGTACTGAAAAATTGTAAATATTGCCTACCTGGCTGGCAGTGTTAGTTCAGGAATGTGTGCATCAACCACTGGCCCAGTAGCAGGCACCGGTGCTTGAGGGCTGAAGGTGCCAGAGTGATTTACTGTAGGAATAGCTCTTCTTACCAGCCTTCCCCAAGTGGCAATATTAATATTCATTTGAGGAGCTCTGAGAAATGTTTTGCCTGTGGATATTGTGAAAAAAGAAAATAGAGTGCAAGTAATTTCCTTACTTATTACCAAAAGCTATAATTAAAAAAAATAATCATATTAATCAGTTTATGGTTTATGAATAAAAAACTGAATTTGTCATATTCCTTAGCAATTCCTAATTATTCACTACTAAATGCTAATGCATAATAAGGAATTCTAAAACAAAACCCTTCTAAATGCAATGCCAAATACTTCATTATCAACAGCTTTATTCACAGGCAAATATTCAGGGTTTATATAAAAAACCATCACAGATCTGTACAATTTTTAAGCTTTACATGTTTATATTAAAACAATCACCTTGCTGTTTTGAAAAAATTTTCTTCTGCCTCTGGAGTTTTGGTCTTCTTTCAATAACCGGATTAAAAAATGTAACCTGCAGTTCAAATAATGTGTGTTATAATTCAAGTTTCAGAACAAAATGCATTCTTAAAAGTTTAAGAAAATCTTCTCAAATTATTCTGCAATACAATACTTGCAAGTACGCTCAAGTGCTTTGAAGAAACATTCTTACCTCTGCAAACAGAGTGCCCTGGGGTTCAAGATAGAGACACATGCCATGCCGTTGGTTATCCAGGAAATCTTCCAACCTCAGAAACTTTACTGCACACAAAGATCTCCAGTCACGCCAATAAACCGAGATTTCTAGTTCACGTGACTGCAACAGGAAACATGTACACAGGAAATTACTTGTCAGTAATTGCTCTGCAAGAATCACCTCTGTACAACCGTAACACCTAGCATTCAAGAGCTGTTACTTTAGAAGTGTGCCAGGGCTAATTAGCCACACTGAGCAAGCTCCCACTAGGGTGACTGTGGCATTTCACTTCAGTGCAGGTGTGATTACCGGTGTCCAAATACAAGTACAAGTGTAAAATTCCCCCAAAAGTAGAAGGAGAGAGGCACAAACAGTCACCAGACTTTCTGAGTCAGTCTAGCAGCACTGCTGGTTCAAAATATTTTAGCTTAAGCTCTGACAACAAATTTTTACCTGTGTTTAGAAACCTCAGCTTCACTAGTTTTCCATATTATTTACAAGTATCAATTCCATTTCACAGCTGCATAGTGACATGTTAGCACTCACATACACATTATAATGCAAGACTTCATATAGTATCTCCAGAAATACATATGGTTTTTGTAACATGGCTGCGAAGAGGGGCCAAAAAATTTAAACCAACAAGAAATACTGCTGTATCTTGCTGGTGGGATTTATATATTCTTAAGAGTGTTTTACATGCTTGTTACAAAATGCGAAGGAACCTGCAATACAATGTAACAGCAGCATTGTATGTTACTAAGTTTAGTTAGCCCAGCTTAATTCCACCATTATGCATCAGTTTACTGTCTTTATATAATAGCTGTAGGTTTTTTAAAAACCACAAGTTAAGAAGGAGGAACAGATTTAAAAAAAAAAAAAAAAAAAAAAAAAAAGACAATAGGGTTTGGAACTTGCATTTCAAATATAGAAGGATGTGTGGTCTGCCCAGCAGAAGCAAGGTCCTTTTCTGGCACCAAAAAAGCATCTAATATTGAGTTTTTAGTGAACGTGACACATACTAGGCTGGTAGACACAGCTACTAAACTTTGACTAGTTCTAGTTTTAAACTGAGAATAATCAAGGCTTCAGGACTCCACAGCTGCTAGTTTTGTTCTGCACCACTCCTAATTTGGTGCACAAAATCCTAACACACCTGAATTTCTCTACTTGCAGTTCTAAAACTGCTTCCTTCCTAGGTGGAAAGAATTTGGTTTGGGGCTCAGAGAGGTGAGGTGAAGCAGGGAGAGAGCAAAACCAAAAAGGTGGCTTTTTTTTTTTTTTTTCCTTCTGATTTGTTTTAAATATAGACTGGAGATTACATTTAGGGTCCTAAAATATAGTTTCATTTTCAGTCCATTTTAAACACTGATAGAAAAAAAAAATCCTTTTACTTTAAAATACTATGACTATCAAATATCTAAAAAACACATGCTTGATTAAACCTATATAACATAAGCTGTCTTCAAAAGGTGTGAGGAAAGAAATATCAAGTATCATTTTGATACTTGTGTCCTCCAAGTAACTTTTAAAGTTCTAGGAAAGAACTATTAGTGAACTTATTTATTATTCCTAAAGGATTGATCCATTCCATATGAGAACACTTACAGAAGCACTGTAAAAATTGCATGACATAGCTTTACGAAAATATCCACACTGTATCTGATACTAGAATTTACTGATAAATATTGAGAAGTTGATGATCCTAATAAAAATTTAAGCCCTATCTATCACAGGTTAAAAAGATGGTACAACCTGGAAAAAAACATTAAGTCAGTTTGTAGGCCAGAAAAGTAAAATTTCTAGAATGCCAGCCCAGCATAACAGCTTGACCCCAGGGAGCTCATTCTGTGCACATGTGAAATTTGAACAAAATCACAATAACAGGAAAAAAATATAAAGCAACATGAAATTAATTTAAAGAATCTACTATAGGTGTCAACGAAGTAAGACTGTATTTTTACCCTGTCTAGTTCCAGTGTAAATTTCTGATCCCATGACTGATTGGAAATAGGTTTCCAGCTAGTTTGACCAACCACAGTGTTATCCAGCTTCAGTACAGCACAGACTTCATCTGTAAGTAAAGTACACAAACTCAGCTTAAATCTTTAAGAGGATTTTCCACAAACAAAAAAAATCTTCAGTAAGTTTCCCTTTAAAAATGTAATCTCATATTTAATTGGTTCTTATGGTCATAATAGTGTGGTTGTGTTTGGGTTGGGTTTTTTTTTTTCTTTTTTTTTTTTTAAATAACTTGACAGATGAAGAAAGAGACACATTTAAAGCTTCACATCAATTTAGTATTTCAAATTACAGAACGCAACATGCACACTAAAACATAAGTAAAAGATATGCAAAGAAGTAAGAGTATACTGAACTGGATAAGTCATCAGTTTTCAGAAGGTTTCTACTACTCCCACTTTTACTTTTACTGGTTCTGCTCATGAAAGATGATCTGGCCTCATTTGGACTCCAACCAGGTAGCGTAATCGATGTAGCTTTTGATCGACCAGGAACGTTTTCCAAAATATCTTGGCAGCCCATTAGCCTAACTTCCAGGGTACCTGGAACAAGACAGACATCAATTTATCAAAGACTTCTGCTCTTCAGTAAACAAAGTGAATGACTAATGATTTATGGCAATAGCTCATATTCTGACCCCCACAGGGTCTAACAGACGTATCAGATGAAATCAAAAGATCCAAGACAGACAAATATACTGAAAATAAACATTAAAAGTCAAATATGTGGGGCTCAACCTTCTAGAAGGAGCAACAGTTCACCAAAATAACACAATATATTTTTGTTCTGTGTTTCAGTAGTATCTTTGTTTTCTTCACTTGAGAACCCAACTGACTTGGGTTCAACTTGTAATCAATGTCATTTTTTAAGACAACAAATCTTAAATTATCAATCCATCATTTTAATAAGAAACATTTTTTTGTGAGTTTTATGTAACCAATTAATATTGGATAAATCACTTCAGTAATTGAAATGGAACACATTGACTATTGAGACTACAAATTTGTTTAAGATACATTCAGAAATCACATTTGCCTGCTGCATGCTAAAGTTAAATTTGAGTCAGTACATAATTTAAAAATCATTGAATTGTTCCAACTTGACTGAATTTGGATTTATAACAGCTGAGCCAAGAAGTCACTCTTCAAATTCTTCTACATCTTTAACCAACTGAGATGCAGAGGCTGCTGTTCTAATTTAAGAGTTTCCTCCAGCAGCACAGAAACATCTGAATACCACAGATGGTTACAAGAACAGTAGGCTTACCTCATCCTGTACAAGATAGCATCTGTAAGGCACTAGCAAAATTAACTATTGGAAGTGGTGAAATTAGCCAGTTCCTAATCATAATGTCAGCGAAAAATGCAACTGCTAAACACAGTGTTCTTCTGACAGTACATGTACTTAACTGTGAAGCTTAAAAGCACTCTTTTGTAACAGGAACTTAAGTCAGACTTGACCTAAAAATGGTCTGGCAACATTATAGCCCACAGAACAGACACGAAGAAACCAGTCCGAGCAGAAATCCCATCCTGTAGGGAACTAACAGCATAAGCGACAGCTAAGCATTAGGCTAGAAGACAAAGAGGTGCTACTGGCTCAAAAAACAGGTTAACAGGTAAAAGAATACTTTTCCTTCATTCCCAAACTCTCGTTTAGGAAAAAAATAAATTAATAAGCGAAAAGGCTATCATCTTGTATAAGGACTGGATACATATCAGAAAGTTCTGTCGATGCACTTTAAGAAGTATGCCAGTAGCACAGATCTATTTTTCACAAAGCATTAGAGGCAAAACACAAAGACACTGTTCATTTAAATCCAGTTCAATACAAAAGCTCTTTGTGTTGCCAATAGGAAAGTGAAACTACTAAGAACTTCATAAGCACATAGCTCTGTTTCGGTAATTCCTGTTAGAAACTGTTCATATATATCAGTAAGTCACATTTAAAGAGGAATTATTCGTCGCTATAATGTATCTGACACCAACGATTACATATTACAGGAAAAAAAAAAAAACAAACAACATCAAAAACCCCACAAAACTGTTTTAAACCCAAGGCACAACACTTCCTGCCAATGGTCACTGATGATTTGAGATCCTATATGATGAAAAAGAAGTTCCCCTCACCACTCTGCAACCTTACAAGGGCTCTCAGCTGAGGTCCTGATGATTTTTACCCTTTGCTATGTGTCTTACTGAACCAAAATGGAAGACAAGTAGACTTGCTCCGGTTTATTATTATTGCAGCTCAGCAGAAGACTTCCTCTTTTTGTTTTAAAATATAATCCCACAGTACTTCAAAACTAGATTTTTGTTTCAGTTATATGTGTATAACTAGAGTAACATTTGAATTAACAGAGTAAGATTATTATAAAAACAACCTGTAATAGTTGATTTAATAGAGGTAAAAAGCTTTAGGAAATAAAACAATAAACCTAAATGTATCTGTATTAGTAATTCTTATATGACCACTTACTAAATAAATTTAGTAAAGCACCATACCCCCAAGTAGTCAAAGTATTTGTTTTTCTTTAAAAAAAAATTGGAGGCAAATGTTTAAGAGCTTTGTTAAAGCATGGAACATTTACTTCCAATGAAGGACAACAATTTCAGGTGAACCCCAACTATGAGAAGTTCTGAAGTCTTATATTTACAGATAAGTCTACTGTTCCCTCTGAGTAGGCTAAATGCAAAAAAAAAAAAAAAAAAAAGTCTCCAAGTTTAACTGCAAGGAAACCAATTCACACCAATAAACAGAGGCTTCAATAGTGCCCTGCATGTCTGTTAGGATCTCCCTCTTTGGACTGAAAATATAACATGTTTTGGTAGCATAAATCTCACCTTCTAGGAAGCCAGTGTGGTCCAGTGCATAAAACAGGGACTGGGAGAAAAGCTGGGTGTCCAGCTCTGCCACTGACTTTGTGTATGACGAGGGCAAGACTCTTAACCCTTCTGTACCTCAGTTTCCCCTCCATAGTGACCTAACTTCAGGCCAGAACTTCACTTCTTTAGTAAGATTATAAAGAGGTCAACAAATAAACCAAACTTATCTGTATTTTTTTGGTACACGCTCGGAAATTTTAAATGCTTTGTCTAGGAAAACGACAACAATGAAATATGTCCAGAAAGAAATAAAGTTGGCATTAAAGATATGTTTTAAACCATTTAATAAAATAATTTAAAAAACCTCCATAAACGATACCTGTTAAAGCTGCTGGTTTGGACAGTGTACTATACTGGTTTTGAGTAGATATTACACTTTGACGAGGACTTAATGTGGGTGAAGAGACCAGTGAAAGCTCCTCTATAATAATACTGCTTTTGGGATGGTTTTTAGGAAGTTCATTCAATCTCTGTTCCAGTGAATACTTCAAGAGGTCCAGCTTCTGGCTTGATTCATTAAATCTTGCTTGCGCCTTGTAAAAATAACAAAAAGAAAATATTTCAAAATTTTTTTCTTGAAGGAACATTTAAAATAAAGTATCAGAAATCGTAATGATGTAAATTACTTCTGAAAGTGCCTTTCTGTCGGTAACCTTCCCAGATCCAAGTAATTTCATCACATTTTTTGCACCTTCTGCTACAGCATACTCTATCCTAAAATGATGGCGTAATTCTTCCATTCGGAGTTCAAGAGGGCTTATCACAGGTTTTGCTGCAAAGAGATATACACAAACAATCTTCATTGAAGACCACGCCCATGCTTAATTTCTTTAATCTTAACCCCCTCCTCAATATAAACAGAGGGGAGAAAAAAAAAAAAGAAAAAAAGAGAAAGAAAAAAAAAGTGAGAGATGAAGATTTGGTATTCCAAAGAAGAGCTTGAAGTACATCATAAAAGCAACAATGAAATTTTAAGCATCTGCATTTGAAGGCAGAAATAATCGATCAGGGCCTCCATCCAACAAACAGGTCCTACTCCTTGAAGAGCTATAATTACTAGAGGATATGAGAAAAAGAACATGTCTTCAGGGAAGGTAAGGGACAAAAGCTGCATCTTCCAAGTATCATTCAGCTAGCCAGGAGGTGGTGTGGAGACTTCCACATTTCTGAACCCCGCTCTGAAGATTTATCTTTCAGACTACTCTGTAGCTAAGTAGATCCCTGATTGGTTTCTGATAATCCTCCTGCTTCACAGAAAATCCCAGGGAATCCGGCTTCTGCCAGCACAGAGAATCTAAGAGGTCCCATACAGTGCCTTCCCCAAATGGTTTGGGCTAACCATTCTAATGTCCACTTCGCACAGTGTTTAGATTTCCTAAAACTTTAGATTAGAAAGTTTCCTGGACATATTCCTTTCTGTTTAAAGCTCTAAGAGTAGTAGGAACACAAAAAGGCATTTGATAGCCCTTTCTAGCCAGAATATCTTTCTTTTTCTTTTACAGAAATGAAATACATAATCCATGTGCTAAGGTGGGGTGTTAAAAAAAAGCCAGAAGCATTGCAAGCATAGAAAGAAATAAAGAAAACCAACCTCCCTCCGCCCCACAAAACATAAACAACACACACCCATCCCTTTTTCATTACCTAGGATATATCCAGGGTCTGATTATGAGCATCATCACACAACTTCAATACACAGAAATGCATACGAATAAAGTTCAAGACTTAAGAGATGTACCAATATGCCCACAATTTTATAGTACACTCATGCTATTATAGCTCAGGGTTATTTTTTTCTTTACTTTTCATTTAAAGATTTCCGAAGAAATGCAAGTTTAAAACTACTTCTGAAATGCAGCAGGAGTATTTCAAGTCAGGTTGTTTTAAAAACAGTGATTTTTTGTTTGTTTTTAAAACAGTTGTTTACTACTCAGTCTAGCCTAAACACCCATAAAGACAGCAAAAATTTGCCTCCGTATGTGCTCCTATTAGTAATAATAAGGTCAATCTATTTAAGTATGACAAGCAGGCTTTGTACCTGCATCAGATTTTTTTTTTTTTTAGGATAGTAAAAAGATTATAAGCTTTAAAGAAAATTACTAGTTATAAAGACAAAGAAAGCATGCATAAAGGGAGAATGAAGACCACAAAGCAAATATGGACTGCATAAAGTGTAAAAACGGTGATGAAGAGAGATTGTATTTCTCTTCATTAAGCTTACGGTATTTTGCTTCAAGTCAGATATACCTGGCATCCTAACACACACAATGGTATGCCTGCTCTCCAATTATTTTTCATTCATGCAGGCTTTGTCTAACATTCCTACTAGAAATTTTTGATAATTCTGTGTGCATATGGGTACATATCTACATGGCATTCTGACATTAATGATTCATATTTCCTTTCTACTCCATCACCATTATCAAAAGCCAATTCATTGGTCTGGACTGCCTGAAGAATCTGCATCCTTATAACTTCTATTTTCGTCTTGCTGTCCTGGAGCATCTGCTGAGCTGTGGCAAGAAGTTTTCGATCCTATTAAAACAAACCAACAAACAAATTAAAATCACATACTCTTCAAGGAACAAAACACATTGAAAGCTTCAAAACCCACATGCTTTAGGAACAAGTACTAAGCCTATGTAATTCATTTGCTATAGCAGACCAATTTAAGTAACCACATTAGGATATTAGTAGAAATTAAGTTAGGACAGAGGCATATTCTGGTTTATTAAAGTCTATAAGCCACTCCCATGGAAAGTTTACCTGTTTAAAGCTGAATAAAGGAGGCATCACCTAGCGGGATTACATGTGTAGATCAATGTTTAGTAAGCTGATACTAAAGAAAGGGCATGATATTAAGTGCAATATACTTCCAACCTATGTAGAATGGCTCAAATTTACTGTGTGGTAAGAACTCTTCTAGCAGACAAGTTTGCTAGACTAAACCTGTATAAAAATCATTGTACTACACTTGAGCTGATTTTCAATTTTTAAATTAGAAATATCAAGTTATCTTACATGGCACATTATAAATAAGTCTGCAGTATGTTTTTTCTGAACAAATAAAATCTGAAGATTTTTTTTCCCATTAATAAATACACAGCACACAAGGGTTACTTCTTTAGCTATTTGCCCTGGTTTCGGCAGCAACTTAAAGTATAGTACTTTTCATATAAACAAACCAAGCTAATCAAGTTTTGTTTTCAAAAGCACTAATACAAGCAGTTTAGAAGATAATATTTCTGAAAACGAGCTTTCAGACTAACTGGTAACGCCATTTCATTTTCAGGAGTGCAGCCATCCATCCACACCTTTCTCAGGTATACCACTTTTTGTCCTCCAGCTACTGGAGATCTGACGTAAAATGGCTCATCAAATGGCTCTGGGATGTGGAACTGTGCATGTGCTTCTGTGCCTGCTGCATGGCTCGCTCTATGCGTTTCGGAAATCACCAGATAACTTAAAGGTGATCTGACTTGCAGTAAGAACAAAAAAAGGGTTATAAAAAAAATTAAGGTAGTCTATTTCTCCTGCCTGTGCAGTTCCAATCAATCACAGTAATTAATAGTAGACAGTGTAGATGAGTATCACACTTGTTATAGCCCAAAGGGTATTTTGGTTAACTCAATTTTGTAGCCACTCTATAACCTCATTAATAAGTTACTTTCCCATGGACATGGTTTATACTTATATTTTTAATTTTATAATGAAGTTATAAATTATTTAAGAAGTTAAAGAAATTCAATTCCTTTCCTTACCACAACCAAGACAAAGAATTGCAGTGTAGCACAGACACCCAGAGCTAGAAATACTGGCACCATGAAGTATACTGTGAGAAAAATCAGTATGCTGAGGAAAGAGAAATTTACCTTCCTAAAGCTCCTCTACGACCTTGTGCCTAATGTATTACTCAGGTGTTTTAACACTGCCCTATGTACTGCAGGGTAGATACATCAAGAATGTACTCATAAAAAGGCTTTGGCTGCACGGGAGAAATTGTGCCCTCTTTGCATACTATAGCCTCAGAACTCTTAATTTTTAGAATTAATCAGCATTTCAGAGGGATACCACTAGCTTTCATATTTTAAGATTCCGTGTTAGCTATCCAATTATTTAATGAGTACACTGAATTTCCTAAATAAACGCCTTCTCAAATACAAATGTCAACTTTTGAAATAACAACTGTCTACAGTGGTACATAGAATCTAAGTAACAGATTACAAGCAGCTCTGGAATCCTGTATTAAACCTTATCCATGCATCACTCTGATGTATAAATACGCTGTGTTTCTTTTGTCTCTATCTCCACTTTTATCTTATTTTTGATCTTGCTGCTCTTGATTGTCCGTCATATCCTCTTACGACAACGGATTTGCTTGTTCAGGGGCAACATCAGCCCTTCAATGTGTAGAATGGAGGTAATTCAGGATTATAAAGATATCCTTCTGTTTTCAAAAGGCAGAAAATCCCATCTTTGGAATCAAAATGGACGTATTATATACTCAGCAGCTCTTTTAGCGTTGGAGGCTGAATACAAAGTATTTCAAGGCATCTCCTGAGTATAGAAAGACTGACAGTGCCTGTATAACTGATCTTGAAAGCTGTTGTGGGATCGTGGAGAATCCACACAAGTCCAAGGAAAGATAATCAGTATCTCAGAAACACTTAAGTCTGAATAGGTTGAGCTGAATGTTACTGAAGCAAGTACAATAAATACAAGGGAAAACATTCCCATGAGATGATGGGTTTATTATTATGAACAGACTGCTTTTTCATTTTTAAGAAACAAATGACGACTTCCCTCCATTAAATTTAGGTCTGAAAATAACACAACAAATCTGAAATTAGATCATATAGTACACGGACAAAGGTCACAAAAGAGTTTAGTATGTTTTAAAAAGGGTCTTGTGACTACTTCTTAAAGAGCTACTGGGTTACCAGGGTTGGATTTAAACTTGGAATTTTCTGCCCCTTTTGCCCACCTCACCCAGACACTTGAGTTGTTTCAAGCTCTGCTTTTTAAAAGGTAATCACCATGCTCAAACCTAGTTTAAACCTTCCAAATTAACTCGCTACTGAGTATTAAGAACATAAGAGAATGAATACGCACCATTTCCATCCCGTTTGTTGAAGCAGCTGGCAATGCTTTTGTGTTTTCCAGCTTGCTCTCCCCAGCCCAGACACTATATACACCCCATCTGGTAGGCTGATTTAAGCATTTACCAACTACAAAATTGATGATTGAATCTTGTATTTAATTACATACCTAGACCTACAGCAAGCCAGACTTTATCCTTTCTACCTAGTTTGATCAAAGCCTGCTAACAATGTCTAATATCATAGCCTGAGCGTTTAGTTAAGTTTTTTCAGGCTCTTACAATGTTATTTACTGAGGGTTTATTAGGAACATAACTCACGTATGTCTTTTGATCCATTTGGGTCAGCTGATTATTATTTTTAAGTGTACCTGACGTTAAGTACATGGCCCCAGAGGATTTAGACTCTAGAGTTTCCAGAAGCTGAGGGACTGTAGTGCATGGACAGCATTCCCAGGCACTTAGTCATAAGGTGCACTCCAGATATTTCTTCCATCTGCCCCAGGCTAGTAGGTTACAGTTCACTTTCAGATAAGGCTACCAAAGTACCAGCTGGTTCAACAGAAGTGCTGCTGGGACAGTGAGCTACATAGCACCTATGGTCCATCAGGTCTACACTCATTTTTCTGGGAGCGAGTAGCATTCACTGTAATTTTTTCAAGGTATGAGTCAGTCGTACAGCAGAGAGATAGAAAGCAATCTGCCCCTCCACCGGTCCCTAGCAGAAATTCACTCAGAAACATGAAGTTCCCTTCCAGCAGTTCCTGGTAAACATCAGTCATAAGAGTACCAATGCAATTCACAGATGTCTACTCTTCAAGTCAAAACACCCCATTTTAATAAGTTCACTGACCTAGTTAAGTGTTGGCTTAGTTCAGCACTTAAAATATTTCAATTGTATTTACTGTTGTGTGGACACAGAAACATCTAACCAAGCCACTACACACTATTTGTTAGATCTATGCTTGTGTTTACCCATAGTTTGGAAATAAATCTCCTTAATGCTTTAGTAAAAGTAAATGGAAAGAACAAGTAATGAGTAGCTAGTGAAAGGTGAAGGGGCTGGTAAGTAGAGGATCTCTCCCCCACCACCCACCCCTTTTTTTTCTTCTTATTTGAGACCTGTGACTCCCTTATAAAATATGTTGGGGTTTCTGTTTGTTTCTGGGTGGTCATGTCCACCACCCCCTGCCTCGTCCCCCCTATTTAAAAGGTTTGGCTTGTCTTTCAGTTGAGTTACAGGATTCTTGGGTATGGTGGATTTTATTACATAGTTAGGACTACTTAATAAGTCAACCCATTCAGGGGTTAGCAAACACCTCCCCCTCCTTGGAGGACTTCCGGGGCTATCAAGAGAGTGAGTGCAAGTGAGCATGTGTTTTAAAATTCAGATCTAGAAATAAGCATGGCTTTATTTTTCATTTCAGTTTGATACTACCTCTAAAATACCACACTTCTGTAAAATAAAAGTATTTTTGTATTTTATGTGCATGTGTACTAATGCAGATTATAACAACTTGTATCAGAATACTATACACATCTTATTCACACAAATATTTAGTACAAATCTTTTTACTGCAAACTACAACTAAATGACCATTTCAGATGCATACTTTAAACTAATGGAATTTTTTTTTTTTTTTAGCAGAGCTAGGGAAAGCATTAGATACCAGTCAGTGTCATACCAAGCTTTGCTGCTACGTGAATCGCACATGATCAAAGATTACTAGATGTACTAAATTTAGTAAGCCGGATTTGTTATTTAGGTTGAACTGCGTGTGGACAAATTGATAAAACAACCTCTTGAGTGGATATCAAACCGCAACAAAAAACAGTACAGTAATTTGTAGTAGATTTGACATAACTATTTAACAAAAATATACCCCAAACTAAAAGTTACTGAAATTGCATACTGTTTATACACTGTACATTCATACCACAGCAGTATGAAAAATCTACAGTCATGTTCTTTAAGCATTCCAAAGTCTTACCTTTGAAGAGCCATTTGAGTACATCTGTATCATATTTTCTGCTCCCTGCTTTACCTTCAGTTCTATATCCAATTGCTTCTTTAAGGCCATCAGTCTGTTGTTAGTAGAAAAACGAGGATCGCTATTTGGAGTATCGGGAGTCCTAGGACAATCTGTGAATTAAAGGTAAGATGTAGTATGTGCAGGAAAAGAAAAAGAAAAAAAGAAAAAAAGAAAAAACCTCAAACCTCACAAAAACCAAACCCCAAACCCCTCCCCACAAAACAGCCTAAACTCTATTCTATTAAGTTATAGATTAAACAAAGCTGGAACATCACACTCCAGTATTAAGACTGACCCTCCCGTCCAGAGCTACTTTGCAACAGCACTGCAAATGCGCCTTAACATGAAAAGCCTCACGAAAGCCTAGTGACTCCTACACGTGTCCTAATTCACATGAATCACTTCCAGGAGTGGTAGACCTAGCTGCAAACCTGCCTATTCTATTTTCGCTTCAAAGGAGATTTATTTCATCTGGAATGTCTTGAGTCAATTAAAAATGCAACTTCTCATTAAGCTTTTTTACACTCCTGATTATAAATCTAAATGTTTTAAAAACAAACTTGGACAATAATATTCAGTACCACTGAGCACGGTCTAAACACAGATACTAAGCAGTTCCTCGCTGATTCTAGCGTGAGTGTTGCAAACACCATTTATGTCAAAATTAAGAATAGATAAAACGAGCCTTTTCCTTAGTAGTTAGGTGAAACAGTTTTTGCTTTGGAATCATAACAGAATCCTGGGATTATCGGATATATAGGCAGACATGTTATTGAACAACTGATCTGTGGGAAGGATAAAGCTTTTTCATTTCACAATATTACTGTGTTTAGATCTCCATTTTACTAGATTAATTGAATGGAATACAAGTTAGTTTTATCAATCAAATTGTATAGCCATACTCCTTAACTTTCCTATCCTCCTCCAGTACAGTCTATTAATCACTGATTGGTATTTCAGCTTCTGCAACATGAACTGTTAACGAAATCAAAGCAAGCGGCCACTGGACTATTTCCTAGTACTTAACTATGTCCAGCGCAACTGTCCTTTTAGCTAACTATCTTCCCTAACAGTTCCAACAGCTTCTCTTTCAAACTTTTTGTAAAAGAGCATAAATTACATCCACTGTAGTAGGTTTTTTGTGGTTGATTTCTTCTACCCTAACAACTGAGAAAATACCTTCACTATGGGTAAATGACACTAGTTGTCTCTTCGAAGGTATTTACCCAATACCACCAATACAGTCTTTTTTTCCAATTTTAATTATAATCTTCCTTGAATTAAAACTAAGATGATGGATCAAGTTCCTGAAATCCTCAAGTATTAGAAAACACAGGCATTGCACTAGTAACTTACAAATTATTAATTATGAGGTGTCATGGGGAGGAGATGCCTTATCTGACATTTCATATTTCTTCTGTAAAAGCTTCCGATAACTAGTTTTGCAGACTTAACACGTTTACTTTCAAGTCTGCTGTGTAATTTCCTCCTAAATGGCCATCTTTGCTGAGGCTACACGCAGATTTCATGTAAGGAGAAGTTTTAATTTCCTCTGCTGCTAATTCACTCTTCACTTCAAGCCACTTCAAGACTCTTAACTGCATCCTCCTCACTCCTTAAGGGTAGTACAGAAAATACCAGATGTTAAAAAAAATAAAATTAAATCTGTATTTCTCCTCATCTGTTTTGTCGTTCACTCTCTCCTCGATGTTTTGGCTTGGTTTCTCTGTGGAACTGCACTTGAACAGCTTACCTTAAATCTGTTATTAATAAAACCAAGATTAACAACATACTTTCCTCTCACTTACGAATTCACATTCAACTAATCGTCACCTAATAATCTATTCAAAATTAGAACAAATGTAAAATTTGAAAGTCACAGTGTCAAGTCTCCTTGTAAAGTAGATTAATCGTATAAATGAATATTTATCCACTTTAGATTTACGATGCAGGCCTCTACCACTTAAAGATCCCAGGCCTCTGATGATCCCTGGGAAGACTGTGGGGCTCCTGCAGTCTGTTTTCACAGCTTTTAAAGATGCATACAAGCAGCCTTCCCTTGCATTAAAACAAACTCAAGTTACAAGTCAAGGACTAATTAGAGATACCACGGTTCAGGTTGCCCAGGCAGCTGTTATTATCTCTCTTTGCGTGTCTGCACTGTGTAGGTGGAACCACATCACTTACCTGGGTCATCTCGTGTTAGTCTGCACTTGTGGACCTAAACTACTCTCTACCATTTAGTTTAAATGGTTCTACTATATGCTTTGTTAGTAACCAGCAGCAAAGGAAACTTTTCTGCAGCATGGACTAATTGCTAGGAAGAAATACTTTTTTGCCTTCAGGCATAATAGTTGCTCACTAAACCCCCAAACACGGCACAATCTTAACAAAGATTTATTTTTTATTTTGTAAAGAAAAAAAACCTCAAACAGTTTACCAACAGCTTGTCAGAAATGGCTTCCAAGTGACTCCTCCCCTCCCCCCCCCCCCCAAATTACAATTCAGTAAGTAGCCTGAGGCAGCTTCTTAAAGAACTCAGATTAAAGTTTTAAATCAGCTAGACAAACTGGTCCTATTATGGAAAGCGTTGACAATCTTAGCAGCAGCACTACAAGCTACATCTACATTAGCTGTTTCGCTCTCTCTTTGTAATGTCTACTGAGGTTGTAATTACTTTGGTATGGCTAGTTATCTCTGATCTATTTGTGTAACACACTTTACAGATGGGCTCAAATCTCATCTGGAGACTTTTAGTCATTTTCATAATACAAATAAGTAATAAATTAATCCAGATAATTGCAATCATGGGGATTTATGTATATGCTTAAAGTTAAACAAGAGTTAAGTACTCATACCAAATTGGTATTTCCCTCAAGTAAGTAAGTAGGGACTGGGGAAAATAAGAGATTCTCCAGTTTGTCACATTTGTTGGTCAGTAAGAACAGTACAGACTTGTCATTTTGGATGCATTCAAGTCCACCTTTGCATAGGAAGCAAGAGCTTTGCTGGGGTACAGATTAGTGCCCCTAGGCATTTTTCTTCTTGACAGTGAATATCCAGTGAAGTAACAGATGTATTTCAAGTGAACTTGACTTCATTTCAAGTAACTAGAATGTTATTTTTGCTGAACAACTGTGAATGCTGTTGCTTAACAGAGTTTTGTGCAGAGTTAGCACACATCCAGGCTGCTGGAAGAGCTACAGTATTGCTTCCCCAGCACCTGCAATATCCTGTTTTCATGTAAACACACTCTTAAGACTTAAAATAAGTTAATAGTGATGGTTTAACTATTTTTTAAAATGTCTGGATTGCATCAGGACAATGGCAGTTTTCAGTCTGAAATGCTTATCTTAACCGTGATCTTTGCTCTTCTGAAAACTGTTCCTGTTTGAGTCTTTGCATAGCGCTCACCTGCAAATATTTCTTGCTTCTAAATTGCCTTTTATCGGTGCTCCTGTATGTTAGATTTGTTAGTGACACAACTCTACTCTTCTGAGACTGCTGCTCATTCTTTGGGGACTCTTCCCCAGATGCTAGGTATGGTATTTCTTCAGTAAGCTCAGTATGAAATCTACGATCCCACGTAACTTTCTGAATTTGGGTTCCCAGATGGTACTGCAGCATGCTGCTAAACTGCGCTATTAGCAGCAAGTGTCCTTTGGTAAACCAGTTAATTTTAATCTTATTTGCGACTATTTAATTGCAGTTAGCCTCATCAGTGTTATACCCCAACCAAAATACCTGTGATGCATGTTTAGGCATTGCTGGAGGTGGGGGGTAGAAAGAGGCATCATCAGGCTTTTCTCAGGGAGCCAGATGGTTGCATCAGCACTTCAAATAAGCCATCAGTAAGTCCAAGGCAGCAGTGGACGTTCTGCACTCAGAGAACATCCAGTACTGACCTCCCGGAAACATTTGGAGTTCAACTGCATTTCAATTCAGTAATGGCTAACTTTAATAATTAAACAAGTGAAAGGAGATTGTTTCAAATTGCTTTGATAATGTTGTTCTACATTAAGGTTCCCAAAAGTTACCATAGAATTCCTATGCATATGGGCCTCGTAGGTGGAGTCTGCTGTCTCAAAAGTCACTGCCTCTACTAATTTGGTTGCTACCTCTACCCCTTCCAGTAATCTGTTTTACATGGACACTGTGGTGTCTGACAGATTAACCTAGCCATTTATAGGGACAAAGAAATCCCCCAAACAGTCTAACTTCCCTGCCAGCTAGTCATATTCTTAAGTAAAATAAATTTTCTTTGTGACCCCTACAGCCAAACCTAGTGTAAAGTAGATAGCTTCGAAGTTAGGAGAATGCAAGAGGTGTGAACTTGTCTTTTTGGTTTCATGTTCTCCACGTTTTATCCAGTCTCCTCAATTCCCTCACTTTTCTGTCATCTCCCTATCCACCTTTACTTCAGCTCTATGGAACAGATTAATTCTGCAATTTATATATATCCTACCTATCAACTATATGCCTAATTAAATGGGTCATTTGCTCTAAGTAAACTATTTCAATCTTACACCTTGCAGAGTCACATTAAAAACCAATCTCTACTGCTACTTTTTAGACACATGAAAAGCATGTATCTGTGCTACTATATAGAAAAGTATGTTTTTAAGAGAAAATTCCTCCATCTCCAAGACTGAAGTAATCAGCCCATGTTACACATTAAAAGAAATCACTCAGATTTTCAGTAATAACGGTCACTAAGCTTGTCCTACGCATTTTATACTGCTGCATTCTGCTTTACTTTTAAGTGCTGAACCTTCAAATTTTAAAACTGTGTCTCAGTATGACTAATACACTGCATGATAAGGGCAGACCTTGGTACAAAGTCCCATTTCTAAAACAAATCTAGATTCACCAGCAATTCCATAATGTAAAGTAAACCTACATTATGCCAAAACTTGTTTCCAAGTCATACATCCACCGCCAAGTCTACCCTCACATTCATTAATATAGCTTTTTTGCAAACTGTACTTTTTGGTTAGGGTTTAATACCAATTCTTCAAATAGTTCTGCAAATGATTTTTTATGACATTCGGACACAGAAAGCTTTCAGTTCTATGCAAACTACCATCAAAACATCTTAACTTGATAAATATTATGAAAACACATTTTTCTACAGTAGATTCATTAACACTATTAAACATATAGTTTATACATTAACATGTATTGATTACACTATGCTGATTACAAAGAAGTTACTTTTTTAATGAACCACTGTTTTGTAGTGTAACGTAAGTTACTGCTTGATACCATAAGCAGCAGTAAGTCACAACAGCTTGCATAGCACTTTTCAGTTCTAAATCTGGAGCACTTTACAAATATATGTTCACACCCACTTCTCAGATACAGGAACAAGGAAAGACTAAATGACTGTTCCAAGTTACTGCAATGACCTTTCAACCAGTCAACAGAAACAGTCCAAAAACCTTTTCAGAGTTCAGGCCTGACAGGTCAAAGGGATCATCATCTTACATGCAATGGTTCTGTCTTATTTCTCAATCGATCTCAGTCCTGACTTTGCTACCTAGAACATGCAAAAACCTACACAATATACTCTAGAAGACAGAAAGATAGATATGGCCACCCCTGAAAAGTACTGAAGTACATAAAGGGAACACAGACCTTGACTCCACAGCTCTTGAACCCTCTTTACCTTATTTTCACCATTCATGGTCTGTACAGTCTGAAGATTTCCCATGTATTTCCTTCTCTCTTTTAAATCATTTGTCACTAACTGACCAGAAGAAGGTCAAACATGAGCTACAGTGAGAAGCTGTAACTTAGAAAAAAGCTAACCTCTAGAAATAACGCACTTATTCAGGGAGCTCCAGTAAACGGTTATTAAATTCACTGTTGATCCTGAGCAAAAGCAAGAATTCCCAAACTGAGATACCTGTGGCCTCTCCACAGACCTATCTTTTGTCAGATGGCAGTGGTCTTCAGGGCTATGTGTCCATGTATTTGCTGAATATTATGTGTACATATACATAGCTATTTAACACACATATACACAGAAACACCCACACAGTCGCCATGCCGTAAGTTTCATATTCTCAATCTTGTTTTGCAAAGGCCATGCTCACTAATACCTTAAGTCAAACCTAAGACTTCAGTAGTAAAAATCAGAGTATCACCTAGATGACTTGCACCCATTAGTCTCAAGACAGACAGCATGTTTATTGATAGTGCTCCCCCTCCATGAATTGGTGACCACAGATAAGGAAGGAGACAGACAGTTAAATTACAAGGCAAAGAGTATAAAAGACTCAAGCATTTCAATTTTGGAGGGTGGGTGCTTATAGATCTTTGATCTAAAAAGAGATGTTAAAAGAACTAAAGACTACTTTTTTCCCCCAGAAGGTTATGCAATATATTTTATTAAAATGGGTCTTATATAGGAATACCTGATTTGATACTATACAAAGAACATAACAATCTCAACAGAATTATTAAGATTTTTCTTGCATATTTCAATAATTAAGTAAGACTGTAAAAGCTATCTACAAATAACACTTTGAATGGAGGAATTAAAGTGAAAAACATAGTACTAAGAAGTTTAGCATGCATCAAAAGCAAGGAGGAGGACATGTTTATCAACCTTGTTCTTTTATCCCTTGAGCCTTTCATGGAAGTCTCTGGTATTTGAACACGAGGTGAGATGAACCTGACTGCTAACAGTTATCCACAAATGCACCCGGCACTGCTGGCCTTTTCAGGAGTATACTAAGGATCTGAACAACATAATTCAGATCTTTGTATTCACACCATCTCTTTAGAACTAGTAAATGCTTTCTCAGGGTCTACTGCACTTCCCGAGTCACACGCAAAGACAATATTGCTCATTAACTCATTGTGATATTTGAAATGCTACATTGGAAAGGGGCATTCCAACAAGAGCGTTCTGCGTCATCCACTTTATAAGTTTTGCTACTAGATGAACTTAAACTTATATCAGATTTTTTATATTCACTCCATACACAGTCTGTATAGAATTATTTTTCTGTTCCATTCTTTCCTTTAAGAGCCACACTACTGTCAACATTGAAGTAGATTTTCACGAACCTTAGCCGATATGGAACAGAATGCTTCATGCAGACTAAAACCCAATGGGTATCTATGAAGCATACATTATTGTACTCATTCCCATTTCATGCTACAGCAACTACTCTGCCTCATTAGTTCTAGTAGTGCTCACCCTCTGCCCCTTGTATGTTACCAAGCAAAAAAAAGCAGAGAATAGAGAAAATGCTGTGCAGACCATCATGGACACTTCAACAATCTTGCAGCATGTCACAGGGCCAGACAATATGAGTTCCTGATACCATCTGCCAATATTTTCCTGAATTCTCACTGTAACCAACCTTTCTTCACAAGGATGATGCGGTCATTTTATTCTACTGCCCAAGCTTCTTAAGGCTTGGCAATAACTTCAAACACACCTTTGATGGCTTGTGCACATCTATTAACTTTTTGCCAAAAAGAATCTGTGCAATGTGACATCATGAGGCTGGCAATACCTCCAGAGTAATTTGACAAAGCTGAAAAAGGACTGTTTACTTTCACAACATTCCATCTTAAAATACCAACCCTTGTATTTTTTAAAAATATATTCTAAATAAGTATTGCGTCACTGCCATGCCACAGAAAATACTAATTAAAGCCATTAATTACAACCATTCTGTGAAAACAATTCCAAATTGTCTTTAAAATGGTAGTTTCATTGTGGAAAAGCCAGAGAAGACTTAACAAATCGTTCCCACATTAAGAAACATTTGATAAGTTAGTCAAAGTGGCATAACACAGCTTTTAAATTTAAATTAGATTTAAGTTTAAAAAAACCACAGAACTTTTAAGTAGAGATGTTATAATTTTTCCCTCCATAGAATAAAAAAGGTGTACTAACATTCATGCCTACACTCAGAAAATGTCACTGGAAGGCCTACTGAAATTTGCTTTTACACAGTGAAAAGTTATTAGGAGATATTATGGTGATCGAGAAAATATTAAAATATAGTAATAGCTGAAAGTGAAGAACTGGTACATGTTAAGTTGGTCTTTAGACCATGATCAAACAGTCTCTGAAATACAATGCTCCCCAGAAAACAATTTAGAACTCAAAACAGCAGGACACTTGTGATCCAAAACAAATAGGCATAAATAAGTAACAAACTGCCAGAATGAGCAGGATTTGCTCATTCCCAGAGCAATTTTTTCAAGTGAAATGGGACACAGCTTATCTAAGCTAAGAAGAAAAACTGATTTCACAATAACATATGGTACCTGCAACGTCTTCTGGATCTGTTACAACAATGTGTGCATTTAACTCCTGTAACTTATGATGCAAGTCTTCTAACTTCTTATTCGATTTTTTCAAAATGTTGTCCACATATGCCAAGTTCTTTTTATCCGTTGTGACCTTCCTGAGGTTCTCTGCTCCCTCCTTGATTTTAAGCTCCTTCCTTATTTCCCGCTTGATTTGGTCCTTTATTTCATCCAGCTTCTGCTGTACCATTGTATCTGAAAAGTCCAACTTTTGGCCAGTGCTCACATTCTCAGCGGCTAGAAGACTTTTGGCATCCCCCTAGAAAGAAAAACAGTAATGTAACTACCAAGAAAGTTTGTTTCTTGACAACGCATGCTGCACACTTAAAATGCCTAGGCTTTAGGCCTCTCTTTATTAAACAATCACTTTGTAAGACCATTTACTAACCATGGGCCTACACTAATGTTGCCCTAAAGCAACAATCTCACAAGACATTACATGTTAACTGGAGTTAGATTTTACAACAGATTTATTTTAAATTTAGTGACGTCTTTACTGTGCCTATTTTTAACACCAAGAGATTTAAATACTTCTGGATTTGTCATGGCTGCTTGCCTGGCAGTTATATGCCTCAGAGCTAATGACTCACATTTGTAATTTTCTAGATTTAATTGTGTGTTTTAATAGACCAAATGGATAGAGGAAATAAGAGTAACTTCCAACAATTATTATCTGTGATGAATTTTTATACTTTCATTAGAATAAATTCCTTTTAAAGATTGAAAAGAGTATGTTAAGAAAAACCTTACTGATGTTTGCAAATGTTTAAAGAAGCACTGGCATCTTTATAAAGATTTGTCAAGATGTTACTGGAAATCTGCTAGATATTTTTTTTTTTAAATCCCTCAAGTAAAAATAAAATAATCTTACTTTCTTGTGCAGGCAAGCTAGGCTGAAATGAAATTAAAAAAACAACAACAAAAAGTTGCATTGATGAATGGGAGTTGGTGTAGTAAGGGAGCAGGGGACAAAAAGAATCTTCAGACCATCAGTACATATGAGGTCATGCTTGTGCTTAGTGTATGCTTACGTATCATTGAGGAAGTAACTGTACAAAGGGCATGTTACAGAACCTACATCAATAAAGTACAATCAATTACATATGTAATAACACTTCTTTTGTCTTATACAAGGACCCTGTACCATGAGTATACACTAGGTCCTACCCAAGAAGTCTTAGCTAAAGCTAAGTGAGTGAAGACTGAATAAGGGCTCTCCTAAACTTAGAATCTGATCCAGTCATAATTCAGGATGTATTTAGTATATGTGTGGCCTGATCTTTATGTAGCTACCTAAAAGACCAAAATTCCAGTAAATTTTCTTAAACACAATGAAGAAGTTGCCCAGACTTCTGAAATATCTGAGTGGACAGTAAGGTATTTGAAGGGGTGATTAAAAATCAGGAAGTTTTGGGTATAATCCTAGTTGTCATCACTATCTGCTGTTGGAAACTCCAACAGCACAGCAGAAGAAAACATTCAGGAAGGAGTTCAAGTAGCACAGCATTGGGCTAATAAACTGTAAAAATGTCCCAGAACACATGATCTCTAGATATAGTCCACAGTTTGTTTTCGGAAGAATTTGGGGAAAAAAGGATCATGACAGTTGGAGCTGGGCCATACCTGTAACAGATAATGCTGGTCAAACTATTTCAATCTGTGTACGTTCCAGTGATTGTGCCTTCTGTAAGCAAGATCCAATCCATCAGTCAGTCCTCAGCTCTAATTTTACCTGTTTACTAAGTCATCTTTAAACCCCTCTTATTAAAACATTTATATCCATAGCTTCAGCTTTTAATACAAAAAGTTAGCAACTCAAAGATTCTTAAGTATTAAAAGTAGTCAGAATCACCATCTTGCCACAGAATTTGTCTGTTGTTGAAAAAGACAACAAACAAGCCATTTACAAGTGACAAACCAAGTAGGAAACGAAAGGGGGTGGGTGGGTGGGAAGGCAAATTTATACTTAGAGTGCACTTGTGGCTCCTGTAAGTACATTTCTGTTAGTGTAGATTAAAATAAATAATTTATTATGCATATATAGAGAGGCTATTAATAGTTGCACTGGGAAATACAGGACATTGTTTCCATATACAGACATATAAAAAGAATCAACTTTTTTAAAAGAATGATCAATAATGATGAACAACTAGTACAAAGGTTCATATCCATAACGGAGACCAACCACCATGTGTTGAGGGCTTTAAGATACAACTGAAACTGAAAATAAGCTCATATAGTAACTGTATAGCAAACTGTTCAGGTAATAAGTATATATAAATTAGACCCAGATCTTTGATTTCCCTGTTTGTCTAACAAATCTAGGAAGTAGAAAATGAGCCTCAAGATTAGTATACTAATACTTAGCCTTTAAAAAGAGATCAAACCAGTTTTTGTAAATAAAAAGTGTATTTTTTAAACCATAATCCTTCGCATTTGTTCTGCAAGCTTCCTAGAAATAAACTCATCATCTACCTCCTTCAAAGCATGACATTACTAAGTTTACAGGAGAAAGACAAGTAGTGTTAAAAACCCCACAAAACTCAACAAAACAACCCCCCAGCCAACCCCAAAAGCAAAAGGAAACCTTTATTCCTTATTCCAATAGCACCTGAAGTACACTAAAATTATGCCAAGAAGGTACACTTCTCAAACAGAACAATGTAATTAAAATATAAATAATTCAGAAATATTCTTACTAGGGTTTCCCAAAGAGACTTCAGTTAATTGTTTATCTATTGAACAATAACGTATTTTATTACAGGGGAGGTTTTTATTCCTCTACTAACCCTACATCCCACCTGTTAAAGGGATGTTATATTCTTCCATAAACAGGTTTTTGGAGCCCTTGCTCCACATATACAGTCTCTTAACAAGTCTTCAATTAAATTAAATCTCCATGATCATTAGTAATTTGCATTCCAAATTTCTAGTAATTAAGTTCCAGTTCTACTCAGCAGCATCTTTGTCCCTGGACTTAAGAGTTTCAGGATATAGAATCGTTGTCTTCAATCTGCTTCTGCGGCAGCTAAGAGTACAGCAGTGCTGATTCTAATGCGGGAAGCTGGCCACATTGCCTATGAATTTAAGCATTCATCTTTAAATCCCTCCAAAAGCCACAGATGATACTCCTTCTGTCTCTCTTGTCATCCAGAGTTAATTATACTTCTGAACTAAAAGTACCCTGTCACCTAGTTGCCTAGATGTGTCACCTGGCACAAAGGTCACTGTGAAATAAACAGTCTTCCAAGGAGGCAACTGTGCACGCAGTGACCCTGAAGGTTGCTCCCAAAGCAGAGCCAGAGCGTGTTCTGCAAGTGAAGTTGCTCTGCTCCTGCGCTGACACGTTTTGCTGCTGGGATGCAACAAAGGTTTGAGACAGATCCTCATGCCGGAGAACTGAGCTGCCGCAGCAACGTTCCATTTTAAAATGGAGATAATGCCAAGACTGACACAACTGGACAGAATGTACAACAGTTGAGTAAGAGAAGTATGTTTCTTTAAGAAAAATCACCTCCCAAAACGCCAAACTCATACTCTGCTTTCAAACTGAGAAGCGACTTAAAACCACAGGATATTCCAGATTTATTCAATGACAACCTGTTACGAGTCTCTTGTTAGAGCTGAATATTCTTTCAAAAAATGCTTTTCCCCATTTGGATGAACTCCCTCCCAGGTTGAGCCTCACGTCCACTAGGATGTAGGTGTTCTCTCCCCTCAACGTGAAAATTAAGTATGTAAATAGAAACAACAGCTGGAGGCAGGGGCCAGGTCCTTTGCTTTGCACTGCTCAAGTGGGCAGGGTGCAAAGACAGAAGAAATCATTCACATTCTCTATGCCAAGAAACCATCAATGGATTTTGCACAACCACTTCCTTCACTCTCCCTCCCAGAATCATTTAACATGAAGTATCTTAAGAGTGGAAATGCTCCAAAGCTGATAATGACTAAACCACTCTTGCTGGTAAAACAGAGAATAGGCCTCCCTGCTTTAGAATCGAAGACAAAAGAACGGGCAGCCAGGTACCGATTCTCAGTTTCTTTTTTAACTCTGGTAGTGTTTTGACTATTGGGTAAAAGACAGTAGGTCATCTTTCTTGGGTGGTCCCAGGACCAGACCACTTGGCATAGCATCCTCCTTCTTGTGTGCCACAGCCGACTGCGGTGACCTAGTTCTGTGCCCCACAGCAGCAAAGGGCAGCGGGAGCCGGTGCTGCTCCTAACAACCTGCTTCTGGGCTGCAGGGGAAGCAGTTCGAGGCAGTGGTGCGTACTTGTTGTGTGATGGGAAAAACACATGTTTATGAGCCAGGCTGCAGATTTCTGAAACATCTCAGTATGTAATGAAACTGAAGCTGTGTTTACTACAATAAACTCTGAAGGACCACAAATTAGATATTACTGCTAAAAAAAAAAAAGAAAAAAAAAAAAAAAAAGAAGGAACTCATAGCTTTCCTGCTGCAATGGCCTAATGACTCAACCTCACTTAGATTGCTGGCTCAAAGACTATCTATTTACAGAAATGAATTCAAGATGCCAGCCTTCAATTTCTGTACTCTTGGGAAATATTTTAAGTACAGTTGCTGAAAATAATGGGTAGTGGTCTGAGCATGTCTTTTAATAATACACAGAGTCTATTCTGGCTGATGTGGTGAAAGAGAGCAGTAATGTTGTTTATGAAAACCCATGGGAGTCCCACACTTTTTCCCCAGGTCAATTCTGAGCCAAATAATCAGTGAAGCAGGTGCCTTGCCAAACTGCACTTACCAACCAAACTCCCATTGAAGAATAAAATGTCTAAATTGCTGAATGACGGAAATGGTACTGCTGACAGAAGAGAGTACCATAAAGTTGGAAATACCAGAGGATCTGCTTAAGTTGTGTAAACTGAATGACTTCCAATTCAAAGTGAGATTATCAAATTGCCACCTCTTAGAAGAAAAAAGATAATGCTAAAATCCTGGGCATTATTAATAACTCCAAAAGAACTTGCTTGTAAGAGCACAGTACAGCTGCACTGTGTATTCACCATAGAGAACACCGAGTAGGGCAAGAATACAGATTACTGACTTCTGGTAGGAATTGTTACAGAAAGGTAAGCGGGCCCTGAACTACAGCGTGCTTAACAGCTGACGAGCACTCATGCAAAATATTATTTACACTTCACATTGATGTGCTACTAGCACACAGTCAACGTCCCTTTAGAAAAAAGACCATATCAAAACTCACAGTAAAACTTGTCTATTTTTTCCTAAAACTATTAGCATTCACTTTTATATGCTCTTGAATTTTAGTAACCATTTCAATAGACTACAACAGACAATTAATACAGTAAGAAAACCTGTTCGACAAGTATAGTAAAAAATGCTTCGTTATTAAATAGAAACATACTCATTTCAAACATAAAAATAGGATTTTCATCTTATGTATGATTAAAAAATTACCATAATCCAGAAAGACTAAATGTTTATTAATTTTTCATTTCATTTTGAAGAACTAGAAGTACAGATTTGGAACTATTATTTTTCTTAGTATAATTTTCTGAATAATCTTTCACGGAGAAAAAAGCAAAAAAATTCCAGTTGTTTTTCTGAGCTAACTGCCAAGGTCCCTGAAGCTCTCTACAGTAATTCCTGAAACCAGAGTAGTCTTTGATTTTAAGAACAATGTTAATCAATTGCAAACTTCCCTTCCCCCCGAAGTCATTCATAAAACCAGATGTGACGGCTTGTCTGGATTACTGGAACTACATGGACTATTTCCTCCTGCCCAGAAGCAAATGTGATTGTGGTCAAGATCTCAGCACTCACCCAACATCAAGAACAACAAAAAAACCACCCGAACCTTGGAGGCTTAATAGATTTTGGCATTAGTTTGCTGTGCTAACATGTCACAAATCAGGATTTAAATTTAATCTAAGTCACAGCTTTCTGCTTTGTAACAAAAGGCTGTTTAAAGCACAAATATCCATACTGTATTGCATTATACATGGATGAATTCAAGTAGGACACCGACTAAATGGGGTTCAATTCCTGTGCAAAAAACAGTGAGTGCCGGGCTGCATCTGTAAGAGATTAAATGGACAAAAAAAACCCCAAACAAACAAAAAAGCAAGCATTCCTTAAAACAGGGATGTCCATCCTACAGTCCTCAGTCAGCTGGTCCCCTCTGCCCCTCTCTCCCCGTTTCAGCTGTTTCCCTGATGAATGCTTCAGGAGGAATGTTTGCTTTTAGTCACAAGATAGCTGCTGGGCTGCAGCGCTTCCTACAGCACCTGTATGAAAAGCTGTGTGGCCTGGATGAGGCAGGCCACAGATTGCACCTAAACAGGTAATAAAATTCCCCAGAGATACCTTGCCAACATCTAGGTTTCCAGCCACAAACAATCCCTGATTAGGCCAGCATTTACCAATGCAAAGAGCATGCTTCCCAAAGGTGCTCCAAACAGCAGCACAGGCTTGCTTACAGAACTGGAAATTGTGACGATGCAGCGTTGTACCAACATTGATTACAGAAAAGGGTGTAAAGTGAGATTTCCTCACCATGGAAGGGAAGGAAAACTTTTAAAGAAATGCTGCCTTCAGCTACTTCTCATTGCAGTAGCTTCTAATGGTTTTATGCTAGGAGAAGGACCTGCAAGGAGGCTTGCAAAAAATTATGACATTAAAAGAAAAAACCCACACTCACTTTTCTCATGATTGCAAGGACCCAACAGAGGCTATGGCACAACACAAGCAAAGAGCACCTGAATCTGAGATCAGCAATGGCTACAGTATCCAAGAAGTGTGACTAGCTATTCTGGCAACAGGCTTGGTACAGACATTTCAGCAGTTTCCAGACTTTTTATCTGTAACTTCAAGTTCCTACTCCCAGCCAAAAAATTCAAATAGACCCCAGCACTGTTGAAAAAAACCCTTACCCTCTCTGGTTTCAGAAGTGCAAAAGAAACACCACAAATCCCTGTTGGGATGAATGGGGACTGCTGTCACAACTTTTATTTACATGTGTCCAGGAACAAGATCAGCATATGACTTTATTCCTGTAACACCACCACTCCTCCATACTCTGAGACCTTGCTGTCTCAAGTTTTAATTTAGCTTCTCATTTTTAAGTGTGTATGAAGTACCAGTAATTATCAGTGGTGCTACAGTAGTTGACTTAGTATAACAAGAAAAAGCAGCAGAATACATACTCAGAAAACCGCATTTCACGCAATTAGTATGGTTTTAAGGAGACCACACACAGCAGCAGAAGCCCTATTAAACGCCAAAAATACAAATGAGCTCTTTCAAGATACAGGGAAAAAGATTTTATGAACTGTTAATACCATACGGCAAGTTTCTCCAATAAAGAAGTATCATAGAATTGTCCAAAGATGACTGAATTAATTCCACCTAAGATTCAGCCTCACCTAGAAGCACTGAAATGATAATTTCTCATCTAATTCCTGTAACATTATCATAGCATGTATACATAATGTAATAAATACACACACTTCTGTTTAAAAGATGAGGAAAACCAGGCTGATTAAATGGCAGTTCAATAAATGGCAAGAGAAACAAGTTCAAGGCAGCACAATATATTTTAAGAAAAAAAGTCCCTCAGTCACAGACTCTTAACTGGAGCTGTACACTGAACATACTGGACTGGGCAGCAAAAACAGTCATACATGTGCGTTTCATCTCCTACTGCCAACACAGGAATTCTGTGCACGAACTTGTTTTGTATTTTCCAAATTTCATCTGAAAAATTTAGTCTTCTTTTGAGACATACTTCAGGGAAAAAAAAATTAAGAGCCCATTACATAAATGAAAATGTGAAGACTGGTAAATAGCAGAGAAATTACTATTTTTGTGTTTCACAATTTCAGACTGCTTCGAAGAAACAACTTCATTTAAAATTGATAGCAAAAATAAGCACTGAGAGGGATTTAGGCTTTGGTGGGTTTTGGGGTTGTTTTGTTTGTTATTTTAAGTGCTTTCAAATAAATATGCAGTTATTGTTTCTTTCACGGGAACATCTGCAATTTTCTGTAACACATAAATACATCAACTTCATTCTAATGGCCTAAAATTATTTCTTAAATATGTACAGTACGTACTTTTAAAATAAAGTGTATATTTTAATATTTTTGCCAAATACTACACATGGGTATACACTGAATCACAGAATCATTTAGGTTGGAAAAGACCTTGAAGATCATTGAGTCCAACTGCTAACCCGGTACTGCCGAGTCCATTGCTAAACCCTGTCCCTAAGCATCACATCTACACATTTTTTAAACACCTCCAGGGACAGTGATTCCACCACCTCCCTGGGCAGCCTGTTCCAATGCTTAATTACCCCTTCAGTGAAGAAATTTTTCCCAATATCCAATCTAATCCTCTCCAGTGTATCTTGAGGCTGTTTCCTCTTTTCCTGTTGCTTGTTATCTGGGAGAAGGACATACCTGTGCCTGCCTATAGCCTCCTTGCAGGTAGCTGCAGAATGCACTCTCCTCTCCAGACTACGTAGTTACATTATGCTCAAGTCCAGTGCAAGCAGTTGTTTTACTGCTCTGAAATGCTTGGAGTCCAACACAACTTATTGAAGAAATAGAACTATTTAAGATAAAGCTAAGGTCATGCAAATGTTGCGTAGAAAACTCTCAGTACTAGTAATACAGAAACTAGTAATCTGTCCACAAGAGAGAAACACTCTCCCCCTTCCCCAAATACAACATAACTAGTAAGGTACCCGTTGAAGTGTGTGTTAAAGGAAACACCTAAAATAATGCATTTCGGCTGCTACAGAAAGTTTGTATAATTGTTTTATGTCACACCAATATAAACAGTTTTATTGTTTTTTTTCATATAAAATATTTACATTCAGAGCAGATAATATTACACATATAGTTCACAATGCTGGAAACATACTACTACTATGTTATCCAAGCTACAGGATACAATATTTAATTTGGTAGGAGAGCTTTTCAAAGGTAAAAAGGTCAGTCAACAGACATAAGTCACAATCATGCCTTAGGACTTTGATAACTACTCCTCAAACAATGCACACTGTACAAAGGTGACAGTTCGTTGGGCATGCATCCAAAAAATATACTTACGTTAATGTAAAGTTAACATTGCAACTACATATTTCCAGTGGCTGTAATGTTAACATTACAATAAACATGTGTGGTTAAAGTTCTGCTTGTGAAGAAATTTTAATCACGAAATATCAAAATAAAACCCCAAGGAACCCAAACTCCAGTTCTTAATGCAAACATGTCCACTCCCATTTTTAAGGTGGTTTTCTTCTATTATGATAAAAATGAATTAGATAATAGCTACTATTACCCAATTAAAAGGTATTATTGTCTATCTCAGATAATGCAACTGATTCACCGTTCTGCTCATCCACAAATTACAGTATCGGCTATTGCCACATCTGTAAGTGGTGGTACTGAAAGTGTCACACATTCTAACTAAACTACAGGAGAAGAATGCTAAAATGCCTTACTACGAAAACAAGTCAGTACAATTTGGGATCTCCCTGTTCTTTCAGGGCAGGTTAAAAATCTTAAATCATTGAAATGATGTAAAATAAATCCTCAGCTAGTAAACAGGAATTTCTAAACAACACATACAAGTGCCAGGATGCTGTTAAATAACAATACACTAATTTCTTTAATTTTAAAGCACAACAAAGCGATCCATGTATGAGAAGCTCCATTTCTGGGATGAATAATCATGATTTGAAAAATAAAAAACCCACCTCTGTTTCTGGCAGTTCCAGCTTTCAGCACAGATGACTGATAGGTTAGTCCATTTAACTTTACTATATTTTACAGGAGCTATTTTTAGCTATTGCAAAACTAATGGAAGAGCTGAGAGTCTACATTCTACTCTAATTAAGCCATCATCTTTAGCAGCCAACTATTTTGTACATTATAAATGCAGGAATACATATCAGAGATCATACTAACATCTGCTTTATTATGAGGCAACAGGCCAAGTGGCTAAATACTGGATCTGGGTGAAGGAACCGATTTTTTTTTGCTTTCTAGGACTGTGCAACAGTGCCTTCACCACAGCTTATGGGTTTCCCATCTTGGTAGCTGAATCTGTTATTAAAGGAAAGGGATGTATGTTTGTATTTATACCAAGGAACCATGTCTTCATACTCTAGGACTGAGAACACCTTCACAGTAGTTTTGGCTATTGTATCTGAAGTTCACACCCTACACTCCAACCAACTGCAAATGTTGCTCCTGTTTTCATCTCCAGCAGCAAAAGAAGGATGGAAAAGCCTTCTTAAATCCTTTCCCCGTCTTTACAGGTGGTCAGTAGAAAAGATCACTTTTCACTATTGGAGAGAAGTATTGCCACATCCAAAATACCACTTGCAGAGATGCAGGCATCTCATTCCATGCCTTTCCAGTAAAAGTTTATAGATGAACACAGTTATTTATAGAAGCATTACTTCACATTCCCATTTGTCTGAGACCTTCACAGAGCATCATTGATGTATGCTGATACATTGGAATAATGGTTTTGCAACCCTTCTTTCTCTGATGCTTAAAACATGGTAAGAAATTTCTCACTGGCTCTTAACTATTTTCTATTTCAGAATTTCCTAGGTATGTGAGAATTCATGAAGAAACAGAAGTCCATCAACTTACAACACAAGCAAAAAGGAAAATTTCCTGACTTAACTGCTTTATATGCAATACTAATGAAAGAGGCAGGTGATTTCACTTACTGATTATGTGGATTACAAAAAATATTCAGAACATTCTACACGAAATGTAAAAGTGTTTATGTTTCAAAACACAAATTTGCTTAGATTTTTGGTTTTAAAAGCTTCCTACATTTTCTCAGTTTTTAGGAGCCCTGATCCCCCCCCGACCTGCAGTACAGCAATCCATATCTACCTTCTCCGACCCAAAATGAACCTCTGACATTCATATGAAGTTGACAGTAAGAAGTGTTGAACAAAAGTCTAGGATTTTAGTTTGAAGGATTTCTTAATGCTCACTTAAGAAGTTTTACTCTTTATGTTCAGTCTCAATACTACCTCCCGTTACCAATTTTGCATATACACTTCTGTAGGACTCTCTTCCATCTAGCTCTTGTTACCAGCAGCGTTTCAACAACAGCTAAATTAAAAATGGGAAGCATCAGTTTCCAAATAACCAATGCACCAATGAGACCTATAACATAACAGAAATAAGCAGCATAGACCCAGCAGGTTTTCAATGCATATATATAGATGAGCCTATAAAAGTGAAACTTAAAAGGTTTATGCTATAAACAATGGCAAAAAGTTCTCACCTTACAACTTCATTAAACTAGGGGAATATGTTGCTTGCTTTTTCTACTGCTGAGTATTCAGAAATCCCACAATGAGACATATTTGTTAGTGATTTCAATGCCCTTCCTTTTTTAGAGTGGGTAAGATTACACATGCATTCTATGTGTTTTCCAGCACCAATCATGTGAATGGGATCTTTAATGTGGTATTTAAGCTTTGTTTATCCTAAATTGATCTATTTTTTAATGATAAAAGCCTCACCCTATTTTACAGGGCATATATACACAGCAGGTTTCACACATACAATTTTAAAAAAGTTCTAGGAATATTTGTTGCCAATAATCCAGTGTAATTGGCTTTGATATGCTCCTAACTGTCAAGACATTCTTCTTCAAGGCTAGAAGTTTTTCACTTCATGACAGTTTGTAAGCATTTTAGTTATCAGCCTGAGAAAAACCTTTAGTTCGTAATCAAAACTATAGCATGAAATATATGTTAAACAGAAGTAGAATAGAATATTCTTTATTAATAACCAAGAGCTACAAAAAATACTCTAGATATGACATTCAGCAAAACCTTCATGAAGGAGTCCTTTAAGCTAAAGAAAGAAATTACTGCAGTCAAAAGCTATTTATGGTTGAAGTTTAACCTGTTGCATTCCCAAGAGTATCTAGTATGTATTCCTCTATAATGAGCTATCTAATCTAAAGCATGTCATCATTAGGAGACAAAAAATACACAATCTAAATTTTGACTGAAAAATACCAGCAGGAAAACTTCTACTTCATCAAAGAGACCAGCACATTCTTACATAAACTTAAATTTAAGGAGGTCATGTCTATTTCCTAGCTGTATTGGAAACTGGTGTGTGTGTGGTTTGTGGGTGTGGGGGTGTGTTTTTTGAGGCTCTCTCAAGCATTCTATTAAAGATGTCAAGAGTCACAGGAGAAAAATAAAAAGCAGTCTCTATAATAAAAAAAGAAATTGAGCTACACAAAAATAAAGTACAGTCTCAATCTGTCTATAACATCTTCCAAAATAAGATACTATATTTAGTTCAGGCTAGCATCCTGTCAACTGTACACTTTTCTGACCTCTGAGCATTACTGGTTTCTTTTTCACACCCTTTCCACTGTTTAACCAAGCCAGGATGCAATGAACTGGCGTTATTATAAACATTCTGGGGTAAAGCTAAAGCTTCTGCCCAGACACAGGTTCTCCCCATTTTCTGTAGATGCTAGAACCACAGCCAGCTTTTCCTTTCTCCTTTTGCTAACCCTGAGTGAGGAAGTGGCATCCTTGACCATACACAGTATATGCCACCAAAATGCTCATTGCTGCTGTAACTCAGGGTTTGCAGGAACTGCCAGTACATGTACTTGACTGTGTACTAAGCTTCAAGTATATTCTTTGCGATAAAGAAACACCTAAATGCTTCCAGTTAGTAGACAGATTATTTTATAACTGTAGAAAAAAAAAAGCACTTAGAAACATCTGACATTTTCAACATACATGGTGAGCAAAGTGCAAGACAATAATTAGTGAAGGAAATCTGCAGAAAATATTACATGCTAGTGTATAAACCTTAAATTGTCAGTAAAATAATTCAAGTAAATGCAGCCAATGGGAAGGCAGACAAATGCTAAAGAAATTAAATGTTATTTGAGTCCATAAAACAGTATTGTTTATTACAGAAAGAGAAGAGTTAGAAAAATGGGAGACCACTTGCAGAACTTGCATCTCCCTTGCCTGCCTTTCATACTCAAGGTCATCTGGTTCAAGAATCATATTGGAGGTAAAGAAACCAATTCCCATGTGCACGGCAGTTGCTGCCCTAACTGTGTCACTGAGTTACTCCCATCAAAAAGAAACACTTCAAAAAAAGAACACTTTAATATTAGTGTTGGCTGCTAACCTGAAAAATAGATGATTCCGAATACTACTCTACAGCAGACTGATTTTCTTTTTTTCTCCTGCACTTAATTTTTTTTTTTAAATCTGTTGGAATTAGTTTAATTAAAGCTTGAGAATACATTCATTCACTCTCTTGCACAGAATCCTAATACCAGTGAACACCAATTTCTAAAACATTTAAATTAACAATCATAAAGTGTTTCTGCACTTTGCAGTATGTTACAACAAAAGGCAGAATTCAAGAAAGGATTCTGCCCTCCCAAAACAAAAACTAGCTGCTGCTGAATGCCATGTACTCTGCCACAGATAATAATTTTACTTTCAAAGAGCACATACAAAACGAAACTGAAAAAAGCCAGATTTAGTTATTACTTTGTGAAGTGGCTTATTTCAACTAACTTAGTCTAGATGAATATTTAAAACTGATCACATTTTTCTCCCAACAGATGGCTATTTACTTTGACTCAGGCTAACTGGTATGAATAAAGTAGAGAATAACAATTAAAAAACCCTCTGAAATAAATTATCTTCTTCTAATGTTAAAGTACTATCTGTTTTAAATTTCAGAAATGTCATGCTTCCACCTTTTCAGAAGAGAGACTGGAGACAAATCCTAGCAACCTGAAGAAAAAACATTAAATAATGGGTTATAGTTTCAAGAACAAAATCTTAAATGATCTACAGGATGTCTAATTATACAGATATTACAATTTGCAAATGGTAACTTTTAACATCCAGTCATTCTCGGCCTAAAACACCAGCTTCATATGAGCTTATAAATAAGCAACAAACTCAAATATTGAAGAAAACATGCTTCCATTAAAGGAGATTGCTGAGTCCTAAATGGGCAGCAGTTCAAGAATGCTACGCTAGTAGTCAGGCATGTACGATTTACAGTACTTTTACTTTTTTGCTGCTGCCGCTAAGTTTAGAACAAGTCCTACAAAAAGGCCTTGCTGATTTTAAAATGTTCTGTAAATCTGTACTACGCTTATTTCGGTACTTTTCAATACAAGTCTTTGAAACCCTGCCTTCAGTATGACTCTGTATTCTATAACCTTCTGCTAGAATCTAATTTACTGTATTCTGTATCCCCAGCCCATTACACCCGTGTAGTTCCCCCCATGGAGCTCTGGAGAGGCTGTCCGCAGCATACGTCCTTGTAACTTCAGAGTTTAATAATGTACTTTTAAGAAAAGCTGACACTTCTTTGCCATCATTGGTCTTATAATTTTAGCCTATATGATTTGAGAATTAGGGAAGAAATAATCTTGTCATGTCATATGCAGATCTGTCTATGAAGGGAACATACTCTTAAAACACATACTGCTTAACTGTTTTGCAAAATAAACAAACACATGAAGTAGAAAAGCAGTGGATGGTTTCACATATTATGCTTGTAAAAAGCAACAGGCCACAGTCAATTTGCATTCCTCCTGAATTCTCAACAATACTTTTGGGTTTACGGTAAGATAATATGCATCACAATGAAAGAGCAATTTCAACCTCATATCTAATAACCTAAGTGATGTAAACAGGTTGTCCTAAAATCTAACATAAAAGGGGTTGTGTTCCTCTTCCTGCAGAAAATAAGGTAGGCAAAAGAACAGAACTAAGCAAGTTTTTTCCATAAGAACTGGCATAAACTTTCTTGTCCACATTTCACAAATAAGCCAGTTGTTAGTGGAAAGCTTTAGAACATCTGGAATTACCAAAAATACTATCCTTGTTTATTCTAAGGATAATCCTTCATCCCAACAGCACAAAATAAAAGAAGTCCCACATTCTAATGGTATAGCTGAGCAATGAAGATAACACACCTAGAGTTTGTCAGTGTATACAAGGAGAAAGTATTGATAATTTTGAATAATTAATTCAACACCACAAGAACTTTGAAAATATTTAATCACTTTGTTACATCAAATTTATTATTTCTTCACCATAGTTTCAGGCCCTCCCCCCCCCCCCCCCTTTTGGCTAGACCTCTAAAAACAGCAGCAGTCTTGTACACAAGAGTTCAAAATCTTCTAAATGCTGTTTTAATTGATGTTCATGTGACCTTTAAGAGGTATTCTGTTATTGAAAACAGTCAACTCATCATTGTTTGGGTTTTTTTACTACTAAGTATTCAAATGGCTCACAGTTATTGAACTACTCAATAACTGACAAATGTATTCACACCAAACTAATACCTCACTCCCTATTAGCTTTATGGACAGTAATTTAATAGTATTATTCACACAGTAAGTTGTCTTCATGACAAAATTCACTCCCATCTGTTTCAATTGTATACTTACTTTTTTTTTTTTCACTTGTTAGAGAAATAACAAAAAGACTCAGGATTTTTCAAAACTACTCCTTGCCACAAGTGCGTGAAAGGTTTAACAGCAACTTCTGAAAGCTATTAAATAAAGATGTGGTTGGTCATACTCCCACATTCGCTTAGGGTACTGCTACAAAACCTTAACACTGTTCTCAGCTTTCGACAGCAAACTTAATGAAACTACGTCTTCCATCCATGCATGATGTCCAAAACAATTCTATTTTCAGTGCTCTTTCAGACAAATAGGTTTTTACTGTCACATGCAGCATATTGTAAGACCTTCTGCTTGAAGAATATGAAGCTAGAAAAGAATTGCCATAGACAGGAATGAATTGTTTGTTATTTGTCTATTGGTCTGCAGGAGAAGAAATGGGACTCTTTTCACAGTCCCTAGCTCAAAGCCACATACATGACAGTAAATCTCATCCTGTAATCCAATAAATATTTTACTGCATAAAGCAGCACTGCAGCAAAAAAACCCACCCTTAAGAACCAGCAGCCCTATCCTTCCCTAAGTGCTTGTTCCTGCCCCAGACCATTTGCTGATACATGCCAGTACAAACCTTCACATGGCCACACAGTGAACTGGATTGTGAACCCAATCAGGCTGAAAACTAGTTGGGGGGAGGGGGACCCCCCCCAAAAAAAAACAAAACCAGCAACAAATCTGTTCACCGTATAGCTGTTTGTGCAAATGTAAAGCAACACAACATGGCACAGACTTGTTTTCAGCAGCAGTACCAGTTGACAAAGCCTGACTCTTTGAACAACAGCCCCAAGTCTGTGGCAAAGGTTCCAGTTCCAGCACACAGCAAGGTCAATGAACCAACTAGAACTTTTCCATCCTAAATTTGTGTCACAGACCTGCCTTGTGTCTTAGTGATTTGCAACACAAAACCAGACTGAATATACCTTTTGACAGTTTTCAAAGATACATGTAAAAATTCCTAAGCAAACTATTGCGCCAGGGATATACTAAACCATATCATTATTTCCTGTATAATTAGCTAGTTTGTGTTTGGTACTTAAAAAAAAAAAAGGGGGGGGGGGACACAACTTTTTTCTGCCTCTTGTAATTATCAACTCTCAAATTCTCCTCAAAAGTTATGTAAAGTTTATATATGCAGAAAATATATATACCTACACACAGACAGAAAAATAATTTCAGAACAGTTATGCACCACAATTACTTTAAAGTACTATTTCTAAATCAGGCAAAAAAACAATTACATTTACTATTAGCTCTTATTCCTTTTATTAACCTATTCATTTCATTCCAGGAGTTGAACAATATTCCTGGGTTTAAAGACCAGCGCTAATTTAGAAGACTATTACTGTTGTAGCAATCCATGTGAGTTCTCCCTTCTGACCTGATCTGCTTGCAAGTGTTTATCACACTAACAGACAGAGCCTCACGTTATTCCTGTGATGTATCTCAGAACTATGATACAATCTATTAGCACCCTGCTATTGCAGACTTAATTATGCGTTCTCCTGTCTAAGGATCTGCCACCTATTGTGTTTTGTGACACTCTGATAACAATTGTGGAAAGTTAGTGGAAAGCTGTCCTGCTGGCTCTTCTCAATAGAAAGAGCACTGGTTCTGCTACTTCCATTTTCAGGTTAACAAGTTCCTCTGTTTAATGGAAACTTAAAATCTATGAGCCTTGCTACTACATTGCAGGACAGCAAATGTTTGAAAAACCGCAACAGAAAAAACAGTTTGCTTCAGCACTGGACTACCATACATAACACTGCAGATATGAAACAGGTATTATGGGATTTTGATTCAAGCTCTCTGATCTGTACTTATTTAGAGAATGTCAGAAACTCTCTGTCATTTAAAAATCAGTATCTCCAGCAAAGCAAATAAGGCTTAAAGAAATCCACAGGAACTGGAGGCAGAAAAAGCTAATTTAGTCATGTCCACATTAAGGTTTTTACCAACATAGCCCAGTTTTCCTGATTTGCCAGAGCAAACCCTCCCCGAGTCCTGCCACATATCAACCTTGCTTTATGGCACCAAAAAAACCCAAGAGAAATCTGCATATATGAACCTCTCATAGCCCAACCTAGCCCTTCCAAGTCAATCATTTCTTATTTGGTACTGATAGCTATCGATATCTCTATAACAAAATAACAAAGGCTTTCAGTATAGATGTAGTTGTCCTATCAAAATACACTTATGCTAATATTTCTGGGTTTTTCCCTGGTTGCCCAGCAGAAGCAACAAACTACGCTACCAAAAGCAGAGTTTTGCCATCACTGTGCATCCACTCCGGAAGTGCTCTCTGTACACCACCGTAGCAGCAAACAGGAACTGCAGCCAAAGCGGGCATAATGTTGATACAGAGTACAGGAAACTGCATCTATACCCAGTATCAAGAAAAATAGAAGGTGTGGCCTACTCTTAAAAAAACCAGTCAGATCACCACTACCCACAGCTGGTGGTCCCGCAACTGAGCCAGAGTAACTGATCACGTGATCTCTCCCAACCCACCCTATTTGTGAAGTTAGATGCATTAGCCTGAATAGCTTGATTTCAACCTCTTCTATTACCCACAGTACAACAGCAGAATTGCCAGCAGAGCTGGTCCATTTAGTTGAACATAAGGTGCAACTGCACACTACTTTCCTGTTTGTATTAGTGCCTGCTCACCACAGAACTCAGTCGTATCTTCCTCACTAGATGCCAGAAGTTGCACTGGCAAAGTTGATGGATGTCACAAAACTGCATTAGTTTGACACATAGCACAGAATTCCTGAAGGTTCAGGAAAGTATCCCACAAAGCATGCTGAGAAAACCCACAGAGCAGAACTTTGCTCCACAGGATGCACGCCCAGACTGCCATGCAAGTCGTTCAATTCACTGGTGAGCTGTCAAACAGTAAGTAATCAGTAACTGTAAAATGGCAGTCACAAAAATGGTGTGGACTTGTGTCAGTGTGACATAATTATACTGCTGCAGTTCAAATAAACAAACAAATCAGATATAATGTTACTGTAGGGATGGGCCCAAAGCATTTTGTTAACTAATGGCACTATTAGTTTCTGTTTCAATGTAGTACTTCCTAATCATATCTCAAAGTAACAAAAGTAATGGATCAGATCCCACAACATAACTCTGATTTCTTTAAAAAAAAACCAACCAACCCTCCTGCTCCCTGCCAAACACTAGCAAAGATGCCATTTTGATTGTGCCAGGAATTGCAGACCAAGCATTAATAATTAAAACTTCAAAGTATCATACAAATGCCTTGCCCATGCTACAGAGCCACATCTCATGAGAGATGCTTCAGCTCAGTCTCTTCCTAAAACCCATTCACTTACTGAATCCAGTAGAGAAAACAAAACAAAAAGCCTATCATCAACCAATTTGTCCAGTTGAACAAGTGCTTTCCAGAAAAAGCCAAAACAAAAAGCAGACTGCAACCTTCACGCTGCATGTAACACCATAAGGCTTTGTTATTCTGAATCTACGTAGAGGCCATGTAATGTCTTAGTCTCTAATTCAGCAAAGCACTGAGGCATTGATGAAGAGATTTGTAATCCCATCATTAAGCCCTTAAACCACCCTTTCCCAACGTAAAAGACATGTTTATCTTGTTACTCCACTACAGATTTTAGGTTACATTGTAATGAATGTCCACTCACTATGTATAAAACTGTTCCAGAACAGCTATTACACATAGCTTAACTAAATACACTTTTCTATTAGCCATCACTAATAATTTGAGTTTAAAATAACAGAAAGACATCCGCTCTGATCAAGAAACTTCAGTCAAAGTTATACAATCATACACATCGTATACAAGTCCCTACGTTAACAGGCACACTTATAGAATTCAGAAGATGGGGGGAAAAAAAAAAAAAAAAAAGAGAACCAAAACAAAACCAAATCCCCCACCCATGCACCTACCTAAAGGTATTTTAAGGACTGTTTATGTTCCACTGAGAACAGGATGTATATTTTGTTAATACACGTTTTGAACGGAGTACTGTTTAAAGAGTAATATATATCCGCAAATGGAAAAAAACTGGAGTGCTTCCCCAAATTCTGGAAGTGTTTATAGGGACCTGAGAAGTCCCAAGCACCTGTACATGTATTTTCATGTCTAAACTGTAGTAGACTAGCTCAGGATATTTTCACTTGAATGTGACATTTCATTGCTCTGAAGAAACAAGGGTAATTCAAAATTATTTGAGGCTAATCTGTCCTAGCTGAACAGTATTTGAAGGCAGTCTTACTGTTGAGTGTTCAGCCTAATTACAATGTCTGTTCAAAACAGATTAATTGGGTTACTTGTACCTTTTTAAGGTGTCCTTTGGCACTTGACCACAGCTAATAATACATACCCAGTACTTTTTATCTCTAAAAAAGCAAGCATCATTACCTCTATTCTAAAGATGAAGAAACTGAGACATGAGTAAGCAAAGCCATCGGCCTAATGTCACCCAGCTGAGAGCACAGCAGCCAGGAACGAAATGCAGGTCTTCAGAGTCCTGTCTAGTATTTTAACCTAACATGGTGAGGTACAAGTGCCTAATTTTACATACATTTATATACAAAACATAGTTGGGTAACCCAAGACTCAACTGTCCAATTTATATCACGCAGACTAACAAACTACTGAGCATATTTCTATTGTATTCATTTTACGAATATTCTTGTCCCTAACATGAAACAGAAAAATAAAACAAACAAAAAATTTTACCGCATATGCCATTACATAAGCATTATTTACACATATTTCAGTTCTGGTACTATTCATCACTACTTTAAAAGAAGTTACCAATGGCCTTTAAATATGATTTTGTCATGAAATTTGTGCTTCAAGATCCCCAACTACAGCATCCTAGGAAATGTGATGATGAGGGCTTCCATTAAAACAAAATATCCATTAAAAAAAAAAAAAAAAGCCTTTATTCTGACCAATACAGAAATAAAAACATTTTTGCCAGTTTTTTTGTAATTTTAGAGATATGTATTATGGCAGAGTTTGAAAAACTCATTCCAAGTAGAGGATTTAACACTTCCATCTGAAACAAACGAGGGTCTGTTACATGCTTATTTACTTTAGGGCACAGTCCAAGTTCACTATCTTGACCAAATAATTTCATTTAAGCAAATAAAACTAAGTAATATACTGGTTTTTTCTGGCATTAAAGAGGAATTGTTTTGGAAACACATTTTTCAGTGAGCCAGAATTTTTAAGTAAATCCTGTAACATTAAAGAGAAAAGTCTAAAGTCTAAACCATTTACATTACTGTCTAGAAAAGTGGTAGAGAACACCCAGAAGTACCAAACTGCAACTGCTTTACATGAACAATAGCTTCATTTAAATACTCCAAGTAATAATTTCTGTTATCCCAGCCACATCAGTTTACTAGGCTGACATCTACCATCACTGCCAAGAAAGCACACACGATTGAAAATATACCCTACCTCACAAAAACTTTTTTTAAAAATAATGATAAAATATTCACCTTTTCTCATATAAAACTTAAAATATTTTATTTCATGGATGCCTTATTTAACAGCCTACAGCATCACAAATTAAAGTTTAATTTTATGAGGAAAGAGAGTTGCCACTTACACCAGGAAGCAAAGAGTTAAAGGCTGTGCAATTAACCTGAAAGCAAGTACTGGGGAGGCTAATTTACCTGCTGGACAAAGTTCTAAAAGGATGCAAGCCCAGAGAAGGACAGCAGAATTTTGGAAGGGAAGACAACATCAGCAATACCAGTTCTTACCCAAGCTCCTTCCCCCTCCTACAAAAGAACCTGTACTGGAGATAAAAGGAGTAAAGGTAACAAAAACGGTACACTGGTTTCATGTAATCTTCCAATCTTTGGTAATCAGGTAATTTTGCTCGTGAAGCTACTAAACAGAACAAATGAAAAAGCGGATTTGTTTATTGCCAAGTTTATTTCATGCTATGCGTTTGCTAACTACTGAGGAGCCAGTGTTGCATTTTTCACCTTGAACAAACTCATGTTTAGAAGCAAGATATACTTTCCACATCCTATTAACGGTCTGTGAAATGTTTGAAGTAAGATGTAGAAGAATGGATAAAGCATTCTGTAGAAAAAGCAGGACAGAAATGTCTAATGGACATTTGCTAGCAGAGTTTTTTAACTGCTCTATCAGATATGGAGTCACTGTTTTTAAAATACAAAGCTGTCACTTGAGAAGTGCAATCAAAGGCCTATTTAAGGCCTGTTTAATTAAACCCGGCACATATTGAAACAAAAATATGACATCTGTGTTTTACCACTTTCTTTTCAGCAGTTAGTTATTTTGACCTTCTGTTTTTCCTATTTTTTCAGAACCCACTTCACATCCTGTTAAGTCAGTAGCTGTGAAAGGTTTGCCCATCTTTATATGAGGTGAGCTCACTGATTCATGACTACTGGTCCACTTTCATTAACTTCACCCAAGCCTAAGAGTTAACTTCTTACAGCACACTGGAGTATTCAGGGCTATCATAACAAACAGCATGCAGAACATACAATATTGATAAGCAACGTGTTACATTGATCACTGACTGATTCCATGTCAGAATCAAGCTTGGGATTAACATGGGGTTTAGCTTGTTTTCAGCAGGTTTTCCTAAGTATTAGCAAAACGTCTAAACTACACATTGTTCATGATCTAGATCAAGTCAACTATATGATGCTTTCAACCTTTACTGTAGCAATGCATTCTACAACTTCCTCATCTTTCTGTGCAAGATTGCAATATGCAAGCAAAAGCCCATTTTACGTATAAGCACTTTTTAGTTAGAGTTGTTAGATTGAGGAAGTTTCCTCCTGAAGAAATATGAGTGAAATGGCGTATCTAACACTTCACTATAGTTCCCTTTACTTTGGGAACATGCCACTAAAGTAGCTTTTACACAGAAGTATATGAAGCATAATTTGTTTTGAAAAATTCCCAAGAAAAATCCTACTGATGCCTTTGCATTTCACTGCTAATATGTGCCACTGCAAAACCATTACCTATACAGTGGTTCTTCCCAATATGGAAGTTTCTCCAAAAAATACCTAGAAGTTCTCGAAGCTTAAATACCTAGAAGTTCTCAAAGCTTAAACCCTACTGGGATTTCCATGTTAACTTCACAACCTTCCTGTCTTGCCCAAAGAACTGTATTTAATGATACAGAAGTTACCACATATAATGGATGAGATAGAGCAGCCAAAGGATCTAACCCATCCTGTTGTTTTGTAGTGGGTTTTTTTTTGTTTCTTAAATCAGTATCAGTCAGTCTCATCTTCCAAGAAAAAAAAAAAACCAACACAAAAACAATCCTCCCCATGCCCAATAACAAAAGTGCCCCCATACAAACCCCCTCCATTTCTCTTTAAATTAGTCCAGACCCCACTCTCAGTACTTTAACAGAATTTCTGCTTCCACTTAGCTTACCTGAAATGCTACCAGTTACTTATTCACACAGCTCACCACTTCAAACAGGTTTACCAGCTTATATATCATCGTATCAAGTTTGTATTAACATAGTGATTCTTCCTAGACACTTATGAGCCACTGATTAAAGTTCAGCATTTTAGATGGATTCTTAGCCTTCAGCCGTCTCATGTGCTACAATATTAAGCAGACTGCTACATCTCTGTTGTGCCTTTTTTTCCTTTGTTACTCAAGCGAGCACACTAACATTTAAAAATATATGAGAATTTAACTGCATTTAGGAAATAAAGTATCTCCTTTTTAAAGCATGCCTTTTAAATTTCTATTCGAGCATTAAATTAAATGCTTTCCATTTATGGACTCCGTACTTTGGTTAATTGTCCAACTAATAAATTAAGAGACATGTTCTTTGCCTGGTTAGTCATATCAACTTGCATAGATTTAGCGGTGTATATTAAAAAAATAATTTAAAAAAGCAAGCTTTCTTTTGGATAAGGAAGTGGAAGAGCTGGCAGGTTGCGCTGACATTTAAAGATACAAGCACAAAAGTGGAGCTCCCAAATCGCATCGAACGCTGCAGCTGACAAGCAGAAAAGTAACAGTTGCACTGGCAGTTCACACTGATCAAACTACAGGGATGGAAACAACCAACCCCCGAGTTTTCCGGGCCTTTTACAGTGTTGGGGGGTTGGTTTTGTTTTGGGTTTTTTTCTGGTTTTGTTTTGTTTTTGTAGCGACAAGAACCCTTGCCGTGTGACAAGTAACTGGCCGCACCATTTTCTCCTCTCCACAGGCTCCGAGTTCAAGGCCTACATAGAGGAAGCTGCTCCGGCTTCTGCGCGGTGCCGCAGAAGGGAAAAGCTCCTCGCCTGACCCGGACGCGGGCGGCGGGGCGGCCACCGGGACCCCTCCGGCCGGGGCCCTGACGAGCCGTGCCCAGGACGGCGAGGGCGAGAGCTACGAGGCACGGCGGCGGGCAGCCTCCGCGCTGCCGCGGGGCGCTCCCCAGCCGCCGGGGCCGCGGCCGGGACCGGGGGCGCGGCCCAGGGCAGGCCCCGCCGGAGGGACGCGGCCGCTCGGCGGGGAGAAGGAGAGAGCCGAGAGCAGACAAAAGCGGGTCGCGGCCGGCGGCAGGGTGGGGCCGTGACCGGGCGGCGGCGCCTCCGCTCCCGGGGGACAGCGGCGGGAAGAGGCCTGGGGTGGGCACGGTCTTCCGCCGCCTCCCCGGGCCGGCCGCGGGGTGGGGTGGGCGCCCCGCGGCGGGCAGGGGGCGGCAGGGCGCGGCGGCGGTGGCTCCATCCTCCCCGTGAGGGACGGGAGCGGAGCGGGGCCGGGGCGGCGCCCGCAGGGACACCGCCACCGCTTACCTGGAGCTCGGTGAAGAGGATCTCCCTCTCGGCCGCGTTGGACGCCATTGCGCTGGGGTTTGAAGTCCGCACCTGGACGCTGCTGCCGCCGCCGCCGGCGGGGAGGGGAGCGAGGGAGGCGGGTCCGGGGCCGGGACTAAGGGCGCATGGGGGGCGGGGGGAGCACTCCGCGCTCAGGCTGGCAGGGAGACGTGGGGGGACGCCGCCGCCGTTCCCCCTCCTCTCATGGGGGTCGCGCCGGGCGCTGGGGCGCAGTGCGGTGCGGTCCCCGCCGGGCCGCGGTGCGCTCCCCCGCCCAGGCGCGGCGCTCGGCCCTGGGAGCGCTCGGCCGCCGCGGCTGCTGCTCCTGCGGCCGCCGCGGATGTCGCACCATTTGGCTGTCACCCTGTCGCAAAAGCGCCGCTGCTTTGCGGCTCCCGGAGCACGTGACCGCGCGTGTGGGGAGGAAGAGCGGGCTCCCTGGAGGCGGCCGGCAGCCCGCCCCTGCCCCCCCGCGGGTGGAGCGGCGCGACGCGCGGGCTGGGCGGGAAGGCGGCCGGTCGCGAGCGAGCCCCCCCCTCAGCCCCTCGGCCCCTCAGCCCCTCGGCCCCGTCTCTTTGCCGCCTTCCTCCCGCGCCGCAGCGCTCCCCTGCCAGCGCTTCCCCCGTCTGTAAAGCTCCAGCGCTGGGAGTCCTGTCGTTCCCTCCTGTGGTGGTGGCGGGGAAGGGGGGCGTGTGGCACTTCCCTGGTGTTGGAGGTTGCTGGGGCTGGGCTCCACCAGGCCTCAGCGACAGGGAAAACCTGGCCGGTTTATAGTAAAAGCAGCTAGCTCAGGAAGGAGAGGTCATGCTTATCTCAAGCGCCCGGAGAGAGGGCAGCCACCTGCCACCCTGGGGACCCGGAGCAGTGGCCCAGGAGGCTGTGGTGAGTGGGGGCTGTTAACGCCGCTCTTACTAGTTTAAAGGGCTAAACATACGTGCTTGATGAGTTTGGGGGTGGCGGGGGGTGACACTGTTCAGTTAGTCTGCAGATTAATAAGCTTCTGATAGCTTCAAAGACAACTCGAGTGACTTGGGAGGAAGTGGTGTCTCTTCCCTCATGGCAGCATGTGACACTAGCATTTATTCAATTTCCTGCCAGTGTCAGATGTTTGTTGTTTTTTAGGTTTGTTTTTTCACCTGTCCATAAACATATGCGTTCTGTTGGCTAGACTATACACACATGCATTCTCATACCACCTTAATGTTGGATGTTATATTAGGCGAATTAAACTCATGCAAAACACTGTGTGGAAGCAACTAAAACTTTGTTTTATCTGTGCAGTTCATGTCAAACTCTTATAAGTTGATGCAGTTTTGATAAATTCGTTTTCAATCAAGTATGAGCATTTGTTCTGTTTATGTTAGTGCGTCTCAGTATGGGTACAGGCCGATAGGCTGTTTGATCTAGAACTGCAAGTTAAAGTTTTGGAGGGCTGTTTTTTTAGGGTTTTTTTTTGTTGTTGTTTTGTTTATTTTTTTTTAGGAAAAAGGGAATGGGAGATGTAAACATTAAATTACCACAATTACTATTCCTAACAAATTTGAAACATTTTAAGTATTCTTATACTTCCACTGTTGAGCAACAAACAAACCAGACAATCTGAAGTACTGTCTATTATGCAGTACAAAAGAAGTTTATGAACCTATGCACACAGTTAATGTCACATAAAAGAAATACTAAGATAGTTCTACAGTAACAACAGAGATCTTCACAGAAATTGGACTTTTTCACTGACATGCCTAAGTAACTGTTGATATAGTTCATAATCTTGCACATATACAAATCTACATACAGATGTAGTCCACTTGAAGCCAATGGCTTAATTTGTGTTCTGAGTGGCCAGTTGCAGGCTGGGAGGAAAAGAGGAAAGCAGAGAGGAGGAAAACTTCACCTGCCAGTTGGCTGTCACTGTTTTACAAGGAATATCAAAAGTTCATAAATCTGGGGTTAACAGAGCTGTAATATAGTATTTTACTTACTGTTCATTTCTGCATTGGTACATGACAGCAACCAGTGAGGAAAACATATCTTGGATATCACAGAGCAATACACAACATCTGAGGTTAAATTGTAAATTGTGTTAAATTGTATCAGGGACTGGCTTAGCACTTGGATAAAATTTTTGAAGCACGCACTTTCTGTGGTGCATGTAAATTCCTCAAATGCAGCGCTGGTTCTTGGCTGATTTTTTTTTTTTTAAATTTACTGTGCAATTTTAAACTTCCTAAAGAATACTAACTTAAGAGGTCATGTAGGTCGCTTTTCTGAGTCTGGGTATCAGGTGAACGTCTTTATGTGATCAGGAGCCACAAGGAATATAACTCATATCTGAGACAGTTACAAAGAAGGAGAATTTCAGAAATCATTCATATGACTCAATTGTGAAAAAGGCAGTATGGGGGAATCCTAGTTATTCTTCCTCAGACTTCCCGGCTCAATTTTTCTCATAGCCAAAGTTTCACATTATCCAGTAACATTTGTGTAGCACAGCTTTGCTGTCAGTTGTGTGAAGTAGTCTTAGTTTAGCAGTCACATGTCAAAACCCATGAATTTGCTTTACTTGTGGAACAGGGTACGTTTTTGGGCACGTTGTGGAAGAAGTGGGAGGGGGCAAAGACAGATATTTATGCAATAATTTCTCAGTTTACGCATGATATAATGATGCGGAAATGTATTTAGAATTATTTTGAACTTTTTTTGAGTTCTGTTTTGAGAACAGATGCTTAAGGATATATAGAAATAATCAGAAAAGACTGGATTACTGTGACTTAGTGACTTACACTTGTCAGCATGTATGTGGTCTGTTACTGCAGCTCATCTACTAGTCTGCTCCCATTGGAAAGGAGGAGGAGTCAATGTGCTAGCATGTACATTTTACAAGATGTTGTCAGAGGGAAACACAGATTGTGTCCCAAAGAAAATCTGTAGATATATGAGTGGATGTCAGCAAAGTTAGTGAAGCTTTGAGATTCTGTCTAAAGCAGGCAGCTGACTTTAGTTCGTTCTTAACCTAGCTTGTCAATTGAGTGTAGCCTACAACATGTTGTTTTCCCTGTCAAGACAGGGCCTAGAATCTTTTTCATATTCACAATGTTATTTAGACAACTTTCTAAATTATAGACAAAGTTCTAAATTACATAGAAGTGTAGTAGCACAGGAATCAAAAGAGGAATTGGGTTGAAAAAAACATTAGCTTAGCTAGATCTCTGATACTTAATAATTCTTCCTCCAGAATCTGGAAAACACAAGGCAGTGCTGTACGACTGTAGCTCTGCATTAAAGTACTGTGACAGAGAATTACTGAGCAAGAGACAACATTCTGAGTGAGTCCCAAAATAGAAGGCATTTAAGTACGTAAATCCAAGAATCTAGCGTTATATGGAATCCTGAGTTCAGCCTGTGCCTTAAAATATCTGAATGCTATTTCTTCAGACATTATTCTATTAGCTCATTCCCTACAGTCAATTAACATGCTTAAAAAGCAAACTGAATGAAAGGCATGTCAGTACCATTGGCTAATGCCTTTAATTATTTCTTTTTTTCAGGTTGTGTTATTAAAGTGTTTGTCCCAAAGACCTTGAAAAGTAAATAGCTGAGACTTCCAGTGTTATAAGGGTTGCAAAGCACACTTTGTGAACCTTTGAGCATAGTACAGAACTCTTAAGACAAATATGAAGGATACTGTAAGCAAAATCTAGGGTGTTTTTTAGAATATTTCTAATTAGTCCTATATATCATCTGAGGAAAAGTTTGTCTTCATTTGGAGATGCATATAGAAATGAGGATTGAGGAATGTGAAGAACACCAGAATAGGTGTTTATTATATTATTATACTTATATTATATGTATATATTTATATTATATTATTATACTACCAGCAAGATTTTACCAGGAAAAAGCATGTTTTTATTTAAGCTTCTGGTTAATCTTGCTTGTTTAAATTAGTGACGTATTCTAGGGGGACAACAATGTACAGACGTGCTTGAGTATGGGTTAAATGAAACTCTTGGAAAAGAGGAAATTGGATACCATTTGAGGTGCACTGTGTTAGTAGGCACATAGGGGCAGAGCAATACTAGGCCAGCCCACCATGTTTTTAGGCACACAACAAACTAGAAATTAGTGACCTTTTTGATGGGGTGGGGTACAGATTATTTAATTTTGCAAGTAATATTTATACCTGTTAAAGGAAATAATTCTCTGTATCTCTCTAATAAAGTGGGAATACTAACATTCACAGTTCAACTCTGCTTTAGGATAGCATTTTATTTAACATGTTTCACTTGGGAATAAAGACAAACGTGCAAAGAAACGTATCCCCAACATTAGCTTTAAAAAACCTCACACCACAGCAGAGTTTTAGTAATGTAATCATTTGCTCTCCCTGACTTCTAGACACAGCAGTATTAGTCTTTTGTTCCCATAGTTGCCCTTCTAGGATGAATTCTCTGAAAACCTTATGAAATCCTGGAGCAATGAGGTACAGGAAAAGTGAGATGGGACAGTGTATACATCTTTGACATTTTTGTTTACTTCAGCCTGGAGATGCTGAAAAAATAGTGCATTAATGAAGAGTAGTACTTCTTATCTTCCTGTTTTGCTTCTCAAATCGTTGTGGGAATGGGAAAAAGCTTTGCTTTAAGAGCTTCCAGTAATAAGTCTTGGAATAGACTTAGAAAGAAATGTATCTAGATCAGGTTAAACTTTAAGATAAAGAAGAAATTAATATAATCTTTCTTAGACCAGCAGCTTGCTGGTGTTTATTAAAGGAAATGCCGAACAGGAGAAAAAGAAAAAAAACCAAACACAAAGGTGTGGATATTTTTAATGTGTTTAGCTTGAGAATGTTGTTTCCTTTCTTGAAAACTCACTTCTTCCATAGTATTTCTTAGAAGTTTATTACCCACCTTTCACTCAGATTTCCTAAAGGGAATTCCATGGAAGAAAAGGCTCCTGAGAGTGAGCATGAGAGCCTTCTGAGGCTCTTATTGATGTACCAGTGACAGTGAAGAGGACAAGATGATGACATCATAAACACAAAACTAAAATGACTATGTAACTTTATTTAGCTCGTGGTGCTTGCAAATTTTGCATATTCTTAAACTATTTCTTTATAACTCTTTTAGTTAACACAGCTAATCTTACAACTTTTGAGTGGATTGCTGTGATGTAATCATAACCCTGCTCGCAATTGCTTCATGCTTTCTAGTTAAAATTTGTCTTCGGTGTTTACATACTATTACCCAGGGCTAGGTATAGGCATATTATCACCCAGTAGGCAGAGGCTATGAGGAGTGGAGTGCCACAAACCTTATCTTACTATCTGTTTTATTAATTTTGGACCCTGGGAGGACTTGCAGTCAGTGAGAAAAGAGTGCTCCAGGGAAAGGAGGTTCATGCCTGATATTGCCTCCTGTTCGTCTTTTCCCGTCTTCTCTTACAAGGGAAAATCTGCCTTGTGCCAGTCAGTGGAACCCTGTGGAGAAGTGCCCTACCTGTGCAGAACCAGCTGTAAGATCAGACCTCATTTATTTAAAGGAGATCAACTTGGATTATTTGAAGTAATAACAAAATGCTTTATGTCTTTACATTAAGGCTATGATCCTACAAGTGGATCAACATGATGGATCTTTACACCTATGCTAAGACCCAGTGATTCTAATTAAACTTGATTATAGGATCAAGCTTAACATACTCAGTGTTGTTTCTGCAATGAGCTCTGCACAGATGGACTCTTGTACTTTTGTTGAATCCTATTCACTGAAGTGAATAGGGCCTGGTGCAGCATTGGTAACATCAAGACCTTACTTTCTGAGAATGTAGATGAGCAATCAGTACAAGCAAGGTAACTATACCTTTGCATAGTTTCTGGTCTCATTGCTTTATTTCTGTCAGTTGCAAGCATTTTAATTCAAATGGTGGCTGATCTAAAGTACCTTAGTTTGTTATAAAACCAAGGCAAGATGGGTTCAGGAGTGATTTAAAGTATGTTACCCTGTTATGAAGAAGACTGACTTTCTGAAGAAATGGAGGTGGCTGTGACCTAAAGTTGCTGTGAATAGACATTAAAAAATCTGGGCTCTGGAGATAATTGAAGGATTTTCACATGCAGCTTTAAGGTGTGCAGCTTTCCATGATTCTAGGAAAATCGAATTCCTACAAAAGGCTTTGCAAATATAAAGCAAAGAGTTTGAGAGTCAAAACATAGCTGGAATCCCAGTCTGCATTTGGAGGAAAGGGAAATATATTGCAAAGGATGTCAGACATGCCATCCCCAGAGAAATCTTTGCTAAGTAGGAAATCTGTGCTTGAAAGGCTGCTGCAGGGATATCTCTGTTGCATGCTTCTAAGGTGGGATTTGACCTGCATTTGGAAAGTCTGTTGCTGCCAGCAATACTAGACTGCAGATTTGCTAGCAGCTCCCAGCAGGGCATGCAAAAAGCAGAAAGTTGTGTACATTCTTCTGTGCATCGTGATACTGACAGACTGGTCTTGCCCTGTGTTGTGGAAGTTGATGTGTACAACTGGTGAACTTCTGGTTGTCCTCAACCAATTTTAATTTGCTGTTTTGAAATTACAGCAAAGACAGAAACAGGAACTAAGTCCTTTGCCTGCAAATGTACAGCTGCAGTGTCATGTCTGGTGGTGCAGTGTCCATACATAAAGTTTTCTTTAGCTCTGCTGTGTTTGTGGACATTATAAACAGCTATGCCAAATGATTCTGGAACAGACTTCATCAGACACTCAGTCTTAGATGGTAATGATTTTTGGTCATGGTTAACCCGATGACTGTTTTTTCTCTCCATGTCTTTATCTCCTCTCAGACAGTAGCCTGCATATGTAACTCTGTCAGGGGTTCAAGTCCTAAGTAGTTATTAACTTGTACTTGGTATGCAATGTCTCCAAATTAAAAGGGCAGCTCTATCTTCATCTAATGAACGCTTAAAATAAGAGAGTTACCAGGCAGGTTTATAGCTGGCTTTAATTGCATTCTCCTTGCTTTGCTGGGACTGGCATACCCAGGAAAGAAGTGAGTTTAACCGCTTCCAGAGAAAATGACAATTGCATCATACAATATCAAGAGAAAGATTCATTCAAAAAATGTTAGTGCTGATACCAAATATGTTACTGCTTCCCCTTCTCTCTTCCTTCTTTTCACTCCCTGTCTTCCTCTGCCCCAGTCCTTTTATTCTCATGGTATGTCAAACAAATTTGCTCCTGTGTAACTTAACTGCAGCTGTATATTGCTTTGATTTGTTCGACTGCTTTTGAACCTTGTGGTCCAGAGGTGGCTTGTTATGGTGTATTTCACTTAATAAACTGCTATTTAAGCATAAGTCAGGAAGTAAGAATGGTATTTTGCCGCCTTTTTAAATTTGCAGTAGCTCCCAAGTATCTTGAAATGCATTCACTGAAATTCAACGCTGTCAGTATGGCCTTGGATTTGAACCACTTATTATAATCATGTAATGAAATATTCTAGTAGAAAAATAAAACACTTTCAAGGTGGTTTGCTGCCTAGCAGATAGTTTGCAGTTAGTGAACTTGTTTCTTTGTAAGAAAAATGAGGCTAGAAGCTACTGAAAAACGTGTGGAAAAAGGTTTTGGAGCCTTGATCTGTTTTCTGTATCTATGCTGTCAAGGAGCAGTCAGCCAGAGGCAAACACTGAGGTAGAGTTAATGGAGGAGACGGCTGAAATGTACTGGGCTGGCATCTGAAACACGATAACCTGGATTTTCTTTACATTCATTTACCATTTTGCTTGCTGTAATGTTGACATATTAGCTTTAATGAAGGCAGCTTTTATAAAAGTGTTAGAAATGTCTCAACTCATGGAATGCCTTATTCAGCGTGCTCTCGTTCTTTCCCTCTTGACTTGTTCTTTGCTTTCTTATATCTGCTCCCTACACATACCACGCTCTCCCCACCCCTCCTTGATGGAAGTAGTGCAGTGATGGAGCAAAGCATGAAAATGAAGTGTAGTAATATAAAACCAAAATAATAAGGTTTACCCTCCATCTGTCCTATATTCTTTCCATCCTGAGATCCATCTAGTAGGCCAGTCATGAACTGCAGTGTCCTTAAAGACTGATTGAAGTAGGAGAGCTTAGCTTAATTGGACCTGAGCTGAATGTGGTCATAGTAATGATGGAGATGATAGGGACATATCAGTGATATGTCCTCTCTGTCTTTGGAACTGTAGCCAAATTCTTTAAGACAGAAGTGCATAATTACCTTAAAAGTTGCATAAGCAGCCTAATGTTTGGGTTTTTAATAATTGTGATAGATAATAGTAACAATTATTAGAGGAAAGCATCACATCTAGACATAAAAAGCATGTATTTTCACATGGACCTAAGCACAAAAGTAAATCCGGTTGTTATTTACAGCTGCTATGCAGGCAGAAGTTGATTTAACATTAGGAAAGTGCAATAATAGGCAGGGTAATAAAATTGTATCCTGTGTTACGAGACATGCAGATTTTAGATACAGCAGCCAATATATTATAACTCTTTTTAATAATTCAGATTATAAAATCATACTTCAAAAATACAAATATTTCATAAGTCTGATACAACAGAAGCCATTTAAAAGAAAAAGGCAAAGCAGAGGTCAGTTGGGGGTTGCCATTTGTGGGCTGTCCTTAACTCTGTTTATTGCTTCCCCTTTTCCCAGCAAATCCATTATTTAAGAAGGATTGTAAGACCCATGTAATCATTGAGGATTTACTTCCTTTGGTCCTTCAGAGCTGCATTCAGCAGCAACACTTAGATGGAGGTTACCAGGAAGTATTTTGGATAACAACAACTGTAAATTGTTGCTTGAAATTAACATTTGAAATTTAGGTAGACATAGGTTCAACTTGCACTGTCTTGCACTGACAGAAGGCACTCTAGTTCTACATGGATCTTAGGTACAACTGATGTAAATTGGGACTCAGGCTAATGAGGTCAAGTCTCCTTCTCATGTGCCAGTATAAAACCTTAATTCTCAGTTTTGATATTAAAATATAGAAGAATTTGAAATATATAATAGATATGCTAAGGTTCAGGGTAGGCTTAAGCTTTTACTTTGGAATAATCTTTGCTGGCAAAAAGTTCTTTTGCTGTCTGTGGTGAATAGAGAGCATAATACTCTGATAAACTGCTTAACATTTCTTAATATTTCTGAATATTATGTGGTGTAGATTGGTGGATAAATTAAATTATTAGTTTAACTGAAATGCTTTAGGACTGTGGTCGGTTTACCTCATGCTGTTTCCAATCTTTGCTGTAATACAGGTAGAATGTAGAAACATTTGTGTTTATTCATATGTAACTTTCTTTTTACTTGCATAATCTGCAAGGCTACAGTACTTCTAAGTGTCCTTAGCATAAAAAGGCAAAAAAAAAAAAAAAATTGGTAGTGGGAAAGGTGTATGAGTGAAAGATCTGCAACTTCAAGAGGATTTTCTTTATAAATGGAAATTTTAATATTAAATTGCTCCATCTAGTGGCAAACTGCTAAAACTGATGATTTTTCTTTAGTGATTATTATACTTTGTAATGGTTATTCCTTTTAAGTATTTAAGATTGAATTCTTCTTCTTTTCCATGGAAAGTCCTCTGCCAAGGGAACTCCACCTGTGACAAGGTACAAACTTTGATTTTCCTTCCAGTTAATTCTGAGGATCTTTGTTGTTTACTATCAATGGAAGCAGGCCTTGTGTTCAAGTGTCTGAACTGCTTTTGAAAACTTGGTGTTAGTGCCTTAATACCTTCGGTTCGAGTTCTCCTTGGGGCTGGGAGGGAAGGTGGAGAAGCTGAGTTGCATAAATAATTAATACAATAAAGATGATGTCTCTGATTCTTCGGCAAAGAGTTAAAAGACAGAGTGAATTATTTACTGGGTATAGTATACTGAGATATGTTCTAACAAGATAAACCTTGGTTGCAGGTGGCTTCATTCAAATCTTAACTGGCACTGATACTATAATTTTAATAATAATGATAATAATAATGAACTAATTGAATGATTTGTTAATGTCAATATGCTTTGTAAGCAATTGGAATTCTTATGCCAATCAAGGTGAAACCCCCTGTGTTTCCCAGTGATACGAAAATAGAGAGAAAATTCAAAAGGAAAAATTTCAAGGAAAGGTTTAATCCAGACATCTCTGATGCCTTCTTCCTTTGCACACCTTGGAAATACACACCGACAAAATAGAAGGGCCCTCCAGAGGAGGCTTGCCCTTGTGCCAGCTGCTGTGATCCCTTGTATAGCTGGCTTTAAAGGAAACTGAGATTCTTAAGAATGCAAGATCAGAGAACTATGAATCAGTTTCAGGGTGGTTACATGTTATCATTGTTCTCTTTCTGAATGGACCCCAAAACTGTGCAGCTATCAGCTGAAGTCCTGCAGAAAACCAAAAATATTTAAAAATGAAAACCAAGAAAAAGGCAAAGAACTGAAATAGTTTAAAACCAAATTTTAAGTATTAGATTAAAAAATCCAAAGATGGCTGTTCTTGAGAACATAACAGGTGCAGTGGACTTTTGTCATTCATTTTTCAGTTTTGGTTAATCTGCTACATAAAAAATGTATATACCTTTAATTTCCTGGTAGATTAATTCTCACTTCTTCTCAGTCCATGTCTCAATACCCCTTATATACTGAGAAAGTGCTTTATAACACTGGAAGAGTTGCATTTTATCTCAAGACTACTGTTGTTATTGTTCACTTTAAATAATGCAACATAAACCTTGTAGTGCACTTTTCTAGACTGCCTCTGCCCAATTGGGTTGATGACTTAAAATTGCAGATCTCTGTTCCTATCTTCCTTTCCAAGGCAAATGAACCCGTTAAATATCACAATTGCATAATTTTCCTTAGTTCTAACTAAAGTTTCATTGCAGCATGCATTTTAACCTCAGCTGTTATATTTTTGGCTGAACTTCCAGTGTTTGAAATAGAAGGTAACACATCCTGATAACGGTATATGAACAGATAATTAACATTGCTGTGAATTGGAATAGTGCTTTTAATCTTCTGTGGTTCTTACATAGCTGAGACTTCTCAGGCAATAAAGCCAGTTAGGTGTACCCCATCTCTGTCTTTTTCTAATGCCTGATGGATTTTGGGCTACTCTTTCTGAAGAGTGTAGTTCCTGCAAGATAATCTTTATCAGTGTTGCTATGGTTGAGTTCCTTCCCTGGTACTGGCATCTACAGCAGTACTGACAGGAAACTGAACAAAAAGCCTTGGCCTTTGCACCTCCTTCAGTTGGACTGGGGAAGCTGAGAAGTATCAGTGAGTTTGTTGGTTTGGGGTTTTGTTTTGTTTTGTTTTGAACTGGTGACTTTCAAGATTCAAGGCAGGGGGGTGGCTGCTAAAGGATTTGCAAAATTGAGAAGATAATGTTGCTTGAATAATTACATTGTTTGAAATACTGTCTTTGGAGTGCATATTCCAAGATTTAGTGTGGAATAATGTCTTTCATCCATTTGTCACTTAAAATTATGTGTTCCTTTTACACTAACCTTACACGAATTTGCTAAGTACTGCTAATTCAGGTATGTGTCCCATCTATTGAAGAATCATTTGACATATGCAATTGCACGTTTTCAGTATTTCTGACAGTTTTTATTGGGAAGTGAGAATAATTTAGGACTTACCTTCTCTTAAAACTAGTTGGAAACAAGTTAATGCCTATTGTAATTTTGAGAGGGGTTAGGTTCTTGCCCTGATTGTTTTGGCAATCAGTCTGTATTTATTTTGAAGAGGGTTTTTTCATAATATTATCTAGCTATAGATTACTTCATTTTATCTACATCAGATTTTAAAAAATACCCATCTTTAATCTGTTATTAAGATTCAGTTGGCAAGTTTTTGTCTCTGTATGCTATAAACCTAGATCTGTATTCTCTTGAGGGAATTTCTAGGCTATGTTAGATAATAGTAGTAAATGGCTTATGGTTCAGCTAACCAATGCCGGTTTTCTCAGTCTGGCACACACTTCTTGCTAGGAAAAAATGATGATTATCTGGTTTGGATCATACTTGTTGCATGGTAGGGTGTCTTCTTGGAGGTGGCCAAGAACAATCTAGCTTTTTCCTGTTGGTAAGGTTCTCAGCTGTGAGAGATGGTTTTTAATTATTCAGAATTCCAACTTTTTAAGTGTATACTATGGTACTGAACACTCCAGGGTTTTGAGATTGCTTTATCTTAAAACAGAAACTTTTTTGAATGAGTTGAAAATATGTGTATGGACTCTTTGCACTCTTCCTTGTTTCCTGAGGCAGATACATTATCAGGGTATGCTTTATGATGGTTTGTACTGGTGCAATTCTGCTGTTCTCTAGAGTTGCTTTGTTGTGCTTTTCTACTGATTCTGATCTTGAAAAACATCTAAGCCATTGTACTCCCTATCCCATCCAAAATGCCTTATTTTTCTGATTAAATGTATTTGTTTCAAGCCTGAGCCAAACAGCAGCAGTCTCAGGAAAAAGTCTCTTAAAATGTGCATTGAGGGAGAGGTTATTTATGTGTATACTCTTCTATTTTTTTTTCCCAAATGTAGTCATCAGAACCTTGCTGTTACCCACATGCAGTGTAAATAAATATTTGGCCTTGACCACTCTCTCTTTATTCTTCATCCTTGCCCCTATAATGCTTCCTTGGTTTCTAGCAGAAAATGTCTTTAAAAAAATGTGGCTGTATACAGAAGTGGTAGGCTTTTTAACTTTTTGCAAGTTACTTAGAGTACCTAACTGCTGATCCATAGATGCCTGAGCCTTTTCTCTGAACAGCTGCCATGGGATAGCTCATGACTTGCAGAGTTGTTGGGTTTTTTTAGCTTTGTTCTGGACTTGGAGCTTGCTTTTCTCCCAGATTTCTAAATGTTTTGGTCTCATGCACCACCTTAATGAGATCAAGTCCATGAAGTTTTGATGCTGTCAATCTGTTCTGTGGCATTTGTTTACTCTATCAGGTTGCTTATTTTATAAGCTTAATGCTGGACTGTGTGACTTATTTGGGCAAATAACTATGATTCTAACTACTTCATCGGAAGGCGATTCTAGGTCTTCTAGCATGCTAACCTCTAAAATTTTTCATTTTGAATTGTAATAAAATCTAATCTTAAACCGTTTTTCATCACACAGACGCTATCCCCCAAAAGAAACAAATGCATACATTTTAATGTTTTGTTTTGTTTTGTTTTGTTTTCAGTGTATTCTTACCATAGATGCATTTTCCTAGTTCAGTTAGGTTTAACCTCCTCTCGCTGGTGTGTGCTGTGAACAAAGAAAACCAGCATGTGACTTCTTGTCTTAGACATATTTCCATACTGAAAGATAAAAAACATTCTACTCTGTTCTACTTTATTCTGCCCTGGTGAGGGCACATCTGGAGTGCTGTGTCCAATTCTGGGCTCCCCAGTTCAAGAGAGACAGGGAACTGCTGGAAAGGGTCCAGCAGAGGGCTGTGAAGATGATTAGCAAACTAGAGCATCTCTCTTGTGAGGAAAGGCTGAGAGGGCTGGACCTGTTTAGCCTGGAGAAGAGAAAACTGAGAGGGGATCTTATCAATGTCTGCAAGTATCTTAAGGGTGAGTGTCAATAGGATGGAACCAGGTTCTTTTCAGTAGTGCCCAGTGACAGGACAAGGGGCAGCGGGCAGGAACTGAAACACAGAAGTTCCTTCTGAAATGAGGAAGAACTTCTTTACCTTGAGGGTGACAGAGCACTGGAACAGGCTGCCTAGAAAGGCTGTGGAGTCTCCTTCTCTGGAGATACTCAGAACCTACCTGGACACAATCCTGTGCAACCTGATCTAGGTGAGCTTGCTTTAGCAGGGGGTTTGGATTAGGTTATCTCCAGAGGTCCCTTCCAACCCTGACCATTCTGTGATTCTGCAAATTGTTCTGCTCAGGCTTTTTTTGTTTTGTTTTGTTTTTTAACCTCTGATACAGTGTGGTCTTCAGGAATAATTTCAGTGCTAATATTGTAGCTAATCTGAAGTGATTCCCATTATATCTCTCCTGTGACTACAAAACAGATCACGGACTGTTCTGGTGCTCCTTTACAGATTTACTGCTACTAAAGCAGAAGTCCACATTGAAAGGCATAATCTCAGTCCAGCAAGCTCTCCATGACCTCATTCATGTTTCCATGAAATTATGAATCAAAGCTTTAGAAGCGGAACATCTGATTGAGAATACAGCATTTTTATTCTGGAACAGGTGGAATCACATGGTACTACATTAATATACCTGTGAATCCATGTGTAGAAGTCCTGAATTTCTCCACTCCATCATAAAGATAACCAATAAAAAGGACTGCTCAAGTACAGAGCAGAGAAGTGGCACTTGGCTTTTGCCAAGGCTTCTCACACCTCCTGTGTTTGTTGCTAATGTGAGCTTCCCACTGTTTCATTAAACAGGCTGTTTGTGGCATCCTATTTTCTTCAGCAGATTTCTATCACAGCAGATATTGTCAGACTTGACAGACTGGCAGCTGGAGATATGAACCAGGCATAGCAGGAAAAAATTTAGGTGTTCAAAGACTCTTATCTTTTTCAATTGCTGCTTTTTTTTTTTTTTTTCTTTTGGTTCTCTAAACTGAATTTTGTTCTGTTATTCTCCAAAGTAGAAATGTAGGCTTTAAGTTTTCCCTCCTCTCCCTTGAGCAGGAGGTGGGTTACAGTATGTAAGCTGATTTGGAATAGAAAGGAAAGAACAAGGGATTGCAATGGTGTCAAACACCCATTAGAAGTAGCACGTTTCATCTACTTTCCAGGTTCAGCACTAGATTTGTGTGTTAGAGTGTAGAACTGGACATTGTAGATGGCTTCTTGTGTACTGTAGAGGTCTGTTTGAGTACTAGTATGCGCGGGGGAATTAAATTTCATAGGAAATGTAGCAATGTTTGAGTTTGTTTTTTTTCCTTTGAAATTTCTGCTGCTTGTTAGCTGAAGTCTGAATTTACCTTTTTTTCTGTGGAAGCTCTTTCAAAGAGGAAATTTGTGAGCTAAGCACATGCTAAGTCAGAATATCGTAGAAGTGCATCTGGTTTGGAGAAGTATTATCTGGAAGTATTAACATCTGAATTGTCAGTGAAGTAAATATGCTGTAGGAAGTAACCAGATCTCTGGAAAAAGGTATTGACCAACTTGCATGAAAATAATTTACTGTTTATGTCGTAACAAGTATGTATGTGTGCTAGAGAAGGGGAGAAGATGGTACCTAAAAAAAGAAAGGTTTGTCATCAACCTTGTCAGGTGAAGCTCCAACAGAAAGAAAGGATGTGCTTCTGAAGCACACACGTCCTATGTAATAACACTTTTCTGGAACAAGTCTATGTATTGTGCCCGTAACATGTAAGAGATGGGATTTAACCTCTGATTAAAGGTCCCAAAAAAGCCTTTGTGGGAACTGAGGCAGAGAAATATATACAGGTACAGCTGTGTATGTCTTGTGCAAACCAAAGTTTGAGGGATTACTGTATTTGAACAATTTCAGAGTCTGGAAGGCTGATGCATCTGTATCATATGAACTTGTATCTGCTAACAGGTAACAAACTTACTATACAAAAATGTACCAGGGGGAAGTATAGCAGTCCAACGAGGCTAAAGGGAATACATCTAACTTACTGAAAAATAGAAACGCCTGTGGCTTTCTAGTGATGGGATTTGTTTCCTAAGGCTGATATGATGCTTTTCCATGAAGGATGGATCAATCATATTTAACTTAGTTTGAAATTTGTCTCCTTTAAAGATAACGTTATGTCATATTTATTTGCCATAAGACAATAATCACTTACTTCTGTGCATGTTCTCCTACAAATGGGTCTGCGTCATGAATTCCATGTGCACTGTCACATTTATTCAGTCTGTTCTTCTTAGGTCTATTAGGAATGCTTTCCAGTACAGACCTAATTCTATCTATGGCTCACCACATCATTGTCACCATGTAACTTCCTGTCCTCAGAAGGTTACATGTCTGATCTCATGACGATTTTCTTCTCTTCCATACAAGAGGTGACTTTGAAACAGCCTCAGAACAATTGCTTTACTGTGAGTGGCAATTATGAAAGAACGCTTTGAGTCGTCGTGCTCAGATAGTAGGGTCTACAATTCATATGAGGATATGGACTCTGAGGTTGCTGAAAACAGATATATCATGCTTTTCTAATTTAGTAAAAACTTGAACACTTGGCAAAAATGAATGGGAACTAGTCTGCTGAAAAGAAATTTGGTAAGGCTGAGGCAGGGGGGAGCTAAGAAAATCACAAACATCAATTCTAACAAACTGAAGAATGTCTCTTTTCATTAGTTGTGTTAATTCTCTGTGATCACTTGGAGAACAACAATGTGATAAATAACAGTTTAAGTGGATCACTTCAATCAGTCATATCATCTTGCTTAGTTTCACCCTATTGATTGGATAGCTCATTAAGTATCAAAGGGCACGTAGTAGAGATTGCATACTTCTGTAATTTCTGTTTCTTTTAATTCAGAAAGTGCAGTAGGGAATCTCTACTTTTCAGAAAGCTTTGACAACAGCACAGAATCATAGAATAATTTAGGTTGGAAAAGACCTTGAAGATCATTGAGTCCAACTGTTAACCCAGCACTGCCCAGTCCATCACTAAATCATGTCCCTAAGCACCACATCTACACATTTATTAAAAACCTCCAGGGATGGTGACTCCACCACCGTCCCTGGGCAGCCTGTTCCAATGCTTGACCACCCTTTCAGTGAAGAAATTTTTCCTAATATCCAGTCTAAACATCTCCAGCATAACTTGAGGCTGCTTCCTCTTGTCCTGTTGCATATTATTTGGGAGAAGAGATGTACCCGTGCCTGCCTACAACCTCCTTGCAGGTAGTTGTAGAGAGCAATAAGGTCTGCCCCAGAGTCTTCTCCTCTCCAGACTATATGTATGGTATCCATTTCTTTTAGAAATTAATACACTCATTTTGAATTACTGCTAGAGACTAAACCAAGGGAGTTTTTTTTGAGAGAAATCCTTATCAGTAGACTTGTCTCAGTTTGACTTGAATGATTTCTCTGTAGGTACATTAAACTCAGGTTTGGTGCTAGTATTTTTATACTGCTTTACAAGCCCACTTCCCTCATCTGCGCCTCGTGAATTGTAATGCAGGTGAAGGAGACTGAACTGCAACACACAAAAGATGACTGCCCTTTATGAATTGAGTAAATCCAGTTTATTGGACTGAATATACGCAGATTATCTGAACACATATGTATAATAATTCTAATGTTGTTTTTTGAGGCCTGTCCCTATGTGCACGTGCTTTAAAGGTGGCACTATTAATTGGCATTCTTGTATAATTGACCAATTATTTGATTATTTTATCTGTTAAGTCTTCTTTCAAGGTAGGATTGCAGTAACTTTTCTGTTTGTTCTGGGATTCCCGGATGTCTAAAGGCTGTAGAATATTGCAAGCCAATGCATGGAATCCTTTAAAAAAGAACTTCACCCACAATGCATCATTTTGATGCTTAGCATTAGTGAATTACTATCCCACAGGAAGTCTGTTTTGCCCTAGAAAATAGTCTGACTGCTTGTCAGCTTCAGAAAGTTTAGGAGCACCTCATTAGCATCACATAAGTAAAAGCAGAATCAGGTTTGTATTTCTAGAAATTTCATTTGTAGAAGACAAACAGATAGAGATAACAGATAGAGATAACAGATAGTAGAGATAACAGGTGTGGTGGTTTTCTGTTTCACCTTTTGGACAGAGATTAAGATGATAAGACTTCTCCTTGTAGTGAGTTCTCTGAAGGCAACTAATTTAAATTAAGAAAATGCCAAGCTTTTTTTTGTATCAGTTAGAAACTTTCCCCTGAGCACATTAATAACTCCAAATGAAGGAATAATCTTCCATCTCTGCAGGGCAGTCCACCTCATCTAGTGTTTTTTAACCATTATTGTTAAGACACGCATGCTCAAAATACCATCTGTTGTGTATTTTTTATACCTTTCTGTTCTTAACAGGAGGTCTGAGCCCTCAATCCTCCTTGTGTTCATTCGGTGTCATTTTTGTAAGTGGAATAATCTTCCATAATCAAGTCTCTAAAGCAGAAAGATAGATGGAACCTGCTTTGGGAAAAAAAAATAAAAAATTCCAGAGATAGTGAAAATACTCAGTGGAGGCTTTTATTAATTTAAACCATTGAGTTGGCAGCCTTGGCCACTCTGTTCCCCCCTAGGATGGGGAATACAAGCTTTTTCACTCCTGCTTTAGCCACACATTGTGCCGCTGATGACTGAATGGGTAGATGCAAGGATAAAGGAGGTAGCTGAATTAAAGGCTCATTTCATCTTCTTTCTAACTATTGAAATCTCAAAAATGATGCCAATTAGAATAAATTGTAACTGCAGTTTTGGCATTCATATGAATTAAATTTCACACGTGAATCAAATTCAGTGTAATGACTGATTTACAATGGTTCTAATTCTGTTGGTTTTACTTGGACAGAAGTCCTACTGAAGTCCCCCTAAGAACTCTAGGATCAGCATTTACTATTTGCCTCAGTTCAGTAATTGTTTTCTTTTATGCGACTTTTTAGAGTGCTCTGACAAGCAAGGAATGAACAGCTTATCTTATCAAGATTTACAGTCAATAGCTTCTGTAGTCTTGTGAAGAAGACATCTGCTGTGCAAATAGCAAGGTTAAAGTGATTGCGCATGAAGTAAATACTAACTTCAGCTAGTATTTCATCCTGAAAACCAGTCTGAACAATACTTAGATAACTTCAAGTAATGGAAGCCCTTTCATAATCTTGACCCATATACAGTTTTGTCAAATCCAAGGTCAGATAGAATTTAAAAAATAAGCTTTATTTGAACTTCTGTAACCATGATTTCACATTTGTAAGCAAGCTGTTTAATAAAAAAACCCAAACAAAACTACTATTGTTTGGTGTATTTTTTTAAACTCTTATATAAACCTCAACGTTTGATCAGTTGTAACAGAAAAGAAAATATTATCTATTTGTTTAGGAAATGTCTTCTAAACCATTACAGCTACAGACAAAAGGAATTCATTTCACATTGATTAATGTGCTGTAAGTATCTGGAACTGCTTGGTCCAGTCACTTTGTTGCTTTCTCATCTCTCTGAAAAATCAGATGAAGCATCTCTGAAGATTCCTGATTGATGCTGTCAGCTTTGTACTGATATTACAGTGCATTTCAAGAAATGTTCAAAGTGGGGCAATAATTTTCAATCTATTTTCAAGTATGCTGCAGTAAAGTTTTTCTATCAGATTATACAAAGTCCATTTCCCAAAGAACTATGCATTTTTGTGTGTTGTGCATTTGTGGGTGGGAGCTTTTACATATGGATCTTTACAAATATGCCTGAGAGAATGATGTATTGGTGATACTGCCTCTTCTGTTGTACCATGCCAAAGTGCTTTTTTTTTTTAACTCCATAACCCATACTGCCTATTTCTTTTATATACAAGCTCTGATTAATTTATTTTCTTGGAAGCCATGTGTAACTTGCTTTCATTTCATCATGTATGTACAAATTTTCCAAATCTTGCTACAGAATGCTTCAGGGCCGCATTTGGTAATTCATTGGTAAGAGTGTTAAAGTTACAGGAAACTGTAACAAGGATGACTATTTTCCTCATAAAAAGGGAACTTGTACAAGACAGTATCATTGATACCTGCATTTGTTTTTCTCAGCTTGCAAGGAAAGCAGGAATTACCTTAACTTACAGTTTTGCAAAGTCATGTGTGGATATGATTTGGCCAGAAGTTGTTCATGCTCTTAAGCTGCATGAAGCCATATAAGATCTTATTACTGATTTGGTTACTTTATGAAAGCATTCAGAGAACAAATAACTGTTAGTCAACAACATAAAAATACAGCAAGAGGAGCATAGCCTTTTGAATCTGTAGGCTGTACATGCAAACTCTGCAGGAGATCGTGGGCTGTAATAGAGATAGGAAATATGGAATAACTAAAATTCTCTTAGGAACCCTGTCTGGTCCATAACAGAATGACCGGCTACTTGCCTTGCTGTCACTGACTGCTGGCTAGCACCAGTACTCTGTGACCCTTTCCGATGCAGCTCATAGGGCTTGAAGGATGAGTTAAGGATGGTTCAAGCAGCATTAATGAACCAAATTAAAACGTGGATTCTCACCCACAGTGGTGTGGAAAGGTCCATGGCTCTGAGGAGAAGGAACCAGTGAAGAGAAGCCTTCTTTTAAATTTACATTTCGTGTAGGTGAATAGAAGGTACCAGTTTCCTCCTATTACCCCCATAAAGAGCATTGTTAGTGTCTTTTCTTGCCACAGCAGGAAAAAAAGAAATAACTGAGTTTATTAGCATATTGCCATATTTTGTGTAGACTATCTAGTATGTGTACTCTGAAAGCTGCCTGAAATTATTATCAGTGTTCTTCTGTCTTAGTCTTAATCTAATACAGTAGAATATCTATCCTGATTTAGGAAAAAAACCCATGTTTAAGCCTCTACTTAAGTTCTGTTGGCTTCAATGAGGTTAAAATATACTTGTAAATTCTTATATCCTTAAGTATTCTCACTTAGAAAGTACTTAGGAAAGATTATTTAAAATTACTTTAAAATATTAATTCTGAAAAACAATTTATTGACCACATTTTGTAAAAAGTGTTCTACTGTCTTTTGAGAGCAAAACAATTCTGTCTTGAAAATCTGTAAGTGAAGTGCAAACATGATAAAACTAGTCTTAGGATCATTGTGATGTAGCATGTGAAAATTCATTAAATAAATTCCCCTAATGATAATGATTTACCAAAATTATTTATTTTAAGTAGCTGAACCAGTAACACAAGTGAATATTCTTTTGCAGTATATGATTGCTAAATTGTGTTCCATTCAGTCTCTATTTGCTTGCTTATTGCTGCAGTGAAATAGGCAAAGCAGTTGCATAATCAAGTCTTTATTGTATTGGTGTAATTTACATGTTTTCTTTATTGTTTTAGAACCATCACAAACTGTTATGAAGTGAATAACACTTGTGTTTATGCTGCATGGGTGATTGAAACTGCTGGGTGAATTTTTCTGTGATATTTTGGAGTTTTTGTGATAAAGAAATATCCATAGACACTCTAGTTTTGTCTGCTGCATAGCAAAGTATATTTTCATTGTTTTTGAACTTCAGTATATGCAGCCTTATTCTTTTTTGCCAAGGTGATTTTTTGCCACAAAAGTTATCAATAGGGCTGTATCCTGAACACCTTCCTTCCTATAAGTATTGCACAAAATCATCATTACTTGTGTGAGCAGTGCCATTGTTTTCAACTCGACTACATTTACAGGGATGTACTCTCTGTAAACTTGGCCCAGTGAGGCCTACTACAGCTTCATGCCTGTAAAAGGAAAATCCTTTTGTGGAATTCACTGAAAGTTAAACTAGGCTCACAGTAAGCATTGATTAAGCTCCACCATGCTGTTTGAAAACTTCTTCTTCAAAAAAAGGCATAATCAATAAAAATAAATCTGGTTTTGTTTGTTTGTTTTTTTTTAATTTAGAAATGGGAATGGTAGTGTTTTGTGTAATAGGGTTGCTACTGGCAAGAGCAGCTCTGGTTTTAGTCTGATCCAAATCTGTGGCTTGATTATCAAGGGCTGTTCCAGTGGCTTGTGCCTAGTGACAGATCAGTGTGTGTCTCTGTGCATGTTTTGAAGTACAGTGCCCCACAACTCCCTTGTCTCAAGTACTCCACTCCTGTGTGTGTGGTTAGATATTTTAAACAAAATTAATGGTTCATAAGATGTTCCAAATAAATTCTGCCTCCTGTTTCAGGGGATATTTTTTTACAGATTGTAACAAAAGACAGTAATTTTTAGTGTTCAGGTGTTTGCAGTTCTTCATTCAATCTACATTTACAGAATGCTATGGAGTTTAGCTAAGGCATTTTTTTCCCATGTAATACTGTGGCACTGTCTTTCCTCCAGTGCCTGGGTCTGAATTAATTCCTCTTTCTAGGATAAGGCAAATTCACTCAGTCTAAAATTGTCTTCTTTTTTAATTAGGCCTGGAAGTGTTTTGCATGGTATTGTAGCACTTCTTTCCTCATTCTGTTACTGTTGTGCAAAGTGACATGCTGGGTCTGTGCTTGTATTTTGTAGTGTTTGCCTTTGGTTGGCACTGTGTCAACACAAAGCTTTAAAAACAATAAAATACTGACTTGGGGAGAGGGGAAAGGCTGAAAGATTGGCCATATATATCTCTTAATCTTAAAATTATAAGGGTAGTCTTACATACAGTTTATATTAGCACCTCTATCAGCATTGAACCACTGTCTCCCAGGATGTACGTCTTCCAGATTTCCTGAGTAGATGAAATGCTTGTCTTGAAGTATAACAATTGCTCCCTGTAGAGTCAGTGAGCTTTGCTTCCTCCTTGTCCTTCTTGAAATGTCCTGTGCTTTTGGCCCTTTAATTTGATGTGAGGAGTTCCTGCACTCAGGCAGAAAGGAGATAGATCATGGCAGGGGCCTAGTCAGTGTTACAAGAAACATGTAATGAGCCATACAGCCTGCAGAATTCTGGAAAGGGTAAAGGGGAGACACTTAAAGATGGTTTTTTCAAAGTAGTCTCATTAGCCTGTGAACCAGGGTTAAGAGATAAGAGAATTTTTGATCATAGACTGGAACCTGTTCTTGTGTTTATTGGAAGCATGTTTTTCTAAAGATTATAGAGTGTATTTTCAAGGAGTCTGATAGCTAAGCTGTAGTAACCTGCCCTGTCTTCATTTTCTATCATTACTGCTTGCAGGCTGTGAACTAAATCCCAGATGGTAGTTCCGTAAGACAGTAACTTGGAATATCTGAAGGTAACCAGAATTTATAGTGCGTTTTGATTCCAGAATTCTCGCATAAGTAATCTTCTGAAATCAAATTTAAACCCCAGGTAGTGCATCAGAACTGGGTATGGGAGCCCATCGTCCCCAAAAGCTTTTCTCTCATGGCTGTTACAAGATTAAATACAAGGTAGTAAGGATATAGCTCCTGGGTAACAATTATACTTTCCTTATTAAAAGTACATTTTGAAACAAATTCTTTCATGGTCTTTATCACTATATAAGGACAGGGAATATAATTTTCTGAAATTTGTTAAATAATTGGAAAAGGCTTTTGTTCTGGAAAAGAGGAAGTGTGTGGGTATGCAGGAGTGGGAGGAAGAGGGAAGTAGTTCCTACCATAGTACAAACTATGTAGGAACAGAGCTATCAGCAAAGTGGAAAATAGGAATCAGCTTTGTTTCTAAGGAAAACAACTCCCAGGAGGAAGCATAAGTCCATATGTAATAGCATAATTGCTGATGTGCTGTTCAGCTTTGCTTCCCACAGCACAATGGAAGTTCAGTGTATTTTGTTTCTTAAAGTGGCACCCATGGAAATTACGGAAATTTTCATATATAACATTTAATACAGGGCATCTACTAATACAATGAGTCACCTGCTGCAGTGTGTATTTTCCTGTTTGTTTCATCTGCAGAGAAGCTGGGGAGCTGGCAGCAGAAGACATCTCTTACAATACGGACTGAAGGTGTATCATAGCATTCTTTTACCCACCCTCCTGCCCCAACACAGTCAGCTAAGCCCATGGACATGCCAGGCAGAGAATTATCAGTACTGAAGAGTTTACAGACCCCATAGGCAAATTTCAGTGTTTAACTAGCCTTACCTCAGTGCCTAGCTACCCATATCTAACCCATGGGTATAGACCTGTATTTGTCTTGTTTGTTGATTGTCCAGGTTATACGTGCTTAGAAAGGTTCCAGCACTTTGAAGTCTGGATCCCTTATTTCAGCGAGTTAAAAGGTGCTGATGCACTCATCTTGCCTACATTGAAGGGGCAGGAATAAATGTTCTGTCCTTGCAGAGCCTGGTGGGTGGCCATGTGATGAAACTGCCTCTTAACTTCCACCAAGGAACCTTAAGCAGCAGCAAGATGGAGGTGCTGGAGCCACATGTGACACATGGTCAAGGAAGCCAAGCTTTAACTGAACTAATCTTTTGCCCCTGTAAATACCCCAAATGTAGTATCTCAAATTAAAATAGTTGCATTGGCAAATATTTAAGGTTGTAGTTATGCTACAGCTTTTACTTGTAACAAGTAAGAAGGCTAGGGTAACATGATGTATGATCTCTGTTTTATGCTGGTAGAATTTTTGTGTACATGAAGTTATACTGGCAGAATTGTTGCTGCTGTAATCTGTTCTGTGGATTATGTCTTCATTAGATAGTTATAATGCACATCACTGTCATGTTCACAATTGGAAAACTTTGGGGCTATCCCTGTGTTACAGCTGTAGCGTGAACAAAGGTCATTTCTGTATGAGGTACTAATATGTATTTACTTGTGTTGCTACAGCTTCACAGTGAATATTGAGACCCTCGAATACAGAGTAATGGAGAAATTTAATATCAGCACGGGATATTAGGGCTTTTGTTTTACAGCTGCATCAGGAGGCTTCTTTCATGCTTGCTGTTAACAGGTTAATGTTGGAGGTGCAGCCGTGTAACAAATGTAAGCTGCACGCCCCCTAGCTGAAATAATTTTCAGAACCTAAGACAAAGGTTTCCAGGGGATTCCAATATACAGCTGGGGGGAATCCCATGTTCAGAGTTCCTTGTTTGTTGGTTTCAACTCAGCCAAGCGGTTACTCTAAGGATGGATACATTTGGATATCTGTATCTATGGATACATTTATGTTCATACACTGATCCTTTTAGAAAAGTATCTTGCATTAAAGAAGCAATCTTCATTTTTTGTTCCTTTTAATTAGGTTGGTGCGGCATTTGGAAATATGAGGCTGTGTGTGTAGTTAGTTTGCGAAACGCATCTGAAAACTAGATTACAAAGCTGTAGATGTGTTCATATTTCAGAACCAAATTAAGTGATACTACAAGCTCAAGTGCCGTTGAGCTCTGTGCTTTCGCTGGTGTCATAAATTGCACAGGCATTCTTGGAGCAGAACTCCGCCATTTCTATTAGTACAACTGGCTGAATAAGCCAGTAGCATTGTTTTTATCTTCATGAAGCTGGACACTTCAGTATTGGGAAAGAAAAGAAGGAAAACCTCTTTCTATGTAGTTAAGATTTTGTTCTATTTTATACACACAATGGCATTGATTCTGCCCCTTCCTTGATCAGATTGCTTAGGGTAGGTCTGTCCACAAATTTCTCAGTCTGTCAACCCTGTATACATTCAGCAAAAGTTTTAGCATATCTAGTTCATGAATGGTTCCTATTGCCCATATTCTCTCCCTCTCCATAAACCTCATTTTAATTTCATGTTAGAATGAAATACATGGTCAGTTTGAAAAAAACAAACTCAAACATCAAAGCTGTACAAAGTTAAGCATATCAGGTGATTGCTACTGAGTTTTGGACAGGCTCTGCTGTGAGGGTTTCTACAGCCATTGAAAAAGTGACACTTAACAATCCTGTCACCTGTTTTTTAGCTAAGATGGCCACACAGCCCTTCCTTTGCAATACTGATGTCACTGTTTACATATTGTAAAACAGAGTGTTCAAGGACGAAATAGTATCACCACACTTGGATTAGCCCGCTAGTTGCAAAAAATAAGGCTATTGAAGATTAGAGACTATCTTTCCTGACATTATCAAATCAGGTTTTGTTGTTTTAGTGCTTTCTGTGCATGTGAGAGTACATGAAAAGGTGGACTGCCACCACTAACTGTCCCTATAATATAATCTTATATTTTTCCAGGCAGAATTCACAGAGCTGAGCAGGAGTAGGTGATAATACACTACATAAAATGCTGTCTTCAAGATTATAAAAAGCATAACAGAAGTATGCCCCAAATGCTAAGCAACAGCAGTTGTGAGAAAATAAACTGACAAAGGTTCAGCACTTATATCCCCTCCAATTAGCACTGAGCAAATCATGGTCTCCTTTGTATTTCAAAAAGCAAAAATTATTCTTTTAAGCATCTTGTAAAACAACATCATCTTGGCATTCTGTAAAATACGTAAAACCAGCAAAGGACCACAACGTCTGTGTTCCTTTGTGGATCACTGTTGTGTTCAGAGAGCTCCTTGTAAAATGGAAGCAGTGTAGAAAACTTTGCCTGAAATCTCTTTTTATCATGGCTGCAGCTGCAGCCAGCAGGCTAGTCTGAAAGCTGATGGGTTGTCTGTTAAAGGCCCATGGCCTTTTTTGCACCTTTAGAGGAACCAAAACCAGGAGGCACACATTGTAGAGTATCTGAAAGTACAGTATAGTAGCTCATTTCCAACCACAGGTACCTAACAATTTAGTGGTTTAAAGATGTGTTTGCAATAAGTACAGACCTTTTTTTACAAATATAAACAAGACCAAAATGTCCTGTAAAATTACTTGAAACTTACTTTTGTACAGTTGTTCATGAAATATGATCAGAATATAGTCTATTGATAAGACTACAATGAGAAGTTACAGCAATCATCCTAAAAAATTCCCTCCACTTTCTCAGAGGTTTTTTTCTGTATTAATTTTTTTAATTGTAATTTGAAAAAGGAGAAAATTACATTTCTCTCTCCTCTGTCTCAATTTCTTTCACTGATTTGGAATCACACTGAAAATTAGACTGCTAAATAGTAAGGAGTTAGTACATTCATCAGGCCTCCACTTCTTGCTTCATACTTTGAAGCAGTCATCTAAGGTATGCTGCATATGAAAATCAAAACCAACTACACTGGTATTTGCACTTTTTCTGTAAACAAAGACGTGATGGTTGCAGATATATTTCAGCTAAGAAACTTACTTGCAGCTAAAACACTTGAGAGGATTAGTCCTGAAAAATCAAGAAAAAGATTTTAGACTTTAGCTTGCCTTTGTTAGTCTTCCAAGTCTTGTATATGCCAAACTGCAGCTGTTATTATCAGACCTTAAAGAACTACCTACATATGCTAAAATTAAACAAAGATGACACAAACTCTGAATTGCTATGTTAATATTTCTGAACCATTATTAACTAATAACACTACCACCTACTTAATAGTTACTGAGTTCCGAATTTGATACAATTACTACTTTATGTCAATGTAACAAACCGTAATAAAGGAACAGAGAAAATTAAAATTTGAGCTATATTAGTTTAATATGTGTTGCAATCTTTTTAAATAATTCTTCCATATTACTTCCATGTTCACCTAAATAGATAACTATAACCATGAAAGCTCAGTGAAAGAGATGGATTCTATGCTTAGATACCTAAAGTCATGCCAGCATTTGGGGAGTGCATAGTACCAAGTCAGGATTTTGGCTTATCCCTGAAATTGGCACTTTTACAACAAAGACCTGCATTTGGATCCCGGTTCTTCAAAAAAATCTAGTTCTAGACCCTTCTGTAACAAAATATCAAAATTATGTCCTTCTATTATGGGAAATAAAGAATGGTCCTGTTACAAACAGGTGGGTTATCTAATACTCATTAGTGCCTCGATGATATCTTGTTGCTATTAGAGTATCAGGAGGAAGAGCTGTTTGTTGTCTGTCCATAGTGCTATGGTAGTTAATTCTCTATAGATCCTCATTAGAATGGAAAATTACACCCATGAAATTTACAGGATCCTGTGAGGTTCCTCTCTTCTCTCTGATCTGTATGAAAGTCTCAGTTTCAAGGAGCAGAAGCACCTATTTCCTTTTCCCTATTTTCAAAATACATGTTCCACAGTTTAGGTGAAGGACATAGGCATTGCAAGGGAAGCATCATATGGCGGGTAACTTAGTCATTACATTTTTAACCATGGTGGATTTTTTTTGCACTATACAGCCATGCTTAATGTTGTGCTGGCTGCTAATTTTAGGAACTAAGTTCTCTAAGTGCTACACTTTACTGTCTTGCTTTACTTTGCACATACGTATATAAAAATATAACTGACCTCAGGATCTAAATACGTTAATTAATATTCACTAACAGCTTGGAACCATGTTGATAAAAGTACACTTTGTTCATTTGTGCTTTTGGGTTTTTTTGGGAGTTTTGGGGTTTGTTTTGGTGTGTTTTGTGTGGTTTTTTTTTTAACCATGTAGCTGTTACAGGAGAAAGAAACAAGGCCAAGAATCAGTTACTGTTAGAAGTATTGGCATGTGATTTTATGAAGGGTCACAGGCGTTAGGGCCTTTCTTTCCTTCTGCTGTTTTGTGAAAAGGGAAAGAAAAATCATAAAAATTAGAAAATCTTGAAAATTGAAAGTCATTACTCATAGGGTTTCACATTATTTTCCTTCAGAGAGCAAGAAAATTTGCCCTGATTTTTTACTACTGACATACTATACCATACCATGAATCTACAGGTATTAAAATTCTGTGCAAACCTAACTCAACTCTGCAAATGTGAACAGTGGTTGCATGGTGGTAGAAGCAAGGTTAAATGTTAAGCAGAGTCCTCTGTGCTACAGTCTGTCCTCTAATGGAACAACTTATTTAGTTTCAAGTATGGGCTGAAGAAGAAAGGATGTGTGCGGAGGTGTCTCAGAGCACAGAGTTAAATGAGAGTTCTGTGTGTATAAGGCAGCTGCTCTTCGGCTATTTTTCTGTAATCAAACTTTACCACAGTGGTAAACCACAGAATCGTATTTCCATGGTGCATCTCTTGGCTCTCCCTCTCACTCTAGTGGTCTATATTGCTAATGGGAAATACAGGTCATGCAAAGAAGTTTCCATAGATTTGAAGAAAGTTCCCTTGCTTGACCAAGAGTGTGAATGGCTGATAACATGCCAATGTTAGGTCAGACCTATGCAGGCCAAATTCCATCTGTATGTGCAACATCACTAAAACCGATGGAGGTGGTCCTGTTTGCATAGTGCATGCAAAAGTTTGAGACTCCACAGCTCCTGGCTATCATTCTGCTCCTTGCACTGAAGTTACCACTCCTGAGGCAAAGCTAGCAGAACAAGATACGTGAGTTTGTATCTCTGCTTATAGGCTTTCCAGCCTGATAGTTTAATGCAAACTCAATTTCATTGTCCATGTAAATTAAGATGTCAGGTTTGGAGTGACTAGGGAGAGGTGTCTCTCCCTGCTTAAAGGGATATCCTTTTCCTGAGACAGGTAACTGTTAAGGGCAGCAGCACCGATTTGCACTAATAAGCTTGCCAAGTCTTCTTTGTCCAAGCTTTAAGTTTGAATTTTGCTCTTTCAGTATTAATGGATCTTCTACACATCTCAAAATTAACAAGAGCAAATAATAGTTTTGCAGTATTCTTAAGGAACAGTTTTTTAGGAACCCCCTGGCTTTTGATGATTACTGGGATACCTGACCTTGGATTTATATCTGCATCTATTAGAAATTTGACTGTCTGTAATTGCCACTTTAAATGATAGTCAGGTCATCATATCTTGTATATTTAGCAAGTCTAGGTTTTTGGAAGCTGCTTGAGATTTGACCTTGTATAATGCTTTCTAAATTACTGAGAATTGTTTCACAAATCTAATTAGCATGTGGTAAAATCATTTCAACTCGCCTCATTTGACACCAGTTCATTAAAGTAACCCATGAATTTCTGTCTATTGTTACATATTACTGTCGTTTTATATGAAGAAAATTTCAAAAAGAGAATCACCCTGAACAGAAATTATAAACCAGTGTATCATACTTGCAGTGTTTATTTTGGCCAGCAAATTGTCATGTGTCTCTTCGGAATAAAAGTAAGCCATGCTCTGGAGGGAGAAAAAGAAAAAATAATATCTGTGCTATGCTTGTAGGAGATGCCATTTAATCAGCCAGACCAGTTAATAACTCTTGCTGCCTTTTTTATTTGTCAAGGGCTCAATATTTTTTCAATATGAGGTCTGCTTCAGTGTGCTTTAAATGGCAGTTTATAATTAATGGTACTTGAGTGTGTCTCATTTCAAAAATTCATACAACATTCTTGGTTACAATTTATACATGATTTTAAAGTATAATTAACGTTCAGCTTTACAAGATATATGCAAACAGATATGCAAATTTGGAAATAAATATGCAAACATATAAAATGTTGTTGAATTAAGTAGTCCTTAACATTTTTAATGAAATCAATATTTTATTCATATTTTGCATACAATTTTGAGTAGTGATTTGGTAGTTCTCAGACTTTTGTGGTCCATGTCTGCAGATTTATTCTTTTAAGGCTTATCTTGCCTTCCAGTCTCCTGGACCTTATACTTACTGTATGGAAAACAAGACCTAATGCAAACCCCTCTAATTTATTTGGATTCTTTTCAATTATGCTGTATAGATATTTGTGATAGTAAACTTAGCATGTTATTGAAATGACTGAAAATATTCCTTATAAAATTTTTCATATGGAATCACGTTAAAGAGCTGTCTAGTCCAGTATCCTATTTCTAAGAGTAGCAATCCCCCCTCCCAAAAAGCCCACCTAGAAAAAAATACAAAAATATTAACCAAATATAACACCTATATGCTTTTCTAGCCTACAGCCACTTGTGAGTCAAGAATTGCTTATTGGAGGTTTCTACGCAGTTAGTTACCCTCCATGGAATTCTTACGTGTGTATATATATAAATATATATATATAAATAGACAGAAAAAATAAATCTATTCAGTCCCTGACCATGTTGGTAGCTCACTAGTTTACCAGTGTCATTCTAGTGTTAGAGATCCCAAACGGTGTAACGAGTGATGAGTCTCTATTCCCTTCCCTCAATCTGCCGATTATGCTGTTAGTACAGTCCAGGATGATGTGGGCTATCTTCACTGCCAGACATACTGCTAGCTCACTGCTGCAGGCAAGGACGTTGCCTCCACCTGCCTCAACTGCAGGGAGAGGACCCTGGCAATCCCTGCAGCCCCAGTCCTGGAGAACTGCATCTTCCCTCTGGTGCTCATCTGAGTTAAGACCTCTGATGTGCTAGGGGTGCTTGCTCCAGTCACTGCGGTTGTCCATATGGAAATCAGTCCATTTCTTCCTACCCTGTGACAGTGATAGCTTTTTGAATATTCTGTCTTTCCCTGTCCTCAACATTACCCCCAAACATGTGACTCAGTGGCCTGGTATTTTTTTTCTCTGGATGCAGGAGGCTATTTTCACTGGTGCTGGCAGCTCTCACTTGTATAATCTTATCAGTAAATTTGCTATATGATTCCTGTCCCTGAATGCTTGCTATTTGTCAGCTTTGGCTGGCCACAGACTTGATCCCTACCAAGAAAATGTTATCTCAGAAGGACATTTAGTTAAGATACCCAGACAGTCAAGATATAAAGATGTATAGAATTTTGTATTTAACTGATAAGAGAGAAAATCCTCAGAGATCCTGAGAGAAAATCAGGGTTCTGGCTGTAGTTGCTAGTAAATAACTAGGTATTAGTATTGGGAGACTGATAGGTGCTTCACTGTTATAACAGATATATATGTTGTGATAATGTAGCAATAGATTGAACTAGGAGGTCAAATAATACTGGTACTTAAACTACACCCTTTATAGTGCAATTATGTAACGCATGTTCAGGGGAGACACACTGTTGAAGGGTTTGGTGTTATAAAGGGCAAAGGCTGAAGCAGCAGGCAGTGTATAGAGGCAGGTTTCCATTCTGTCTTCATTGCCATCCAAAGCATGCTTTACGTTTGCACATTTCTGAACTGAATGTTACAGAATTTCTGCAACTGGAGAAATTGCTGAAACTAGCAGTTTCTTCAGGTACTTAGCTAGCAAAGCCCTCTCCATCTAGATTCTGGTGTTAGGCAGGATGGCTTGGACAAGCATTGACTTGAACTGAAGGAATTTGAATACCTGAGCATACAAATGTAGTGTGGATGTGTGGCGAAGAAAATTGCATTCAAGTCACAATGCATCATAGAAGGCAGGAGGTGTACCACCAATGTTAAGCTTTACAACTCTTCAGCTACTACAGAACCCACAAGATGACTGTCAGCCAAAGAGTAAATGTGGTTTCCTATCCTTGGTTTGCAAGATTACTAATCAATATTGCACATCTAGGCTTTAAGTAATTTAGGGTTACTACATGAACTTCTTACCTAGAGCCGTGCTGAAGTCTGTTGTTGATTATTTAAGGCTTGCTCATCTTAATAAGTTTTGTAGGATTGGTCCCTTACATTTTTTCAATAAAACCTAGAGTGTTTCAATCGGTGCACAAGTAATCAAAATCGTAATTACATCTCTAAAGAAATATCATTTAAAAATAGACATATGAATGCTGTTTTGATCATTGCAAACTGCTATTTGTGGTGCAGTGTTTTGGTTAAGAGACGTAGAAAGATTTATCTGCCCTTGCAGGTGCATACTCAAAATGCTATTTCAGGGCAAGTAGTGCCATAGTATTTTTCTGTGATTTATTTATTTATTTATTTATTTATTACTACAGGTATAGTGAGTGAAAACATACAGCTGCTTCCCTGTACATCTGTGGTAGTTTCAATGTTTTTAGCATATAATTGATTGAAACAAGTAAGACCTAATGTACCTAGCAAAACAGTGTTCAGAGCTGTGCAACACCCTCTGCCTTCATACCAAATAACCTTGGTCTTTAAAAGACTATGTGTGAGCAGTTGCTCTGTTCTGTATGCTTTTTATTTTCCCAACATATTTCAGGGCTGGTTTCTTACAACATTTTGTTTCTGTGGCTGGATTTCATTTCAGCCAATTGCCCAATCTTCATTCTATTGTAATTGGTTTTTGAATTGTCTCAAATTCTCCAATGGATTTATGACAATCTGAAAATTAACAATGGCCCCTTAATTGCGCAGGGCTATGTGATTCACAGAGTCCTTACTCGACTGGTATTTCTTTTCCCCTCACTTCCAGCCAGGCAATCCTGTGTGCTTTTTAAACCAATGTAGAGGCAGTAAAATGTGTATACATTGAAACTTTTTCTTCCTGGCACTCCATCACTTGGAAAGCAATCTAAGGCTTTTCTATAGGCTGATGTATTGGCAGTAACTTACAAAACCCCAAAAATATGGAAACATGATTTTTGATTATGCTATAAATTGGGATTATTTCCTTCAGGCAGGCTGAAGGACATGCCAGCTGGACTTTATATTTTGGCTGTTAGAAAGCTTTAGGAGCCAAAATTATAATTAGCTCACTCATATTGAAATATGTTCTCCCTAGCTGTATTTTTTTTTTTTTTTTGCTAGAGCCTGATACAATTCTTGAAAGATGCAGTTCCCCTCAGCACAGGAAATATGCATCATACTGTTGGTATTAACCAACCACCTGTGCAGTGGCTGTTGCAGGGCTTGCACAAGTAGGCAATACATCTGCTACCTGGCATGTTAAGGGTCTGTGTCTGTGCTGCAGGGACTGGTGCAGGGGGCACTGGCTCTTTGACTCCTCAGCACATTTAACTGCAAGGATCTACGCTCCAGGCTGATGGGGTATGAATTGCTCAAATTGCAGGAAATGCTTCTAAACACCGTATCTGAAGAAAAGCAGGGGCAGTTCAACAAACCATCAGTGCAAGCAAGTTGCTTGTATTTCAGCAGCACCTACTTTTATGTGTCATAAAGTGGTACCTGAGGTCCAGTTGAGATGCAGATGGCACATATACAAAGTAACTACTGCACACTGTAATTAAGTGGTGGGAGTGAAGGACTGGTAGGGCATGCTGAAAGGAACTTTATCAAGGGACTTTGACAGGAAACATGGACTACAGCACAGGATGCAAAAGTCTGCCAGACATCCTGAGTGCTTATTGGGGTGACTAAGATCTCACTAAGATAGTTGAGTGGGCCAGTGAGAGTAAAGCTAGTCTGGAAATGTTTTCATTCATGCCCCTCTGTCACTCTTATGATTTTGACATAGGTGTGCCCACTAGAAGAACTGGTCTGTACCTTCCGTAGCTCACCAGGGTTGAGAATAGGGAATGAAGGATACTGAGACAGAGTCAAGTAGTGACCCCTTCAGATTTCATAACAAGTCAGACACAGCACTGCAAACAGAATCCAGATTCTTCTGTTTTGCAGTTCAGCACCATCCGACAATTCATTCAAACTTGAGTTGAAAAAGTAACTAACCTTTTTCCCCCACTGTCTGGACTATATATTTCCAAGATGGATGTTTCATTATATTAGAAATGGTAAAATGCTTTCACTGAATAGTTCTTACATTCAGTGTTTGGATGATTCCTTTTATTTGTATTTGATTTTTCTATCTATGTTGTGGCTGCTCACCAGTTAAAGGGGCTGTTTCTCACCGTGAACTCATTTTTTTTAAATCTGTTTTGGATATTCACTTGATTACTATGATGATTACATACTTGAATATTTTGAATCCTTTTTTTTTTTTTTTTTTTTTTTTTTTTGTATAAAAGACTCTTCTGACTCTCTATTTTACTACTTTCTTCCCAAAGGAATATAAAACTTCCTTTAGAAACATCATTTAGTTTAGGTGAGAGACTGAGATGAAGTTTCTGCCACTGGAGAAAAACGAAAAGGGAGTATTCAAAGTACAAGATGTTATGTCCGTCTGAGAGCTGTGCACCATTTGCAGCTGTGGATTTAATTAGCTGGCTCTTCCAGATGAAGGGCCCAGGCAAAGGCAGCCGTCTCTGTTGCTTAGGCATTGCACGGCACGTGTTGACATTGCAGCAGGGGGCTCCAGAGCGGCAGAGAGATTTCACCAAACATCAGCCAGTCACCCCATAGAACTGAAAGGCATTTTAGAGTACTAAATAGATTCTTTTTATTTATTATTTCAGTGTAAAACCCTGTAACAAACGCATGGAGGATAACCTTCTTGCAACTGCAAATAAATTTGGGTATTTTGGTAGACAAAAAGGAGAAATTCAAAGCTAGAGTAGAAGAAAGATCTAAAAATGGGCCAATGACCTTGAAGTTTCAAGGCAAGCTCTAGGAGGCTGATAGTAATCCAGCAAGTTTTTTTTCCTGGATATAAGACCTGATGCAAGTTTCTCTCCTTAGAATGTTCTTTGTTTTTCAACTGTTGAAAGATTAGAAAAAAAATTAGGCTTATAATCTTGAGTTGAAAATTTTCTTACTAATAACAGTAATGTTCCAAGGGAAAGTTTAATGCAGGTTTTACTTCTTAAGTAACAGACATCCTGTATTTTAGTATTGCATAGATCCTTGAATTCATGCTGATCTTAGTTACCATCTCTAAGTCTGCTTTTTTCATGTAAGAAGAATGAATAATCTAGAGTACGGTACTACCAGATCATACTGAATAACTAAACAGAGCAAAATGTTTAGAACTCCAGAAAGTAAGCATAAAGTTTTATTACTTGAAAATTACTATAGTTTCCATGGTGAAAATCTAGAAGGATTGTAATACAGGTTGTAATATTTATAAAGTGTTTTCTTTTGAAAGGCCTTTTTTTGTGTTTTGAAATCAATTAAATATAAATGATGGGAAGGTGGTAACAAATATGAATGGGGAAAAAACTAGAAACCTTCACTGCCTGAAAAAAAGAGGAATACTCAGGCTTTCATGCTTCATGTTCTGGGAAGTACTAGTAGCTGAACTGTAAAATATTAATTTTCCTCTAATTTATAGAGTTACATACTTGCAAAGGTATATTTTTCTTTCTTTTTAAAGCTGGATGTGTATTATGAAAGGAGTTGGTTTCCTCACTTTTTATTGGCTTATGTCTTCATAACTTCGTTAAACTTTTTTTAGAACTAACTTTTCATGAAAATACATGATACTACAGTAATTCTTTTGGTTGTTCATATTTTGATAGGACTGTGTGTTGCCAAAGTAATTCTGATTATGCTTTCAAAAATCTCCAGTAAGCAAAATGTGTTCGTAGCAAATATCTGTATATTTTTTTTGGATGGGTGGGGAAGAAGGAAATACATACGTTTGAGAAAAGAAAAAAAGTTTGTATGTGCTTCAGACCTGATTCTAGCACGTTTGTTTAGTAAAACAGTACTGATAAGCACTGTTTTGCTGTGTCCCTAGTGATTTGCTGCAGAATAGCAAATATAAACAAAGGTCAGTAATCCCACCAATTTAAGTGCAGTGCTATGTATTTGTCTTGTTTGATTCTTATCTCTTGTTTTTTTATATGTAAACCAAAGTGTACAAAGGAAATAGATGTTTTGCTAAGGCAATTTAATCTGAAGTGAGTTTTGCTTTGAAATTAGTTTTGCTTTTTGAAATTTGACTGCTTTGCTGCCTTTGCCTAGGAAGCCTGTAGTCCAAGGCTACTCTGCCAGCTCAGGATAACTCTATTGTAGCAGTTAACAAGCGTTTTTTGATGCATGGACTTCTTGACAATAGACTTCTCTTAGTTACCTATTGTGGACCTAGGGGCTCCATGGGCCTCAAAGTAAAAAGCACTGTGCTATTCCAATATTTCAGCCAGATCATCTGCAAACTCTCACTGGCAGTGACCATGTCATAGGAGCCAGTAGAGAGTCTGTTGTGCTTCCCTCAAATATAGGTGGCTAACCATTAGCAGTTACCTAAAATAGCTGTATGTGTATACAGTGAAAAAGAAGCTATAACTTTGTGTGTGTATGAGAAAGTAATGCAAGAGTGAAAACTGTGACACAATAAGGGTAAAATTTCATGCCTGTACAGAAGTTTGCTGTATCATTTGATGGCTTTATTACAGAGAAGTGGCTGTGTGGAATAACAAACTAATTCCTCTAAACTTGCCATTGAATAAAGAATCCTCAAAACCAAAAAAAATAAGACACACGAATAAATGAATAAGCAATGAGCTGTCAGCTGAAAAGAAGCAATGAAAAACTAGAAAGAGAGAGAAAAATGAAGAGGATTAGATGCCAAAAAAAAGGTGCCAAAAAAATCCAGGGTCTGTCAGATTGGTAGGAGCAATGATCCCTAGTTCCTCATTAGTTGCATATACAGTGCATGTTGCCAGAGTCCTTTGGTCCTACATTAATTTACAAAGTATTTTGATAAACCATTTATTGTTTCCACAAGAAGTGCCAGTGGAGACAGGTAAGGGAGGAAGCCGTATACAGGAGCAGTCATGGAATAAATGCACAAAAAGCAACCAGGGGTTCTAAAAATTTACTGAAATATGAATCTTGTCTAATGCAGTGATCAAGCCAACAATCATTATTCCTCCTAGGTCTTCTACAGATCCCCAAAGAACATAATTTTCTAAATCCAGCAATAATTTATATGTGATAGTAATATTATAGAAGCACTAAATGTACTTAATTGTTTTTATACAGTGCAAGTGATATTGAGGAGAAACCATGCAATTATCCAGCTGTACTTACATCATTAGGGAGTTCCTTCTGGTTCACAGGTAAGTCAGATAAATACTTTGGCTTTCAGTTTATGGGTATAGAGCCTGTGGTCACCAGTTAGTATTTGGCATACAGCTGCCTATTTTATCCATTTTTATGCACTAATTTCCTTGATGTAGGGATTTGGGGACAGGGAAATAATTTTATAAATTAGAAGCAAAAAAATAATAAATCTGTTTGGTCTACTTCATTCTGGATAGCCATTGCATAAAACCTGTGAAAAACATATTGCTCTGGGTTTATCCCTGCTGCAGTTCCATTGATTACAGTGGAGTTAAATCAAAGATGAATCTGTCTGCTCAATTTAAATCTAATGATTGGTTAAAAAGTAGGGGGGAGAGCCCTGTCTAAATCCAGCACTGTTTTATCCTTGTGTCAGCATTTAATTCCATTTGCATATAAGCCTATTTCTCTTCTCTAAATTTAATTTGTTAGAGCTTGGCCCTCAGCAACAACAAAGTAATTGCATGCAGTATTGGGCAATGGTGCCAATACAACATGTGCTATAAAAATGTCTCACACAAATTTATAAAATGTAGTTGTTAGTGACAATCTGCTTGGTAACAGCAGTATCTAGATATCTGAAAAAGACCCCCAAACATACCTCATGGACATATGACATCTAATAATACACATATGAAGAAACCTTTTTTTTAATATCACCTATTAATTGTGGCCATTTCACCAAAGGAAATGAGATATCCATGCCTTATATGACCAATAGGAATAATCCTAAAGTTTCATTGAGACAACATAAAACTATCTGAGGCTTAGTTCTTAAGCTGCCCTAGGTGTCATCTGTGACTTTGCACAAGGTAGTTTTGCTGCATGACTTAGCAGGCTTGTTTTAAACTGGAGAGGAGTGGTTGGCATTGTCGCATACTTTGTTTAGCTGCTATGCTCCGCTGCAGTACTATTTAATATGTTGTCATATCACTTAGCCTCAAAATACTGAGCCCAATCCTCATTTAGATATTTCACTTGGCAGTTTTATGATGAAAAGATTTTTCTTGGTGAACTTGACCTGATTGACAGTCATTCCAATTCAGTTGTTCTTCCAAGGAACATTCTACTTGCCTCAAGTTTATAGGATCCTTTATTCTCATTTTCCTTATTCTGAATATTTGATTGCACCCAAAGGGAAAACCCCCAAATCAAAACATTTCTTAGGATTTGAGTATTAGCTTTTTCCACATGTATTCTGATGCATTAAAACTAATCATGGTAATGGATTCTTATGTCTTGTGACTTTTGCATGACTTCATTATCTATTGAGAAAAGGTCATTTCAATTTCACCATTTGTGGAGAGAAGGTACTGATGACAAGAGGTAAAGATACTGGCCTGGGGCACTGTGCAATATTGGGCAGATAACAGAGCCTGGAAGAGCAGCCAGATTTTCTGAATTAGAGCTACGTGCTGCATGCCTAGGGCCGTGCTAATACATACCATATAAGCTCATGGAGAGTGGAAAATAAACACACATCTTCCCACTTCCCGATGTCTATACTTAGATAAATCAGGTTGCTTCCTAACATACCAGATCTTTTTGATACATATTGTTCTTCCTGTGGACAGGAAAGCCCACTATTACCCTTGTTACTTACTCCCATTACCTCTTGATGCACTTGCAGCCTATCCTCAGTAGGATTAGAAGGCACTCAGGACCTTTCAGGAGGCACTTACCACTTTAGAGGATTAGGATAAGCCTGCCTTTGATGTTTTTGTGATCACACCCATCTGTCATAAATGAACATGAAGAATTAGGCTTTATTTTTGTTTAATGTTCTGGTTACGTTTAACAGGTCAAATATAAAAATATATTAAATTATTTTTTTCTAAATTTGCCTGCTTTTCTTTAAAAAAATCAGTGGTGATATGTTGGTTTTTTAAGACATATGTTAATGTTTGAAAAGTCAAAAAACCCCCACTGGTCTCAGAATCAGCAGAAAGGTGGTTTCACCTGATTTGAAATTTTAACAATTGTACACCATTTCACGCTCTTTCCTCTTCTTCCATCCATATATTCATTACAAATGTCAGATAAGGCTAATCCTTCATGTGACATTACTACAGATGGTTACATAGGCAACTTAAACCAGATGCTGATAGTCTGGATAATCTGGATAAAAGCTGGTAACCTAAACCAAATCCATTTTGTGTATTACTCATGCTAACAGTGATGTGTATAAAATCTTTATTTCTCTTTAACAGTTTACATAACTCCTTTGCTTTCCTTTTTTTATACTTTCAAGGTTTTTATTTTGGAGAGGGTTCTTCTACATCTCCCACTGTCATTCTACCTCAGGTAAATCATGCATGTATGTATGTACATAAACAAGATTTGGGGAGGGGAGAGACACTTTCTAGATAAGGATGAATACTAAGTTTATCTTTTGTTTTAAAATTCCCATTGTGTTGAAAATTGGCACTTTTCAACAGGCACACCTGAAAAGTAACTTTGATTTCTTTCATGTGAAGAGGTTTAATTGAAGTATTAGCAGGAAAAAAAATAACTCCATTCTTTACTTTCAAAGAGTCTTCGAAGTTCAGTGGTTAGGATGGGAACTGATAGGAGTGCTTTCTGCTGAGTGGCCTAGACCTCTGACCAGACTTGAGTGTTTGGAACCCATTTTTCTGTCTGCTCAGGAATTGAAGTATCCCAACTTAAATGGGATTTACTCTGAATATTATGTATACCTTTATTTGGAAGACTTTGTTTCATTTAGTAATGGTGTTTGTATTCTGAATTGAGGGATTCACAAAGACTAGTTAGTCCAAGAAGAACTCTGTGTGTGTTAAGCAGCCTGTTATTTACATGAGAAATTTTGTGTCATAAACATGCTTAAGTACAGAAATGTAGACCACTCAGAATATGTGCCATATTATGTCATATTTATTCTACTGGTACATACATATTCCCCTGAAACAGAAGGACTCCAAGATATAATAGATTTAACTGAAGAATGGTCTAGCTGTTTATATCTGAGAATGGGAGGCTGCAAGTTTAAACTAATCAAAGTAGTGAAATGTGGTTCTGACAGGGGCAAAAATATGACAGTTGGAGGCTGGGATCTCAGCAGAAATGCCTATAGAAGGACTCCTTATACTGTTCCCCTTCACTTCTTTCTTCATCCCCCAGGGCTTCTGTGCTTGTGTTTGAGATGAAGTAATAAGGTAAATCTTTGTTTTATTCCTGGTTGAGGGACTCCTGCAGAGGAAAAGGGAGAGAAATGTGCAGCATTGCATCTGGTATCTGGATCCTTCCTTGCCTACCTGTTACTACCACTGAATGCTGCCTATGGCTAGAGGACTTGGAGAGGAAGAGACAAGATTATTTTTTGCCATTTAACAGAACACTATTTAGGGCTCTTTTAGATCTATTACTCTTTTTTTTTTTTTTTTTTTTTTTTTTTTAATACTTTGTACTTCTAAGCTGGTCACTAGTCTTGAAGTTTAGGATAATAAGTTTACCAAGAACCCAAACTATGCAACTATTGTGTAGGTTTTCATCTACAGCATTGCACACTTGAGATTTAGATTAGGGTATGGAACTGGAGCTGGTTCCCGTATAATAAATGAGCTAGGGTCTAATCTGATGTCCCTCTAATCCCATGAGCTATGAGGGCAGTGGTCTGGATCATGGTACATGATGGCAAGTGTCAGTGATTCTCTTTACTTGTTTTGCCCCTAATGGGTACTAGAGGAGCAGGTGAAGAATTTGAGGTCTGTGGTCAACCTAAGCATGTAGAGTACTGAGGTCTGAATACCAGGCTTTAATACAGCCTTCTGTTGCCAGTCAGAGCTCTCAGGTGGACAGCCCTCATAGTCCTAGCAGCATATCCAGTAGTTAGTAATAGCTACCTCTCTCCAAGTCCTTACTGTGTCACTGATTCTAAAAGTGTATATATCACACTGTAGGCTTAAATTGACATAGTTCTACTGAAATTGACAGGATCCAGATGACTTATACCAGTAGAAAAACTTGATCATTCACTTAATGTATAGAGCGATACAGCAGTGAAGTATACTGCTCACTGTGGGTCAAATAATTCTCTGCAAAGTGCTGAAAACATTTAGAAGAGTAGTTTGCCCTTAGATCTTAAAGCATACTGCAAGGATATCTGGTGCAAACCTCCTGCAAGAAGATGAGTAAAGACATACTGTCCAGGTGTTTTCTGTTAATATACACACTGTGATCAGATACCATCATAATTGTTGTTCATTATGGGATCATAAACCTTTATAGTGGAAGAGAGGGTAAATACTTTGGTCTGAAAGGTTAGCCAAAGGAAGACAAATTATTGTAACAGATTTGTAAAGGTGAAAGACATGAGTAATTACATGAAATGTTGTGAGCAAGGAACCAAACTCTTATGTGTTTTGCAGCAAATGAAATCTTGGTAGGATGGTACACATTACACTAAATATTATGATTAATAGTGATAATGTTATTTTCATGTCTGTGGTTATCAAAGAGTGGAAGCAATAGCTGGATCTAATTGATAGCAACATTTGACTAACCTTTGACAATTACTTTTTTAAATGTAAATGTTTAGACTATAACTTTAAACGGTAGCCATTCCTTGGTGATTCATTTTAGAGGCTCACAAAAAGTATGCAAATAGAGTAACATTCTATTATTGACCATACAGATGTGGTTGAAAGACCTGTGCATGGGGCAGATATTTTGCTACCATCTGTTCCATGTTAGAGGAAACGTCCAATTCAGCAGAGCTATTTCTTTGCATGTTGTAGACTTGGAAATGCCATTTCAGCAGTAAAAGTCTGATTCATCAAGGCTGAAACATCACTTCCAGAAATGCTGTGTAGTGGAGTGTGTATGTATGGAAATGATGTCTAGTTCAGACAGGGTCCTGGGTTATGGGTATTTTATGATCCACATATCTCTGATTCATCTTTTGCTTTTGAAACATAACACATGTTCTAGCTGCACTGATACAGGTTCTTGCTTATTATAGTTAATGGATTATTCATCCTCTTTGTCCTTGACATAATCCTAAGTATGTGCATAAAACTCAGATCATGTTGCCCATAAAAACCAATCAGGCCAGGGTTCTTCTGCAAGGTGTTGAACATTCACCCAGAGCAGATGGTAAAGATAATGTTTAATAAAGAGTTAGGGGATTAGCTGGAACAGAAATAAGCTAAGAGAAAGGGATAATTTCATTTCATATGAAACTCCATGACATTTCATGCACCCAAGGACTGATTAAAATTATGCCAAAAGCTGTTCTTTTTGGCCAGTTTGTCCTAACACTGACCCTGCTTATGTTGTCAGCTGTTGTATCTGCATGTGTTATTTTACCACTTTGTGAATAACTCAAAAGAAAGCTCTTCTGATTCTCCTGTGGCTGGCAAAAGTAATTTTTAATTAAATAAGAACAGGAGAAGTGATAGGATTCTGCTAAATGTGTTGAATATATTTAAGCAACTGATATCTCAACCGAGCTTTAGGAAGAAAGATTTTATAGGTCATTTTAAACATAAATTAATTCTAAATGATAGTTTTCATAATGTGTGGAGTTAAGCTTTGGATTACCTTGAATATTTAGATGCTGAATGAAAAACAGAGCAGGGGATAGTCCATAAATAATTTTAAAATTTATTTTTGCCATCAAAAAGTTAGTGGAATAGCAAAGCCTAACCAGAAGCTCTGGCAAAGCATGTAAGGTATGGGTGCTGCAGAAGCAATGTAAGTGGAATCTACCAGTAAATGCAGTGTCCTTTGTTCTGAACAAAAAACCCTAAACTCTTTGAAGCTGTTCTCATACATAAACATGTGTTCAGAAGACATTTTAGAGTGGCTGGTGGCAGGCAGAAGATAAGGATTTCTTCTAACAGTTATGGCATGAGTAGAACAGGGTCAAAATCCAAACTTACTTTTCTTTACAGAGACTCAGTGGTCACTGAGGTATAAAAACAGATGTAAGCATCTCTTGACCCGTTCCAGCTGAAGCTCGAAGCTCTAATCAGTCAGTCTTCAATGGTAGAGCACTGTTAGCTGTTTCTGTAATGGGGGTAGTCAAAAGTATTCTAGAATCAACGTAATTGTTTTTGCACTGAAGTGGGCCAAAGCTGAAACCTTTTAAAGCTTCTGGAAGTTAGGTGGCTTGGATAATATCACTACCTAGTAGTTCCAGAATTCATCTGTAATCTTCTCAAAACCTACTCTGAGCTTTCTAGCTATCTCCTGCTCTTAAAACAGTGTTCGGCTGTCTTAAAGGCCCTAAAGCCTTTTCTTCTGCTGCTGCTTTTTCCTACCTTAACTTGTGCTCCTATTGTTTCTCCAATTGGTTACGTTTGGAAATGTTTCATAGGGCACTTCAAACAGCAGTCTATTTAAAATAGTCTGGATTAACATAAAAATAGCAGGACACTGGAAATCAATGAAAGCTTAATTTCACTGAGAATTATTGTATTTACTTTATTACAAAAAGCAAGTTTAGCTGACTCTTGTGCTTGAAAGCTACTGATCATTGTCAGATAGTTTACTATAAACCTATCTAGTAAAATTATTTCCAAATGTCCTTAGGTTTGCTAAATATTTGTCCATACTTTATTGCAGCCACCATTTGAAACCACAGTGGCAAGAATAAAGCTCTACAAGAAGTCTGTCAGCTGATACACAGCATCAGAATCAGATAATACAGCTCAGCAAGAAGGGAAGGTCATATACAGTTGGGAAAAGACATAGATAAGTCTAAAGCAAGTTATGACTTTATCTCAGCATAACCTTGAACTAGATGCCCTTTCTAAACCCCTTCACCATCCCCTTCCCCACCCCTCACCCCCAATCGTTATAGTGCTCTGCAGCTATGTAGTAACAAACAGCTAGAATTAATAACATTGGAGATGGGAGGAAAAAGACCTTAGAAAGCATGGCATTGAACTTATCTTTAAGGCTATTTTTCATTCAAAACATGTTTTTTAAAATGTAGAGATAGAAATAAATAGATTGAGTAGCTGAATTTTGAAATGGAACAAGAGATTCAGCTATAAAAGGACTTTCTCTAGTTAGGACTTTATGTTAGATGAATAATGATTGCACTGAAATGTATTGCAAAACAGATATTTTTTTTTAACTCTTTTTCATGTTTTTCCATTTAAATAATATTCCCACCACAATAAAACCCAGAAGCGATGATCACTGAGGAGTGGGTAGGCATTTTAATTCTTTCCCAGACAGTGAATATTTAACATACAAAAGTAATTTTTCCTGGCACTCAGAATGTTCTTCACCTTGCAAGTCCCTTCAGTTACTCACTCTCCAGCCTGCCAGTTAGTGTGTTCCCATCATCCTCAGATATTGCTTTTCTTTTTTCTATCTGCATTTTTCTGGTCTTGGCAGGGGAGTGTCAGAAAACAAGCTTTTTTTTGATTTCTTCTCCTTTGTTTTTCTGAACTAGTGCTTTTTCAAAAGTTTTCAGAAATCATATGTGTGCTGGTTCTTTTTTATTCTTATTTTATCTGTATTGGCTTCCTAACTTGCATCCTCCAGCTCTAATCTCTCCATTGGTGGAGCCTCTGTGCTGCTTTTCTCACAAAGTGAACACTTTCTTCATCTTTGCGTGTGAATTACACAGTTATACTTAAGAGATTTCTGGTTTTGGTAGCTTTGGAATAAGTGAGATCCTACCACTAAGCATACTGCATTTTGGATGCATTTCTGGTGTGCATATGTTGTAGTTTAGTCTTGGCCAGCAACTAAGCACCACACAGCTGCTTGCTCACTCCCCCCCCAGTGGATGAGGGAGAGAATCATAAGAGTAGAAGTAAGAAAACTTGTGGGTTGAGATAAAGATAGTTTACTACATAAAGCAAAAGCCACATGCGCAAGCGAAGCAAAACAAGGAATTCATTCACCACTTTCCATTGGCAGGAAGGTGTTCAGCCATATTCAGGAAATCCATCACACATATTCAGGAAATGCATCACACATAATGGTTACCTGGGAAGACAAATGCCATAATTCTGAATTTCCCCTCTTCCTTCCTCCTCCCCTAGCTTTATATATACTGAGCATGATGTTCTATGGTATGGAATATCCCTTTGGCTTGTTTGGGTCAGCTGTCCTGGCTCTCCTCCCTCCCAGCTTCTTGTGTACCTTGCTTACTGGCAGAGCATGGGAAACTTGAAAAGTCCTTGATTTAGAGTAAGCATTACTGAGCAATGACTAAAATTTCAGTGTGTTATCAACGTTATTCTGGTACCAAATCCAAAACAGCACTGTACTGGCTACTGATAAAAAAAGTAACTCTGTCCCAGCTGAAATCAGGACAGCATTGTTATTGCTCTTGGGATTAATAGAAAATCTTTTTCTCTGTAAGGCTCTTATATTCAAATGCATCATTTCTTCTTTCATTTTTATATGTTTGTCCAAAGGAGGATTAAATTTATGCTAGAATATCGTGAGACACTTACTTTTTTAACAGAAAGCCCACAAATTATTGATCAGCCCAATGTAAGTCTCTCTGGAACATACCCTTGTGAAGACAATAACTGGTGATGTGTGCTTTTCTGAAGCAATAGTTTTATTGGCAAATAAAATGTTTATGCTTCCAAATTACATCAGTGGGTTCTAATAAACAGATATCATGCAGCTACAACAAACTATCTAACAGTATTTCACATACTGCTTTTCCCAATAGGAAAGACAGGCCAGTAGCAGGAATACTTGTCACTACTTTTCACTACAAATACTTTTAATATTTATCTTATTTTAGGCTAGAGGAACGCCATAATAACACAGTATACAACACATGTCCAAAATTCAGAGTACAGCTAAATTTTCTCTCCCTCTCTTAACTTTTGAGGTCCCAGCTGAAGATTTGCTTTAACTGTCTTCCAAGATCTGATGGAAGTTCATATCCAAAACAGATCTCAGCCTGTAGCTGCAATTCTATATCTAAAAGAATATCTACAATGACTCAGTTCCTGCTGCTAGATTATTGTGGCACCTGTGGCTTCTTAAATTAGCCACAGGTGGACCAGGTGGGACCTACTAGCTGTGAGTGGAGAGCGGCAGACTGCTTCAAGAACTCACAGCTTCTTCATCACGTGCTGTTGAACTGAAAAACATCACTTGGGCAAGAGAAGGACAATGGCAAACTCAGGTTTTCTTTACTTTCATAGGAAATAACCCTTATTCAGTTTTAGCTGAGTCAAAACCATGTTGTAGCACCTGCTTTCCAGGTAACTGCTTAAATTTCTGCACACTGTGGAAAACTAATAGGCAAACTCCCTTCTTAATTTGGAAGAGGGACTCACAGTTATTTGGAAATAAGCTATCATTTTTCACCACTTGTGGCTTCTACTTTCTCCAAATATGCAAAAAAGTCCTGGTGCAGAAGAGGAACCAGAAAAATCTGATTATAAAAAGAGATTTGGAAGGACTGTTGTTTTTTCCACCCAGTAAATCATGGATTCTTTTAAAAAAAAAAAGTAGCAAAAGGAAAAATACCCTTCTTTTATGCTCTTTCTTAGTTTTTCTCTTCTGGAAAAACCTATAGAAGAGGAATGAATTATATGCTTTAAGGATGCCCTTGATTAGCATAATTAGAGAAGCAATTCTGCCTTCCTGCTTTCTTCTGAGATATCTATCACCTGGCTTGGCTTGCCTGTGCAAGTCATACTGAGCTGCTGCTGCCACTTTGGGCAGTGAGAATGTGGAGAAGCTAGATACAGGAAAGATTGGATCACCTACTTTTCTAGTAGCATCCTGTCTCTCAACCTCCTTTCTTAAAGAAAATATACAAGTTGCTCTATGTTTCCAGCGAAGATTGGTAAGATACAAAATATATTCCTATTTCTCCGAGGTTAAATTAGTGGGTAGGAAGTGTTGTCTGATGCCTTGCTTGTTTGTAATTACCGGTTAAGGAAAATGAAAGAAATCCTCCTGTTTTGTTTTGAACAGTTTGTTCCCTTATGAATGTGTGCAATGTTTACATACAAAAATCAAACCTATAATATTTCCAATACAAATATATGCAAGTATAACACTTTTAATCTTTAGCAGATAAGTATTTACTGGGAGTCTAGATTCAGTCACTTTCCTCAGCTGTGCTCTTGTTGGTATAATGGAACTGTTTGTGACACTAAGCGTGGTGGATTTGATTTTGCTTCAGGCTGACATTTCATGGCACTAAGTATGAAAAATTGCATCCTCAACAAAGCCTTCCTTGGTGGAGTTCTTGGAGAATCTTTGTCATTTACCTGTTTCTATCAGATACTAAAAATGTGATGGAAGGGTAAAAAAAATGCAACGGAGAACCACAAAGTCAATGTACTTGTTTTGTGTACGTTTACATGGATTTATGTAAGAATGTCAGCTTACTTGGAAATAAAATTAAAAAGTGATTTGCATGGAGGATGGCAGGAATATGTATATCTATCATTGCTAATCTGGACTAGGATTTTCTCTCTATTGAAGCTACAGGAAGTCATGTAAATAGAGAACAGTTTGTTTTCAAAATTTATATATTAATATATGTACATATAAAATATAACTGTCTAATTGTCAAGCATGGTGGAAGTTTGTAGAGATTGTCTTGTGAATCTCTACAAGCAATGAAGCCTTGACTTTGTGAAATTGAAAGCATTGGATTCCAAATCAAAGGAAGTGGGGGCAAACCAAGAGTTAAAGTATGGCAAGGTTCCTTAAGATCAAGAGTGCAGTCTGTCCTGTAAGGGAATACTGGTTTTGTTATTGAGGCTGAGTTTGGCGATACCAACACATGGCAATGCCATGTAGAGAGAAAATAAATATAGATTGAGTGATTTCTCAGTTAAATAGGGACCAACAGGGAGTTCATAGTAAAACAATTTATACTCACTTTGGAATATGACAATGGCCATTTTTCTTGTGCTGAAAACAAACTATTACTGATGTATGTTTGTGACCCAGCAGGAAGTTTTCTAAAACAGACTCTTTCCACATCCATTCAGTAGCAGATGTAATTTGTCCAACTTGTCTAGTGGTGTATAATACCATGTATTATTACTACTGTCACATTTTCCTATGATGCTAAAATTCTGGTGAAAAATTGAGATTCCTTTGGAATCCCCTAGAAGTGACATATGTCCATCAGCTGTGCAGGTTTAGTTCTTAATGAATTGGAGACTTAAATTAATGTGTCTGTTTTTAGATTTCATTAAAAATATTTGTGGTGTAATCTCTGAGTCTAAAAATTTATAAGGAAACCTTTTGAAATATATGACATCAAGTTTTCATTCACATACTGTAATGTAAATCAGGAGGAGTTCCTTTGCCAGTGCAATAAATCAGGGTGAAAGAACAGACTTCCTTTTTACAGGAAATTTTAGTTGCATTTAAAATGCATGATACTAGAAGTATTGATATTACTTGTGTATTATTTTATCTGCGCCATCAGGAAGAAAGGATGTCAGTAATTCCTAATCTGAAGTCTGAGGTTTCTGCCTTCTTCAGTGTGGATCCAACAAAATCCCATGTAAGACTGTTAGAGTCAGTAGAGCATGGGGACAGATAATTGCTTGTAAGAACAACTGAACTCTCAGGTGGTGTTCTGGACCACTTTTGGTCAGATGGAACTATCATCGCTCCCTAGCACCAAAGTCATTTCCTTGCTGAATAAGATGACACTAACACAGATGATTCTGTACCTGAGAAACAGCTGGTACTATAAGTACAGGATCTTGAATTGCCCATCTAAAGAAAGCTTTGGTTCTTCAGTATTAAGTGTGCATCGTTGCTTTTGTGGGAGAAAGGATAGCAGAAATTGTTTGGAAAGTATTGATAATTGCATGGAATTTTTTTGTGCAGGCCCAATGGCAACACATTCTTCTTGTTTCTAGATTCCCTTGACGGATGTTTTATAAAGACTTTAAAAATATTTTCCCCTTTAGAAGAATAGAGCCCAGTTTCTGCAGTTCTTTCCTTCCTATTTAGTTTTTACTTTTGAGGAAGTATTCAAGGAAAAGGAAATGCTGGTTCCACTTTTATAATGGGAGTAGGCTGCTTTGGTTCATCATGGGAAACTGTTTTGGTAGTGGTGGAGAAATATCTAGTACCCAGTTAGTGTTCTGTGTTTTGTCATGTTATTTTGTGATTAAATCTCCACACATGCACCTGAGGGAGTAGAAAGCATAAACCAATGAAAGACAAGGATGTCAAGTAATGATCAAGTCATTAGATGAGATTGTCCACAAGAGGAAGAATAGGACACAGCCATAAAGCTTGGAATACTGTCATTTAGCTGTGAAGCTGAATGGCTGTCAAACACATTAGTAAATGATAATTTTCTTTGTAATTTTAAAATCTTAAAATTTCTGTTTGATCATTAGCTATTACTAAATATATGATAGGTGAATAAAAACATAATTTGCAGATAAATAAAAATGTAAAACTTACCTAATTGATATTTAAGTATATATAGAGAAGTATTTGCAGATGCAAGCAAATCATCAGACTAAAACAAAGGTTGCTTAGATCAGTCCAGTTATTAAAATCTGAAACAATCTTTTTGGAGCCAATCTGCCACTGGCTAGGCAGAAATGAAGACGACTGTATTAGGGTCTCCAGGAAAGAAATTATTCACCTGTCTTTGGATCCAGTGTAACTGAAGTGCTTCTGCTGTTCTGGGCATAGGAAAACATGCTTACTCTGCCATATGTGTTAGGTTATTTTGTTGCATAGGAGAAAGGGTAATGAGAAAATTACCAATTTTCTCAACTGTCTGACTTACCTAGAAGAGAATATGTTTCTTCCTTCCATAGTGATCTGTGAGGTCCCGGAGATCACCGTGCAGCTCTGTGTCACTCTGTCTGTAGGAGTTTCAAGGGCATTGAAGGGACAGATGAAACCCCATTTTTTAATGCCACAAATGAACTTGCAGTTCTATGAGTAAGATTTAACAAGGGAGATACTTTCTGTTACATGGCACTGTCTTGGAATCATGGATTTAGAAACACCTTCTAGCCTTCTACAACTGAAGAACTCCCATTATAGTAAGATAATTGAGAAGAAATTTTTCTAAATTTCTATGTCTTAGATATTTACACCTTCTAATGTGAGAGAGAATTTCATCAAATGTAGGAGACTTTGAACCCTTGGTGGCACTTCCGTTTGTCAGAGACAGTTCTGTTGTATCTGAAGACTTGTTCATTCGGAGGGTACAATTTTTCATTAAACAAATACTGACTGAGATGGCTAGCGGTAAAAGGAGTCCAAAGGGTATAGTGGCCTTTTCCATTATCAGTCAAGCAAAATGGTCTATTTTTTTTAGGCAAATCTGACCTACAAATGTAGGCTTTCAGATTTGTATATTTTTATCAAATACTGGCTATCACATAATAAGATGCTGTGGACAGATTGCATTATTGGATAATTCAGACACCTTCCAGGCTCAGAAACTTTCAAAATATTCCACCTTTCAGCTGTGAAGTCACAGGCTTCTGGAAACAAATTACTAAACACATCTCCTAGTAGGCTGTCATAGTAGGTACTTTTAATTTTTTTCTCTGTGCATGAGTCAATGTAGAGCAGTATCTTTCCTGTACTCCAAGCTGGTAGGTGACAATGGGCTGATCTGATGGTGAGGTCATATCATATTCAAATATAGTGACAGCTTGATGATATTATGATGATTACCACTTTGCAATTGGTATGTCTTAACTCAGTACCGGAACATAACATTCCTAATGAGATACAGCAATAATTTGCCTGTCACAAAATGATCCTTTCCCTGCTAAGTGACAGTGTGTTACCATTACAAACATATGTCCCCATCTAATGCATACAGGTCTAGCATTATCATATTATATGTTTATGCCATTTGATAAAGTGTAGAACTTAATCTGGATCACAACTATTCATATAGTGCAGGAATCTTGGAATTAAGGCAGTGAGGACAGCTGTTCCCTTCTTTTGGCTGGCCCACAGGAGCCTAGATTTTTCAAAGGAGACTAGAAGAGTTAGGCATTGCAGTCTTAATGTAAGTTTTCGTAAACAGTTCCTCTTGGGAACTCCAAACCATTGTTCAGGTAAGGCTCAGTTTTGTACTCCCTCTTTAGGCTCTGAGCCCACTGGTCCTGTGGACTTCAGTAGGGTTACTTAAGCCTGAAGTCAGCACATACGTAAGCATTTTCAGAATCAGAGCTGTAGGAGACATTCCCATTTATTTGGATGGGAGTTTTGCCTGAATGCAGATTGAGCCCATGTGTTACCAAAGACATTCTTTGACGCTCCAGTTGGACTGTTGTAACCAGGGAGAAGTTAATTCAGTGAGATAAATGTCTATTGCAAGTTCTTCTGTACTTATCAGAGGAAAACTATTTTCTTACTGCTGAATTTCCTTAGTGTTGTAGGTTTACGTTTACTTCATAATACATATAGTAGCTGATATATAGCTTAATGTCAATATCATCTAAATTCGGTACTGTTGCTTTTGTATTATTTCGCTGACTATGAGTATGATTGAAAAGATGGTACACATCTTCAAAGTACACATTTTATGCATCACTTCATGAATTGTTTTATAACCATTGTATCATTTTAAAAAGCATTGTATTTCTTTGCTGTGTTGTAAGTTTTGGTAATTTTCTTACAATATCAGTGAGGATGACTTTGAGTACTTGCACAGGGTAAAGCTATTGACCATTCAGATGTTTAGAATGGTGTTTGAATCATGCATATAACTACTGGTGAAAATCTAATGACATTATGTAGCTCAAACCCAGATGAAGTCAGTTTTAAATAAAGATTAAGATTACCATTTTAACATAATACCACAGCTCCTGCGTATTGATTTGCAGGATCTAACGAAGACCCTGGGCTTCAGAGGGTTGTATTAGTTTGTGGTAATGCTGTGCTTATTGACATGAATCTAGATATTGAAGTCTCTGATGGAATAAAACCGTTGTTTGAAGTGAAAGAGAATCTTAAGCTGCAAAATTTCATATACTTTGTGAATGGTGCATGGGAGAGCCTGTGAACTACTCTTCAGCAGTGCAATGTGTGTAGACAGGTAGAGGGGCAGGGATTGGGGTAGATAGATACAGGACTTTGTGACACATTGGAGCCAGTGCACTGGGAGTTCCCATGTGGACTTTAACTACAGGACTGGGTATGATTTCAATGGTAACATCTTCCCCACATATCTCCTGTCTGAATGCAGAAACTGATCTGAGTCTGGGTGTCAGTATGTACTAGGGTGGGCCACATGCTCACTCCAGCTATAGCCTATCTTTAATTACAAGGTGCGGTATGTATTATGTTGCTTTAAAAAAACACTTTAGTTTCAGAAAATGGCAAACTGGCTTTAGCTCCACCAGTACTACCCCAGTATGTTGCTTTTCAAAACTATAAGTATTTAAGAAATTCTGAAAATTCATGTGACTGGCACTAGGCTGTCCTGTTGGCTCTGTTCTGTAGCTGCAAAATGCAGTCAAGCATGCAAACAGGCATCATGAGATGATGCCACGTACAAATCCATATGAAGGACTGGGCACCATGTGAAATACTTGTGGTTGGTAGGATGTCCTCTTGAATAATAGTATTTTCCTCCCCCCCCCAACATTTACAAGCTAACATTAAGTGCATTTGGTGGGATAGAACAAAGTCTTGGATGGCTCATAAACTGTCTTTTCAGTATATAACAAAATACTGTAGACTTGTACATCTCAGGTACTCTTCCATCTGTTTTAGTACTTGTTTCCTATTAGAAACTTCATACAGGCCAGCTTACAGCAGTGATAAATTCTGGACAGTACCAAAGTAGAATAGGTTCAAACTGGTGATGCGGAAATGAAAAATGTATTTATCTGTGTCTTGACCCTCTGTCAGCAGAGTTTATCCAGGATTAAAATTTTTTACCAAAGGCATTAGAATCACTTGAATAATTCTGATGTAAACTAAATTTGGATCATTCTTATTCTAATACCTCATCAGCCAGAGTAATGTGTTGAAAAATGTCACTAGTCACTTTGGCTGGGAAGATTAAGACAGTGCTTGTTAAAGTGATTGGAAAACCTCTGATGTGTGTGATAAAAAGAAAACCTACTCCATTTTTACTGAAACATGCAGAGAATCTTCAAACTGCACAAGCAAGGCTATGTTCCAAAATGGTACATTATTAATTTTGAGCAAATACGTACAAAAAAGCACACAGAAGCTAAGTAATATAGAGCAGATGCAAAATATTTCTTTAGTAATATTCTTTGAATATTTCCTGTTACATCACCATATTTATAGTAGCTTTGTAAGGAAACCATTTTCTTTTGAAATAAAATCACAACAATTGACGTAATTTCTGTTACAATACAATGAAAATGCATTTGAAATGCTGCATGGAAATAATTCTTTTACAGTACCCCAAAAGGTGGACTTATTTGGAGAAACTGAGGAAGAAAAATTCAATGCAAAACTGCATTACTGAGTCTAAAGTTCTCTATATTAGTTAGTCTATTGTTTCTGATACTGCAAGCGTGTTGACTCTAGTAACTAGGATGTAGAAAAGCACCATCTCTGAGGTATGTAACATTTACGTCATAAGCATAAATGTCAGAGATAATTAGCAAAATTCGTGCAGCAAAAATTTTATATCTGTGAAAGCTGAAAGAATTACATATTTTAATGATGTATACTAAAGTTCCTGTGAGTTTGAAAGTCCCTATTGAAATAGCTATTGACAAGTTCTTTTATGTTCTCTGCACTACCAGCTCAGCAGCACGTTGTCATTTTATAGCAATCGCCCAGCAAACTTTTAAAATGCTGTCACAAAAAATTGCTAAAACAGAAGTAGCTCTTTAATTTGTCTGCCACTTTTTCTGTCACTCCTACTGCACTTTTTGTTGAGTGCAAGATTTAGCTGTCGCATCTGAAGTTCTTCCACATACTTGTATAGGTTGGATTGAGGCCATGTTGCCAATTTGTCCTACAATGTTAAGGGAAGTTTTAAAAATATTTTATTCACACTTCTTTTACTTGTACACTTTAATATAGAAGATTGGAAATTATTCCTCCTATAGTTGGGGAAACTATTTGGATTTGTAAAATAGTCATCTCTACTGAAACTCATTCTATCTGTCCAAATCTAGCTGTTTCATAGGAATATGTGTATGTGTGTATACATATATATATGTAATTCCCCTACTTGTGTGTCTATATATATATATATATGTATAAATATATATATATAAAATACAGCTGTTTAAGGCTAGCCGGTAGCTGATGTTCTGTCCAGGTAAAAGTTTTTCCTATGAAATTTTTCTATTTATACAAGATGAGAAGGCTTCAGTAGGAAGTGTGAGGACAGCTTACCTCAGACTTCCAAGTGGGCAGGATGCTCAGCTGAGATACGAGAGCGTGCTGGAGGAAGAACCATACCATGCTTGTGTGCACTGTATTTTTGTAGTGGTCACTGGTTTATCCAGATATGAAACAGTAAAGCATTTGAAAGCTTTGAATTTTCATGAGACGGAAAAAACATAGTCCTAGATACAGGAAGTTTCTTGCACATTAGCTACTCTTGTGTGATGCTGGAGGCAGGAAGGCAAAAATGTAATTCAATTTTTTGTACCTCTCTTCTAAAAGGATTTATTATCTGCATGCTTTTTTTCGTGGGCCCTTGCAAGCAATAAAATTCCTTACTATCATTCTCCCAGGGCAGAGTGAAGGAGGTATACGGCAGCTATGTCAGGCAGCAACTCTTGTGCCAAGAAATGGGAAAGAGTTGCTTTAAGGCCACAAGGTAGTTATGCAGGCATTAGACTTCCATGTGGTTAGTATTGGTCTTCATGGATATCCTCAGATCATGAGCAAGAAGTAGGAGGAAATGTATGGGTCTGTTATCCTTCTTATAAAGGGAACATAACTATGGCATGTATTGCTGACTCTACAATTGAAATTGAGTGTAAAATTCTGAATTACAGCAACTTGATCAGCTAAATGCTCTTATTGCTCGAAAATGGTTTCTGCTGTCTGAATCCCATCACAATTGGGAACTGCATTAGAAGAAGACAGCTGAAGTTCATTATCACATGGATCATTTTTTGTTTTCTCATTCCTTGAACATAATTTTTATATTTAGCTTTCAGACTTTTTGAGAGTGAAATGGGAAAGAAAAAAAATACTGGTTTTAGGATTACTTTTAGATTTCAGTGAAACAAAAATTGCATTTTGATTTTCACCATCATTTAATTCTCTTAAGTGAATAGTTACAAAGTAAAAATATGAAGAGCAAGTATGATATATACATTTAAATGATGGAAGAAAAACTTCTTTTAACATAAAGTTAGTAACAGTTTACACATTTGACTGTAGGGGGAGTGAATATTCATAATAGGAGAAATTTCACAATATGAAATGACATTAGTAGTTACTGACAATCTGTAGATATCAAAGAATGAGCACTGACACATTAATAAGGAACTTAAAAGCAGTTCCACAGTCTAACAGCTTAGTAACTATAAAACTACAACTTCTACTTGAGTCATATTTTTGAACTCCAAACTATCTTATAAAATTTAGCTGGAACGCATTTTTCTTGACACAAATGAGTATATTAATTTCCATAAGATATTATCTCTTACCATATATTTAATTCAGATTCTCTTTCTACTCCTACTAAAATAATTGCTTACAATATACTGACTTGATTTTATATGGCTAATTAGAGCAGTGCATGGAAAAAAATAGGTTTGCAGGTAATACTGAAATTAAATATGTTAATCTGTACCTCAGTGCACACATTTTGTATGAGCTTTAATTTGCTATATAAATTATAGTTCTGCGTTTATAAAATGCCCTTGAAAGAATGTCCTATTTTTTGAATACTAATACCATAGGGAAACAAATATACAAAGCTTTTAGCTATAGGCTATATTTGCATAAATTAAGGCAAGTAGTCAGTCTGAATATCCAACTGAAGATATACTTTTTAAAAATATTCTACGCATTGTTGATAGGACTTTGTGTATTTAAGATTTACATTTAGTTACAATATAGCAGCCTTTCATGATAGGCAAGTAAATTTTGAACAATGAGGCATAAATAGGCTGTGGTTTATCAGCTAGAGCACTGAACAAATAATTCAAAAGGCTCTGAACTCATTTCTGTATGAGCTAGTAGCAAATATCTCCAGTACTGGTCTGCTTTGCAGGTTTATTCTACAAAACAGCCATTATGGCTTGCTCAGTGTAGCAGCCTAGTGCAGTGTATGTGTTTTGTGACGCTGCTGCAGCGATGTGCAATTCCCCACATAGATTCTTGTAACCTCAGCTAAAAGCCCGGTAACTTTGTCTTTTTCAAAAAATCTTCTGTTTAGGAAACTCCCCTTCCATGTGAATTCAGTTAGCATTCATTAATGGTGTGAAGGAGGCAAGTACAAAATCTGTGGTGCAGAGTATGTCCCAAATTCTACTTATGGTTTCTTATTAACAATGGCAAAGGGATACGCATGACCAATATGCTTTTATGCTTTTTTCGTAATCAGGGTGGTAAAAACCTTCTCTTCTGTTTAGGCAATGACAGTAAATCAACTATTGGGATCAAATTTTTAAATATGTACAAGACCCTAAATCCTTTTTGTTTCTGGCTCAGGAACAGTGTATCTCTACTGGAGGTATGTATCCACGTGTTGTGGAATGCATAAGAAACGTGGCATGGCATTCAAGATGCATCACTGAAAATGTTTATTTTGAAAGAGCATCTTGGTTCTTTTTTATTTCCAGTAGCTCTGTATCAGTAATTGAGATCTTGTACACTCTTGACAGAACAAAGTATCACTGGTCAGAAAGTTTTTGATGAGTTTATGACTTAGAAACAGTGTTAAAAGTGTTAATATTGGGGCTGTATGTTATAATTTCCTTTACTACATTAAGAGGAAGCAGTATGCTCCCAGTATTCCCATTAGCTTCACAGTGGAAGAACAGAAGACTCAAGAATTAATTTAACCTTCAGACTGTCAAAGTAAAATAAACATTTTTTTAAATGAAAATAGGTAGTCTGAAATAGTTCACAGTGAAGAACTTCATTTTTTATTCATTCTCTTCATACAAGGTGAAGATCATACAAGTGAATGTCTAATATTGTCCCTCTGAGGGGGGAGTGTCATTGCAAGTACCGCCTAGAATTAATGGTTTGATAATGCTAAACAAGCTAGAGAAAACTGTTCCAGAATCTAATGTTTTGTAGTGACAGGACTATTTTTGGGTAAAGACTTTCCCCCCTGGATTTTCTTCATTCTATATAACGCTGTTAGTACAATTAAATAGTGCATTTAACTTGTTGGCAAAAGAACCCTTCAGCAACAGCTTTCCAATATTATTTTAATTGCTCATTGCTACCTGCAATTACATGGAAGTTGGTATAGCGTGACAATAAATCTCCTCCTTTACTAGAAGAAAAAAAGTACATTGCATAACCAAATGTCACCAGCTATGACCGGTGTATTTACGTAACAGTATCAGGCAAAGCCCTAGATATGAGAACTGCTAGAAGTAAAATCTCTAGTGGTACTTTTATCAATCTTTAGGCCATAGGCACAAGTTTATGTGACAGCTTTTTACCTGTCTTCTCTGTTAATAACATAGTAAAAGCTACAGAGTAGCAAATAAAAAAGAAAAAGGAAAATTTTAAATATGAAAATTTCAACAAAACTCAGTTTAGGCAATATAATGTAAAGTTTGAAGAGAAATATCCCACAGGAAGAAATCTGTCCCAAGTATGATAGAAGTCCTGTCAGCCAGTCAGTTTTTATTGTTTCTTTTTTAGAAATATGGCAGAATGCTTAGTTGAAGTTTACAGTCTTCAGAGCCAGTTAGCACGGAAGACCACCATATACAATTTCAGGAGGCGATGAAAATAAACAGTTAGAGTGGTCAAAGAAAGCCTTTTTCCTACCAATTACACTGACAAGTTAACTATGACTAGAGAGAGAAACATGGCAGCTGAATGCTAAAGAGGATACAAAAAGGTCTAACACAATTTGCCAGATTGACTTAGCCTATGAGGACATTGGCCAGTTTTACTGAGTGGCAGGTAAAACGCACAAGCTCCACTTAGGGACTGTAGAAGTCAGGGGAGAAGAAAGAATGAGCCTTAGTCCTTTCCTCTCATTGCAAAGGGAGTGCATCCAGTCTGTTAGTTTATTTGTACTAAAAGCAACATAATTTGCTTCAACCTGAAAACTGTCAGCTAAGATCAAGTGAAACTTTAAATGGAACATTTCTTGCAAGAGTTGCGAACTTCTGTCAGTCTGTCTTTGGAACACTGGGGGACAAAACAGGGTTGTGCTGAAGGCAGGTGTTTCAGCATGCTCTCTGGATGGAGTCTACGTAGATGCAATACTAGAATGTTTTGTTGAACAGAACATGGAATACATGGGCATCCTAAGAATCAGAAGCGGGCGGAGAGGGAGAAAGGAAAGAAAGAATAAACATTAATAAAAGCTGTTTCTGCCTCTTTAGATCATAGGTTTATGCAACAGTCTCAGCATCTCTGAATTAGTGTTTCATTGAGGTCAGCGCTTACCTAATTCGTTTCTAAACAATAATTTGGATAGAAACGCAAGTAATTAAAAATAGTTCTTCATATTTATAGATGAAAAATACCTGTACTAAACTACGCTGAGGGTAGCACACTAGAATCTTCTTTTTTTCCCCGAAGATTGCTATAGGCTGTTAAAAACAATAAAAACACTTGCATCTGATACAGGGTCCTTTTAATTAATTAGCTAACAAAGGTCAGGTCATGAGTCAGTGCACCAGTCATTGGACTGGACTGGGCTGGGCTAAATCTAATTATTCCCAGCCTACTATCAGACAAAGATTTTTTGATAATGACTTCTAACAGAGTATAAAATGATAGAGCTCAAAAAGAGTAGGAAATAAAAGATGATTCTTCAAAATAAAATCAGTTTTATATGAATATATAATCTGAAAACTGTTAGTGCCATTTCTTAAATCAATCAAACATCTGCTTTCTGATTTTTAAAATCTGTGACTGCTGTCCCGCTGAACTTCTCCATTTGCTCTGATTGTAAAGGGCATTGTTGAAGCCTGTTAGCACTGTTTTCAAACTATGTTTTTCCACATTAGAAGGAACATCACTGCATTTAGCCCCCAATACACTCTTGTTTCATGCACATTGACACTTACTTTTACTGCTGAATGTACTTTACACAAAAGAATGAATCAAGATATGGAGGGTACAGAAGTAATTCTGAATCTGTCACGCATTGCATCGCACCTTTGGGCCTTGGCTGCAAGAGAGGTCTGTCTGGCAGTGAGGAAAGACAGAAAGGAGAGAATCTTGCCTTTAATTCACTAATTCATTTGACCTTTTTTTCATGCAAATTGGCATGGCTGTCTCCTTTTCCTTCAGAAGCTCACACTAGTGCTCTTCCAGCTTGAAGGTTCACATGGTATCAATTTTTTGTGTCACCTTTTTTTGAAAAATATGCTAAACCCCTAAGTTTTAGGGTTTTATAAAATTTGAGAAATGCATTAGTCAAAATAATTGGAAATATTTTTTAAAAAACAATGAAAACAACCCCCAAACTAATTATGCTGAGTATTGTCAATGTGATGACATATGTACAAATTCTTCAGCTGTGGCTGCGTGACAGAAATTGTGCAGTGGGTGATATTTGAATCACCAGCATGTAGTACTATGGTTAAACTACTAGGAAACGTGTTTTTTTAATATCGGAGTTTTGCTATATAAGCATAAGAAAAAAAATATATATATATAAGCAAGCCATCAAACTTCATTTTTTATTACAATTGCTGAAGGTAAAAATGACTGACCTAAACTTTTCCCCAAACTGATCTAAAAGAAAAAAAAATTACATTCCAGGTTGAGTCCTCACATGCCAAGTTATAGCCTTATATCAAATTGTAAATATTCAGCTATTAAGAATTCCAGGTAATCCTCTGTATGACTCTTGGATCAAACCATGAAATATTTAAAAACCTTTCCTTTTGATTTCAGTTTCCCATCTTTCCATGATTATGACAAGGGATACATGTCTGGATTCTATGCAAAGCAGAATTGTACTAGCTTTGTTCAGTGGAGTTACTGTTTTTGCCCAGATATTTTATTGTGAAACTATGGTTAATTCCCATTTAATTCCACATTGTAACCTAATTGTACAGTAGAGCTATTTGAGAACATATTTTATTAGAAAATGTTGATCATTGATGTGAAAGTATTGAATATGCCAGTTTCAAATATTTTTCTGTGGGAAAATAATTTCTAGGCTGGAGTGTGGTAGAAAGGATGGAGGCTTGTGCCAGCCACAGAGGTTTCTGTCCTGGGAAATGCAGATTCAAGTATCAGCACTGTTCACTGTGCAAAAGATTCTCAGCTAATGTCCCTTTCATAGTCACCACTGATCTTTGGGATATGCTTTTGGCATAAGAATGCCTATTCAGAGCTGAAACCTCAGCTCTTAAATGAACCTGACTAGGTTAGAACAGGGATGGAAATACACTTTTGTCTCGTGTCTAGGACACACATTTAAGTCCTCCTTTGTCATTATCCCATATCCTGTGTGAATGCTTTGAGCATTTGGTGTTGACTCTAGGTGCCTTGGCCTCTTTCCTTCTTTTCTTAAATATTACTCAGGGCAATCATAATAAATTCTAGTTCTAAACCTCAACTGTAACATCCTTCAGAGTGCAACTCTTATTCTTTCCTTGATTTCCATTTTGAATTTATCAGTGCATATTCTGCAAATGCACACTCATCTTTGTCTTCTAGTCATTGTGCTCCTTTCATTATTTCACGTCTTACTTAGCACTCATTATGTCCTTTTGTTGACTGAGAATTTCATCAAGATAAGAAAAAAGCTCAACTGGAACTCTTTCATCTGGTGCTTTGACTCAAGTTTGAATGCAAGTCAAGTTGTGAGTGACCATAAGGTCTGCTTTAAACTCATTATAATAGCGAGCTTTCACCCCAAATATATTACTTCCATCAGAAATCAAATCCAAATTTCCATCTATACTTTTTTTTTTAAATAAAAATGTACTCTCCCTTATTAATGGCATCTTTGACTCCTAAGTTTACAAACCCATTGGACTGAGGATCCTTAGCCCTGTTCCATGGTCTTTGTACTGTTTAGCGGGACAAATCTTGGTTGATGTACAACTGGTTTATGTGACTCTGTACTCCCTTGGGCTCTTGGCTGTTTTGCACTTACGGCCAGTGGAGGTTGTGCTTCAGTGATCCACTGTCAAAAGGAGGATCCTTAGGTTCAATGACAAAGTTGCTGAATTTGTAGCAGTTCAAAGGCTGCCCTGACTTACTGACTTATGCTGGGAGCTGAATTATTCCTCGAGTATTAGTATATTTTAAAAAAAAAAATATTAAAAGCTATCCTCATAGCTGCACAATATGGACTAGTATTTTATATAGTGGAATCTGTTCCTATTTCAGTAATAAAACAATTCTCTACATGCCTAATAAAACAATTAAACCTTCTTTCTTGCCATCCAGGTCTGTGGGTATCGTAAGCTTGGTTGTTGCCCTTCTTGTCAAGATTGTGAAGAAAATGCTCATTCTAGGTTGAATGGCTTAACTGCTTTTGTATGTACTGAATGCGGTTTGCCTATGATATGTCTGTATGAATTATATCAAACTGTACTGCATGTTTATATAGTTCTGTACATAGATTTAATAACCAAATTTTAACACTTGTTTAGTGTCAGTGCAAAAGGAAAGATGAAAGGGATCTATTTGCCACAAAGGGCAGACTGGTGTTCTTTATGTTTAAAGGAGTGAGGTGGTCGTTTATGAGTTAAAGCTCAACCAAATTAAATAGATGGAACTGCAGCTTGCAAATGACCATAAACAGGAGAAAATTATGGGGTTTTTTTTGTTTTCACTAGATTGATATAAAAGGCTTCTCTGTGGTGTGCCTAATACCAAAGTTTCCATTCTGTAATAAGATACATGTCCTTTACTTCAAGCAATTGTAGGTTTTAAAGTGGATCCAGAATTTGAGCAAAATAACACAATTAAAATAGAGGGTATCTTGTGCTTTGGCTATATAACACTTAAACATGACATGCAGTGAAAACTTGCCATTCACTGCAATCATCCCCTAGTCTGAGAGATTGCTTGTTCAAGGCAACAGAGTACATGTTAAATTATATCTACAGAATAACAGTTTGGGGCTTATCCTATACATATTCCTATGAGTAATCCCAATGAAGTAATTTCTTCCTAAATGATTATTTCTAGATGTTTAAAAACATTGTAGTGGCTGTATTATAAAAAGGTACTACTTTTTGGAATAATATCCCATTTTGAACACATGATGTCTACTGCCAGCCTACGCATCAGCTTCAGAAAGCAGCATCACTGGTTTCTCATATTGTTTCTTGCAATCTGAAAAATCCCAGTCCTGTGGAAAGCACTAATTATTGCCAGTGACATCTGCAGATTTGGATCCTTGTGGGAGTAGCTAAATCTGGGTAAAGCGAGTATTATGTCTGAAAGTATTATTTTACGGCTACCAGCATTTGAGCTGGATTATAACCTGGCCAGCAGTTTGTTCGTGTGGCGCTTGCTCTGCCCCGGTGTGGAGCTGAGGCTGACTGGTGGCGTGCCGGGCCACATTCCGTCTGAGCCCCGCAGAGCCGCGAGGGGCTCCGTCAGCCCGACGGTCCGGTGGTTACCGTGTGGCCAGCTGCCTTGTTACCCCTAGCCGAGCGGTGGTGGGCCGGGCAGGCAGAGCAGAAGCCCTCGGTGCACAGCTGCCCCAGCCAGACCTTCTCCGGCTCCGAAGGCCCTGACAGTGACACATGGGGACCGCGTCCCCTTACGCGGGCAGTCTGGCAGAGCGTTTTCTGGGAGAGTGCTCGGGCGGGCGGCAGGGTCGCCGAGCAGGACACGGACGGTGCTCTGTTCAGGGCACCTGATGGGCAGCGCTGTGCACCGGCCCACCCGGAGGGGCAGAGCGTGGCGCTCCCTGCACCGGCCGCGGGCCCTAGGGCGCTGCGCCTCGCCCCGCGCCCAGCACTCGCCGGCGGGCCCGCGGGCCTGCCCTGCTGCGGCGGCGGAGAGGCGCAGCGCCCCGCCTTTGCTGCGCGGCTGCGGAGCGCCCCCCGCCCTGCCGCGGCCCCGGGGCGCTGGAGGCGGCGCCGTGGCGCTGCGGGGCCCCCGCCGCTGGGGCCGGGGCCCGCCCGGTGCCGGGCGGCGGGAAAGGGCAGGCTGCCGCCTGCTGCCGGCCGCCGCGCGGGTAATCACGCGTCCCCCTCTCGCTGCTGATTTGCAAGAGCAGATTAATCAGAGCGCGCGGCTTGATGAAATTTGCTGTTATTGTGCCCATTTTTAGCAACATCTTTTATTATCTTCATTATTCATTTACAGGGGACCGGCATCAATTATGCAAATGAGTTCACAGACTTTGCAGATTACTTCATTTGCCGCTATTGTTTGTGGAAATTTAATTATTAAATATTATTAAGCTTGCGTTTTCTTCAATTTTCCGAGGCTTAGTTTCATTTGATTTTTCCTCCAGCTGCTCTCGTTTCCTTTCAGTGCCAAAACAGCTCCTCATCAAAGCGGCTCTGGCATGTGAAGACCAAATAAAATCTCCTCAATTTAATAATTTTGATGTTAGTCCCTTGTTCTCAGCTGCTTGCTCAAAGCAATGCAGAGAGAAACGCAGAGCACATTCAATTTAATGAGTAGAAATTGAATTCAAGTTTGTTCGGAATTGACTTCAATTAAGCAGAGTCTTAATGATAAATTAATCTCTTTTCTTTATTCCCTAGAATTTGTTTTTCAAAGTAGGAAATTGGACTACATTGAAAGACCAAATAAAGAATACCAATTTTAACTAGATTATGGAACCGATAGCAAAATTTAATTCTTTATAGTAACGTACTTGGACAAATAGCGTTCACTCTATGGCATGTATTATAATTTATATTCATTGTTACCACTCACACTTTCATGGCATGGATAAAATGGCAGTTGAATTAAATATGGGCCTGTAATAGACTTCAGAGTTTTAATCTTTATTAAGAAACTCTAATTGAATGCATAATTAGCTTTTCAGGGTCTAGGAAACTAGGTTTAATATCTATGTGGGCTGAAAACATAGATCAGGCATTTTTTTAACAGCATTTTTATGAGTTTATTTTTTAGGAGAAATTACCTTGTAACACGGCTTGTATGAAATGCCACATTTTAACTTCATTGCAAGAAGCTGTGTATGAAGGAGCAGTAGCAAGCTTTTTTGTGCACCTTTGAATGCCCAAAGACAACCCTTCTTACATTCTGGGTCAGTGGTGGGTAGTGCAACCTTCTCTCATTAGAACAGCTCAAGATGCCTTGTGCCTGTCCCTATTAAAAGACATAGGCAAAACCGGTCAATGCCTATGAATAGCAATGGGACTGTGCCCTTTTCATTCTGTGTTACAGATCTACTGTGCTTAGTCACCTTAAATACCTTTATTATTTTCCTTCATGTTGTTCTCATGGTATGACCGCCACCAACTTGTTACTTTGCCATTTCAGAACACAAGGTATTGTTTTGAGAGTAGGGAGGGTTTTGGTGCCCGCTCTAGGTTTTCAAAGGCAGTTAAGCATCTTTATGATGTCTTGAGTTGGTCTTCTCATGCCATTGATAATTTTTTTGAAATTTTGATCCTTTACCCCTCTACTCCCTGGGGGGAAAAAATATCTATATTGCTATTTATGGTTGAATCTGTAAGAATAGTGTTAGAGGGGCATAGTTCAAGCCAATCTCTGTAGTCATATTCATGTTTAATATTAACAGAAAATCCATCTATAGTACTAGCATTTTAGAACTATTATGCAAGTGTTCTATCTAGTGATGTCTCAGGTACTGAAGGAATTTATGCTAAGATTAGTTACAACTTTGGGGGGTGTCAAATTCGTGCTTTTGTATTTCAGTGAAGAGGGTGGGTAAGTTCTGCCAGCTGAGGAACATTCAACCTTCGGCTTTACCTACACATATGCTTTCTGGTTCCCAGACACTGAGTAAAGATTTATACTGTTTTTTTGAGTAAGAGGTAATAAATTGAACAATTTCCTTTAGACACCTTTTACAATCTGCACTGGACTTCTGAGCACTTCCCACTGTGTGTCCAGCACTGGTATGTTTCTGTTTCCCTAGAGTTGCCTGTTACGTTTCCTTGGTGTAAAGGATCAAGAGCCTGCCCACAGACTCTTTGCATGGCACACAATTGAAAATATTTATTAAGGCAATATGCTTGTTTTTACAGATCCAGGAGATTAAGTTTTATTGCTTTAAGGATACCCATGTTCTGAAGTGTGTGGGGCTCCAAAGATTTGGTTTCTATTTTCTGAATGATTTTTTTCTGGAAATATTCCTCTCTATTTGGAAATAGAGTTTTTCTAGAAGTGATAAAGAAGGGTTTGTTAGTCTAAAGTACCCATGTATTCTGTATTTCAGAACTGCAGTTATTTAGAAAGAGATGAAGTAAATGTTTTTTTTACAAGAAACTGCAGTTGCGGTTCATACATAGGTGTGTTCTTCCATGTAGGAATTGGTCCATGTGTTCCAGTAGACAGATCAGATTTATAAAAAAACCTGAGGTGCTCAGGGTCACAGAAAGCCTTGTAAAGGCGAGAGATGTCAAAGCTCCATCAGTCTTTACAGCCTACGTGTCTGATTAAACCTGGTTTTAGGGATGACACTGTAGATGTCACACACACACACACATGTTCCAAAGATTGATTACATTATAAAACATCTACAAAGAAGTCATTAAGATAGTGTTCCTGTTAGAAATACCAATACTATAAGAGCACTGTGGTATTCCATATTCCCTTGTATATCACTGATTCTCTTATCAACTTCTTCACTGCACGAGCATTAAAGGCTTTTTATTGCGTATAGATCTTACAAGTTCACTTTAAGGTCTGACCATTAAACCAAGCTCTTTCCATCTATTTGTCATCATTTGTAGTAATGGTTCTGTAGTTAGGTGCCTACCTTCTGCAGTCCCAATGTTGTCTGATTAGACTCTTGTTGACACCTGTGCAGATCACACTACTATCTTTTCCTTTCATCTGAAAAAGCCCTACAGGGCCCTATATGTGGTACAGTGAAACAGTTTCTCAAAGTTACTTGTCTTATGTACAAAAGAAGACTGTATGTCAAAACAGCTTTTTTTATTATTTATCTTAAAGTGACTTTCCCCATTTCAGACCTGAACCTGATCTCAGTGAACATGTCCTTTCTTTTGCCTCTAAGTTAGGAGTGCATTTTCCCAGGAGATTTGGCTTTTTTTTCATCTCTATCAGGCAGAAATGGGATGACTCCATAAGCAAAATTCAGCCAAAGCAGTAACTTTCCTAGTGAGGAAAGGAGCCATAAGAACAATTTAAGCCTAGTGAGTATGTTCTGAGTCTGAGCCACAGAAATACTGTACATGTATTAATATGCCTTTTAAAACAGGAAATGGAATGTTTTTACAAGATAAATTTGAGTCAATTTTGGCTATGCTGATGGGTATTGTAACTAGCAAATTATCTGGCCTGGCTGGCAGCTCAAACACCCTACTTCTCAAAGAAGGGTGAGACAAGATACTGTAAAGGGAAATCAGTTGTTATTCGTTCCTACAAGAACGATGTAGGGGGGAGAAGATTGCCTTCCTTAAATTATCCTTTACCAATATGGAAGAGCTCTGGTTTATTAGTCTTTGCCCACCTACACTATAAATAACATTCCACTTATAAGAATATTATATTTATTATTGTATATTCTGAGTTTATTTTCTGGAGATGGCAAAATAATACATATATTACAATCAATATTGTACAGCTTTCTTTAATTAGTTTCTTACTAGACAGTATTGTTTTCAGTGCTGCTCTTTCCTACTCCATTTTTTTCTGCACACTCCTTCAACAGTCTTGATGGTAAAAGCATGTAGCAAGAGTAAGGTTAAGTATTCAAAAGGTAAGAAATGTCACACTTCTAAAATCCCTTTAAGAGGCAACTCTTGACTACATTGTCAGCTACTATTTCTGAAGTACAATTATCATATCACTTCAGATAATGTTGCATTTTATGCTGTTGAACACTTTGTATATGCCAGAGAGCTCTGGCAAATCAATTATCTGTCTCAGCTTTTCAATGTGTATGAGCCAAATCTGCATTCATGACTACTGCAGTCTGTAACCTCTGGTCTGTGTTGTGTTCTCCTGGTCAGAGGCAAAGCATGGATTTGCTGATCCACAAACACCTGAGTACTGGCTAGTGAGTAATTCTGTAAGTCACAGCTGGTTTACTTCAGAGGTTTATTCTGCACTGTAGGTGTGATCCTCCATATTTCAAGCCTGGCTAATGATCTGGGTAGTTATATTTAATTAACATTTTAGGACAGAACAAGGCTCCATTCTTCGTGTATTTTTTGTTTTCCAAGAATTGAGAAAACATTCTAGAAATATATATTTTTCTCAGCTAAACCCCACTGTTGTTTGTTGATCGTGGGTTGGCCACTGTTGGTGCATAGTTTGGCTACTTGTCAGATACATTGACAAGCTTAAGAACACTGTGGGGTTTGTAGGATACCTGTGCATGCAGCTCAGTTAGCTTCAGAATAAAATCTCATTTCAAAATTGAACTTAAGGCAGCATTGCTGCTGGTTAAAAAAAAGGTCTATAGTATATGACTGCTGACTAAAATAATAAAATATTTACTGAAGAGAGATGAGAATTTAATCACATAAAAGTCTGTCAGTGAAGACATACTGGGCCATTATGGCAATGAAAAATATTGGATGATATTACATCTGTCTCTGACTTTGTGGGAGAAAAATATGATATTGACAAATAAGTGATTATGTAATTAGACTGTATTGTAAAGTATACACAAAAGGTGTAGAGCTAAAAAGATTTGGAGCTTCTGGGCTGAGTTATGTGACATTCCTAACATAGTTTTCTGAAAAATCTCAAAGTTGAATTTCTTGTTACTATGTAAAGAAAAAATATTAAAAAGCAAAGTTCCATTATGGAGTTACTGTCTTATCACTGCTTGAAGCTGCCACGCTTCAAGGAGATCTTCCCCTTTTCTGTAAAATTTGATGCAGGTTTTATTGCAAAAGAGCTGTGCTTTTTGTGGAAGCTCATTTCAAGCCTTCTTCAGTAAGTAGCTTCATTTATGCGGAGTCTTCTCATGGAAGATGTGGAAGAGGGCTATTATGAAAGTTTTTGGTGAAGGGGAACCAAGGTGTTTTTGTGTGGATTGAAGTCTTCTCTAGAGAGGGGGAAAAAAATCAGTCTTCAGCCCTAGTGGAATACTCCACTTAGGGTAAGGGAAGCGTGTGATTTTGATTGTGGTTTTTGTGTTTTTAAGGGAAGCTGTGATTTTGTCAGGGCTTTCTCTGTACACAGGCCCTTGAATTGCTGTAATTCAGTTGTTGATCATAAGCCTCTGTATGGTTCGCATACTGCGTAGGTATGTCCTAAGGTGCATAATGGCTGAATTCTGCTTTCCATTATGCCCTTCTAAACCAAAGGCAGTACAATTAGATTTACTACTGATTTAAGATAGCATAAGGAAAGCAGGTATTTTCCCTGAATAAAAATTTGTGGGCCGCTTGGAGAACACTTTTAAAACAGCACTATATAGAATAAATGCACATATTTCTCTTGCCCATAGCTGTGTCCTGAAAAGTAATTTTAGTTGTAGCCCATGCTGGAATATCAGAGGTGTATCAAGAACCACTGGAATGAAAACTTACATAAAAGAAACATCTTGGTGTTCTTTAAAATGGTTACTTACTGTTGTTTTTTCATCTGTGTTGTTATGGTAGCTGTCCCTAAAATCACTGTTTTCATTGTTTGTGTCAAATAACTGCATTGCAAGTTATATTTTGTTATTGCCTACTGCTGGGTTTCTTCCACCTTCCCCTGGAGCATCTTCCCTGCAGGAGATAGGATGTTTGACTAAATGGCCTGTGACTCTGATCATGTATGGCAATTCCTATGATCTCAAGTTTTTATACTATTTTTAAGCTTTGAAACTCTTGCATCAGATGAGATACAGTTGTATTGCCCCAGGAATGCAGAGCTGAAGTACCAAAGGAACAAATTAACAGGATGTCACATTAAAATAATTTTTCAGCTGTAATTTAGGTAACTAGATTAATGTGAATTAATTTAGGAATACTTAAATATAACATAATCACACCTAAATGATGTACAATATAAACAATAATTAAGGTAGAAAAATCAAATTTATGTAAAAAGGAGCCTAGACTTGCAGTGTTTGTACACTTCAAATACATCTGTTGAAAGAAAATAGTCGGAAGGGAATGGTTTAAATTCCAGATCATGTACTAAACGTAGTGCCCTCTTTGCATCTTAGATGTATGGAATCTGTATGGAATTTTTAAAAAACTGACATTTTCTTCTGGCTTATTTTCCATTACCAAGGCTGGCCAAGCCCTTCTGTCCAGTAGAGAAAACTGTTTAATTTCTGTAAGAATTAAAGTGATGTGACCACAATCTATTATCATTCCTTAAAATCTGTATATTGTCTGGGTATTTTAATACGTGTGCTGTGGTTCTATTTTATAAAATGTTTAGCAAATGGCACATAAAATTAGTGACTGTATATACTAGTACTTTTTGGCATGGATGTTTTAACTGCAGAACAGGTTTTAAGGGTGAAATGCAGAGAAGTGCAAGAAGAGAAAGAACATTTGAAGCTTATGATGCACCTGAAATTGATTAAATATATGATTAATAATGTGGAAAACTTCATTTTCAAATGGCTTGTGAAAAGTGAGGAATTGCATTCACTATAATTCATAGGTTTAGGAAGTGTTAGTACTATTAATTCAGCCTGGAGGAATAGCAAAAATACCTATTCTCATGTTCCCTGTGGACTACTTCTTGATTTCTTTATAAAGGAAAAATCTTGTTTGTCCATCCAGGCACTAAAATCCTTTAGGACAGTGTTTGCACAGTGGTCAATATTCTCTTATTGCAACACAGTTTTAAAAATTATTATGTGATTAATGATTCTGGTGACTGTTAAATCATTTTGATCATGAAGAACTAAAATGAAAGCTTAAGATCAAACCGTGTAGATTTTGATGCTACATGAGAAAATGAGAATCACCCATAGCCTAATGACAACTTGCTGTTTGAACAAATGAGCAATTTTGTTAAGTTTTAAGACTTAAGGCTATAGGTGGTGATTACAGTGGATTCCACTGAACAGCTTCCAGGAAGTTTACCTAATTTCAGTAATTCTGTTATATTTCACAGAACAGACTCAGCAGTTTCCTGTCTGCAAACTTTCTCCCTGTTACTGAGCAATCAGTTGCTTGAAATACAAGCAATTGACACATAAGGGGAACAGACAGGTGTTTAATCAAGACTCTGCTTAGGTGATAAAAGAACCACTGCAGAATATAGCTTACTACTCTGTGTAGTGCATCTTAATAGAGAATATTCAGGTCTGTGCCAAAATTTTCATCATGTGAACTTTTGGATCAAGAGCTTTTCCAAAACTCTGCTTAATTGCTGAGAGAGATTCAACACCATGCATGGACATCAGATTGATTTATAGCTTATTCAACACCTCTAGTGTTGTAGTTTTGTGAAGGATGAGATCATAAACAAGCAGAAAATTTGTCCCAATTAAACTATATATGTATGCTGTACTTAATATGAAAACAATCCAGGAGTAAAGCAAGAGAAGTCATTATTAGATTCTATTACTCTGAAGATCATTTTGTTTGCTGTTAATGCTCATCTTATGAATGCCATTGAGAGATCTATGCTTTAAAAACCTGCTAAAGAAGAAGGTGAAAGTAATTATTACTCGAACTTTCTTAGACCTCAGCCACAAGCTCTTTTAAATGAGATGTAATGAAATGAGGAAAATGAAGAGAATGGGTGAAGAAAATGTGAGTCAGGACAGATAGAGTAAGTTGCCAAATGCCAAAGATGGAAACATCTGTGAGGCTGCACTCCTATTTACAATCATGGAAATGTCAGTTTGCTGTGTCTTGAAGTGCATTTTCCACATAACTGATAAAAAATAAGTCTTGCTAAAAAAGGAGGTGACAACCCATGTGCTTTCCTAGTGCTCACTGCAGATTTTTTTCCCATCAGACCTGGAGGTTACAGATGGAAGTGTATGCATGTCTAGGGACAGTAGTGTCACTGAGGTGAGTCACCTCAAAAGAGAACAGTTGGTGGAAGTGCTGCTTTCTTCGCCTTGTAGGAGGAAGCACCAGCTGGTGGCTGAATATCTCTAGTTAGTTAATAGGAAGCTTGTTCAGAGAATGTCTGAGTCAGCTATCTTTTAAGGCTGCTGCTTAAACAGATTGCCTGGTGCCTATCCTAGAGAGAGGCTGTCCAAGAGAAGGTTTGTGTATGATACTAGCTGCTTTTTCTGTGGATGAATTAACTTGGTTTTGTTCCGTTAGCACAGCAACTTTCATCAGTGTTCAGTGCTTAGGAAGTAAAATATTTTGGACTGTGACTGAGGTGGTGCCTATTACCCACAACTTCTGTTGCATTAGCCTTTGTTATTAACTCTGGCAAAATCTATTTTCCACTTTAACTTCTCAGTAGTAAGTATATTATTCAAGACCAAGACTTGAGCTAAGTAAAGTAAGTGGCAGTATCATACCCATTAAGCTGTCAGTTTTCAGCAGGGCACTTGTGATATTACCTATGGCTTCCTGTCTTCCTGACTCCCTCCAACAATCTCCTCTCCATCAGCTGCCTCTCTTATGCCCTAGAAACTGCTGTCAGTGGCCTGGCGGATGGCTCATTTGACATGTCTGTCATGTTGTGAAGCGTGTGTAGGAGCTAGATTAAATGAAGTGAAAGCTAGCTCATCTGACTGCCTACCGAGGAGCTTCAGGTCAGGGAAAGCTTTCTCTACATTAGGACTGCAGTAATTGGAGGAGGAGAAAAGTAGAAGGAAAGGACAGCTCTGCAGTAAGGTAGAGAGAGGGAGGCAACAGGGACTGGATGGAGATGGCTGAAGTATGTATGCTGTTGCTGTATAAGAATAATAGCTCTTTTCAGTGCCGCATTGGAGTCTTTGAGAACTTTTAAGGAAATAATTTACTGTCAGCTTTTTCAGCCTTAGTCTTTTAGCACAGTCTTCTCCTAATGCTTGTAGGCATTTACTCTTCCTGCTTCTGGAAAGTTGGAGGGAGAAAATAGAAGCAGAAGGGATGAATTCTGTCTGCCTGTGGATAGAAGGAAGAGTGAGGCATCTTTCCCCTCCCCTCCCAAACCTCAGTCTTTTGTGGAGCTCATGGTAGGTTATAGAAAACTCATCTGAAAAATTCTGCACTCTCTAGATACCAGCTGCTTTTTTCAATAGATTTGTAATGCTCCCAGATACAGTGGTGAGGTGAGCAGTGAACATTTCTGGCACATTTTTAAATAAAATGAGAGAGAGCGTAGCACTTAATATTGCGTTAATGAAAAATCATCCCTGGAAAATAGTGGAGAGAGAGTTATTTTTATGCAAGTGTAGATTTGTGATGCCAAGACAATAAAGAGAAACCACAATTTGTTCCATTAAGCTTGTATCATATTGTCAGCACTTGCCCATATGGAAAACATATAAATTGTCATGAAAACATGAAAATGGGACAATTTGGTAATGTTTTGAGTAGGCTTTATAAATATCATATGTATTTTTAAATACATAAGTAATGCAGTTTTGAACACAAAAGAACCACAGTTGTGGCAGCCAGATTTTGCTGTGTTCCCAGAGCAGCAAAATTAGCAGAGCTGCAAATGTAGTTATTCAAAAGTTGAAATTTTGGAGTAAGTCAGAAAAAGTATTAAGAGATTTGGTGGGAAACCAGTAAAAGCTAAAAAGGGCACAAATAAATATGCATACTCTTTTCTCACCAGAGGTCAGAATTTGTCTGTGCACTTTTAGATTTAACTGAGGTTTTGTGCAAAGACTCAGTCATTAAGCCTGACAACTAACTTGGTGACTGGAATAAATCTTCATCTCACGGGTAGATGAGGTAGTGGTATGGGGTTGGGCAAAGGGTAGAAATGTGGGCAGCTTTCAGACCTTTCACCACATTATGTGTTTGTGCTGGTCTGGAAAGTACTACAGCTCGGTCTACAGGTTTATTCTTATCCCTGCTGCTAAACACACCAGTTGACAGACTGTCAGAGCTTAATAGGTATGAATGGCAAAATGAAGCTATGCATTAGCTGAGAATCTGCCTCATGCAAAAAGAGGAGGAATCAAAGGCATCTTTGCATTTTTTTCTCTTACCTTTTTCCACTAACTGTCTTTCCCTAAAGTTATGTGTTGAATTCATGATGGTCTCAGTTTCAGGAAAAATAACTTTGATAACACCAGCACTGTTGAGTATTATGGTGTGTGTTCCAGTAATTGAAGCAGGCCGGAGACTAGGAGGTGTTTGGCAAGGAGAAGTGTTATTTTGGGATCCAGTTGGTCTGGGATTCCTTCACAGAGGGTAATCATCCAGCAGCTTTCTGCCCAAGTCCTTTCTGACTTGATTCCTTGTTTGTAGAGTCAACAAAATTCTTTCTCACCTCTTGTAAGTGCTTCCCTATGGAGTTTAGTCTCTCCAGAGTGCATCACACATGCCTAGCTGAGGTCTTACAGTACTACTTCAGTGTAGTTCCTAGTGTATTAAATTGTAATTCAGTAGAGTGTGTTCTGAGCCTTGAAAACAGTGTCACCTGATTGTACTAGGCTTACCCCATGTGTTTCCTGGGGCGTTCTCTGAATGAGAACCGCCTACATCTCCTCTCCATGAAGGGCTGCTGGGTGTGTAAGACCCACCCTTCTGTTGCTCCCTATGGATTTGTGACCTGCTGAACAGGGGTACTCCTGGTACTTCCTGCTGGGGAGGTTGTGCTTCCTTCTCTGGCTTTTTGCTGTGTTTCACCCTGGTGCTATGAGTATTGGCTTCCAAAGCTAAAGAAATCTAACTCAAAATGCCACTGCTTTTAATCTATATTGTAGAGGCTTTCAGTGGTGGAGCCTCTTGAGAGGGAGGAAAGAAAACATGCAATTAAAAAGTAGTAATTCTTGTAATTAGTGACAATGGCAATAATAATAATAATAATGTCTGTCTTTTAAAAAAATTATGAGGAAAAGTCTTACTGATTCATATTTTTATAGAAAACGATACTGAAACATTTACTTTGTAGCGAGTGGCCAAGGGATAAGATACAATTCTGGTGCTGTATTTATATTGTATTTTGCAGACATATCTAATCTTTAGTGGCATGAGAAATGTTGTAGAAAAGTATGTCATCTAAAATTGCTGTAGCATTTGTACGTAAAAACCTGTCCTCTAGAAACCAGGTCAACTTTCACTGTAGCTTATGGTAATACATACAGACACTACAGAGTTTTTTTTATCTTATAATGGAGATAGTATAGATAATAATATGTTGTCATCTATTACTTTTATCAGATTGTCTTATCTCCTTTGTGGCATCAAAAGCATGAATTCAGAAAAGATTGAGACAGAAGTGTCGCCTTTAATGCACACATGAAGGGCCTGATTCTGTTTACGTTGAAGTCAGTGGAGATTTCTGTCCTTGATGGGAGCAGAAGCAACTGCCTGATCTCTACTCACAACATTTCATTAGTATTCTTTACAGTATGCACCTGGGGAATGGAGAGTGGCCCCTCAAACTATGACAATATTGTTATAATTGAAAAGTTATTAGTGCTGTAACTTTGTCAGCGATTAACAGCCTGTCAGTACTGTTCTGTCAGGTTGTCTGTGTGACGTCCCGGTATTACAATATCCAAGTTCTGGCAACAAAATGAACTCAAAATAACATTCATATACTTTTTCTTTGCCTTCCAAGTCATCAGGAAAAAAAAAAAGCTTCATAATTTTTCAGGGTTTCTGACAATTATTGTCTTGTTGGAGAAGTGAGGTGTTAGTGAATGCAACTTTTCTTCTGTTTTCCTGTTGTCTTGAGTGTGGATTAGGAGGTTTTGCTTCACCCAGACATAGGGTTTGTAGAGTTACTTGGAAGAAGGTGCTGTTTACGTCTTCTGCGGTTGTCCTAATTCATCATGTGATACTGATTTTTCACTTTAAAGGTCTTTTTGTATATATTGAAAAATTCCAGGAGGAGGATTAAAGTTTGAAAGAATGTATGAATAAAGTCTTTGGCAATGCAGCAGACAATTACCTTCTGCATTTGGTTTGAGAGGAAAAATAGGAGTAATTTCATAACACTTTCTTTCATCCAGCAGCTTTTTTTGACTCTATGGTAGCAGCAATTGGCTGAAAAAGTAATTGTCTTTTTGTGAGGTCTCTAATACAGAATAATTTTTTCCCCATTCATCAGTGTATTTTTAGTTCCCTTTAGGGAGGAATGTTCCTGAGAGACTCTGTTGATTCCAGTTTTTTTGCCCTCCTTCATCTCCCAAGGAGGCTGAAGATCAGCTGTCAGTGATGGTCTAAGATCTTGTTTATGCTTCCAGGATAACTGTTTGTGTGTGCGTAGTACTACTTAACTGTAAAAAAATTAGTTAAATAGGCAGTATAACTTTCAAGCCAGTCTTCTCAGGCATCTACAAGATCAGACCAGTTGTGAGTAACTTTTTTTGATGCTCAGGTAATCATCAAATTATCTAGATATTTCTTTCAATGTAATTGATTTCCTGAAGCTGTAAATTGCCTTGGAAAACCCAGTCACACCAGGTAAAGCCACCCTTATTGTTGTATTTAGAATCTTTTTTCACCAGATACAGGCAGAGTAAGAAACGGTAAAAATGCTTCTATAAAATAGTTGAAATCTGAATTCAGTTCAGAAATCTTGCATTGAGCTCAGTAAAGAAGTTTGTATTTTATTTTATCTGACTTCTGTTTAGTATTTTTTAATTTGGTCTGTATTTGGGGAGCACAATGACAGTAATTTTCTCTTTGGAGACACTAATAAAGATTGTTAATTTTAAAATAACATCACTTTTGAAAATGCTTTTCAAATTCAAGATCCAGTACATAGCCAGTTCTTTAGATCTCTTTAAACCTTCAGTGAGATTTCTGTGCTTTCATTGATGGGAGGTATAGAGAAAATATTTTCCTAGTTTTCTATTGCTTTAAGAGGCAGAGGATATCTGTGGTGAGTCATGGAGTATAGCTGTGATATGTTACTAAAGTGCATTTTGGCAGAGGATGGAGAAGTAACCACTCAATCTGTTGTGAAACAAGAGAGTCTTTCAACACATTTTTCAAAGTGCTCATAGTTCCCATTTCAAGGCAAGTCAAACAATAATAGTAGCGAGCAAAGAAAATTAATGTGTGTCTGGAATACTTTAATTAATAATAATAATTATAATGGACCCATGGCGCTCATGAGCTCCTACTTTCATCTTATTGTTGATTGATTCTGCTAAATTTTACTCTCACAGCAAATTATGTTGCTGTTCTGTTACATTTCATATTTGATTACTGAGAGATAGTGAAGCAATTTAAATGGGACTTCTATGAAAAAAAGAGCCCTGTTTTGAGTTGAAACAGTATCCTTTATTTTAGAGATAGTTGTTTCAGTACAGGACTTCATAATAAAAAAATTCACAATAAAGATCCCAAGCAAGAATTAAATGCTTTAGATGGTAGTTGGAGGACTCTTTTGAAAGTGTGAAGTAAATGGTATCATCCAGGAAATTAAAATTCAGCCTTGGTAAAGACAGAGTTCAGAGTGGTTATGGAACAATTTCTACATATGACATTATTTCTGTTACAGGCTTTTCTTCTACTCACAGGTTCCCATGCACATACCTGTTACACTCTTTATCCTGGAATGCTGTGCTCCGTTTAAGCATGCTGCCAGCTCTACCCCAAGAACCCCTTTTCTGTTGGTAAGATAAGCTAGTTGTGTACAAGCTCTTTCAGTCTGGAAGCCTGCTCTTCATTTTCTGCCAATAAAGTTAAATTGCACATGTTTTTGTTACTTGATGCACATTCTTTAAGACAGGACAGATCCCTTTTCTCTGAGTCTGTAACTCTAGCACAAAGTGTAATTTTACCTTAATTTGCAGTGATTCATGTATTTCACACTACAGTCTAGGATGATATAGGGTTTCTGGCAAGAAAAGGAGAATGACTGCCAAACTGTCTTCACTAAGAAACCTTAAAAGTAAAGTATGATGCTGCAGATATTAAGGTTTATGAGAGTGACAGAGGTTGCTATCAGAGCAGCAGTCTTTAGAAGAGGATTGTGTTTTGATTGTCACAGCTTACTGAAAACAAAGATAAAGCAATGGTTGATTTAAGAACACTGTCTTTTTGTTATGTGTTCAGTAAGACAGGGAAAGTGGCTCAGAGCAAATCTGATCTGATTCTGAATCTTTTCCTCCAAAACCTGAAGAGAATCCAAACAAAGTGATGGGCTTTAAGTAATATGACCACATTTCCTTTTTTGTGTGTTTTCTACCTTCTTTGTGCAAGAAAAGGTTGTGCAAGAGAGTTTACTGTTGTTGGGAACTTCAAGTCCTTACTGAGAAATGTGTTAGCATTTCTTAAATCGACTTTGAACTTGAGTCTTGATACTGGATGTCAATGGACTCAAGTCTTTGACTAAATTTGTGCATGCTTTTAATTTTTTTGCTTGGAATGGCATAGGTGAAAAGACGTTTAGAATTTGAATCTCATTTTTTCGTTCAGAGGAGAAGTGGCAGCAATATGCGGGGCTGCTCATATGTCTTTAGATGATTCAGCTGTGGGATAGAGCAAGAGCTAGTGGAAGATGAGCCAGTTTTGCACACCTGAGCAAGGAGGAAAGGAAGAATCACAGGCTTCTGAGGGGAGCCTTCATTCCATTATTCCATTTGTATACCTGCGAGGAAAACATATCTATTTCATACAGAGACTGGCAAAATGAGAAAAAAAGTAATGCCACTCTACATTAGAACATAAAGTGGCAGTTGATTCAGCCTCTGAAGGAGAGAGAAACAGAAAACAAGTCTTAAACCACAGGGTGTATACAGAATGCAAAGTTTTCATGATCAAACATTATTTATCCAAAATATTCTTGTGTAGTTTTCAAATATTCCTATCTTATCTCATGAGAAAATCAATCTGTTCTCGAAGTATTTTCTGACCTTCTTATTTTCTGACCAAAATAGTCAGACTTCATGGGGGCAGACTGTCATATTTTGAATATGAAATATATCTGCATTTTGGTGGGAAAAACCCCAGGTACAGAATAGTCACAGAATCAAACTTTCAAAGTTAAAGTAATAATATAACTTAAAGTACCTCTCTTGGCAGTTTGTCACTTTGTTTTGCCTGAAACAAAGTAAGTCTGCACATATCTAATTGTGTTCAAATATCGTAATAATTCAGACCACGTAAGAAAAACACCGTCAGATAGGGAGAAAGAACATAAGAAAAGTGTTATTCTCTGATTATGTTTTTTAAAATAAACTGTTAAAAGAACAAAATTATTAAAAAACTTTTATAATTATTTGGAACTCTAAATAGACTTTAATTCATTTGATTTTTATTGACTACTAGTCTTTAATCTCTATTGCAGAATCTGAAGTTTACCTGTTACATACTGGTAAATTAGTTGTCAATCCCTTGGGCAGTATATTTTAATATCAGTATTATACGGTAGATGATATAAATCTTGTGTACGGTATTATTAGCTTAGGCAGCTGCTGACTTAAAAAGGCCAGTTTAACAAGTCACCACTGTATTATGTTTAATTAGGTACAGTTTATATAATGAGGTGTTCAGTTCTAATGGAAAGACATGCTGTGAGCAGCACATCTGCAGGAATAACTATTACAATCAGCATTGCAGAGACCCATGGAACTGCAAATTAGACTTACTTATCTAGAAATAAATTACATCCCAATGCCTTCATAAAGCTCATTAATTAATTCCACTGGCATAAAGGTCTTTTTCTTAATTTCATGTTCCATTAGCATAATAAACACAATTTGAGTTACAACAGTATGATCAGTTTAATGGATGCTATTTATTTTAGTTTTTTATTTAAAGTCCCGGTAACATAGAATTAACATCAATATGCTGTTTGGTCCTTTATTAAAAATTCCCATAGGATAACTGGCACAGATGTTCAATACAGCATCATATATTTACTGCATTTTATGACTTCACTAATTGGCCATATGGAAAGGTGTTGCTTGGATTTAATTTTTTTTTTTTTAATCTGATAAATTATATGGATTGTAATAGTCACAATTGGTTACTATGTGAAGTTGGACAGGTTAATATACACTGCATGCTGGGAGAAAAATAAGAGTAAGGAAAGTTTTTATGTACATTTCTTCATAGTAAATAGTACCAATATACTTCACAGTATATTAAGATCAGTTTCATGTATGTGTAGTTCCTGAGACAATTATAATTCTTTAATTTATGCAGACACTGTCTAATTAGATGAAAATGTTACCAGCTATTTGTTTAGTCACAGTTAGGTTACAGACAACCTTATTGTTGTTTCAATCAATTTTTCTTGAGCTCCACATTTCATTATAAAGTACACTGCTAAGAACATTTATGGTAAGATGTATGTTACTGGAACAAGAGGTTTCATTGTCCATCCATCCAGCTAATAATGGTTACTTTGAATGGTATCCATATCTATGGTTTTGTTAGCTTTTAGTAGACTAGGAAAATGTCTTAACATATTATGTTTTTACCTTATATTGTCCAACATTTTATGCTAAAGCCAACCTGTTAATATGACCAAACTAATTCTGTCATCAGCTTGGTGTATGTATTTTTTAAGGCTTTTCTCTTGTATTGTTTTACCATTTCCTTGTCTTCTCTCTGCATTTAGTATCAACGACTATCATTGTAGATATGTTCTTCAGCCTATAATGTAGCCACCTTATAATATTACAGAGTGATTTTGGGTAATACTCATGTGTCATATAAATCCATCATCTGATTTTTCACATAAAAACTGATCTCTGTCATTACACTGCAGTTCACCTTTCTGTTTATCCCTTACTTTCCAAAATCATCTGAACAGGAGTAATCTATCTCTGCTAGTGTGATTTCCTTCTATTACATGACCTCACTAGTGTGATTTCCTTCTATTATGGTATCAGAAGCAGCTGCACCAGAGCAGATGAGGGCAAGTTACCTTAATTTCTGTGTGTATGTCTGTATGGGCATACACATACACAGGTATATAGTTCTCAAGGGTTAAGTGAAAGCATTTTGCTTTAAAAAAATGCTTTGTAGCTTGTTGTGCTTTTAATAACCCCAACTCAGCACATGTACATACCCTTGAGTTTGAACTTGGGGTTTTTTAACAATTCCTTTTCATGTATTTAATGGCTGGGTTTTTATAAGGCATTTAAGCATGTAACTAATCTGAAGAATGAAGTGTCTTTTGCCTTTAAATTTAGGTTTATGTCATAAATGGAAATTGTCTAGGAACATACAGGAAAAGACATAACCTTTAGTATAATCTCTTGTCAGTGACTGAGCTGGAGGAAACACAAAGCAGTGTAGGTTGCACAAAGCAGTGAAGTTGTATGGATCAGACTATGTCTTTTCCTTTGTAAATTCTGTTTAGTGCAAATGCTTGAATTAAATTTTTAAAATGAATCACTATTTTCAAATGTCTTAGTGTTATGGGTCGTAAGACACATATCAGAAAAAAATGATTTTACACTGAAGGACAAAGCAAACATTATTACACAGCTGCATTGGCTGGGAATATAATAAAGTATTTTCATGTACTACATAGCCACACCATGTAAAGATGAATAAAAGGTGACAATAGGCGGTTGATTCTATCCCACATTTAAGAAACAGTGACTTGAAAAACTTGTGCATTTTCAAGTTCTCATAGGTATTCGATGGAAGTACATGTTACAGGTTTTTCAACAACAAACCCAAGCTGGACAAATACTTCCAAGTCTTAGCCTTTTACAGGTGGTTGGGCTAGTTGTGGTTACATAGACAATCACATGTAGTCTTTCTTTAGCAGTCTAAAATGAATCCTGTCCCACTTATGTGCATGTGCAAGCTAAACCTTGCTCAGGTGGCAGCAAGCTGCTTGAGGGGATGGAGTGAATGCATTTGGGACAGAGGGAGAGGCAGGCAGTACCCTTGGAAAACGGTATCAGAATGATTCAGGTGATGATAGCTCTTACTGGATTGCTATAAAGTGGGAGTGAAGCAGCAAGTTGAACAGTGAGAATCCATGGGGACTCTGCAGCCACCAATAGAGCTTCATGCTGATTCTTTTCTGCTTGCTATACCTTACTCTGAGAGCTTAAATTTGCCTCCTATTGTTAGCCTGTGTGCTTAGCTTATATTAAAAGTGCAACATTGCCAAGTGGTTTTGCAGGTGAACACACCCTAGAAAGTTTTATCCTCTTCCTGAGGATAAAACCACATTGCTTTATAGCTGGTTGTACAGGGCTGTTTCTGTGTTTTACTTTGGTATCTGAGCCTGTAATGCCAAATTGACCTACAGAATTATATTCATAATGACAAGTGACTGGCATAGAAGATTTTGAAGAATCTTCTACCTGCCATTCCCTAGACTTAAGAGCGCCTAAGATATCGGCCTATATGAAGTTGAGCACTTTGAGTTGCCTGGCAGTGCATTGGGTATGTGACAGGTATTTTTCTTCTCAGCTGTCTGTTGTCACAGACACCACTGTCCTATCTCTACTTTCACCACCAACTTTGCACTGTGCAGCTGAACAGACAGTAGTTGGCTTTGTAAGGTTGAGTGTAGGGCCTTGCCTGAAATGCACCCAGTAATTTTCTTTGATCTGCTGGATTCAGATTAGCAGAGAAGTCTTGGGATCAGAGAGAACAGGTTCTTCTTGTTGATACTTAGTCACCTGATGATTTCTTCTCCATCGCAGTTATGATTGGGTTTTCTTAATAGCTGAGAGGATGGAGAAGGAAAGGACAGCACTCAGGGAGTATGTAAGCACTTCTTGTTGAATGTATCCTAAGATGCCACGCATCTGAAGAACATGATTGTTCATTGAAGGGCAAAGCTAACGTTATAGTGCTGCACTGCCTATCACCCTCTGCAGGGAGGTGGGTATTCTGATGAAGGGTTCATGAGAAAGAATAGGGAGAATGTACAGCACAACACACAAGTTTCTACATAGTGTTTTAGTCATATTTTGAGATAAGGCATCTTTTGAATGTTTGTCATCTGATAGACAGAAGTAGTAGAGTAATGCAGCAGGTTTGTGGTTTGAGAATGAGGAGTTTAAAAGCATACCATGTGAAATGTAGTTTCAGTGACTTAATGAAGGGTGCCTCTTCTCTTTGGGATACAGCAGAATGGTTGAATTGTTCAGATCAGTAAAATAGTTTCTTGTTGTCAAGGTTTTATATTATTTATGAGCAAAGTTTGTTTTGTACATTTTCTTGCAGATTCGCTCAGCTAAGTGAGGTCTTTGATTTTAGGCTTTTTGGAATGGAAGAAAAGATACCGTGGAGACTAGAGCATAGCTGCCTCTTTACTCCTTGTCTAGTCCAAGGTGAGAAGCCAAGGCGGGTGGCTCAGGTACACCTGGAAGTATCAGGTAGTGCAAACCACTGTGTCCTAAAACCCCATTGCAATAGTAGGTAAACATGCCCCCCTTGGTTTAGGCTCCATTGTGTATGCCCGTGACTTAGGATAGAACATCCCATCACTGGGGAACACAGAAAAGCATGGCTACAAGTATCATTTCACACCAACAATAGTTGAACTTCTCAAACCTCTCAGCAATACTTACAGACTTCTTATCTCATTGGTGGCCTAATAATGAGAGGTGGGAGATTTCTTGTTTCTTTAAAACAGTGTGAGGAATAAAAAATGGAACTGAAATGCTTTGTAATGCAGCCTTAATACAGGTTTAATGTCAGGTTGCTGCAACTGAGTAAAATGTTAATACAGTCAAACATATTTCTAAAAGTCATCCAATGCGTGTTATTTCCACAGGATATTACAGATGTTTTATTTGCAGCTCAATGATAAATATTTAAAGAGCAGAAATATTATTTAAAAAGCTTGCAGGGCTACAGGTGTCAGTTTTCCTAATAGAATCTATTTCCCTTAGTAGTTTGTATTAGTGATCCTCTAAGTATCCATAGAAATGTATGTATTACTTTCTGCTTACGAGTGCTATCTGTAGTCTGTACTTCACATGATCAAGTACCATGCTCAGGCCTTAGACTTCAGACCACAAACTGTAGCTTTCTGATTGTTGATTTTTTTCCACAGTTCTTGCTTAAAAAACTAGATAACTTGTGCAAAAAAAAAAATGGTCAGACAGAAATGCATGGAGAAACTGAACAGTAACCCTAATGTTGAATCCACAGGCCTTGTGACCCCTTTATATTTGTTTGAGCAGCCTCTTTTAATTAAAATAGATACTGTTGCACTCAGATAAACATTACTGACAATTGAAAACAGCACCTTGTAAACAGAGGATTTGTAGAAATTTAATACATGTAGCTGAACTTAACTTCTAAAAGAAGTTCCTTTGTTCTTGTCATAATGCTTGAAGTTAATGGACAACTAAAATAGAATGGCTACATGTGTCATCCATTGAGTGAAGAGGACTGACTAAAATCCATTAGCGTCCAGAAAAGAAAGACAAAGGCAGAAATTACATCACTTCCAGATGAATCCTAACTATTCCCCAAACACCCTGGTAGTATGACAGGCAAGAGGCAGAGCCATTAATCGGAAGGTCAGATAGTGCAATTTTAGCCAGGTTTTCTTGATTGAAAAGGCACTGGAAAATTCTATAGAATGCTAGTGTTACAGAATCTACAAAACACTTTTTAAAAACTGGTTTAATGGCTTGATGGCCTAAGTGACAAATCTACCTGTCATACTAAAAGGGAAAGTTAGCTTTCAACACTGCTTATGGTAGAAGTGCTAGAAGACCTGAGTTATGCTGCATTTGGAAAAAAAACACCCAAACTTTTAATTCTTTTTTTTGTTTCTTCAGAATTCTCTAATGCAGTTTAAGTGTAAACCTTAAAACTCCCTACTGTTAACTAGCATTCTCAAATTGATTTAATGTCTTTATTCCTGAAGAACTATTTTGCTAATAGAACTCTATCAACATTGTATCCTTAACAGTTAAAAAAAATAATAATAGTTAACTCCTCCACATCCTAATTATGGAGTTTGGAATCCATTTCATCAATCATATTTACTATTAATATAAGTAAGGTGCATTTCAAAATAGTGCACTATTGACATCAAATACTGCATACGAAACAGGTACTTGCATATATACAATGTGGAGAAATCCATTGTAGGCCATTTGTATGTTCCTGAGAAAAACGTCTCAAACACTTCTATTCAGTTAGCAGATGTGTTAGCTAGAGGTTTTTGTACTAAAAGCTGTATGTGACCTGGTGGGTTGTTTTTGACATTTGATTCCTCTTACTTCTCAGCTACTAAACAGTGTGGCTATTTGCTGGGCATCTGTAGGAAAGTCACTTTTGTAGGACTGTTGTGGTTTAACCCCAGCCAGTAATTAAATGCCATGCAGCCACTTGCTCACCTCCCTTCCCCATCACCCAGGGGTGTGGGGAGGAGAATTGCAAAGGAATGTAAAACTCGAGGGCTAAAGTAAGAACAGTTTAACAATTGAGATAAATAATAATAACTGTTATTGTTGTTATTATTATTGTTATTACTACTATTATTTAATGTTACAATGAAAAGGAGGGAGAAGGGGAGAGGAACAAAAGCCAAAGGGAAGGGAGAAAAGAGAACTAGTGATGCACAATACAACTGCTCACCACCCACTGACCGATGCCCAGCCAATCCCTGAGCAGCGATCGGCAGGCCCCCGCCAACACCCCCAGTTTATATACCAACCATGACATCCCATGGTATGGAATACCTCTTTGGCTAGTTCAGGTCAGTTGTCCTGGCTGTGTCCCCTCCCAATTTCCTGTGCCTCTTCAGCTCTCCTGCTGGCAAGGCCTGAGAAACCAAGAAGTCCCCAGCCACACTGTTCCCACATGAAATCCGAAACACAGCACTGCACTAGCCACCAAGAAGAAAATTACCCCAGCTGAAACCAGGACAAGGAGGCATGTCTGTCTACTAAAGTATACTGGTCTTGAAATTCTGAAGTTAGTCTAGTGCTGAAACTTAGGATGGAGAAAGAGGAAAAGTCTTAAAACCCTCTTTTTGCTAACTAATAAAAGTTGCTCCAGCCAAAAATACTGGCGTATTTATGGCCTCATGATTAACATATGGCAACATTTGCTCTCAGGCCTTTTGTTCTCCTGTCACTACTTTTTGTTCTTTACTCTCCTCCTGTCAGTAAATCCACATGAACAATAACTGAAAGATCATTCTGTTAATATAATAAATACTGTAATGGATCATTGGTTGGGCTGACTTATCTGCTGTTTGAAGATTGAATGAATGTCCACAAGTTGTGGTAAATCTGTTTCTCTGTAATGGAGCAAACCCCCAAAACTGCATAACAAGAATCATTGAGCTACAGACACTACAGCTCTAATTCTTGTATCCTTGGGCTCTCAGTATATGTTGGATACCACCTGCAGTTTTGGATGAGAAATTGGACAGGCTACAATAATAAGTCGTCTAGTTAGTGCTGGCTGCAAAATAACTATTGGTACCAAACAAATGGTGTTTTGCTTTAGGAGGAGGAGGAAATGCTAGTGTTTTAGATTAAAACCTTTCATTTTCCCTTTTTTGGTCACACACGTTTTTCTGTTTTCCACATTTTCCACAGTTCTGAGGAAGGTGGAGCAGATGTGCCATCAGGCAGTGGTATTTTGTCATTTGACTTAGCACAAGGAGAACCAGGTAACATTTTAAGGTTTGTGTTATGTAAGAGGTCAGATAAAATCATCTAATGTTGCCTTTTAGCCTTGAAATTAATTAACCTCTACTCTGTTTTTTTTTTAATGGATGAGCTTTCTGAGACCTCTTTTCCATTTCATTTAATTGGAATGTAAATACTCTTTGTTAGTTAATTATTCTGGTGTGTAGATGTGATGACAAATTCAGGACCAAAACAGGAAAAAAATGCTGATGTCATGTTTACTGAAGTACTCCTGCTAAATTTTCTTACATGTAGTGACGTAATGTAGTTGGATGAATCCTGTTCGTAGTATGTGCAGACAGCCTTGGAAGCAGGAGAACTACCCTTTCTGCCACTCCTGAATAACCTAGGTTGTTTTCTTTTTAGGCATGTGACTTCTCCACTGTTCATACAGTTTCTCATGAAAAATATCAGTGTCCACTGTTCCCTTTATGCCTCGGTATTATACAACTGTCAAAGAAAAAAATGACATTCTTTCTTTTCCTTAGTATTTACTAACTTAAGAGATTTTGTTGTCAGTCTAGCAATCTCAGAAGGAAATAAATGACTACATAGTATGGAACTTTCAACTGAAAGGCTGTTACTGTCTTCCTTTTTATTTCTTAGGCTATTTTCCATCAATGCAGTGAAATGAGAGCGCTAGTGCCCAGTGTGTTGGAAACTATGCCCATTTTCACTTATGTGTTGCTTTTTTCCTTTTGCTCTTACTTATCCTAAAGAAATGTATGACTTGTCCTGAGGCATTTATCAGTCAAATGTGATACTGTAATCAATTTTATGAGTTTTTAAGCCAAAGTGAATGTCAAATGGCACCTGAGGGCACTCAACACCTTACAGGATTGGGCCCATAGTGAAATTTGGTGTTTGAAGAATAAACATTGTATAACAAGAATTGCTAGATTTCGTTATGTTTTGCTTAAACTGGTGGAAAAGTGTTGCGGATGGAGTCATGCGCTTCACTCACAAGAGAGAAGCAACAATGTTGATATAAGACTGTGAGTTAACAAAGTTCCATGGTAAATGTGACAGTGGTTTAACAAGATTTGAGAGCAAGTTACCCTTGAGTATTTACTGCATAGAGGATGGGGTCAGACAAAACTGTCAGAGACATCCTCTTGTTGAGTCATGAGGTTCAGAAAGGACCCCACTGCATTCTAAACTCTTTCTCAGAGGGGAGTTTAGGTGCAGCTGGATCCAGACTTAGTCCCAGACTTTGTCAATGGTTTATGTCTAAAGGATTATATATGCACAATCAATCCTTTATATCACTTAGCAAAGATTTCAAAGTTTCAGGGCACTTATTTCCAATTCACTTACTGAGTATCTGATGCGATAAGGATTCTCTCAACCTTGAGGAGTAAGGGATCTCTGCAGCAGGCATAACCTTGGGAGACATCCCTACTGGTCATACAGAGAGATCCTGTCATGCAACCCACTGCCACGCAGGAGAGCTCAATGGGCCCTGGGCTGTCCGCTATTTATGGAGTAAGATGACTGTCTGATAGTCATATTTGCTTACTGACTTCAGATGTTAGTTTCTTCCAAATTTGGCTTGAGTTGGACATTGACCAGCACTGTGGTTAGGTGGGTGCGTTGCTCAAATTAGCTCTTGGCTATTGTGTTGTTATCCCTCTACCCGAATCCACTCTGAGCTGGTTGCATACAGCACAACCAGACACGTCCGTTGCAATTGCCACTGGTGGTTATCACTTGGGCAGGGTTATGGGAAATAAAGGTCAGGGTGGGGTGGGGGGAGCACACTGCCACAAAAAGCATGGTGATATGACATCTCAAATTGAATGACAAATTAGGATACATGGTGGTGTATCCTAATTCCGTAGGATAGGAAGACTGGACTGGGCAAACAATATACTGTAAGGTGTATTTCCTGATTATAGATAATGCTATCATGACAGTTTATCATTTGGAAAGCACTCCAAGCCCATATATATTGCATCCAGAAAACAAGCCTGCAAATTTCAGTGTGTTTCTCAATTTTACTCTCATGTGACTTCTTAACTTGTTACTACTTGATTATAATTGGGTACTTGATTTTCATCAACAGTAATTTCTAAGTGCTTTTTGCTTTTTAAAGTAGTTTTTGCTTAATACTATTTTATTTCAGCCAAGAACATGAACTTCTGTGCCTCAGTTTACTTAGCCATAGTATGATGAGTAATTTACCTACCTCAAATATGATATCCAGTGTCAAAAAAGTCTGTGTAGCCTTTTAAGCTCCAACTGATCTTAGCAAAAAATTGAATTTATCCCCCATACTCTGGTATATTGACCTCTGAAATCCTAAATGAGACTGATGTTTTAGACCTTAAAAAATCCCACTGTATTTTTGATAACATCTTCTCTTTTCTCTTATTAGCATAGCATGCCTCTTTTTTTAATCTTGTTGTACAATTCTAATTTCAAAGTCACATGTTTGGCTGATTTTCTAACCTCTGAAGAACTACCCAGGATTAATCAAAGCATAGTCTGTGTAGAGAGGGTCTTTTGATTCTCTTCCTTTTGCTGGCTTTAACAGGATATTGCCTGTGTAAGCAAAATCAATGCTAAATGCTTGCTTGAAATGTCCAGGAGTTAACATAAAAGGTTCTGTCACATAAATGATGGTCCTGGAGAAAGTTGAAAACTGCTTACATTTACTCCAGGTTTTGCTTAGAAGGCTGTAGTCTGACAGTGGCATCTGGCAGCACCCGGATGCACACACATAGTTGCAGGGCTGAGTTTCATTGAACTGTTTTCTATGCAAAGTAAAGGTAACCAAAAGAAACTGTGAACAGTAAAGTATCACTGCAAAGTTATTACTGAAAAATTACTTGCATAATCTATGTAAATAAATGAATCCTGATTGGTTTTCCATTTATGTGGTGGAGACTGTTTGAAGCCCTTGAAAGGACACCAGCGGAAAGATGGCTGGGGGTTATAAAAAAGAAAATGATAGAAACCATTTTAAAGGATGCTTTAGTGAGGGAATGAATGACTTTAACTGGAAAGGTATGAGGAAGGAAATTCATTGTGCAGCCTGCCATAGGCAAGCAACTGATTTGGAAGGGAAAAGGGAAAAACACATTTCAAAAAATGAGTGTGAACTGTTAGAGAAAAACTGTTGGCTTCTCAAAAGTATGTATCTTGGAGAGAACTGACCCATGAGACCTGACCCCAGAAAAAGGTTCAGGAAATGGAAATGGGTATGGACACACATACATGCACACGCATGATGTATATCTATATATATGTATTTATATGTGAGGCTCTTCTGATTTCCCAGAAAGAACTGTATATGGAAATCTTGGCAAAACCTCCATGTTTTCTGGCTTTGCAGTTACATGTGAATGATTAACTTCAAAACTGGGGAAGACATGGATGTATGGAAAGCCAGCGCATATGCTGTAGGGGAGTCTGGTGGTCTGGCATGGGTCTCAGTGGTGAGAGCAGCACTTCTGAGTGGTGCTGTTCTCAGCGGGTAATAGGGAAAGGGACAGAGAGATAAAGACTGCCCAAGTATGACACAGTACAGGAAAGGAACAGAGAGGGCACCTATTCTCAGAAACTTGTATTCTGAGGTGCGGACCACAGCAAAACAGTCTGGGGGGTGGGGGGGTGGGGTAGCAAGCAGAACTCTACATATCTCTTAAGTATTAGGAGTTTTGAAAGAGCTGAGAGGGTGAAAGACTTGCCTTGAATGGACAGTAGATACTGATTGTCTGAGACGTATGGGATTTTTTTAAGCCACTTTTTCTGTGAGGGATTGTAGTAGGTCAATGGCTTCATTCTGTAGCAACAACGTCCTGTGGAGATGGCCATTTTGGTTTTTTCGTAGAAGTGCCTGATTGTTACACACAGCATTTTTTTCTCAGAAACCCTTGTGATACACTTATGTAGAATTTTATTTATGTCTTTTTGAATTCAGATCCCAGCATGGAAGAGAATAGATTTTTTTTTTTATTCTCTAAGACAAGTCAGTGGGCAGTCATGATAGGGACTTCATTCTAAACATTCTGTCTTACCCCAGGAGCAGTGCTGGAATCCATAAATATAACCGGTTACCTTTCCTGGAAGCTTAATCAAAACCATACCTGTTTTAAAACCAGGCATATTCTTTTGGGTTATTGAAAGGCTATGTTCCAGGTTGTGGAACTATGAACAATGTTACGGGACAGATATGTAAGCAGTACTTAAAAGATGTGCTTTCTGAGATCCATAATTACAAGGTTTGCTGGACTACCAAGTGGTTGAAATAGGCTGGTGTACTTTTCTTCAGATTTTTTTTCTTTTTTCTTTTTTTTTCCCCCTGTTTTTCCTGAATGGGAGAAATTCATACAGATGGAAATCACAGAGTACTTCAAATTTTCATTTCATTTCAGTTGCTGTGTTTGTGAGTGCATTCATATGTGTGTTTTGGGAGAAAAGAAGAGAAGGCAAGAAACACTGTGTACATGTGTACTCGAATATAATATATTGAGCAATGACCAAGGTGGCAGACTTTGAAGATCAGATTTCTAAAATTGCTTGAGGCTTGTCAGACTCTCACACTGAAACCTGTTAGCAGTTCCCACTGGCTTCAGTGAAAGCAGAGTTAAATTAATACTGAAAGCTTTTGAAAATTAAGCTGAACTGTGATTGAATAGCTTGACCTGGTTCTCATCTGCTGCTTTTGAATATTTAAAATAAGCACAATTTTCTTAATCTCCAAAATTCATTGAACACTTGCCTATTCTTTTGTCTCCTTGTGCAAATCCTGCTGCCTGCATGTGGGAAGCTGTGCATGCTTGTGCTGTTTAGAATGAGATGATTCCAGTAGTGTGCTTTTCTTATTGCAATAACTATTGAAAAGAACCTAACTGCTATTGAAGATGGTCATCTGCCATGCAACTGAATTGCTTTCTTAGATGTATTTCTTAAAACTCTCTGCCAGCATCTCAGAAATGAAGAATTTTAAGAAAGTATGAATTACTATGTGATAAATTATTCTTTTACAGCAAAACCTTCCTGTTCAAAGTAAGCTGCTTTGGGGGAGTAAATTAGAATAGTGTTTTGCTGAAGCTGTGTGTTTAAAGGAGAATTATGCATAACACCCTTGTTTTGCCAGATTCCAATAGCTACTTAAGAATCATAAATGTTTCAGGAGCCTGAAGTGTTTGCAAAAATACACGATGACATTTGTCCTTTTCTCTGTGGCTTTCTTGGGACTGTTCCAATTTAGGATATCATGTTCAGAAATACTAAACACTTCTAATATAAGCATTTAGATACTTTTATTAGCTTGGATGTAAAGCAGAGAAGGGTGACTAGCTGGCAAATACAGCTGCTTCTTGGGCTGACTGGTCGATTTCAGCAGTGCTGGTTTAAGTAGCTTTCAGTAAATTCTGCCAGATTTAAAGCGGTGTGTTTTGTTCAGCTAAGACATGTCTCTGGAGAATTGCTGAGACTGAGGCTTCATGGCCCTTTATGGTATACTTATGGCTCATCTGTTTGATGGTTGGGCTGTTTTTAGAACAGGCTAAAGGTATTGTAATCAAAGTGAAAAGCGTGAACTTGTAGAACTTTGTTTAGGTAACAGCCCTCCCTTAATCCAGAAAAGTGCATGAGAATTGACAGTATTGGTACATCTTATCTTATCTGAGACCTGAATCTTGCAGACACTTCTGTACCCTCATAAAATGTTCACATTCTTATTGACATTGCAAAGTAGGTGTGTCTTTGCAGGATCTAGACCTTATCGTAGTTGTGGAAGTTATCCTTCTCTGCATAAATATTGCATTTGGTTTTTTAGGCTTGGCAGACTCTCAGCCTTGCTGATTACAGGCAGCAGTAAGTTCCATTAAGTGTTTATTTATTTACCTGTAAAATATTGTTTTGTGGTTTTAAAACTTCTGCCTTTTTAATTTTTTGCTGGTATAGTTCAGGCTGTGTATTATGTGGAAGGGTACCTAGGAGTACTTAGTATAAAAATGTGGATGTAGTGTAGAGGAAGTGTCATCCACTCTTATTTATTGCATCTATAATTTGGAAAGACCTAATATTTACAGATATATTTGTTGGAAATTGCTTCAAAAATACACGTTTTTGCTCTGCTGTGCTGGAGTTCCTTTTTTTGTTTTTTTGTTAATGAAGTGGGATTTTAAAAGTTGCAGTCATTATTAAGGATTCAGCTTTGTGATCAGTGTTATATTCTAGAATTAAGTCCTCCAGCTGTATTATTAAAGTTTTTACTTTAACCATGAAAGGATTCAGCTTTGTGATCAGTGTTATATTCTAGAATTAAGTCCTCCAGCTGTATTATTAAAGTTTTTACTTTAACCATGAATGCTCTGCTTGCACTGGTGCCTGGATACACTATAGCTGAGTTTACACAGTTCTGCATTGTGTAGTTTTGCTTGGTTTGATTTGGGATCTCTGTACCTCAGTGTTGCTAGCTTTTCTCATACTCATTAAAACTTCATTTTCCATTTCTAATGTCTGTGATTTTGCTTTATCTGAGCTGTCTCAGTTTACTGTTTCCTTGGGTAATAAAGGGGTGATCTGGATAATGAGCTAGTATTTTAACTATTGTTCCCTCTTCCTTCCTCAGCATAGCAGAACATCTTACTGGCCTTCATGGTCACAATGCCGCTAGCTGTATTCCATCTACTCCTGTGGCCTTTAGAGCCCCTCAGTGTGCAGGCTGAATTGTTTCTTCCAGTTCATGTTACTTCACTCATTCGTGTAGTATTTTAAGTGATGCAGTATTGCATTGTAGATTCAGTAAGTGTACTTAGATCCGTCCATTAGTTACTCAGAAGTGTCTTACAATGTGGCAGCTACAGGTGCAAATGTGTTTATTCATATATACTTCCACTCATAGATCTTAAATATCCAAGCTATGATAAATTTCCTTGGAAAATTGGAGTGGGGACTATAGAAGGATATGAAGTAGATAGCTTTTAATACAGAATTTTCTTTTCATACAGAAGTGATCTGTTATTTAATTCTGTAATGAGATGGATGGGCAAATAAGTAACTGTCTCCGTAAAGCAAAACCAGCACCACAGTGGAAACTGTAGGCTTGATTTCTCTTAACTCACAGTACATGTAAGATAATGTACTCCTTAGTAATGTGGCAACAATGGGTGAATTAGCACAAAGAAGCTGTAGTGCTGCAATATCCCACTCTAGCTTACTGCATCCATTTGTTTACTTGTCCATATTGTAATTGCTCTCTACACCTAAAACTTCTTCCCTCGGTTTGTGATTAGGTAATTTCTCTGATAGTTCATTGTTATTGTGGAAGAGCTGCACAGGAGGCAAGCCCAACAGCCTTTATGTCTTACTCTGCTTCTGAAGCATTTGTTTATGTCACATTCTTTCTAAGAAAATAAATAATGTATGTTAACAGTGGAATACCACTGATTTTGTTGGGGTGGGCTTATGTGGGCATGGTTTTAGGAAGAGGGTTATGGGCACTGTCCTGCTCTCCACATGTTTTGTAGCATGTGTGATCACACTCAGTATGACACATTGGACAGAGACCCTCTTTTACTTCTCCCATCCAGACTGTATCTGTGTTGACCCAGGCTTCTGCCTGACTTCTGCCATGGAGGATGTGTATTCCTATTCACAGTTAGTGCCTTTATGCCTTTTGTATACCACAGATGGTTCGCCTTTGTTTTTTGAACAGTCTATCTATAAAGCTGGAATAGAAGCATGAGGAAGCATGGATGCCCAGATTGTAAATTCTCACACATCGACTACCAGCCTAGTGTGGGGGTACGTCCTGTAGTTCTGAGATATGCATTAGCGTAGAGAGGAAGAAAGAGATTTCATTCTGCCTCCAAACTTTGCGTTTGTTTTTGTGTGGGCTTTCTATCTATGTCTGCTGTGTAAAAATGTAAAGGCTTCCTCATTTTGGATCCTGCCCCAAATTATTCTGGGCATTTTTCAGGTGCAGAGTTACAGGCATACAGATTACACAGCCTACATGTGGGATTTTGTGAATCAGGTGTTCATAAAACTCATGCAATATTGCATGTCTGTGTGTAAATTGTGTAAATTTTGAATCCATGTGATACACAAATCTTCATCGAATAGGTTGCAGAACTCCCTGTCATTTATTTTTATGGCTAATGGCTTTTTTTTATATTCCATTTTCTACAAGTTTTCATTAAGCAGTGCATGTGAAGTGCTTCAACTACTTGACTTTGATGCGCATTCAGTATCAGAAGGAAAGATCAGGCCTTTATCTCTGAACTACAGATCAATTACCTTTCTAAACACTTACCTCATAATTTTCCTTTAAATAAAAATGGGGGGAAAAGGTACCACAATCAACTGTATTAAGACGAGAAAAATGAAAGTGGTTAGAAGAAATGGATGCATCACCTAAGATAAGGTACAAGGGAGCATGGACCTGCCATTGTAGGATTAGATACAAGCACACAATAATCATATAGAGTGTAAAAGAGGAAAGGGTACCTTACATTTAGAACTAAAAAAATCCTTGATTTCTTAAAACAAGAAGATAGTGGGTTTGCTAATGAATTAAATATGTGATAACTTTTAAGTGCAGCACAGCTGCTGAGTTGTCAGAGCAGGTGACTTTATCATCAGCAGATTCTGATGGTATTATGCTTAGGATGAAATAACCACTTGTTCCAAAAAACAGTCCCTAATATCCAATGTGAAGGTCAGTCTCATAGATTTCATTCCTTAATATTCTAGCTGACTTTCCCATTTTCTGAAGTATGAGTCTTTAGATACATAAGTCTTAGATATTGTAGTATCACGAAAGCTACTATGTGCAGCATTGCAATTAGGTAGAGAAAATCCTCTTACTATGGTACATATGTGACTGGTAAACCAAAAGTCCCCAGGTTTTTTTTTGGTTTTTTTTTTTAATATATATTTTTATTAGTACTCTTTCAATAGTGCAGTCATGTTCTAAATATGAGCGCTTTTTGATTCAGCACTGTAACACTTAAAAAATATAATTTAAAAGAAATAGCATTGGACTTCAATGTAGATAATGAAATACTAACATCCTCTTACGTAGCTCTTGGCTGTGTGGGTTCAACTTATGAGCTGTTTTTCTTTTCAAGTGACATGACATTGAGTTATTATTTCAGAAAGGAAGAAGCGAAACTGTTATTTTATTCATTTATATTCCAACAATATTAAACATGCTAGTTTAAAAACACAAGACTTCCCCTCTTTGAAACTAACAAAATAGTCAAATGCAGAAGAAGCTATTCAAAATTGTCTTTTAATAAAAGTTTAAAGTCTTCAAAATATATTTGCCCCTCGAGCAAACTTTTTTCATTTAATATTGTGTCTGTTAATTAGTGCTTCAAATTTGCAAATTCTTTATTGGTTTATATCAATGTAATACCCAAAGCTCATCTCATTGCCAGATTTGAATGAAATATGATCCTGTTTATTCTATTAAAACGAAGGCTTGAAATTGTTACCCAAATGCCACAGGAATTCTTGCCATTTTCTCATCAAATTCCTCATCAGATTTTTTGTTAAAGTCACATTGTTTTAGATTTTGAGCCTTGGCATTTAAATGAAATTCAATGTGCCCCACTGGAGAAAACATCTTCAGGGACATATTATGTACGATATCCATTCCAATCAAGCAGGAGTGTACTGGTGTGACTGAATGAGAAGCTTATTCTTACTCCACTTAGATTTAACCTGATGTGGCTATTGAGTCAGTCTGTGAGAAGAAATGTTTAGAAAATTAAACTAGCAGAACAGGAAAGGGTTTTTTAATACTCAGAGCAAATACTTCCAGTTGCACAATATTAATTTAAGAATGTCATTTCTTAAGAGAACCTGAAGGAGTTTGGTACCAAATTCCCTTTAAAATTCAATGGAACTTGGGAATCTGAGCCCCCTGGGTGCCTTGGTAAATCTCTCTGAGTGATTAGTGTTAAGAGTTTTCTTTGAATATAAAATCATGATCTACAGTAACTGAAGGAAGCAGGGAGGTGTTGGGGAAGAAGGAAAAGAAAGAAAAAAACCCAGTTCTGTAATAATGTAACATGTAACTGCAAAAAAAGGCAGTATGGAGGAGCAAGCCCTTCTGCAGCTGCAGTGGGTGTTTGTGGAGCCTGCTCCTTTTCCTCAAGGAATTGAGACAAAAACAAACAAACAAACAAAAGTATCTTTAAGATGTATTTATGGTGACAAAGCCCTCTGCCATCCTTTGAAAGGCTTATTTTTACAGGCAGAGCACCTGTCTGTAACACCTCTTCTGCAGACCTGTGAATAAGAGCTGTTGTTATGAGTTTTTCAGCTACTTTAGAGACTAGAAGAGACATGCCAGTGGAGGTGAGGGAGTCACTCCAGAGAATCACTAGAATTGATCTGTGTTTAACACTACAGGCCACGAGGACCATATCAGGAATACCAGGTCCAGTTTTTGTGCCCCCTAATACAGGAAGGACGTTGATAAGCAGGGACAGGTTCAGCAGACGGCTAGCAAGATGAGCCAGGCTGTTGACACAGTGGTGCATGGTGAGAGGAGGAGAGACAACAGGCATAAATTGAAAAATAAAAAAAAGAGGTTCTGACTGGATGTAAGGGAAAACTGTTTTCTTTTGAGGACAGTCAGATATTAGAATAGAGTATGGAGAAAGGCTGTGCACTCTCCAGCCATGGAAGTTTTAAACACCAAGTTAGATGAAGCCCTATTTAACTTGATCTGACTTCAGAGGTGGCCTTGCTTTGAGCTGGACTTTGGGTTAGAGACCTCCTGAGCTCTTTTCCAACTCAGGTTTTCCTATGATACAATTGGATTTGTAGAGGAAGCTTAGGATTTATATTTAAGATCTTCCCCCCTCCTTTCTTGTCCTTATCCTACTCGTTTTGTCTCAGATTATTATTTAGACTTACATCAATTTGATCTTCCAGTGGTATATAGTTCCTTTCAAGAGCACTTCTGGAAGAAGTGATTAGTAATTAAAAAAACCCAAACAAACCACCACAAACCAGCAAATCCAATCAGGAAAACTTGTCCAATATGGTTACCAGATAGAGGTCATTCAGTTTCTAGGGTACAGAGAAAAAAAAAAAATAATAGTAATGATGATGATGAAATGGCAAATGTATGGTAGAGTTCCAATTCCATGTGTAACTTTGTTTATAAAATACGCTTGTCTGACAAAAGTAGGCACATTAAAACTTAAACCAAAATGATTAACACAGGCAAAGTAGTTCTAAACCTCTCAGGTTCACATCTGCTTCTTTCAGGTTTGATGAGACAAGAAATATGCACACTGAATTTGGAATTCAGCAAACCTGTACACCAAAGTGAAGAGGTGTTACTGAAAATATTCTGGTTCAGATCTCTATTCATGTGATGTTAACATCTGATCCTAACTGTCAAAGCAGCCCTGCTGCAAACAGGCATTTTCTTAGAAATCAGTTATATCTGATAGGAATTAGGTAGATCAGTTTCCACTACTGTGAGTGCTCCGTGCTAACAGAAGGTAAGTCTGGTACACCCTATAGGTAACTTCATGAAAAAAGGTAATTTTAAGAACAAATTGTAACATACGGTCTTAAGAAATATCCTTCAAATCCCTTTGTTTCTGATCTGAAAGGATCAGAAACTCTGACTGCTTTTCCCCTGTTGTGCAAGTGAAGATAACAGTGTTTTTTAAAAAGGATAGCTCCCTACCTCACCTCAAAATGTGAAATTTGTCGTCTTTCATATTTTACATACAGCTGTATTGAGTAAAAATGGATGATGAAAAGAAAGTCTGGGTTATTCTGTCACCTGACTAGTTAGACAAGGTGTTTGGGGATTTTTGGTGGCCATGAAAGGATAGAAAAAGCTGATCAGGAATGATTTTCCATTCTTGTCCTGCATGACCATTAAGGGCAAGTTGTACTCTGTGGAGGTTGCAGTGCTGGCAGGTTTTAAAAGAGAAAAGTGAAGCACAGTAAAATAGGTCTGTGAATATTTCGGTCATAGTGGGACAAACAGGAGAAGCATGGACTAAAACATCACTATGCTGCTTCAACAATTCAGCTCACTGCTGTTTGCATGAAGGAAGTTGGCTGATAACATAAGTGAGTAAGTATGCACAGCAAGAGTAGATTGTTTCTTTTTTCATAATGTTTCAGTCTTTGCTGTGTTCTTCAATAGTACTGTGAAAAATGTAGTGCTAAAATAGGATCAGATTTTTTGTTTGTTTCTCTCGGTGATTCCCTATTACATTTGCAGAGATGACATGTCAAAGATGAATTTCTGAACTGCTTCTTCAGCAAACTCAACTGGTCTCTAAATTTCAGCATCAGATTCTTTCTAGCACAAGCATGATTACCACTAATAAAAGTTTCAGTAAGTCTAACTCTGCTTTCAGTTGTAGCTGGGTAATCTCCTTATCTTTTGTAAGTAGAATACAGGAATGATTTGAATTTGGTTTTGCATTTGTGTTATAAAACTGATTCTTCACAATGCATGTGTTGAATCCGTCTTGCTTTCCTTTTGCTACTGTCTCTGCAATGCCAACATGAGTAAAAATATTACTTTAGTGGTTATTTATTTATTTTGGTCACTAAAGTTAATAGATATGATTCTGGAGATAAAAATTTTTATGTGAGGAGCAGAACTATTGAATAAGCCATCGCTATTTTTACAGGCAGAGTACATGTTCAAAACAGAAAGCTGCTAATACTGCAGAGATAAAAGGATAATTTGCACTAATTTTATGAAGCTAATTAATCAAATGAACTGAGCGTATTAACCAGTTGGTGATATTCTGCTGAGCAGGAACTGAAACAGTTAGAAACTTCTTCAGGCTTTTTTTTTGTTATTACCATGACATACTTTAACTTATATTGCAAGTTTCCTACAGTGATAACCCTTTCATAAACACAGGCAACTTAAGCAGCTTAAGCGGTTTTAATAAACAAGAAATGCGAATACTCACAATGTCCAGGAAGATTCCTCTTTGTATCATAACGTTTTCTTAATGATTTACTAAGAATGAAAGATACAGTCTGTGAAGACCCCTCTGGCTATAAATATTATGGGTATGAAAATATTATATAGTACATGATTATCAATACAACAGTAAGGATTTATCTGAATTTATACTGAATTAAAAAAATATAAAAATTGCCATTCTCTGCAGCTTCAGAAGATTCTGCAGTGGAAAAATGTGTTTCTACTAAAATTGTAAATGAAAAAACCAAAGAAAGGTTGTTTTGTATTGCCTAGAGTCTGTACGAGATGCAGAGGCAAGGAATTTTGATGTTAGATATGTTGGTAAAACCATCCACAAAGATGGAGCAAAATTTTTCAAGATAGATGCAAGAGTTTTGCAGAGGCAGGCCAGCTAAGGCCACCTGAATCCTTTAAAGCAGAGTTAAGGGTTGCTTTCTGATGTGACAGAAATGCTGTGTAATGAATCCAGTTTGTCTCTAGAAGCCAGTGGGAATGAGGCGTGCAAAATAAATGAGATTTTTTTCTCTGAGTGTCCAAGGTAGATCTGTAGAAATACTTAACCACATTGTAGAGTGTGTAGTACAGGTGATGTGGGAACTGCCTCCCAGTTGTACAGCTGTACAACACCTTGTTGACATAGAAAGCTGTAGCCCAGCTGCTTATGTGCTATGCATGTGCTGGTGCATTCACAATACCTGCAGTAACCTGCCAAGAAATGAGACCTATATAACTGGAATGAAGTTGTGTGGTCAGGACTGGTAAGGAAAGCTTAGGTAGTGGTTGTGTCTGAGACCTTAATCTGTGCAGTTAGCTAACAGCATATGTTGGTATCCTATGTTAGAGGGAGTGAGGTTACACAGCAGAAGGTTTTGAGGTATGATGAGAGAAGTGGTAGCAGTTTATTTGATCCTTATGTAGTGCTGCTCGTGATAGTAGCTGACTGAAGTAAATTTAGGAATCCCTGCTATCAAACATAAAATTCAATGAGATGAAATCCTGTTTGTCTGGGTTCAGTAGTATCTTCAATAACTTTTGGAGATTTATTTTCCATTCACTGTTCATTCTTTCTTTTCTTGAACTTTAATTTCCTGTACCTTCATGCTAAAAAGTGCCTACTCTGTCAGTGATGTGTCATGCTAGTAAAGAGAGAGCACCAGAGCAGAATCTAAATAGAAAGGTCAGTTCTTCTTCCTGCCCAGTCCATTTCCGACATTGGAAGTTGAAAGGATTAGCCTTTCTGATACCCTTTGAACCTCTTGTCAGCTGACATGAATTGAAGCAACCCTTAAAATATTCAACTTTGTTTTGTGGTCAAAACTGAACAGCATCAAGGAAGAATATGTTCAAAAGTGGAGATCTGGGTCTTATGTCACCATACAACATGCAGTGCATAATGAATACAACATGCCAAACCAGTATTTCGAAGAGTATCATTACAATAAATTGAAGAAAGGATATTTTCAGATATAGAAAAAATAAAAAGTTTAGTGACAATTTCCCAGTAGCTTTCAGAAAGAGAGGTATTCCTAAGTCTTCATTATGTCTTTGAAGGTCTCTGTTTAACATATTTAATGCTGACTAGTACAGCAGTCTTTGCATTTCTGTGTTAAATCATTAACTGATAATATCCAGTTCATAGTTTCAAGGACACCTGATATTTTTTGCCTCTTTTCAATTTGTAGAATAGTTCCTCCTCCTGATAATTCCCACACATTTTTATTGCATACTGAGTGGCTTCAATTCAAATGTCTTCTGTGAACTTGAGCACCTTTCAGGATCAAACCATAAACTATGAGTTTCAGAAATAGTTATAATTTTAGGGATTAGTGCTTTTCAATGCATAGAATACATTTTGTAAGTTATGTATTGTGAGAGAGTTGCTGGTATCTTCTTAGAAACAGTTGCTTCGCATCAACACCGTTTTCCACTCTGTTGTCCTTTACCATATGAAATAACAATTCAAACAGCAGCAGCAGCCAATGAACATGGATCAATGATATCTTCAGCCACTGCGTTTGTGTAGGTTTAATCCATTTATGTGAAAATCAAGTTACTGCTGGCCTGTTTTTTCTTTACTGGAAACAATTGATAACATTACTTCAGAAGAAATTAATCCAGAGAATTAATTAGCAGAATCTAATATCCAATAAATGTGGTCTTGAGAAAGATTTCATGGGTGGTCAGTTGTGACATTAAATGGAAGGTAAAAAAATAGATACTGTTAGCTGTTTTCCATAATCAAAAAGAAGTGACAGAAAAGGAACAGATAGAATGACATTGACTTTGGTGAGAAATAAATAGGTCAGTTCTTGTACCTGTCACAGAAAAGCTTTGAGAACAATTTTTTTGTGTTTTTGGCTTAGGCCCATATCTAGGGGCTTAAATTTTTGTGAGACATACTTTAAAAGATTAAAAAAAAAAAATAAAAATCATTGTTTCCAGGCCAGTGAGTTTGATACTTTGATGCTTCAGAAGCTGCACTGGTGTTTTAGGATCAAATTCAGCCATAGTCAGTAGGAACAAAAAAAGCTTTATTACCTTCATCGTGTTTCCTGTGGCTTTTAGTAGTTTACGTTTTTGCCATTGAGGGACTTGGACCTTGCATATGATCAGTTAATGAAATCTGGCTGATGAGTGGTAACCTCCTTGGCTGTAGTACTTGGAATTTCTGATTTGGAGTCCAACCTCTTTTTAAATTTTGTTGTTGTTATTGAAGGATTGCACTTAGAAATACAAATGGAGATCAGTGTGCTACGTATAGGTACAGCCTATATGAGGGCTACGTATAGGTACAGCCAAGTACTTTGAGCCAGATTTTCAAAGGTGTTTAAGAGCCTGAACTTTCAGGGATGCCTGAGGATATCTGAGAGACTGTCTGCGTGTTTAAGTAGCGAAATGACTTTAAATATCTCAGATTATTTTTGAAGGATTTAATGAAGTGCTTAAACACCTTCTTGAAACAAGGTTTTAGTAAGAGTGAAGGTCCCTTAAAATCCTGAATAGATCATATTTTTTCTGGAGATGGGAGTTGTTGGTGCACCTTCCAAATGGGGAAGATGTTTCTAAAAATCGGTCACATTTCATTCAATAACTCCCTCTTTTAAAAAACTGGCTTTTGCTGCTGATTACAGTAGATGTAACTTTAAGGTAAAAGAAACCACTTTCCAGATAGAAACTATTTTAAGCCCTTTCTTTCTTTACGCGTAGGCCTACGTATCCCTGACTTTGTAGGCTGTAGCTTGTCACAGAGAATGATTCTGCTTTTGGCAGCTGTGCTCGTTCAGCATGTTTGCTAACTTTGCAGCAAAGTGCTTCTGTATTTGCTTTGTCTTGGTTTCTGAGCAATGACTTATTTACTGAAACATTTCTTTTTTTTTTTTTTCCTTTTTCTTTTACTTATTGGGATTGATTGTGTGAGTGAAATTCAGGATGTTGTGACTGCAGGATTGTGTGCTGTCAGTTTTTCTAGGAGGTATTATATGCCTGTAGCATCTTGTGTTTCACTTGTTACCCTGACTAAAATAAAGAATAACTGAAATAGGAAAACATACCGTATTACTATTCATATTAGAAATATTTTTGGTGCAGTCTTGCATAATTAGAGATTTTTTTAACGTGTAAGGTTTTGGGATGTATTTAAATTAGTAGTTGATTTTTTTCAGCAAAATAGCCCTGAGGCATGTGTAAAACTAGTGGCTACATAAAGCTGAAGAATCAGATGTCTGCTGGGCAAATTGACAGAACTCATTAATCTTAGATGCAGTGTACTATAGAGTCTGTCCTTTCATGCACCTGCCCATGCCTAAAGTAATTACATGATGGAACTATTAATACTGAAGAGCTTGAGTGGGGATAGGGTTATCTTCTCTTCTTAGTAATTGATTGCTAGCTGATTAGTGGACAACATTTTTCCTACAGTATAATTGCCTTTCTGCTATTGTAGCCTCTCTAACCTGGGGGTTAGGCCATTTTACTGGTTTTGAGGCCTTGACAATAGCACCATAGCCCTCAAAGTAATGAACTGGAACTCAGTCACTGTGAATTCCCAAAACGGAAAACGACTAGTTAAATGTATTTCAATGATAGTGTATTTTACAGCAGTCACATAACAGAAGATTTGTTGGCTTCCCCACCTCCGCCTCCTCTTTCTATGAAGATATTTTCCAAACCTCTGATTCCTGTGTGGAAAAACAGGCAGTTGGCTTCTATTAAATCACATCTGTTGCTTGTATAAAGTTATCATCTGAAATGTGTCAGAACTGTGTAATAACCTTTTATGTTTTTTTGTGACCCCATAGAAATAGCAAATCTATAGATTTGCTTCTTTAGGAGCAAAATGGTAGTAAAGGAGCGTATGAATTCTACGGTGTGGTCTCAAAGATCTGCTGGTCTCTAAAAATGATTATGTTCTCAAATTCTGAAAGTTGACTCTTGATGTTTTTGCTGAGATCTACTGGACACTGGGCTGCTGCTCGGGCAAGTCTGGACAACGAGGCATGTTTTACTGTGAAGTTGCCTGCAGAGGGCAGATCCTTTCCAGGGCTACACAGTGCTCAGCATTTCTCCCATCCTGTGACCCTCGGTGCCACATGTACAGGCTTGGGGACTCTTGGATCTGCTGACCAACTGTACTCGGCATGCAGGTTCATGAAGTGGGAGATGAAAGATATACTGCGGGAGACGTGACAGATCTGAATCTTGGGAGTAAGTTAGACATTAAATAAATTCTAATTTCAGCCCCCCAGCTTTCTTTGTACGTGAAAAATCAAACCTACCTTGCATCAGCCTTCAAGTTATCTTGCTGTGTGTCTCTTCTGGTGTAAGTGAGTGTTTGTATAACTGCACTGAACCAGAGTTGTATTCATCTTCAAGCTTTCTTACACTGGTCCTGGACTCAAATGGGATGGAACAACACTAGTACAGCAGAGAAATCTCTGATCTCTGCCTGAATGCTGAATCATGTGCTTCCTGGCTTGATTATCAGTTTATTCTACAATACACTCAAAAGACTAATTTTATTAACGTTTTCTAAATACTTATGATTGGCCCCGTTCAGGGCCAACAACACTGAAGTGGATGTCTATGTTTAAATTATGGAACCAGCTCCCTAGATTCCTATTTCCAAAGGTATTTAGGGGCAGTTAATAATATTACCCAGTATGATTTCTAGTATTCTGTCTATGAATCCAGCCAGAAGCATAGGCCTAAGAGGAAGGTGCAAGAACACATAGTTGTCCACTGCGTGATATAACCTGCCTGGAAGGACATTTAGTTTTCTAACTTTTGTAAATTAACAGGTACCCTAAAGAATGATGATTTGACTTAGGAATGATACTAAAGTAGTCCGAAATCTAAATGACTTCTGTCTTTCTGCTTGTTGTGTGCCCTGCACAATAATACATCGATGAAATGACTATTTTGATTGATGGTTTTGTAGTAGCCTGTTGGCTATGGGAAGGTTCATATGGAGATCCCATGACGACTGACTTTCTTGAGTGCTAGTTTAAGGTTCAGACATGCTTTTCCTCAGCTAATGGAGATTTTCACCTGACTGGTGATTCTCAAAACAAACTGTTGACAGGCGTGTAGCAGGTATAGAAAAACTATAGTTTCTCTGTGAACAGGTTGAGAAGAGAGAAAGTGTTAGAGGCCTCCAGATCTCAGAAGATATGGAAAGGTTCAGAGGGCTTGATTACTGAAGAAAATGAGGAGAGGCAAACTTGTTTTGCATAGGTTTGTGACACGACTGCTATTACAACTGTACCTTTCAGATTTAGAAAAGAAGCCTTATGTGAACTGGAGCTGAGAGAAAACAAGCTGTCCTGTGCAAGGTGAATTGGTGCTTCTTGACATGGTCAGCCTTTGAGAAACTGAAGTCTGTGCATCTGTGTAGATTCACCACACAAGCCGACTTACGCTGCGTTGTTTAACAACTGCATATGCTAGTTATCGATTCCACAAGGAGACACCCTAGTTTGTGCTCCATGTCTTTGTACAGTATTCAGTTGGATTGTCCTTTACACATTCGCCTGGGATTACAAACTGAACCTCTACTTTTCTCTGTGAGTTAGCATTCATATAAAAATGTATAGCACACAAACTGATGCAAATTGCAGCACTTTTTAGCATTTACAGGAGGATGACAGGGGATTAGGGATGGATATTGGAGAGTCTTTGGGTCATAATAGAAGTCTGTTGTCAGGAAAGGGGAAAAGCCTTCTCATTTTTTTTTTTTTCTGCTCATTTCCTTTGTTTCCTGCAAACATAGAACAGTCTGTTCCTTGCATCATAAAATTTAAACCAAGAAGCCTGAACTGCCTAATTCTTTAAAGCAGTCCTTATAGCTGTATAATTGTTAAAACCTACTTTGTTGGATGGAAGGAGAAAGAGCAGTCTTTCCCAGTAAATGCTGAAGAATTTTTAGGAAATACTACTGTAATATATGCATGAACTTACTCTAAGTGGGTCTGTATTTTGTGTCATAAAAAAAAATATCTTGAAAATGTTAAGGCTAAAAATGAAACTTTCAAGTCAGGAAATGCCAGCATTAAGGTTGCTTCTTTAAAAGCATTTGCCTGCTTTGTGGCTGTGTTTCATGAACAGTCTTTAATTACTGGATCACATGCTGGTTTTTTTCCTACAGGACCACTGCCTCATTCACTGCACAGATGGGTTATGTTCTCTGAGTTCAGAATTTTAGCTTTGTTGTTTCATGTGTGGCCCTAATTCACATTATCTGGGAAATACTCATATCGTGCTACAATCAGAGACATTTTCACTTCCACATAAGCTTGTCTGCGCTGCTCACCACTATCATTGCAAAATGCTTCTCAAATATTTATACATTAATTTTCATTATAGCTTTGGAAGAGTGAGGTTGTTTGTCCATTTTACAAAGGCGGGGGACTTAGCCACAGAATTATTGTTATAGGCTTACCCAGTTATTTTGTCTAAGATTCTCAGGACCTGATTTTTCAGGATGATTAGTGGAGTATGTGAACTCTGGTACAGTTCCTTGTGATTTTAGTCGGATGTAAAAGTTTCTAGCACTTCCACAAATTACAGGTTGGACATCCAGAACACAAAGGGCAAACTCTTTTTAGCCACTTGGGCTGTTATTGCAGTCTCAGATTGTTATAGCTAGGAAATCCAGAACAAGTTAAGAGGACATTCTTCTACCCAGGACTATTGCAAGTCACAAAAGCTCCCCCATCACCTTCTGTTAAACCTAGGACCTTTTAAACTAATTCCCAAGAAAAAAGCAGAAGAAATGAAAGGCATTTTCACTACCCTTACTGACTGAAATGGGTTAAAATGGCCAAATGAGAAGCACTCGTTCTTTACCCGTGTTTTTGCTCAGATCACCTGAGGAAAAATGTATTTCTGAACCTCTGATCCAATTGATTTAATATTATGATGTGAGCAAGACCCAGATCCTAAAAATTCCAGACAACTTTTAATTTCCAGTCTGTGTACCTGATGTCTTAACAATGCTACTTTCACATTAAATAATCCATCTCCTTTTTTAGTAGTTGTTTCCCAAATTTATTTACTCATTGAATCTATGTCTGAGCTCCACAGAAGAAGTTCTGAGATCCTTTGGTAAAGCAGGAGTCAGAATGAAGTTCTCGGTCCTTTATCTGTCTGGAGTATGAGGCCATCTTTCTTTTTCTTTTTTCTTTTTCTTTTTCTTTTTCTTTTTCTTTTTCTTTTTCTTTTTCTTTTTCTTTTTCTTTTTCTTTTTCTTTTTCTTTTTCGTTTTCGTTTTCGTTTTCGTTTTCGTTTTCGTTTTCGTTTTCGTTTTTGTTTTTGTTTTTGTTTTTGTTTTTGTTTTTGCTATGGATCATAGGAATTACATTTCACTGAATGAAAATAAAGCAGAAGATTTACACCAGGACCCTACTTAATACTCTCCAGCACTACTAAGCATTCAGTTTGCAACCTGAAGCAGATGTGGACATTAGAATGTTGGCACCAAGGGGTTTTGTGTACAGATCCCTTTCTATTGATCTCAATAGATGTTAATTTTGGTATACAAATTGATACTCTCAGATTTCAGCACCAGGAACATTTCTTTAAATCAACTACATAAACATTTGCAGTCAGGGATGGTAACTGTTAAAGAGTAGTAGGTTGCCAACAAACAACTAGGCATATGCTTTGTTAACGAAGAAAGATTATTTTGTAGACAGCAAACAAATGTGAAGATTTGTGAATCATGGGGAAAAACAGGTTGGTGTACATGTGACATGGAAAGGAAGGGGGCTGACTCAGTGGACATCTGCAACTGAATTGTGCCTGCCTGCATGGACTTTTGGGCACAGGACTGGATGGGCCAGATTTATTGATGATGCTATACTGAGAAGAAGAGCAGACCTATTGGCAAGAATGTGAGCAGTCACCTTCAGGGTAAAATTTGTCTTCTCTACCTGGTATGATGTTATGATAAAACTACATTTCCCTTTATTTTCCTTCTTTCACTAATGTCATTTGTTCTCCTGTGATGACAAAATAACAAAACCCATCAAGCTAATGAAAGAAAACCTAAAAATATCAGTTAGAGGAAGACAATTTTTGTAGAAAATTTCAGCCCAAGCAGTTGAGGCTGGACATAGTAGCAAGGGAAGTGTCATGGCAAGTGCTGAGCAACCTTAACTACAAGTGGTGTTACTGGCTCCACCAGTATAAGAACTAAACTATTTAAAACTGTTTAAGCAATATTGTCCTTCACCATGTTTCTTATGTTGAACTTTTTGAATAGCGAGCCTGAAAATAACAAGCTGAGCTCATTAGTAGATTAGGTGCTGCAGTGAATCCATGTGTTCAGTGTTAGTTCTTGTTGTTCAGTTTGATAAGGTTTCTTTTAGAGAGCAATTACATCTGATTGACATGTTTTCATATGCCTCTAGCCCTGACTCCTTCTTACTAAACAATTCTAGATCAAGGACAGTGACTTCTCTACTGCCATTAACTAAAATCAGGATCCAGGAGAAAAAGTTAAATACCTTTTAAGATGCGACTTGAAACAAATTATAAAATATGTATAAAGAGGAATGTATTTTGGTTTCATATACTGTAGTTGTTGAAAGTCAAGTAAAAAACATAGTTTAAGGCATGGACGTGCATTAAAATTAAGAAGCAGATTCTGGGTTTTGTGCTTCTGATAAGGAAAATGAGGTAGAGGGCCAAATCCTATCACTAAATGTGCATATAGCTTTTCCATGTAATTTGCACTTCATCATTCACATTAAATTATGTAATTTAGCGAAGTTTTATACTAATAATGCTATTATACATCCTGAAATCCTAGTAAGTAGAAGTAACTTTTATTTTTAACAAAATATTTCACTGTAAAAAAAATATGCATACTTGAGGATACCAAGTGTTCTTGCCCACTGAATTTTGCTGTTTATGGAAAAAGCCTTAATTTGAGAAGGATTAAAGGCTTAAAAAGTAAACAAACAAAAATCATTTCTCCCTTACTAAACCCACTATAACTGAATGTTTGCTTTAGTTTTAATTCAATTTGTTATCTTATACATTGTGGGCTTATTTTTTTCAAGTTTAAAATTTATTTATGGGTTAAAATGAAACAGAAGTCTATTCATTCCTCCTCTCCCTTCGCACCCCAGGCTCAAGGGATATATTTTTACATCACTCACATTCACCTATGATGATCTGTTAGCAAGAATTATTTGGTTGAATTTATGTTTTGATGAGTTGAAAGAATCTATCGTGATTGTCCAATGAAGAGTTTTTGCCCGAACATGGCAAGTAAATATAAGAAAAACTACGTTTGCTCTCCTTTTATAGAGCAATGGCTCTCTTTTTCTGATGCCCATCTTGGGAAGCTGTATAACAATTTCTGTTACTTGAATGAGCTATCTTAAGTAAGTTGCCATGTTGTAGTTTTTAAAGATATTCTGGCTGGCCTGGAAGCGGATTTTTTTTCATTTGAGGGCATGTTTGTGAAGCAAAGAAGCTCTGTTGTGGATTCCATTTTCAGCTGTCTGCTATAAATTTACAGAGCTCCCTCTGAATTTCATGCCTCTGTTTCACATGCTAGGACATCTAGGACTTTTCTGTTCTCAAACATTATTGACCACTGGGTTATTCTGTTTGAATGTAGTAGTCAGAACTGGCTTACAGATTTTTCTTATAACAATTTGTGTGCAGTTTTACTTGTATTTTCTTTTCAGTTTTGTTTCCCACCTTGCACTAATTCATGGCTGAATACCAATTCTTAATATTGGTATAATGGTAGGAGGTTTGGGATTATGATTAGCTTCTTTTTCAAAGGAGATGTAGCTCCACAAGGGAAGTGCACATGAATAATGGGGTGATAAATAGCATGGGAAAATAACCAGAAACACTCCTGCTTCTTGCTTTTGGCACATAGTCTATCACAAGCAAAAGCTCTGGTCTGTAGCATTATCTGGAGAGCGTGAATGAAGATCTTCACGTTAAGTTTAATGCCCAGGTCTAATCAAGTGTCTTAGAGTTGGCTTCAGAACTGGAGACATGTGAGGCTTTTAAACTGGGAATCATGCAGATAGTCCAGGTCATGTGACTGGAGCAGATGTTGACTAAATTATTGTATTTGATGTCTTGTCTTGCCCTGAGGATTTCTGCTCTTAATAAGGATTATTTATCCCTTTGATTTTATATAAATATATATATGTAAGAATATATAAGAATGCAACATAAAATTTATTTATTGAGTTTGCCAAAACCAGAAATGCTAGGTCATATCATGCAAAGCAATAAGGGCCCTGTTAGTCATTTGATGTTTTGCACTGAATTATCCTACATTATGATTTGTAGCTGCATTAATTTAGCCAAATGTGGTCGCATATAGTTGCCTTGCATTTTTCCTTAAACTAGTTGCTTTCCCACTGAGTTCAGAAGCCTCTGACTTTCCTCTCCCTGTTATTACTCACACTTTGCTACTTAGTTAATGTGCTGTGCTGTAACAATGTTACTAACTACAGAGTATGCCAGGTGTACTTTCCTTTTTGACAACAAAAGACCAGATGACAAAACTGTTTTGTTTCTATGCGTTTTTCCCTGAAAACTTACTATAAAAAAAATCAGTTTACTCTTGCCAAATTAACAGTTTAATATAGTAATTAGCAAGTTCTGCCAAAATATCAGTTCCGGCAAGGAATTGCATTTGGGAGCTCTTCTATTTTTTCCCTTAAGCACTGACCACAGAACTTAATTAACTTTCTTTTCCGTCATAAATTCCAATGCAGGCAATGACCACTGTGTCCTCCCCCACTCCTACATTCAGTTATGATAAATTGTCCCTTAGGCAGCCAATCTGGAGGCAGGTGCCTGTATGAATTTCAGGGGTTATACATACTGTACTGTCCACAGGGCTGATTAATAATGATCTTTCCACGGAACCCCCCTTTTTTATTCTGTGTTTATGCTTCAGTGAAATAGGGAGACATTTATGGTAGAATGAGAGGGTTCCTCCCCTCCCAATTATACTTCTCATTTAATCTGTTTTGGAATTGATTTGCATGTGCGTGCTGCAAGGTGCATTTAACCCCTTGACCCACATGACCATTCCTGTGGTTTCTATTGTAAATATAACCTTTGCCCCCTTCCTTTTCCTCAGTAACTCCTATATTTGTATAATTTGCATCAATATGTTTACTCTCCTTGCATTTCCCCTTCCCTTATTGTCAATACTGCATTTCTAGTCAGCTCTAGCTGGACCGGTATTGCCCAAGAGTTTGTGTAAAGGGTCTTGTATTTAACTGGTAACTTTGCCTGCGAGGTTTTCATCCATAGAAATCAGTAAAAGTTCTGACCAATCTGAATGTTTCAGAAGACTCTTTCTAGGATTCAGTCTGTGTCTCAACACACACGTTTGTAAACAGTGTCATTAGACACATAGGAGCTAAAATTTAATCACAAAGCAATGGAACATAACCTATTACATGTCTGTGGCAACATATAGATGCTGCAGTGGACATTCTGCTGAATTTCCTGGCCTGCAATGTTCTTGCAAAGCACTGTGGTATTGTGCAGGTGCACTAGCCTGGGTTTAAACTAGGACAGAGTAACTCAGGACCAGCACTGCCATACAGTATTTACTTCTGGGTCTGGGTTTAGCTCACTGAAAAGTCTCCACACCACACTCCTTTGAGGTGAGAGTATCTATCCATTGGATCAGACGTCTTTACATCTGAAGCCTAAGTTACTTTGGAAATGAAAAGTTGCTTTCTCCCCAGATCTGATCATTAGGTATTTCCAAAAACTTTAGGTTTTTTTTATATAGAAATCTTTCCAGGTCTCAGATAACCACTTCCCCTCCCCTCCACCCCACACCCCACCCCCCCACCCCCCCCCCGCCCCTGTTTCTGAGCTCTGATTATTAAACTAGAACTATGAATTAAGGGTGGGAAGGATGACCTCAAATTAGAGAGAGAGAGAGATATTTTTTATCTTTCTTCTGCCTTAATATAACATTGTGGGGTTTTTTTTCTTTGGTGTTATTTAAGAATTCTGCTGATTCTGAGGACACAATTTCATTGCACTGTTTGCAAAATTGCCCTTGTGTTTCCTTTATGGTGGCTACCTTTTGGTCCCCAAACTGTGTGTGAATACAGCAAATACGCAATTTTTGTTTGATGGAATTCCCCAGTGTCTTGTTGAATTTATTGTAGCTGATCACTGGGGAAAGGATTTTGGCTGTGATTGACTCCTGTTCTTTGTTTTTTTCCAGCACTAGAGAATTCGGTCTTTTCATTCAGTGTCAAGCATGCTGCAGACCTTACTGGTTTTGATACACTGCTCTGTCACCATTTATTTTAATCTTTTTCCTTAATGTTTGGTCTTCAGGGCCTTTGCATATGTTAGTTCTGTCCATGAAATTATTATTTTCAAGTAATTTTCTTATCTTCATTTTTTTCAGACATTGCAAAATATTTATGTCCTGTTCAAGGCAGTTCTTTTTCTGTCAGCTGTTTTTTTCCTTCTCTGTTCCTACTACTCGCCTGCATGACAAAATACTCAGGAAGAATGACAGAAACGGCAATGTGAACCTCCATACAGTCTCTGTTCTTCTTGGTTCAAAACCAAAGCAATCCATAATTAAATCAAGCTCAGGTGTCTTGTCACCAGATTGCCAATGAGTGTTTTAATTACTGACAGGTTCCAAAAGGGGAGGGGAAAAAAGCCTACTTGAAAGAATAAACTTTGTTACCTCCTACTGCTGTATGTGTCTTCGTCATGTAAAGTTGTCTATTTGACTTACCTCTTGAAAATATCCTCATGAAATTACTTGATAACTAGTGGAGGGTTAAACTGAAGTAAAATTAACTACAGCTTGTGATTCCTTTCGTTTTGCTGGCTAGAATGTCACTAATGAGAGGTAAGATGTTTAAACTCCCTGCATTTTTCACTTATTATACAGGTCTAACTACAGTTTGATTATTATCTTGCATTCAAAATAAAAGCAGGACATAGAAAAAAGTAGATGTCATGCTGAGCCCAAACATCAGCAAACAAAAAGCTTCTTCAGACTTAAAGGCTTCTCTCTGATGTTCAGATCAGCCCTTAAAAAAGCATAACAACAATTAATGCCAGGGGGGGTTCAGAGTTACTTTTGATAAGGACACTCCAAAGCAGGAAGAGTTATGGTAGGTGGTGTAGGTGCTGTTCCCTTGTTTAAAACAGTCATATTCACATGCCTTGGAAATGAAAATTAATCTTTCTCAATGGAGTAAGTTAGCTTGTTAAAAAAAGATGCTGGATATTTTTAAGGTGCTTTATGATATTGTATCATAATGGCATAACAAGTGCAGTCTGTACGTAGGAAAGGTGCTTTCTGCTTGTTGAGGTTCTTTCTAAGGATGAAGGAACCTTATGATCTTTACTGACATTATTTATACTATATTAGAGTGGAGTAGTAATCACCAGTATTTTGTTAGCAACTTGCGCTTACAGCCTGAAAATCCTTTCAACTATCAATAGCAATGAATTCAGTATGCGGTATAGTTTTAATTGCATGTAAAAGAACCTATTTGCTTTTACCACTTGAAAAGCCAAGGACTAATTATTTCCATTTGGGTATTATAGTAGCAAGTTTTGGCTTTTGCCTCAGGTAGAAAAGAGAGTTTTATTTATTTTTTTTTAGTGCCTGGTGCTTTTACTGATTGCAGAATTTGAAATGCAAGAAGGAGGTTCCAGTTACTTTCACTGTAGCCGTCTGTGATTGGACTGGCTGTGAACCCACTTCTAAGAGAAATTGCTATGGTCTGTGTTACTAGCTACATTGCGTGTACTACTGGCAGCACTAATACAAACTTGGCTATGCCTCTATTTGTGTTATTAATGTTTAGGTAGATCAAAATGCATTCCAGACTGAGTATGTACTTTTCCTTCTGTTTATAGGGAGAGCTGGGCAATGAGCTGCACCTTCCCACCATATTCTTACTTGAGTGTCCTTGTTCAGATACTTTTTCTCCTAGCAGTTTGTTTTTCTGCTGCAGAATATCTTTAGATGAGGATACAATGTCATTGTTAGGAACTAAAGTAGCAGGGAACTTGGTTGTTGTAATTCAGAGTAAAATTTGTTCCAGCAAGTCCTAAATTATCTAAAATGCTAATGTGTGAGTTTTTAATGAGATGTTTTTTTGTTAAAACATACCTTGAAATGTGAATCCAATAGTGAAATCTTTAGTGTGTTGGGTCCAAAGCTTTTTAGATCATAAGATCTTTAAAAAGCAGCACAACCTATAGTTTTATGTGAGGCCTAGGTTACCTGTTGTTCAGTACATTATGTGGGGAGTTGATGAAAGCTGCTACGTGTAAGAGCTGTCGTTCATTTAGGATCAACATAAGAAGCCATTAAAAGTGCTATGTAGGAAGACAGCTGAGACACCATTGAAAGTCTAAGCTAAGGCTAGACCATACAGGAACTGAGCTATGTGCAGGAAGGAGTTTATTGTGGACCAGGCACAAGGCCAAAAAATTGGGAAATTCATCCTTGTGGGGCAGGAGGAAGAGGACATTTGAGTGCTATGGATGCAGGAAAGAGCAAACAGAGCCAGTGTGGTGGAAGCAGAGGGAGGATGGGCAGGAAAATGAAGATACTTCTAACATGATGCTGAAAGAAAGCTCGAAGGGAACAACCCTTCAGCACAGGTTAGAAAAAAGCAGTATACTACACTGAGCAAATGCTGTTTTCCCACTGTGTTCATGGGAACAGGACATACATATTTTTGAAAATAAACAGCTTTACATCAAAGAAATACCTGACTCTGTCATCAACTTCTCCATGTAAAAGGGAAAAGAATACATAACACGCTGGATGTTTGCAACTGCTCTGATCAAAACATAGCATTATTTATCTCTCTCTGCTTTTTTCTAAAGAACATGGGAGGCTGTTGAAGCTACCTGCTGAGGGCCTTATGGCAAAATTTTAAAGGTATTTAAGCTCCTGAAGATGTAGAGGCACCTAGTGGAGTTTTTAAAAACACCCAGGATCTTAACTGTCGTCGTAGACAATGGCAATTAGATGCCCAGGTGTTTTAGAGATCCAATTAAAGGGCCTCTAGGTCTTTTGGTGCTTTGGAAAGGATGCACCCTTGTCCTTGATCTGAGCTGCTTTTGACTGTGGACATTTTATGGCTTGTCTCTAGTGCTGACAAATGTATTGGTCTGTTCTCTCTATTGCATATTAATTCCAGGTGACAATAGAAAGAGGCCACATATTTTGAAAAAAAACAAATAGGGCTTTAAGTGGTAGCTCAACTCTTGAATGACTTCTTAGTTTCCACACTTCTCAGGGGTCTTGATGATAGAAACAAATAAAAACATCCACTCAGCTTCATGCGTGTTGTGATGCAGGGTACTTGGGAATGACATACACTAGTCAGGAGTCAAATCTGAGTAGTGAGGTCTTTAGCAAGGAGCATCAATAATCTAAATGTAAACTGTTTCTCAGTGTACTAAAACCCTGCTATTATTAACATAATCAACATGTCAGTGTTCTCTCTGAAATGTTTATTAGATGCCATTCTTCTCACTTTCCAAAACTCTTCATTTTGCGCAGAAGCCACTATAGGTTGCATGAGTTGGGTTTGGCATTTTCATTTTCTGTATGCAGCCACATCTTAGCTATGTATTAAGACCACTTAAAAATGGCAATTTATTCTGAGGATAAATGCACAGTATTATACCCAGGTAGAATCTATGGAATGCATTTCTTAAAATGATTTGTATATCTTACCCCAGACATACTGTAAGAGTAAGTAATACTCAGTATTCAGAACAAGACAGAAATAGTACAATCTGGCCATGAGTGAATGAAAGCTCATCATCTTTTCAGGAATTCTTGTGTGTTGGCTTGCTCACTGAAGGAGGTAGGTGTCATCATTGTTACTTTTAACTGGAAGAATGCAGAATATTCTGTTGTCTCCTAAAATCCTTTTGTAAGACCTGCTTTCTGCATATCTGTGGCATCTTAGTAATTCTGAACATGAAAAAATCGTGAAGTTATTTTCTGTGTTAATTTCAGTAGCTGCTGTTTGCCATTTTGATTATATTGCCAAATTTTGAAGGTCACCCTATTCTTAGCAGTCCCATCAGAACAAAGTGCTAATGCTGACTTTTTCTCCAACAACGCAGAGCTTTAACTTGCACACAAGAGGAGTTCATCAAAACTTTATCCTCCACTGAGTATTATTGCATTCGTAAAGATAATATTAATATACAGTTCTAATGCTCCATGGATCATTATCTGGCAGTGGACCAATAACTGGGTATAAAACATTAACAGCTAAAAAGGAATACTGATTCCTTTGGGCTTATAATTGTTGTTCATTACAAATCGCTACCAAAATAGGTCTGAGCTGATTCATAGAGAATTAAGTAGATTTGGTTTAGTAATGTTTTCAGGTTTCTGAATAAATTATGAATGCATCTTGACTGTTAGAAGGAGCCACTGACATTATGAAATGGTAATGAACAGATCCGCAAGAGAAAAACAGGCTCAGCTGATCATCCTGTTCAAAACCTATTAAGGTCTGATGAAATGAGAAGATTTTTTCCTTCCATGTATAGATGTGCAACAAGTCATAAGTTGTGGACTTTAATAATATATTTTCTTCACAAGCAATAACACAGCAATTAGGAAGTGCTCACTGAGGTAGAAATAATGGTGACTGCTGTGCAGATTAGCTTTGCTAAAGGGAGCTCTCAGACATACAGTAAAACACCATATTCCAGGTTCCTGTTGGTGTGTAATTTCTACTTTATTTACTTATCATCTCAGTTAAAGAGGACTCCTGGCAGTAATGAGGCTACATAAATGCACGTATAATACTATAAGATGTTACAAATTATATAAAAGATAAATCTAATGATTACCTATTATAATGACAGTGCAATCACTTGGGAAATTGTACAGTTCTGAGAAGCCCGTGGCTGGCAAAAATGCCACTGCACAGTGTATTTGTTATTTCTGAGCTTTTGCTTCTGCATGATTGTGGGTAAGAGATGTGTAATTCACTTGGAAGGGAGCTGCTAAACACAATGGCTCACAAATCTTTATCTAGTACAGCAATACTTAGAAGTAATGTGGTAAGTATGAAAATAAGAGTCCTGAAAACTTGGAGGGGGTTTCTTGCTGGAAATTCCAAGTAAGTGTTACTACTGTGGTAAAAATGTAGATAACATGAGTGCCAAAATGAATCTCTCTTACTGTAACTGCCTTAAAAATAAACATGCAAAAAATGACACATACTGCAAGTTCCATCACAAGAAGGTATGTTCAAGTCCATCGCTGCTAACTCAGGGAAATGGATATTAGTATCTCTGAGCCCCAGCAGAGTTTCAATCTTTAAAATCTGCAAGGACTCTGACTCTGATGCCTCTGATGTAGAACATTAAAAAAAAGTCAAACAGAATTTAGTCTTAGATTAAACATAGAACATTTAGAATATATGCTTACAGTAAAACATTTGTAAAATAGCAAATGTTAATTAAAATAAATTATAATTAAAAAACACTTCAGAAGTGTCAAGGTTTTTTTATCTTTCTTTTTATGCTGGATGATAGTGCCTGAATCCTACCCCCTCCTCCTGTGACGACGTTTACAGGATTATATATGTAATGTTAGATGCAAAGGCAATATAGGGATCTGTTACACAGAATGGTATGAAGATATTAGAGGCATTCTGTGCTGAGTAAGTTATGATATTTGGGTAAGTGAAATATGTGAAAGAGAGCCAAAACTAAGATTTTAATAAACAAGTGTCTGAAGTTAAGCTGTTAAATGTTCTCTAAGAGCTGAGCACTTAGTATTTAAAATCTAGGTTCTTACTAATTTAAGAAACTAAACTTGAATTTACTAACTGTAGCTGTGTTATGTTGTGAAATACTGGCTTTGAAGAAGACATAATGATTTGTGGGTGGTTTTTTTATTATTTGGGGTTTTTTAAGAGAGAACAAAGAGGGTATCAGCTCTTCCAGTATTGGTAGATTGTAGTAAGGTGTAGACTAGAAGTGAGTCTAGACTCCATGGACATTTTGGGTGAGCCCTAAAAATGAATGGCAGGGAGAGTGGAGATGGTGTATTCATGGTCTCTGCTTTATGTGGTAATGCTGCAGCGATTGAAACTGGAGCTGCAATGGAAGGGTGCCAGCAGGACAGCACTCTTGTAGTCTGTCAAAAAAAAATATTTGATTTTTATGGCTGGTATGTTACAGACTTGCAGAAACATTTGATGGAAGAGGAAGGGAGAGAAAGTCAATGACAACACAAACATTATGACAAATGACAGGGACTAGCCTCCTGGAGCTGAAGAAGGAGGTGGATAAGACACATTTGTATTTGAGGATACTCTGTTTATCCAGGGAAGATATTTACATCTCCAAGATATTTGTCTGACAGTGAGTTCCTTTCTACCATCCTTGTCCACCTCTGGAAGGTCTAGATCAGGGGTAGATTTTTTCCTTCTCTTCCCCCCCCCCCCCCCCCCCCCCCCATGAATACTTCTACAATGAAGGGCACAAAAATAGAGCCCTTTATGGAGATACCTAGAAACAACTGCAGTCTCTCAAAAAGGAAATTTCTGGAGAGGAAATGAAGGCACTAATTAACAGGTGGCAATGCTCATAAGGGAAGAATTGTTAAGGTAATAAGCAATTGAGTAAAACTGTCAAAATTTTGTCTGATAAAGGCGTCTATATTCATTTACTTTGCAGAAGTATATGTATTGTTAAAAGGTATGACCCGAGTTGTTAGGTCTTGCACTATATTTGCATGTTTGACTCCCAGAGAAGACTGAAATGTCATATTCTTGCTCTCATTTACCAATCCCAGTACTTGGAGATTTGCTTCAAACTGGTGAAAAGTCATCAAGAGAAAGACGAACAACTGATACTGTGTCAGCCTGTTTTCCTCAGAAGCCTCCATTTCTGTTTGCATGGCATACATTTATTAGTGAAATGCCCACTTAAAAAGCTCTTTCTTTTGGCCAGGATTTATTTACTGCTTTAAAAAAATGCAGGAACCCCATCTTCATTAACAAGTCACTTTTGTAGAACCTTTAGTGTCTCCACAAGATGATATCAATGTCACAGTGAGCCAATTTTTACATGGCAGCCAGAAACTCTTCCAGCAGCTCTTGGTAAGTGATAATGTCTTAAACTAAAAGGCGTAGAAGATCCCCTGGTTGTTTCCCTGCAGTGACAGTCATGTGATTGCCAGCTTCTGGCTGAAGCAAAGAAGATGCTGTCCTCACTTCCACACCAAGTCTTGCCTGGTTTGTGAGGTATAAACTAATTCCCCTTCATGTGTATATATCTGGTGGTGTGGAACTATACTATCAAGAAATGTATGTCTTCAATAAGGCATGACAACTTATCAGCACTATAAACTACAGATTATACCAGTGTACTGTGCCTGACTCAATCTCCCTGTGTTAAATCATGTCAGGATCTGATACTCACTGTTCCATAAAAAAGAATAGAGGGAGCCAAAATATCGGTGCTCATAGGTATATGCGTGTATATAGCAAAAAATTATAAGTCATTTAGAGACTCTAACAATCCCTGCCCAATCCCCTGGGAATAAGTTTTTGCCTGGTTAGTATTCCAAGGGAAATGATAGAAGGCCAGTCACCTGGGACATTTGCAGCTAGACCAGACCAAGCACCTCAGCATTCTAGAGTAAGAAGCACTCCTGCCCTGGCAGAGGAATGTTATTAATGACCATTAAGTCTTGTGCATCTATAAGATAAATTCTGCTCAACACAGATATGCCTGAGTTTGTAAAATCGCTGTTCTCATTTTACAGTGTCCCTTCTTATTATTTTTCAAGATCAAAGCCATGAGATGCAAGAGGCAAGAAATACATAAGTAGTTCTTTTTATAAAAGTTTAGGAATTAGAAATCTCACATTATATAAATCATGTGGCATAATTATTGCCTTTAAATGTTATGTTACAGTTATGTTTACATTAATTCTTAATAGGTCTGATTTTTTTCTTTCTGAAAACATAATTGGAAACAATATTTTTCCTCATTCTAATTAAAATATTTTAATAAATGTTTATTTAGATACTATGTCATGGAAGGTTGCAGCCTTGGCTGCCTAATGTAATGTAAAAATCAATTAGATACAGAAAAATATCTAGTTTTAATTTACAAAGACTAGATATCTGCCTGATCGCTGCTGGGTAGCAATATCCATAATGTTTTATATATTAAAATAGTAATGATTATTATTAATCATGGACGTGCTATAGTATTTACCTATTCATATATTCAAAGGTAATCTGTTTCCTTGAATGCAGCTTTTGAGTTGCCGTATTGTATCATTCCTTTACCACAGTGTCTTCTACAGTGGTTTGAAAGCAATTTCTAACATGCATCATATTCTTGAGGTTTATTTGTCTCATGCAGAGATCTGCATGCAAACATTGCTGCATATGTAAGCCTTGTAACTAATTGCATGCAAAACAATGCAAAGATTTGAACACTGTACAGCAATTAATAATATCTCTGCTAGTGTAAGTATGTTTCCTTCTCCCCACACTCTCTTCCTCCGTTGCGCCCCCCCCCCAACCATAAATCATTTCCAACCTGTCAGAATGGATCTGTGCTGGCAAAGAAACAAGGGTAATGTTTCAATTTTCTTCATCTGGTAAGATATTTTCTGTTAGTTTTTCTCCCTCTCTGTAGTTATTGAATTTACTTGAAAAAATATGTATTGTAGACTAATAAGATTCCCTGAAATAGAGTGGAGGAAGCATGACCTGTCTCCTGCTAAATCTGAGTTTGTGTGAGATAGGGTAAATTCTCTCATGTTAATATTATGAAGAGGTGTAGCTGAGGACCAGACTGCCTTCCTGCACCTCCAGAGCAAGGGGAAGGATGCCGATATACTGGCAGAGAGGCTAGGATTGTGGCTATAGATCTGTGAGTCATTGTACTCTAAGAACATCATTCCATTCTTCTCTGTGTACAAAGTCAAGTAAAAATTAATTATAAGAAAATGCTTCTTTCTTTTCCTAAATATCAGTCATTCCAGCATCTTTTGCATCTATGTCCTTTTTGTGGCTTAAACTGCAAGCTTAGTGGGTTACTGGATTTTTTTTTCTTCATTTATGTTAAGTATATTATTAATTACTTTTAAAAAATAATTCTGCATGGGAAAAACCAATATCCTCTCTGAGTACCAGATCCTGTGTTCATGACAACCCTTGTGAACAGTTCTCTGTATTGCTGTGGGAGTCTCCATTACAAACTGGCTCACAACCAATGTAAGGTTTTTTGTTATAGCCATTAAAAATAAAACTTAAGTTTACTTACTTGCACAGAGAGAAATTTTTGGTCCTTCTGAAGTAACCACATCCTTTACTTGTAGGATCCGTAGACAATAAGAAATATCTGGATGTACAAAATAGTAAATCCTTTTTGAATAGTTCAAAGCTCCAGATCTTGAAGCATAGCATCCCTTGGGGGAGAGGTACAGCAGGCATGGGTTACAAAGATGGACTTGGCAATGAAGCTCTCTTCAGTGCTACTACTCCAACTCTGGGTGAGAAACACTCTTCTGGGGAGCTGATTCATGTCCTAAGTGGGAAAGTTCCTCCCTCTTCTTGCCCTTGCTTGTTCCTTACTTTATAGGGTCCAGCATTTATCTGAGGATTTTAGCCAATTTGTACTACTTGTGAAATCCAAGTGTTTGGAATTGAGTTGAAATTAAGAAATTATATTAAAACTATGATGTACTTTAACACCTCTGTCTGTTTGTTATAAATTTACCTTTGGGTGTTTCTAGCCCTTTTGAGTACATTCAGTTCATATTTCCACATTTTACTTCATGTTTGAGAAATCTAGACACTTTTTTAATGGAAGCTCAGATTCACATTTATTCATATGATTTCAGCAGTCAGGGCTTTAAGAAAAATAGCAAATATCACAAGATTCATAGGAAGATAATGAGAGTTGGCAACACTATCAATTTCCTCTGAGCATACTTCTATTATAGTTAGGTTATTGGACAGAGTTATTTGTTATTGCAAGGTTTCCTCTATATGGAAAGAACAGAGAGCCTTGGTCTGAAAGAGAACAAAACCCAAGAAGAAGCAGACTTAAATTCTCTGCGAAAGAGCAGAGAGACAGTGTGCATGTGCATGCATGCCTCTGTCTCCGTGGATAGCCAGCACTGAACACTGAAAACAAAATGCTGGTTGACTTAACAAGTAGGGAGAGTACTTAGAAATGTAGAGGCACAAAAATGTCCATGCAATTTCACAGCTAAATACACCACAATTATAATCTAATGTAATAACAATTTTAAGGGTCATTTCATAGTAAGAGATGAGATACCTTTTGAGTGGTAGAAAGCTCCCACCCAGCCATCACCTAAACAATAGTTACGGTTCCCTGGGAAGGGAAACATTTGGACGAAATTGCTGATACAGGAACAAAATACTTTTTCAAGTGTTTCAGTGGTGTACCTGAAGTTCTTAGAAGGTAAGGGAGACTAATATCACACATCTCCATACACACCTGGAGTCTCAAACTCAACATCCCTATCAAAAGGAAGTTAGTGTTTTTTTAGTTGTGCGTTTGATATCTATTTTTTTCCTATTATTGCTGTTGGTTTTGTTTAGACTTTACAGCTCCACAGTGCACTGTGCACAATGTTCTCTGTGTCTGGAAGGAAACCACGCATGTCCCAGGACATGAAGTTATAAAACTATTGATAAATAACGGGTAACTTTACTTTTTAATGATACCGAGGCATATATACATACGGCAAATAGTGTACCATACTTAAGACATGAAAACTCTGGGTAAGGTCCTAACTAAAGACAAAATTAATGGAAAAACTCCTTTTATCCTGTAACTTCAGTCTTAGCATTTTCCATTTTATGTGTTTGCAAAGTCTGTGTAAGTCTTATTTGTGATGATGTTCATTTCAGCCCCTTGGGTTGCTCTGTGGTCCAGCAGTGACTGGGAGCACTTCAGAGACAACACACTTTCAGGTGTCACATTACAGCATCTCCTCTGGCTGATGAAAGAGAAGTATTAATAAGCTCCAAAAAAGCCTCATATCCAGTACTTTCAGCACTACAATGCTGTTCATTAACATGTTTGTAAGCATCAATAGATGCCTCCAAAAGAGACCAAAAGCAGCCAAGATAGAGCTCCTTCTTCCAAACATAAGCAGTGGTATAGAAATATTAGGTTTGAAAGGAGAGTTCCATTCTGTTTCATGGGTCTTTCAAAACAACGATGTAAGTCATCATTATTAAATCAAAAAGACACCCTCTGTGTCTGCCAGCCTTTATGTCTGCCAATCAGATTTCTGGAATACTGTGTTTTCCCTTATAAAGCTAAATTGTGGTATGATGGGTTGAGAAAGGCAGAAAAGAGGAGAAAAAAATCGTTCAACTGATCAAAATATAAATCAGGAATTGTTAAAAAATGTTCATGAAGTATTTCAACAAATTTTCAAAATTGTCTTCCCAGTTCTGCTGAGCTACAGCTCTCATTTTCTGTTTACCCAAAGTATGTATTTATTTTTCTTTAATATTACATCTTCCTCAGAGAATGTTAACTGACTTTTCAAAAGGCAAAACAAAGTAGAAAGGGGGCAGTTGTTAGAAATGTCATATAAAACTATGTGTGCGTGTAAAAAAAAAAAAAAAAAAAAAAAAAAAGGCAAACCATGCTGAAATTGATGTCAGTTTAAAATACTAAGGAATTACAAGCAAGTCATTGCATTACTTTAAAAAGAGGTATTCCAAGGCAATAAAAAGCGGGGATTTGCTTATCAGGATTGTAACTACTTGCCTTTGGAAATGCATGATCCCAATGGAAGTACCTGAGATTTACAAGGTAGCTGTATATATGTAGTGTGATGTATATTGTGTTTGCTCAAGAAAAGCATTGAAAGAGCCAGCTACTTGAGTTGTTGGTTCATCTGTGGTGCTTGGGACATAAGTAGGTCCTAACGCTGTTCTTTTCAAATGGGTCTTTGTTAGATGTTTCACACCATAGAAGTCAATGAGACTGAAACATATGTTAACTTGGGCCTGTACCTGGTTTTGGACTTTGTAGTGTTTGCCTGAAGTATTTATGAAGGCAAGATCCCGGATTCTTGCTTTTTTAGAAAGTTATTTAGACTGTAATATTGCAGTTGGAGTAAGTACTTACTAAACATTATCATTCCTAGCCAGTTTTATTCTTCATCTACTGTTCAGTGAGATACTGCTAAATTCCCAGGCAGATGTACAAACCCCAAAGCGAAACACTGGCATGCCTGTGAAGGAGTGACAACAGAGTGTTTGGGTCAGGGCACTATTCAAAATACGTTGGTTTCTGAATGCTCCAGAAATGCAGAAACACAGCTGCGAAATTCAGGATCAAATTATAATCCCAGCTTTGCTATCGCTGCCAAAAAGGGAAGTTGCCTTCACCTTCCCAGGCTTCCTCCTAGTTATGAAGTCCTGCCCCCTCCTTGCACAGGCTCTGGCGCCTGGAAAACTCTGCTAGACTTATTTCATAGCCTGATTCTATTCTATCCGCTTTGCTTGCTGGGTCAGCTTTCCACTGTTTCACATAGCTGAAAGAGCTCAGGTCCAGGAAGCGCCAGAGGTAGGAGACAGAAGTGCGTGGTGAGGAGCACACAGTTGTGAGCAGATGGTAAAGTTGAGCTTTTCCTTTTTCAACAGCAGTAACCAGTGGGATCAGCTCACCCTGTAACATGTGGCGTCACTGAAAGTGGCAGGTTCACCTTTGACAACATCTAGTTGCAGCAGCTTTGTTTCTAATGTACTTACAACTGATGCAGATATGATTACTTTTCCCAACATATATTATCACATTGGAGATTGATGTCTGATCTAATGAAGGGGGATAGTAAAGTTACTTGGTGTTATCTGTGATCAAGAATGAGAATGCTCATATTTTTTCCCAGGCGCTTTTTTGAACAGGCTGATTTCTGACATCTTTTAATTGTTTTCCTCTTTTATGAGTGATAATGATCAACCAAATAACCACGTGGCCAAAAAAGCACATTTTGTAAAAAACTTCTGAAAATGCTAGTGTTAAAGTAAATGGTAAATTTCATTTTGAGGAACTGGACCTTAGCCTTATGCTCTGTTGTTCTGAGGTGCACAAGGTTATCTAGTTCCTCCACTGCACAACTCCCTTGTTTAACATATTTCGGTCTGAAGTACATTTCAATAATCAGACTGTAGACATCTCTAGATAGGTTTATAATACAAAAGCTGATGGAAGGAACTCTACTAACGATACAGTTACAAGAAAGTGCCGGAAAACCACACTAGATTTAATTATGCTCTGAAGAAGTAGTTTTATTTATAGTTTTGTTTTGTGCCTTTAGTGTTGGTAGCACATCTTGGAACTATGCACAGACTACTCTGAATTTAACTTACTCAGTCAAAAGCCAGGCCAGTGTTGTTTATTGTGAGGATTATACTCATGCTTACTGAAGAATTCACTAGCGCTGAGTTTCTAATTATAGTTTTTATCCATGCAGTGAGATGTTTTTCATTCTGACCACTGCCCAGCTGGAAATCATTTCAAGTTTCATAGGCTTTCAGTAGTGAAGACTAAGAATTTTTTAAGATGTGTGCATGTTTAGTACATTTGCACAGCTCTTATCATTACATTAGAGTATTTACTAGGAATATATTGTACATTTCTTATTTCCTGAGGGAGTCAATGATTCGTGGGATTTTGTCCTGTAGCACTTACTGTCTGGCCCAGCAGTGACCTTCAGCATCATACATGAAAACAAGATCTATGGCACAGAAAGTCATTTAGGTAGGATAAAGCAAATGCCAGAACTCTCCACAGTAGAGTTACAATTCTGGGGAGTAGGACAGCTCGTATAAACAAACACCTAGCTTGCTTTGGCTGCAGTTCTGGCCAGGTCAGAAGAGAAGAACAGAAGCAAATTTCTTTAGTGCTTTCTTCAGCTTTAATCAGAGGTTCATTTGCCATGCTGCTAGGCTTGGGGAGGAGGGCCAGGCACATGCTTCATCCAGGTATATCAGAATGACCCTTTTCTGTGGTGTAGCTATGTAAACAAAACTGGTTTGCTACTTCTTAAATTGTACACTTTTTTATTGCAGAATATGCAGAATATAAGATGATAAATTCAGCTGCCAGCTCTTTGTCGATAAAATGGTTGGAATATTCTTATTCATAGTAAGGACATTTTTTTTATTTTCATTATGCTCCCTGCCAATTTTTGCCATAAGATAATGTGAAATCTGCTATGTGTGGGGTTTCTGTAAACAAAACAGGGCTTAGTTTCAAGAACTCTCAATAAACAACTATTACACTCTTCAACAAGATGTTTTACACTTTAGAAAAGTTTGACACTTACATTTCCCGGATGCCTGCTTTCATTGTTGCTCTTAAAGTTCTGCTTTAATTTCGCTGTCGTGTTTTTGGACATTTTGATAGTTTCTAATTTTAACTTCTTGGGTGAGATTTAAATAGTAATATTTTCTTATTTTCTATAACTGTTCATTGTATGTGTGTAGATATAATTTTATTTTGCTATATATTGGACTGGCGATACTCTGTTATTTTATTGCTGTGCAAATTCAGGTTCCTGCCGGATTTTCCTTCCTAGTCTCCCAGTGTTTTTCACAGACAAAGCTCTCCTCATCAGTGGAAGCTGATTGACCCAAGGGCCTAAAAACTTTATTTTACCTATTAAAAAAAATACCAGAAGAATGCAGCACAGTTAATACGGTGATTTGTCTTTGCGATTCATTTCAATACCTCTCTTATCTGTGGTAGCACTGTAGTGCGTGTGTTAATGTAGTACATTTAAACATCAGCAGATGGGGCCCTTGTTTCCTTTGAAGAATGGTTTGTCTTTGAATTTTATTTTTTTTAATGTCTGTGGCAAGAATGAATTTTTCTTGTTCTAACACATTAAATTAATGTAGTCTTTGTAGCAGATAGGGATCTAAACGCAGATCAGAACGCCTGAACTTTAGTGGGAAGTGAATGTTTCCAAATCTAACTGGAGATCTAATTTTCATGGCTGGCCCTTATTTCTGTAACTGACTGAACAAAAACCTCAGCTTTGAACACCTCAGAAATTTTCTGGGGTTTGGAAACCAGCTGTCTGCCTTGTGGTTGAATCCATCTTTCTACTGTATTTCATAAATCTTTCTATAGGTAAAAGAATAAAGCAAATTTTTATGTCTTCTACAGAATAGGCAGCGCTTTTCAAAGTTATTTGCAAAATGCAGTTTCCTTTTTCCCAAGGTGAAGTAACATAAAGGCTGTATAAAAGTGAAGAAAAAGGCATTGTAGAAGCAAAGCAGAAATCAGTGTAGAGACTAATGCCTTCTTTTAAGTGTTGCATCTAGAGGAAAAGCATAGGAACATGCAGCTAAAGGTAGCATATGTTTTAACTCAATTTCCTTGCTTTTGAAAGACTTGAGTTGTAAGTGGAAGGGGCTGAATACTTGAATATGGTCATTTTTTTTCTAAGCTTGGTTGTCACCTTAACTGATTCTGTTAGAGCTAAAATACATGCATTTTATTTGTGAATAAAAAAATGTGTGGAAGGCAAAGCAATATACTCTGATGCCTTAACCAATCTTATGAATGTATTAGAAATTTAAACTTGTATTTTGCAAATGGGTGTCTTATAGTTTGGAATGACTTTATCAGAGTTGTTAATCTTTCTGATCTAAATAAGAACCTTATTTGAATGTGGCTATAAGGTGTGTTTTTAACATAATGTGTCGCAGAGGGCAAATCTTTTGTATTATTAACTTGAAACACCAAAATTGCTCCGTCTGTGCCATTCTGATCTGTCATGTCGGAATGACTGCTGCTTGCTTATGCGAACTTCTTCATGTGGTACACTTGTGTACTAACTTACAGACGGCAGGTTTGTTATTTGGGGGAAAAAGCAGAATACCTAATAAGTTTTAAAATTCAGCATGTCAAGAAAACAAGCCATGTTTGAAAGAGGAGTACACAATTTGCATTTGTTGGACATTGTACCTCTACCCAAGGGTTGATACTAAGGGTTAAATTAATGCTGTTTTAAAACTGAAAATTACATAACATGGTTTCTAGGTAAAGCATGTCAATTTGGTACATCAGTTATTGTTGTTTATACATCAAAAATTACAGTGATGCAGCCATGATTTACACTTACTTTTTACTTTTTACATATGAGACTTGTTATTAACATTAAGCATATTTTCCACGTCTAATGGTGCAGGCCATGCAAGGCCTGTCAAAAATTATTAGTATTTTAATTCTACTTTTTTAACTCCTTTTTTTTTTTTCTGGAGGTATGATTTATTTTCCTGAATTCAATACGGAGGAAATTTCAGGAACACTTTGCTGGTTGCTTGTTTTGCTGATTTGGCTGCACAACTGATGAACAGTATGTCCTATTGAAAGATCACCTAAGCATACCATTCTGCTTGAATTAAAATTATTTTATCTGCATCATATGTATTATCTGAGCATCTCAATGCTTCCTTGTATTTTATTACTGATGTTCTCCTATATATTTCTCTGGGTTGGGCCAAGTTGTTCTGTTCTTAACATAGATACAATATAGGGGAAATAATCTGATCAAATCATTGGGGTTGTACTGGATTTTTACTGATGTAATTCCATCAAAATTTTGTTCCCTGCAGACATTGCACATGGCAGTGTTTCAGCTCAGAGGGAAAAATTGACTTGCACACCACATTGACTATATTGGCATTTTCTTCCAAAATGGCAGTGGATTATTTTTCAGGTAAGAAAGAAATGACAATTTTATTTGTACCACAAAACACTCAGGAAAATATTTTTCTCTACAAGTACATTTTTCTTGCTGTACACATGAAAAGGAATGTTTTTCAGGTGTGCGTACAGTATATAAAGAAGAGAAGATGTTTAGGTTAATTATGAGCTATTTCTTATATAGTGCATTAAATAAGTAATGTAAAGAGAAACTAAGATCCAAGGATACTGTACAATTGTCTAATTTAAATTATTATTATAGTAGCTTATTGATCCTTTACTCAACACTAATTTTTATATCTCTTTTTAGCTGTGTATTCATCATGAAAATTATCAAATGAAATTTGAATTTCTGTTGCTCAAGGGGGAAATGAAAGAGGTTTAAACCTTTGAGTAGGAGGAAGGGAGGGAAAGAACTAAAAGGGAGGTTATTTTTTTAGAAGTACGGGAGCTCTGCTTTAGTTGGAAACTGAGATACTGCAGCTGTTTAGAGCAACTTACATCTCTGGGAATGCTAATGGCCATGATTTGAGTGTCATTAGAAACTGTTCCATACATTGTTAAGTATAAAAAAGTGAGGAAGGAAAGGAAAGGGATTTGAAGAACAAGGCCCTTTTAGAGACAAATATCTTATTCACAGTATCCTTGTCTAGGAATTTCTACACATGTAAGAAAGGAGTAACAATCGTTACTAAGCATCCATGAGACTATTTATCTAATTGTACTTCATGGATCTTCTAGAGTTTAGCTTGCCATTTAGTGCCCTCTTTTTTTTTCTGTTAGAAATGTATTCAAATAAAAATGCAAAATAAAGTGTGAATTGTGCAGGTTAATCTTAAGGTTTGCTCTGTAGCTTTTCTCAAGAAAAGTTCTGTGGTGAATTTTTCTAATGGATTTTGATTTTGGGTTTTGTCTTATAAGGCCTGCACAGAATACATTGAATAAAACCATACATAGATTACCTCCCCCCCCCTTCCCCCAATCTGATGAGCAGTATGGATGTGGTGAACATATTCCCGTGTGCTGTTTTTCTCGCTAAAACATTGTAAAAGCCCTTGCCACAAAGTATAATGGTGAAGGGCTGTCTGACATAACTCAGTGTAGGGTAAATTTTGGAGCCCAGTGGGGATGTTCCGTTCTTTGCATTTCTGAGGCTGTAGCTCTGTGAAAAGGGTGGAGGCTTTAGGTGAGAAGGGCTTTTTTTGGGATTTTCTGAAGGAGAGCACTATGTGCTGGTGTTGTAGGAAACTCCCAAACACAGTGGGTCAAGATGCGAACCTCCTCCAGATCAGAGTCTACATCTGTGCACCTTTAACGAGGGAAAGTTGGGTATATTTGGTATATTTTTTTTATTCCCTGCAAATCCTGTTCACCTTAAATTTGTATAAAAGGGACTAATGTAAGAAAATACATATTTTTATTTAACTTTTGGAGCATATCAGCAGAGCTGGTTGTGCTTAGAACCCTGCCTTACAGAGCTGGAAGTTTCCTCAGATCAGGAGCTCTACCAAAACTGGTGCCAGAGCTGACATGTTTGTTGTGTGTCACTGGATCTAACAAAACATGGCAAGCTTCAATTCCAGCATCCTAACACTGGGCTCTTACAGCTGGATTTTAAGTAGCACTTAGCAGTGCTCCTGAGGATCTCAGCTGATTCCCAGGGACAATCTGTTCAAGACTGCAGAAATTTTGACATTATTAATTGTAACTTTGGATTGTCTGACTTAAAACTTCATGTTTTAAAACTTTATTTACAGCATGGTGTCTTAGGTTGGTTTTCATCAGTGTTCTAAATGAGTAATGTTTGATGTTTCACAATACTTTAAATTAATAGATAACCATTTACAACATTAACACTACCTTAATGAAGATTTTTGCTTGGTATTACAAACAGCTGCTGGAAATACAGTTCATCTATCATTTATAATCTTTTATTAAATTCACACCTGGCAATGCAGCTATAGTTAAAAGTCTGTTAATTATGAGACCTGTGTTTGGGAGGCCTGTAAGTCTCATTTCCAATCTTAGCAGGCTAGATCTTTGTATGCAATATTTTCACTAGGGTGGACTTTTTTCTCCTTGAGTGGGTCAACATTTAACTTCTTCCCTTCTCGATAAATAGGTAATTACTCCAGAATTACCTGAAGATGCCAAGTAAGAAAAGGGTTGGGTTGGGGATTTTTTTTGCCTTTTTATCCCCTTTTTTCTAAGCAGTCTTTGCCTGGATGCGAAAACAAATAACAGAACAGAGATGAAAAACAGTTCATAATAAATGATTTAACATGTATAACTTTTTTTCATTTGCGAATTGTCTGTGAGATGCTTTTGATTCTCTCAAATGAATTTGCTATTCAAAATTATTCACCAAATACTTTATCTGAATAATTTTTGGTCTGGAGATTGTTGGCAAGCAGATTGTTGCATGTATTTGAATTTCTAATTTCAGATATCACTCTGTACATGTTGATTAGATGTAGTAACATTTATGTTCGCTATTTGAAAGAGTAGTTACTAGAACTCTTAAAAGGAAATTTCTAACCTGAATCCTGGTGGTTGAAAGTTCAGAATTATCAGCAAGTACACAGTCTCCAAGTGGATGGGCTGGTGACTGCTCCTTGAGCATAAATTCACTTGACAAAGTCTAGGTCTGTTGCCTCTCTCAGAAACAATTCTTGCAACAAACCACCACAAATTCACCCCCAAAAATTATCTATGCAAAAATGTGCATATATTAAAAAAAAGTATTAACTTAGCTTGGTCTTATTTTATTAATGTTCTTCATTTTAAAAATCCAGTAGAGGGTACAGATTGCCGTTCTCAGGGAGCTGCCATTATCATGGAAGATCAGGCTGGAGGCTGCTAAGAGGATTGGAACAGCATACAGGAGATGAGGGAATGGGACTTGAAAGGGAAAGCAGAATATTTCATAGTAACAGAATAAATAAACCTGTCAATTTAGGGGCCACATTAAACTGTCCAGTATTACATTTTTTTTAGGCTGACAAATCTGATGAAGAGTATAGAAAGGATGGATGGGCAGAGAAAAAGATGATTCAATGTATTGTTCTTATGTAGCAGCTTCAGACAAACTATCTCTAACCAGTTTACCAATAATGAGATATTACTATATGGAACTCAATACGATAGGTTTTACATTTGTCACGCAGGAAGACAAGACAATATCTTGAAGAAAGAGAGATGGAGAAAATGATGAGGAGTATTAAAGAAACAGTACAAGTTCTCTTGTAGGGAGAGAAACAGAGAAGCATAGAAGAATGGCTAAGAATGAGAGGGGATAATGCACACAGTGGAACTAGAGCTGACCTGCTGGATCAACCAGTCTGATATCTGAAATGTATCACAGGAATGCTTGCTATTGTAAAGATGATGTTGGCTGGCTTCCAATAGAAGTTAGTCACTCATTTTTTGCTTAATTTTGTGACTTGGAAAGTTCTTGTTATACTGTTTTTTGTAACATTTCATTGGTTTTCTGCTACAACAAATGCTTTATCTGTCTTTGTTGGCACTCTATTCCATACCCAAATGGATGGATTAGAGACAGGCAGATTCTAAAGAGAAAGTTAAGTCTTGGTTTAAAAATGAATAGCAATTTCTTAAGGAGGATGGAAGTTTTAAACTAGATGAGTTAATACATTCCTATGAAAGAATAACTCCTAATTATTAAGTGTCATACTGATGTGGTAGAAAGAGGTGCAGTGGCCTTAGGAAACATGTAGTGGCCAAGTAGATTCTCAAACTAAGTCCAGAAGAAAAATTGTCACTGAAAGTGGGCTTTGTTTTGCTTTAATAAGTAACTTAACAGTGATTGTGGTGGTTGTCACACTTCTGGACTGGAAAAAGTCTGTAACCCTTTGGACATTGCTGATATTTAAAGTGACAGAGCAAAATCATAGAAGATACTGATGTATTAAGTAAACTGTTGAGTAATATATAATTATATTTAAAAACATGATTAATAGAGCAAGTACTTTTGGCAGTTTTTGCTGGGGAGTAAACAGGAGATCTCAAAGAGAATTATGGAGAGGGAACTTTAAAGGGAATTTGGAGAGGGAAAGAACGTTTAAGGCTCAGGGCTGATTTCAAGAGTTTTAATCTCTTGAATTAGTAGGGCAAAGATTAACTGTGGCCTGGCTTTACATGCCTATGCAACTCCACTGAAGACAAAAGGAATTGTCCTGACACAAGTAAGCGGAATTTAGATCCTCCTTGCAGTAAGGTGGCCAGCATAGTAGATGATCTTGCTAAAATCCAGTGCAGTACTGAAGCTTGCACTTTTTCAGTCTTTTCCTAGCTGGACTCACTGTTTCACTAGAGATTTGGTTTCACAATTTTTATGCATTTTTTTGAAAGTGCACTTTCATAATGAGCCTCTTTTCTTCAGTTCCATGTGTTCTTGAAGCTTTTCAGATCTTCCTAAGCACTTTTGTGAATCTTTTTATGTACCTCTAGTTACAGCCTGATTACAGAATGTTTTGGATGAATATTTGCAGTTTGGATGAATAGCTGAAGGTGCACCAAATGGTGGCATTCAGAAGTATTTGACCAAGAATGATTGACAGTGTCTGTAACTACTTATTATGTCAAGGCTTCAGCACACCGATTGATGGGAAATGATGTATAATAAATTAGAATGATCACACATCATTTCCCATCGATTGAAATGCCAAATCCTTTGATGGAGTAATGAGTTATGGCCAATACTACTCACTGTCTTAGTGGGAGATTGATTGCATATCCCTTCATCAATGTGATCAAACAACTAAGGAATCCAAAGTACACATGTAGCATGCAAGTTCAACTGTGTTTTCAGTATAAAGTGAGAATAATACTGTACAGTCAGTGTTGCTTCTGTGGTACTATCAGTGCTACCTGGGTATATGTGAAACATAAGCAAACATGAAAATGTGGCCAAATTCATGTCATACAGACACATTAAATAAACATAAGCAGATTTTCTCTCTGTTTCACATACCAACAGAAGACTAGGGATGAGATCTAACTTACCAAAATCAGTTATACAAATAATTTCTAGTTAGGAAAACCCTAACTAATGAAAACTCAGTTCTTGCTTTAAATTTTTCATGAATTGGATGTCCTTACAAAAAAAGAAACTTAATTTGCTCTGGCTCAGGAAAGAGTAGGTAGAGCTGTATCTCCAGGAAAGTACATGGACCCAAATTAGTAAAAGGAAAGGGAAGTTTCTAGGAGTCTGCTGAGAAAATATATTCCTTTAGAATTTTGTATTTTTTTTCCTTTGAGAAAGTTCTTCATCTCCATCTGTATATTATAAAATTAATTAATTGTACCAGCTAGTCTCTCTATTCTTCTTTCTCAGGAGAGATACTTCAGTGCAAACACATGTGTACACATTGTGCCTATTCCAGTGTGTTATTACTTATATACTCAATTTCAGTTTTACTTCACATATAGCAGTACTCTCCATGAGCAAAAAAACCCCACCAGAAAACATTGGTTAACATACAAGATGATGTAGCTGAAGAAAATACAATCTATAACAAAAGAAGAGTATGAAGAGCTTTTACTTGAGCTTATGGATTGAACATAGAGGCCATTTATTTTTCTTCACTGTTCTTTTCAGCTGTTGTGAAGTGTATGTAGTCTTTCTGTGATTAAGTCTTCCAAAGTAGTAATTAGGTAAATTCCCTTAGGGAAGGAATTGCAATAATTTTCTATATTTAAATGTTACTTTATAGGTGCATAAAAGCTGAGTTTTGATGCACAACTGTTCCATGTTGTCTGTGAGAGAATGTGATGATGTGTGGACTTGTTATGTACTTAAGTGACTTTAAAACGTTTTCTAAATTAATTTTCATGAGAAAGAATTATATTAAAATTACTATTTCTGGATTGCAGTTGCACAATAAGGACTGGTCAACAGAGCAATGACAGCAGTATGAGATCAATAGTTGGAAGCTAACTTTAAAACAGGTACTGTTGCTGTCTTGCCATAGCAGCATGAGGCTTAATGTGGGCCAATTAACCCTACCTGTCATGAAGATTTTGCAGCAGGCAGTCACTTTCAAAGTGCTAGAGCCAGACAGCTACCAAGATTGGAGCTAGCTAATTTAAGCTCTCATGAGCATCTACAGAGCACTCCAATCACTACTGTTACAGACTATGTAACCTCTGCAACGTGAAAGCAGTGTGGTCACACTGCAGTACCGAGGCTGCAGGCAAGTATTTGTAAATTAGGAAATGTTGGAATGTAGGTTGCTTGTGATACTTAAATTTTATCTCTGTATGCATATTCACTATGGCAGAGCCTTTAATTACATGATCACCTGCTATGTTTTTCTACTGACTTCTGTCTCATTCAATGCATTGCATAGGTAGCAATCATAGACAGCATCAACTTTTTAGTATCTTCCTAATGGAAAAAGGGAAGCACAATTTTACAGTTACATGGACCTCAAACAATTACGCTGGGCCCTGACAAGAATTTGAAACCTGAACTTTTGCTCTTGGAATGTGATGAACTTTAGGACTAAATGAGTACCCAGTAGGAAAGCCAGCATTCCTGGCATGATTTGCTTAAACTTTGAGCTAGTTCAGATTGCTACCAGCAAGTAGTCCAAGGCATCTCTCTCTCTCTCTCTTCTCCATCCATCCATCCATCCGTTCGTCCAGTCCAGTCCAGAACGATATGGACAGTTCTGCAGTTTCTTTAGGTGGGCATAGACCCAGCTGTAGATTACAAACAGTGTTGCTCTGCAGATAATGTTTTGACATTCTGTAATTGCAGGCTGCTCAATAGAGACAGGAAAGCCCTTTCTTTTTTCAGGAGTTTATAACTCTGCAAAACTTAGGCAGAATATACAGTGACAAAGAAAGGATAGTTCTGTGGGTTAAGAACTTCCCTTTGTCCCGCTTCTAAGGATTCCTATAGCAGTGACATTGTTAGAGTTTATTAGGGACACTTCCAGAAAACCTTAATGTAAGGAATTCTGGTAGCAATTACTGGTGACAGCAGGACAAACTAAAGAAGTAGCAACTATAGAATAGTTAAGGAATTAACTTTGAGAACTGATTTTATATTCACATAATATATGTACAGGCACATGAATAACAGAATTTTTAAAATTCAGCTCTGTATTAAGATTCAAACTCAGTATTTCACTTATTGCCAATTGGCTTTCATCCATTTGCTCTGTTAGAAGCCATTCTCCTGCATTACTCATTAGCACAACAGCAGCACAATGTACACAGTGCATAACCTGTTCTTGAAAAATATATGCCAACTTCCAAATTATTTTTTAATATTTTTATCTGTAAGGAAAGGCTAAATATTTTTGAAATTGGTAGAATGACTATGCTTTGGTTTTTTATACCACTGTAAGTCACAGCAAAATTTGACCTCAGATGTTTAACTTGCCTCCCATGAAAATCAATGTGGTTGGTGAATCCAAGTTCTCATTTAAATGTACATTGAGACACTGAAGTACTTTTTATAAAAGTGAATTTTTGACCAAGTACGGTAAATTGTAACAGCTTCTGACCCTGTTACAATAAATACATAATTTATCACAAGTACTCTACTAAACACAATTTTTCTGAAGTATCTTGGAGAGGTGGTTACTTGCTATGCATATGCAATTGCCACTTTTTAATATTTAAATATCCTGGAAGTTTTACTTTTTTGTTCAAAATGGGGAAGGCACATCAGCTTTCATAGCTGAATCAAAATCAGTGTTAAATAATTACAAATGAAAAAATCATCTGAAGCTATCCAACATGTATTTTTATACTGTATCTCAGAAGGTCAAAACTAAGATTGAGAAAACATGCATGAATACAAATTGCTTTGCCATATTCAGGTTCCTTTAGTTTTCATGGATGATTAAAAAAACTCCTCAAAATGATAGGGCTGCAGGAGGACAGCAAATTCCAGGGCACCACACAGCAATGTAGATTTCTGGAGAGTTATCCTGTTACCAGGCTCCCCTTTGCGCAAATGCCACAGAATTCCTGCCAACTCACAGTATTATCAGGATTTAATTAGCACTGAGAAATACATTAGAAGGCTTTGAACTCTGGGATAGAGAAAAATGTATGAAAATCTCATAAGCAGCTGAACTTAAGGAAAAAGTTGGGATAAATTTAATTGCCTTGCTATTGTTTAGGTTACCAAAGAAGCCAAAGATCTGATGAGGAAAACAGATTGTGATAAATTAGTCAGGGCAGACCACTGTATTAGTGAGGCCGCACTTCTTTGTTTATATTGCTGCATAACTCTGCTTTGAGAATTACAGGTAACTGAGGACAAAGAAAATGGGAATATTAATCACACCGTATGCTTTTGGTCTTTATTAGTCCTACTTGTATTGCACCAGCACTTGGAAGCCCTAGTCCTAGACACCATTTCATATATATGCGACAAAGGTCACTCCCAGGCCTAAAGAATTTATAATCCTGTGCATGAGGCAAGGCATCCCAGATGGGTGCAGGCTGACACAAGCATAAGAAAATACAGGGATCGTCTTGTTCAATATGGTAGACAGCCATTACACTTTTACAGCACCTTTGTCATTGCCCACTGGTGTTCCCATGAAAGCATTAGGAAAACGTTTAGGCAGGTGGTACTTCATTTTTGCAGGTGTTTAAGATAGTACCATCTTGGAGAGAGAAAATACTGAAGTGCTTGTTTTAAAATTCATCAAATCCATGATGAAACTGGTTTCCCCTTTTGTCTGATTCTCTGATTCATTTTATGGGAATAGGGAAAAAGAGTCTTGTGTCCTGCCAGCTCTCTATAGAGTAGCACTGACTCTGTAGTGTTTTCTAGGCAATTGCTTGGGAAAGTGTAGATCATTTACAGGTGAAACCTCTCAGTTTTCATTACTCAATAAAATGCACACAGACAAGTTACACAAATAACGGTACCTTTAAAAGCATTTTTTCAAGTGCTGTAATGATGCTCAAATTAATTCAAGTGATTTTATTAGAGATAAAAATTATTGGAAATCTTGATTTCTTCCATGATGCCTCTAAAACTATACCTAAGTGAAACATTTTTACTTTAGATTCAGAAATAAAAACTTCTGGTATTGCTCATCATTAGAATTTTCCCCCTCAGGCTTTGTCTTTATTAGCAGCTTAAGAGTATATTTAGCACTGTCATATGTGAAATCTCTTCTGTTTGCTAAACTAATATGGGATAAAATGTCTTTTTTTACAGTGTTGCTCATTCATTATATAAAAATGGAAGAAACTACTTCAGTGTGTATATAGAACTACTCTCTATTTTTATGACAGAAAGGAGGTGACAATACACATCCCTTAGGCACTCAGGGGTATTATGTAAGAGTCATTAGTGTAATTGATATCCATATAAAGAGTGTTATATCAAACATGATTAAAATGTGCAATATATTACAGAGGTTCCAGTGTTCCAGCTGCTTTGTTATAATCCTTCTTCTGATAGATATATTTCTACTTCCTTGTGAAAAAGTAAAATTATTTCAGAAGAAAAGATCTTTTCCTTCTTTTCTAATTTAAGGCATGATTTCTAAAAGGCGTATCTTGTCCTATATATAGGATTTTCTCATGTACAATGAGGTGAACATTTACTGTATGTCCACTCAAGCAATAACAATTTAATCAAGAGAATTTCTTGTTTTATGAAGGCTTTTTATTAGCAATCATTTCCACAGACTGCTAATAGGCCTTAACAATTCTTGCAGTAGGATAAGATAGTCTCTTGATGGCATGCTACACCTTGTCAAGAAAACTAAACTCAGAAGAATAGATTTTATGTCTGCTTACACCTCTTTTACACCAGAATGGCAGTGCTGCCTTTATTCTCCTGAGAGATGGGGAGGTGTGCATATCTAGATAGGAGTTTTAAATTTCCATTCTTACCGTTTTGTTTGGTTGTTTTTTTAAGGAAATTTTACACTATTTTTAATGTCTAGTTTAAAATATTTTCCCCCTTTTCTCTGAATGTCAAATGAACATCTTCCTTCAGTTCCTTTCTTTAAAGACATTCTCAATGCAATTTTTTTCAGTAAAAATCTGATATTAGAAAGCAACCCCTAAATTAAAAATCTTCTAATTTTCAATGTTAGCCAGGCAGAAGGTGGTAACAGATAAGAGGCAGCCTGCCTAGAGTTCAAACTGCAGGGGACCATAGTCAAAGGACAAGATTTCCTATGGTAACAGCAGTTTCTAATGGATGACCAAGCTTGAGTTTTCCACATTCATCACTGCCCAAAACTTGTTAGTCACTATAGCTCCAGCCTTGTAGGGTTCTTCATCTCACAGCAGCACAGTCTGTGCCTTTCAAGATTCAGGGTCCCCGATACAGTGCCACACGAGACATATTCTTCCTTCTATGTCCAGTTTAGGTTGCAAGGTCTTCATTCTTTTCTGGTTGTAAGCATTGAGTCACTTGGGACCAACTGAAAGCACAATGTTTACGTGTGACTCTCTCATCATGTTTCTTGTCACAACTGTCAGAGTTTAGCAAGAAGCTACCGATAATGGTCTTTTCTCACTATTGCTAAATTAATAGTTTATAACTTTACCAAACTTGAACATCTTAGCTGGTATTTTCCTTGACAGGCATTTGTCCCAAACACAGTATGTTTAATGATTAAGCTCTAACACTTCAGTCATTTCCAAGTAAGAGGTTGCAAGGATACATCAGTAGTGCCACCTTTTTTTTTTTTTTTTTTTTTTTTTCTATGTACATTCCTTGAAGAATTCATCTGCACTGAACATGCCATGCTCCAGGCCTGCCTGTAGGGATGTTGAACAGGATAGTCCCCACACCTGCAGGTGTGACTGCGATGCTGGGCACGGGAACTTTTTGTTGGAACAATCCAGCAGGACATGTGATTAGTAGAAAAATCTGATTAATTCAGAAATGGAAGCAGAAGAAATAGAGGGGAGGGGAGAGAAAGAAAGCTACTGTAGAGGAAATGAGATTTGAACTGAAGAGGATGGATGTTAGGAAAGGGGGTGCAGGAGTAGCAGAGACGTGACAGTGCAACATGGAATAGAGTATATTTGGAGACAAAAGAAAAAAAGGTAGTTTTACTGTGAGAAGCTAGAATGTCCTCCAGAAACTTGGATTTGAAACCAAGAGTCTTTGATTTCTTCATACTTCTACCATCAGCAAGTGTTTGGTAGAGCATGTATCTCTCACTATGCCATCTGAGTGCAAGTTAGTTCAGAGAGGACTGTGCCCAGCTAGGGGGTTTTCCGCATTGAGACAAAAAGCTTTTCCTGGCTAATGGAATAAGGTGACTTTGCTGCCTCAGCCACCCCCTTTCCTGTTCAGGTACAGGGATAGAACTGACAATATTTCTAGCATGCAGGATTTAGGTTTGGTCTGCTAAGGCTGCGCTCACGCACCTCACTGGTTCTTTTTCGAGGATGCGCATTCTGACTATTCAAAATTTCTTAAAATTTGTATTTTCCAAAGAAGCTTTATTTGGATTTGCCAGGTGTCTGTTATACAGTAACAGATATTTCCTGTGTGCAAGTATACTCAGAAACAGGGATCATTATGCTCAAAAATTGTGAGGTTACCGTGAGAGAGTTGATGAAAATATGACCAGTAGAAGGGACAACTTTCGCAAAGGGAACAACAGCATCTGCATGTAGTGACTGTCAGCAAGAACTTCTGGCACTGCCATGTCTCGTAGCTTGTCATTTTAGCTCAGAGTTAAATAATGGAATGTTTCATATGCCTTTAGCGCAAGCTGGTTATAACCTATACAGTAAATATATATTTATAATGTTTGCAACACTACGTAAATAGTGAGTTTGCTGTAGGAGACGACAGTGGTATAATAGCAACACTTAAAGTATGATCTTTCCTTTTATGTGAGTGGAGTTATTGATTATAGAGAACCTGTTTTACAGCCAACACAGTGACTTTCCTGTGCAGTAATTGTATATATGCTGCAGTTTGCTGAGGACGTATGTGATTGCCTGAGAGCAGTATTGCTCTCTACTATGGTAACCCAATTTCAAATCTGGTACTTCTGGTTTGCGTTATGAATAAAGTAATACAGCAGTGCTGCACAGGAATGTATACGGGAAGAGTGGAAACTTTCCTTCTTGTTGTGTATTCTGTGTGGAAGCTACTTTACTCATCATGTTTCTTTTTAACCTCAGCCCTAGTCAAATTTATGACAACACTTGTAGGGGTGAAACAAGCAATCTGCAGGTCAGGTTCAATGGAGACAGAAGTGGGTAAGTGCACTTACTCTCTTGTAAGCCTTTATTACTAAGTGTTTGTTTTCAAGAAAGAGAAAGCTGTGCTGCCCAGCTTCATTGCAAATTCTGGACTTACAGTTTTTAGATGATGAAACAGGAAATTTCTATTGGCCAATAGAATGAACAGTTTATCTTGTAGCAGTGTCCTTCATTCAGACAATATTTTTTTTTTCAGCCTCCTGATTAATAGTCTCCAAGGAGGGACGGTTTTTCTTGTTTTTTTAAGCTGGAAGCAATAAGAAAATTTTGCCTATTCCAGTGCTAATGCATGCTTCTTCCAGGATTCCGATTGTTTTGGACACAGAATAGGAAGTGCGTGTCCAGATGGGAACTTTAAGAATCAGCCTGTCGCTGTGTTAGGTGACATACCTTTCACATGCGAGGAAAACCTCAATTTCACATGCTTGAAAGTATATACCCTCTCTGGACATAGAAATCAGGGTTTGAGAATAAAACAAACTTGAATTAAATTGGTTTCATTTTGAAAAGTCAAACCCCATAAGACTTTAATACTTGGGTGTATGCTGATGAAATACCATGACTCTAAAGACTATTAATATTCATAGGAAGTCTGAAATAATTCATGACTTTCTGGAGTAATGTTAGATGATGTACGATGGTAAACAGTATCATTTACACTGAACCTTAAAAATTATTGACAAAGACAAGTTCCTAAACACTGGCTAAACCTTGTATTTGTTGTTATGATTTCTTGGTTTTATACTTCAAGCAGATTTTCAATTAACTCCACTGTATTCAGAGTAATTATTCATTTATTATAGTCAGTTTAGATGTGGTAAAGATTAAAGGAGTAAAACAAATCATTTCAGTGACATAGGCTAGTGATACATTGTTATTATTCTGATTTCTTTGCCTCTTGTGTAAGGAAGATTTATAGCATCCATTTTTGAGTGATTCCTTGTTAGCATATATTTTTATAGGTATTTATTTGCTAATATAAAGTGTTTTGATAAAGGAAGAAGCTATCTTCCTCTCTCCCCATTCGTTTAGGAAATATGAACATTCCTAGTAGATTTGAACAGCACACATATTATACATACAATAAAATGTACTTGTCTATTAATAAAAAAAAGATAATAATGTGATGCACCGCTGTTCTAAGATAACTACATGTGTTTGATGTTGAGAAATTAATGGCATGAAGCAGATGCCTTCAGTCATCTAGGAAGTGTGGTTTCCCAGTGTACTGCAACTGCATGCCCTGCAGTGTGTCATCTCACTTATAAAGGGGTTTTACATGTTTATAAAAGTGTGTTAAATATTGGTAAAGTTTATTTTATGCATTATGCATAAAAGTTGTCATTAGGATTTAACAAAGCAGCTTGCAGAGAAAGATTAGAAATAAAATCTCTGTATACAAAAACGATTTGGATGGTTTAGCTAGATGGTTCTGACTTAAAAAAATTAACATTTCACTTACTGTTCTCAAACATTCAGAGAAAGGAGAAAAACAGCACTAGCTGAAAAGAGTGAAATATATGTTGTTATAGCAGTGCCTAGTAGGATCACTATTACAGAGGTTCTTTTAGTATTTCCATTATAAATCCTCTTTATTCAGTGTAATATCGTGGTAATTTCAAATCACATTTGGCTTTAACTTGGCAAATAATCTGTCAACACAGAAATTCAGTTATTTTATATGTATGTATGCATTTATTCTTATATGTGCACAGACTATATCATGTTCACACGTTGCTGATGTATAGATTTTAAAATAAGCAATGATTGGACAGCTACTTTTTTTTTGGTCCAGTTTTCCTAACCATCAATTTAAAAGGAGATTACAGATGGGATTTTCAGAAGCACTTAGCATTGCCTTAAATGGTCACATTTAAGTTAATGGTAAAATTCCAATGACTTAAATCGCAGTAAAGTTAGGTCAGTGCTGTTGAAAATCTTACCCCATCCTTTCAAAATATGTTTAGGGGTCTAGCTGTAGGTGTGTGGTATAAGTGACTGACTTATGGGCATAGTGACAATTTACTGGAACTTCAAGGAGATCATTCAGAGCTCTTTTGTGCCTCTGAACGTTCCCTGCCTAGATAAAAAGCCTAAAGCACTAGTCTAGGCACCTCTATTAGATGTTTAATTGATTCAGTTGGGGGAAATTGTTTTCCTCTTTAAAAACAAACTTGAAAGGATGCTTTTATGTTGGATCTAAATAAAGCGAAAAGACCCATTAGGAAGTGAAGGATGCCACAAGTAAACAACATGGATGAATGTCATGGCTGGAGTTATATGGCAGTAGTATAAGTATGAGAGGTGGAGGTATCAATAAGCACGTAGAGGAAACTTGCTGACAATAATAAAAAGGCACACTTTCGGCAGCCATACTTTCATTTTTATGATGCTCTATATTCTGAATTTTTTTCCAGTTGGATAACTTCCTTTTTGCTGTATTTTCCTCACCCACATGCATCGCTGCCTAGTTTAAGACATTATCTATCAGGTAACTTTATATACTTTTTGCAGGTTGGAACAGAACTTCTCCAGGGATCTGAGCACCTCTGCTATGAAGACGGGCTGGGAGAGTTGGGCTTGTTCAGCCTGGAGAAGAGAAGGCTGGGGAGACCTTACATCTGCCTCCCAGTGCCTAACAGGGGCCTGCAGGAAAGCTGGAGAGGGACTTTTTACAGGGGCATGTAGAGACAGGACAAGGGGGAATGGCTTTAAGTGGGAAGAGATTAGATAGTAGGAAGAAATTCTCTACCGTGAGGGTAGTGAGGCACTGGAACAAGTTACCCAGAGAAGCTGTGGTTGCCACATTCCTGGAAGTGTTCAGGGCCAGGCTGGATGGGCTTTGAGCAACCTGGTCTAGGGGAAGGTGTCCCTGCCCATGGCAGGGAATTTGGAACTAGATGATTTAAGGTCACTTCCAACCCAAACCATTCTATGAATCCAAGATTCTGCATTTCTATGATTCTGTGTTTCTATGGTTCTATGATAAAACAATACAATTTTGAATCAAACCAGTTCCTGCTGTTTCTGTAATTAGATACGGTGCTAGCTAAAAGCGTAGCACCAAAAAAAGAGAATTGTTGAAGTGTTTGGTTGAATGTCCAAAATTAGTTAAGGATTTTTTCTCTGGGTGAACTAGAACAGTTCACTTCCATTTATGCTTTGGAACAAGTGCAGTTCCTCTGTTAAAAAAAAACAAACCAAACAACAAAACCCAACCAGAAAAAAAGATGCCATTCCAGAATAGACATCATTATTAGTCAATGTATTAGATGAGATGAGTGTTGCAATGTTGCTTCTTGGCCTTTATCAGACAGGGTATCGATTTAGAGGTGATTCTCTGAGTTTGTAGCTGTAGGTTCTGTATTTCTCTCAGGCTCCTAAACTAAACAGCTGATAGTACCTGTGGTTACTACATGAGTTTGTCTTAGGTCTCTAGCCAGGATGTAGGATGCTAACCTCTGGGGTGATTACATTACATCATCCTAGGTAAACTGCTGATGACATGCCAAATGACAGATGGAATGATTACTAGTTGGGGTACCAGTGCCTTTGGGAACATGGATCAGGAGGGGCAGGTCTGCTGTAGTTTGAGATTTCATCTGAGCCCTTTTATGCACACATCCAGGTTTTTTTACTTTAACAGAATGTAAGCAAATATGTAAATAACTGGGCGAGCAAAAGAGGAACATACGTACATACTTAAATACTGAGAATGAGGGTTGGCTCATTTTAGTTAGAAATTGGAGGAATTAGGATTTTGGATTATATTTTGGGTGGTAAGCTTTAATAATTCAATTTCTGTCAGCTGACTCACACCCAGAGCTTTGTAGGTGTTCAGAGTTCATTGCAGTTACAGATTTGCTTTCAATTAACAGCTATTCAGTACTGTTGTTATCTACTGCTGTTACTGTATTGGATTGGGTTTGCGTGGCAAGGTTTGGTAGTGGGGAGGCTACAGGGGTGGCTTCTCTAAGAAGCTGCCAGAAGCTTCCCCCATGTCCAATGGAGCTAGTGCCAGCCGGCTCCGAGACAGACCCACCGCTGGCCGAGGCCGAGCCCATCAGCAATGGTGGTAGCATCTCTGTGAGAAAGTATTTAAGAAAGGGAGAAAAACTGCACACCAGCCAGAGAGAGGAGTGAGAATATGTGAAGGCACCAGCTCTGCAGACACCAGAGCCAGCGCAGGAGGGACAGGAGGTGCTTCAGGCACTAGAGCAGAGGTTCCCCCCCAGCCCCTGGTGAAGACCCTGGTGAGGCAGGCTGTGCCCCTCAGCCCAGGGAGGTTCACAGTGGAGCAGATCCCACCTGCAGCCCAGGGAGGACCCCGTGCCGGAGCAGGGGGATGCCCGAAGGAGGCTGTGACCCCACGGGCAGCCTGTGCTGGAGCAGGGTCCTGGCAGGACCCATGGAGAGAGGAGCTCTGGCTGGAGCAGGTCTGCTGGCAGGGCTTGTGACCCCACGGGGGACCCACGCTGCAGCAGTCTGTTCCCAAAGGACTGCAGCCCATGGAAGGGACCCACGCTGGAGCAGTTTGTGAAGGATTGTCTCCCGTGGGACGGACCCCATGCTGGAGCAGGGGAAGAGTGTAAGGGGTCCTCCCCCCTGCAGAGGAAGGAGCAGCAGAGGCAAAGTGTGGTGACCTGACTACAGCCTCCATTCCCCCCCATCCCCCTGTGCTGGTTGAGGCAGGAGGTAGAGAATTCAGGAGTTAAGTTAAGCCTGGGAAGAAGGGAGGGGTGGGGGGAAAGTGTTGTTAAGATTTGGTTTAATTTCTCTTTATCCTACTCTGATTTTATTAGTAATAAGTTAAACTAGTTTCCCTGAGTTGAATCTGTTTTGCCAGTGGTGTTAATTTGTGAGTGATCTCTCCCTGTCCTTATGTTGACCCATGAATGTTTAGTGACATTTTCTTTCCCCTGTCTGGTTGAGGAGGGGAGGGACAGAGCAGCTTTGCCGGGCACCTGAGGTCCAGCTAGGGTCAACCCACCACCCGTAAAAAACGTTAATGGCTTTCATCTCACTTCCCTGAAAAACAATCAAAGCTGATTATTTGATGAGTTATGTGGCATCAGTGAGCTCTTACATGATGGCTTACTGCTTTTGTTTTGAGCACTTCCCTGTTATTCAGAACTTTGTTTAAATAAATGAGAATGTTGTAAAATATTCTTAGAGCATGGACATTTGGGATGTAACATGCAGTGGATGACATGTCAGTCTGAATTTGTAATCTTATGTAATATAGGACACCCTAAAAAGTCTGGGTTAAATTTCGTACTTCCTGAATGGAAGGCTCTCCTTTGTCCCTTGTGTCTCACTCCTTGGTAAACTACAGTGAAATTAAGAGACCAAGTCAGTCTTTCCTGCACATACTGCAAGTTTAAAACAACCTATGAACATAATTAATGCAACTTTGAATTTTCCTTAGCATCTTCAAGTATATTGTATCATAGCTTGACATTTCATGTTGGTTTCTTCTGCAAAGAGCAAAAACATATGGTAAGCTTCAAAGCAAGAAATCCAGAGAAAATATTTGCTACCCAAGAGACTATTGAAATACAGATATCACAGGTCCAGATGGCTTGGCACTGAGAGGGGGTCATTAAGTTTTTACCTCTAGAACACTGTTCATATCTAATCTGAAGTAGCTACTGGTTAAACCTCGTCCTAACTTGGTTAGGCTCATCCGAACTGCTCTGTGGCCTGCAGGAAATAGTCAAATCCAATATTCAAGTCTAGTTTCTGCCATTGTTCAAGCCCAGCTTCTGCATTAGCTTATCACTGGCCACTTCTTGCTCTTTCCCACTTACGAGACATTCCAGGATTTTCAGGGGTCCCCAATGTAACTATTTGCAAGGACTATATAAATTAGTTTGTGTGGGATGCCACATTGCTATGATTTTCCATGGAGCTGAGTGCCTGTCATCCCACAGAACACTGCTGAGCTTCAGAAAGTGCCATTCTGGCTACTTTGTTTACTCTTTACAACAAAATATACTTGCCTGAACTAGCGGTTTAGATTCCTTTCAGGAAGGTCTGACCTACAGGACTAGGGAGTAGTGGTGTCTGTATCACAGAACCTTTCATTATCCTGGGCAAGTACAGTATAATTATGCAAAAGGAAACATCTTCACCACTCATGCAATCATTTATGCCTTTTGTGCTGCTATCAAGAGACCAAGTAGGGAAGGAAATTCACTACATTTGTTTCTATTTTCATGTTTTCTGAGCAAGAAATTACAATGCCTGGTAAATAGAGCAGGTTCTTTATACTCATTAGGGACTATTGTGTGAAAATGCTTTGCTGACTTCGGAGGAACACCCATAAATTTGTTAGATGTGTTTTGCAAAGTGTATATTTGACCCAGAATGAAAATGATTACTACAAAAGAGACTTCTGAGAAGTAAATGGGAGTTATATGTTATTTGGTCTCTGAAAGTTGCAACTTGCATGGCTGTTCGATCTCACCAAAGGCATAATAAATGAATATGTGTATGTTAAAATGACACAGGCTTGGCAGGCCAGGGTCAACAGAGAGAGACTGTGCTAGTACTTGTTACCTGTAGGAAGTTTAATTTTCTTATTTCTCCACCCGCCACAGAATATTGTACACTGCTTTGTTCCTCAGTATATATGAAGTAATGATGGTTTAGTAAACCATTAATGGTTTATTTCTGTGTGATTTAGGATGGGATTTCATATACTTACTAGATCAACCCTTGACACAATAGAAAAACAATGGGTGATTTTTCTGCACTTTTCTGATGCCTTGACCCTAGAGATTGCTGAAGTAAAAAAACAGTCTTCAGTATAAATAGAGATAACAGTGCCAAATTGAGTAACAGCTGCTGAAGAACTGCTCCACTAACCATGCCGAAGAGATATTTCATGTTCTTGCTGTGTTTTGTCTTTGGCCTGTTCTGCATAGTACTCATGCACTGAGATCAGGCGATCTAGGCTTTGTAGTGGTCTGAGCAGCCTCTGATGGCAAGGACATTTTCAGCCATGTATTAAGATGGTCTTTATGTCCACTTTGCAGTGCTGGCATAACACAAAAGGAATGTAAAAATATCTGAAAGTGACATTATTTTAGCCTGGTTTTCATAAATCAGAATTGCATTCTATGCTTGAACCATTTTATTTTTATTTTTCATTTCTTAGTTCTTCTGCTAATTAGAGATTTTTGTGTTTCGCGAAAGAGAGAAACTTGCAGCAATCAGTGTTGTGTCTTGCAACATCTTTTCTTTGTGAGCTAGAATTATTGCCTAGCAAAAAGTAGAGATTGCCCTCAACTGCTATAGACTAGGACATCAGTGGTCAAATGAGGTCTTGGTAGCTTGCTGTAGAATGGGCTGCCTAAAGTTCTGGATCATTTGTCTGTAAAAGAGCTGGTGATCCTTGCAGAACCCCAAAAGCACAAGGAAATAGGTTGTTAAAAATCCCAACATGAGTACATTATGCAATTATTGGGTGTTAATTTTGATAGTATTATAATTGCCACAATAAATATGCAGTCAAAAATAGCAAAATCTCTTTTTCCTCTTTGTTGCAGGCATGGATGTGTGAGAATGATTTCCTTGTAGAAACCCACAACTAAGGAAAGGATGAGGTGAAAATGGGCAGATACTGATTCTGCACCGAAGGTACTGTTTTTAACATTGAAATACTGTTTTTCATCTGATGCTCAAGAATAATATTTTTGTAGGGGTACTGACACTACGTGACTGAAGTTAATGCATTTAAGTGCATCTTAAATCACACTCCAGTAAAACAAATGTTAACTTCCTATGTTAACATATCCAACTAGTATGGTTAGTAACAAGGTAGAAGACTTAATGCAGCTTTTCTGATCAGAAAACATATTCACTAGCAACAGAAGGAACAGAAAAATTGTTGTAGGCTCATGGTTGTGTCATAACTGGAGTATTGTGCCCCTGTAAAAGTCGTCGTGGTTCCCCAGTCCATTTCCATCCGTGTATCTAGCAAGACACATCTTGCCTAGTTCTGCATCCTTCCTTCTGTGAACACAAAATAAAAAGAAAATCCAATACACATGGACAAAAGAAGCTGCAACCAAAATGTGGTACTCTTGACATTTTCCAGCAGAACACGTAAGCTAATCACTGCTAGATAAGTCTAGGGTGACCCATGGACAGAGTTTCAGACTAATATGTAATTCTTAAGCTGTTGGACTTTAAGGAGACAGCTATTGTGTCTGTTTGCACAGACTGAATATGATTTGTCTGTACCAGAGGAGCGCAGTTGGCTTAATGTATTACAATGAACTCTATACTGAGAATATTGTGAGCTTTTGTCTTTTATCTACTTTTGCCTTGTATCTAGTAGGTGAAGTAAATGCTAAGCTATCTGTTGAATTAAATGGGGTTAGGGTTGCCTCATGGTTTATATTACAGACCACCTACCTGATGTTAAAACACAGAAATTAGTAGCAGCATGAATGACTCAGTGAGCAAAGTTGCTATTAAAGCATTTGTGCATTAATGGTTTCTATCTGTAATCCATATTACATGATGATGAGAAAAGTGAGGTGAAACAGAAGATTAATGAAAACAATCAATGGTAATTTCTGTGCTTTTACTAAATAAGAGTCCATTTATAGCTTCGATGTTGAAATCAAAGTAAAGTCTTAAACTAGAAGCAGGCCTATGGTATTGGAATGACTCTCTTTGCATATTGGTCTCTTAATCCGCTTGGAGCGCCTTCCAGGGCTGGAACGTTTTTCAAAAGAGTCAAGTTCTCCATAGCATGTTACTTTTTTTTTTAGGAAAGGAAATACCTAGTTATTGTAACAGCAACAGCACCTATCTTGGAAATAGCTGATATTATTTTCCTGTCTCTAATCTGCAGTAAGCTGATTCCAGATTTCAGGAAAAATGCTGCAGAAATATATTTCTTATTTAATTTCTACTGTTCTTTCAAACGGCGGATTGCAGAATGCATCTGGGTGTACAGCTAATGACCCATGAGCAATAAGCAACTGTTTAAGTAAAATGCACTATGAAAAAGCTTTTACCAAACAGCATTTTAATATTTTAAATAGATTTTCCATTGCAGGCTCTTTGTAACTGGATTAGTTCTCTGATGTGTTCTGACAGAGCTGTTGTTAGGGATACTCCATTAACTTTGTCTGTCATCTTATTTTCCCCAGTATCCAGCATAACACCCTTATATTTCATAATTTGTATTGCTATCAGTGCTGATTTGTAAATGTGCAAATTATAATTAACAACGGCCACTACTTCTATTAAATATTAAATCATTCTTGCAGCCTGTATTTTCCACAGCAGATGGAGCCCTGCGGTATGCAAATAGACTTTCCTTAAGTAGTCAGCAGTTTTTACCAAAATTTTGGCTTTAAAAATGCATTTTTTTTGTTTGCTCTATGTTTTCTATAGCATTTAGGTTAATATTTATTCACTGCAGATTCCCTTTCTCCCCATAAGAATTTCATGGACTATTACATTCTAGCACTGAGGTTTTGTTTCACTTCATTAATAGCTCCTTAATCATATAGCTTGCTTGTAAAGTACAAACGCTTGTTATTTGTACTTATGCTGCAGTATTGCATAAGAGGCATTTAGTTATATTTTAATATGTATAGCAGAAGCAAAAATGCTGGGTACACCAACATAGTTCTTAATTTGAAAACCAATCTACGTGCACAGTTTTTTCCCCCAGAATAAGCAAAAGCATTTATGGTTTTATATTGTGTCTTAAACATTCCATTAAATGTCATCAGCTGATTCAGGAAAATGTATTGCAAAAATACTAGAGAACTGTAAAATGTGTAAATGTGATGAATGCTTAGGACACAGAAGGCATTGAAAGTCCAACATTTATCAGGTAACTATAAAACAGCAAGAAACACTGATAGAACATTACGTTTTTCTAATGTGTAGTACCTTAAGCATGAAACTCTTATTTTTGGTGTTTACTGCTGTGCTGTTTTATTAAAGAACACTGATCCAGAATTAACATAGCCTTTCTAATATCAAGAGGAATCTGAAAGGCAAGCAGCGTCATTCAGGAAATGGTTTCACTATCCACCTGAGCAATTGCAAATGAAGATTTTTCAAATGATCAACTCGAAGATTGTATCCTAAATAAGGGCAACCCATTTTTTTCAACATTTTTAAATGGACACAGGAAGTAGAGCTCAAGGACATTAACTGCCACATTAACCAAAGAGTAATAAAAACTTCTCTGAATGAACGTTTCAGTGAGGTGAAATGGTCTTAGTGATATAGAAATGAATTGTGACAAGTTAGGGTCTTGTCTTCCTGCCGTTTTAGTAGGAGTTGGAATTAACATGCTAAATGGGATCAGCAGCAGTAAGCTACTGGATTGGAGTATCCTGGAATCCATGCTGTGAATGCACATTGGTAGTGTGATACCTCTTATAACTCTGAGGTACCATTTACTCATAAGTATTAACCTATTTTAGACTGAAGTTGTAGGTGATGCTGAAATAGAATTCTGGGCCAGATTACCAGCTAGTCTGAGCGGGAGCAGCTCTGGTGACTCAGAGCCTTTACATCTACCGAGAAGGTACTTTTAGGTATGCTCCATAGGAGTGTACCAGATAACAGGGCAGGACCTGGTGCTTTCCAATTGGGAACAGTTATTGTAATTTAAAAGATGTTAATTTGCACAATGAGGAAGTAATAGATGTGTTTCCTGTTCATTCAGATTTATCACCTTTATTGTTAATGTTTAGATGTGATTTGAAGGATGTGATTGAAAAGGGATAATGTCTTTAAAAAGGGAAAATACGTTTTAAAAAGCGAACAGCAAGCAGAGAATAATTGCTATAGGTGAGCTTCTGTTCGACACCCACACCACGGCAGGCGGGTGAGCATAGATAGGCTTTAAACAAAGCAATGGAAGTACTAGAAGCAGTCTGCTTGTGGCAGTCTAGAACTGTGTGTAGGCTGACTTACCCTTAGCCAAGTCATCATGGTTTAACCCCAGCCAGCACTAAGCATCACACAACTGCTTGCTCACTCCTGCCCTCAGCGGGATGCGGGAGAAAATGGGAAGAGTGAAAGGGAGAAAGGCAGCATGCAATTGCTCACCAGTCGCTGATTGGTGCCCAGCCAGTCCCCGTGCAACAGTCCCTGGCCAGCTCTGCCCCCAGTTTATGTACTGAGCATGACATCATATGGTATGGAATATCCCTGTGGCCAGTTTGGGCCAGCTGTCCTGGCTGTGTCCCCTCCCAACTTCTTGTGCCCCTCCAGCCTTCTCCGCTTAGTATAAACACTGCTTAGCAACAACTGAAAACAGCAGTGTGTTATCACATCCTAAATCCAAAACCACAACACTATACCAGCTACTAGGAAGAAAATTAACTCTATCCCAGCTGAAACCAGGACACGGGTGGATTATTCTCCACATTACTTGGGCTAGATAGAATAGCATTTTCATCAAGAGCCTTCAGTCTGTGCTTTCCTAGAAATCTACTATTATATACCCAGCATAGTCTTGATGTCTTTGATGTTTCTATGTGATTACTACTGCAATGAGAAGTTCAAGGAGGCAGAAATTTGACCCATTTATTGAAATGAAGAGGGTCCATGTAATTTTAGCATTACAGAAAGTGAGATTTCAGCAAAATTTCTATCAGAGACAGGCTAACATTTGACATTAACAGTTTATTCACTGAAATATCTAAAGCATTTCCTTGTGAAAGGGACTTCATAGGGACTTACATGGGATTTCAAAGAATTTTCACTCCAGAAACTTTTGTGCTGTGCCTAGGAAATAGTTGTATCATTGTGTTTATCTCCTTATTATGTCACACTGTAATTTCTGTTACTCACATGGACAGCATGGAACTAATCCCTCTCCCTGCTTTGAACTCCAGTGCACCCTGGTAGCCATACACTCACTGCACAGCTTTGCCCCTTGGCTTTTGGCATAAGCCCTGCTCTTTCAGTCCAGCTGTTTAGAGCAAAGAAATTTACTTGCTCAGGCAGCTGGGCGTGGCTGCACTTCAGCACGTCCACTTTTGTGAAATGGGCCTGATGGTTCTCATGTGTGCAGGACACTTGATACTCATGCACTTGGTGCCTTTCGGTGTAATATATTGTCGATGAAAAAGTTGGACTGTACATAGATACATAGCATCCTCCTCTCCCTCTGAAGCCAGAGTTCTGGTACACAGTACTTCTGAAAATCTTATATATAGTGGCTAATGAAAGAATTTACAGGCAGTTGAATGTCTCAATATCAGGTCAAAGGAAGATGTCAGGGAAGAGAGCCTACTTTCTTTAGGTTCAAAAACACAGTTGAGCGAAAGTCATTAGATTATTCCTATTTAGAATCAGAGGAAATCCTCTCTGGAGGAGCTAAGGAAACATGAGCATATTTCAGTCAGTCACTGATATCCCACTTAAGCCTTATTTAAAATCTGTCTAAGGAGGAACTGATATTTCTTATGTGAAATGGTAGTATTTTTCTTCTCTAGGAGTAGCTAGTTAGGAGTATTTTAATTATGTTGAACAATTTGAATAGCTGTATTTCTTCATTCCTTTCAAGAAACCTCACTGTTCTCAATATGGGAGATTTGGATGTTATAAATTCTCCAGGAAGCAGTCTTTAAATATAAATTTGTCTATCTTTGAGGCTTAAAATAAAAGCATTGGTGAGAGCAGGGCATCACTACCCCTGAAATCATTCAGTGCTTTTTTGGGAAGGATCAGTTATGTCGGATGGGTGATCTACAGGAATTTACAATGAGGAGAAAGAGAAGCAGGGCTCATAAGCATTCATTTCCCCCGCGTTCATTCTCAGCAGTGCAGTGACTGGGAAATCTTAGAAAAAGCTTAGAAAAAATGGAAAGGATCTTAGCAGTTGTGGGTAGGAGTGGTGAATGTAAGAGGAGATGGTCATTGTACAATGGCTACCTGTGTGGCTTTGGAGGAGTTTCATGGTCTTAGTTAGGAGCCTCAAGAGCTCCACATTAGATCTCCTGTTTGCAGCCGGACTCCAAAGGATCATGTCTGTAGTCTCTTAGTCATATTGTGCCTCCCCATCCTTGGCTATTCTTACTCAAATAATAAGAACTTTTCTTCTCCACACAGTATATAATGGTGGTGGTGTTTTGGCTTTTTTCCACCCCTGCAAGGCAAATTCATTTGTTAGTGTTCTGTCTCTAAATTGATGTACATTAGAAAAGAGAGCAGCTGTAGATTTCCAGCTGCTTTTCAAGTATATATGTTTACAGTCTTATTGTGTCTTTGTGTGACAAAAAAAAATGGAATATCTGGTGGAACAATACTTAGAATTCTGGGACTCCTAGAGCAGACCAGGGCAGATCTAAACAAAAACATCTGGGTTTTTTTTTTTTACTTTTACAGCTAAATCAAATATAATTGAAATAAAGAAGACCTACAGAAACAGGGTACAGCACAAAAAAGCCTTTCACTAGACCGTGTGTAATCATAATACAGGTAAACATGGGGTCTGGGATTCTGATCTCCAAGACTGAAATTCTTCTTTTTGTAAATATAATATTAAAAGCATATCTATATCTATATCTATATCTATATCTATATCTAAATAATATAAAAATCCAGTTTACAGAGGACAATTACAGAGGACAATTTTATAGTGGTGTGGAATTTTACACCTGGTAGTAGTTCAGTTATTATGAATTTTAAATGAACCTTTCCCTGCAAAGTAAAAGAAAAGAGTTAAGTGCCCAAGCAAAGCATGTACATAGTTTCAATCATGTGAAATGTTTTGAATTGTAGACAAAGTCTTCATTTCTTTTACCTTGGTTAAAGCCATGCATTTGTTGTAGGACATAATGCTAATGAACTGTGTTGAGATCCAGAAGACATTACAAGGGCGGAACCTCATTATTCCTTGTTTGGGACACACTGTTCAAAGAGTTTCTAAAGTTGCCTAGATTTTGATCAGGAATTTTCAAATTTGAGAATCTGTGAGCTCTACCTAAAGAGTATGGTTGATGCATCTGCGGTAAAATTTATCATACAGCGTTTTCATTTAATTAGATCGTGAACTCTCAATGACTTCCTGAGAGTAAATTTTCTTGAGAGGAGAATTAGAAAACATTACATGAGGTAAAGGACTTGAGAATACTTGTCCAGAAGAGATTGATAAGAACATAACTAGGACAGCTGTGAGCTGTGCTTTAAAATTGTAAATGATGCTAGTAAGTGATTTTCACTTCTGATTTTAAATAGTCTCAGAAATTGTCTTCTACCAAAGCTTCTTTGAATTACATTTTGTTTAGTAATCAGAACCACTATATATGAAGTATTCTGGAGTGCATTACATACAGGGAGAGGGTGAGAGTTGGATTTGCTCAGCTTAAAGAAGAGAAGGCTAAAGGGATATCTTAGTGCTACCTGCAGCTACCTAATGGGAGAATATAGAAAAGACAGACTCTTCTCGGAGGTGTACAGTGGCAGGATGAAAGGCAACAGACAAAAGTTAGACTGCAAAACATTCTTATTAGATATTATTTTTTTTTCCCCCATGAGAGCAATAACATACTGGAACAAGTTACCCTGAGAGGTTGCAAACTCTGCATATTTGAGGATATTTAGAACTTGACTCAACCTTCTCTTGTTGATTCTGCTTTGAGCACATGTTGGATGAGGTGACCTTCTGTGGTGCTCTCCAACATTATTCTATGGTTTTAATCTGTGCTGTATTTGGAGTTTCAAGAGAGCACGTTAGCACATTCAAACACTTTCAAGACTCAGTTTTGCAAATCCTCTTCCCATTCTTCTAGGCAGCTGAGGTGTAGAGATTGTGCAGGTAGTGGGTCTGTAAACTACCTATAAGATAGACTGCTATACCAGGGCCAGGTCTTAAGACTACATAATAAACTGGAGAATAGTGGAGAATCAGGGACAGGGAATGGGAGAAGACTTTCTAAGCAGAGCAGACATCACTGATGCCCCTGGGTCAGGTAAGAGGAGCCTCAGTGCAGTGCTGTCCCTCCTGGTGACATGAGATAGGGCTGTGCAAAGTGGGAAGCAGGGCTGGTGAGGTAATCACAGTAAGCAACTCTGAGTGGAAGGAACCCTCCTGGGAGCTGTATAGAGGGAAAGACCCTCCTTAAAGGCCTCGGGGAAGAGCATTTCATTTCCTTTTATGAAAGAAAGGGTGGCTGGTTTCCTTCCTGGTTACCAATATAGTTTTTAAGAGCCAAAATTCTCTTTAGTGAGTGTTCATAGCACGTAGCCAACCAAGGTAGCTGACAAACAAGAAAGCATCATTAAAAAGGGGTTGATTTATGTTTTAATGCTATTGGTGGTATTTGGCTCACCACTTAAATATTCATTTTCCACTGATCTAAAGAGGTAGTAGTTTTGCAGATGATAACACAAAACTGATAGTCAGCTGGCCTAGCTCTTCCCAATGCAGCAAAGATGAGAAGAACTGAGATCTTGAAGCCTAGAAATATTAGTAACATTAGGTTAGAAGTACTAGACAAAACTTACTCTCCCTCAATAAAACAGAGGTCCAGCTGTGATGATAACTCAGCAAAACCTTCCCCAAACCTTCTCCAACTTTATTCCAAAACAATGTGCTAGATTTTTGGGTTTCCTGTAGGTAATAGAAAAGAGTATGTTTACCTGTAAGATCCTTGGTGGTATTTTCTGTGTTTTCTGTTGTTCTTTGAATGATGTAGTGGCCTGATTTACTCTGCTGTGTAATGCTGAGCTTTTGATTGATGTTTCATCGAATCATAAGGTAACTTATTGCATGTTGTCCAGTGAGTAGAAGATTAACACTGCAGGTGCTCAAGCTGCCATAAAATGCCATTATAAATACATGTAAAAGCTCCAATTCAGTGTTATAAGACTGCATAACTAAAATACTAGTAATTTTGTTGAACTTTTGAAGGCATTTTAATGAAGGCAACCTCAGTTTACACTTCCTTTACCTCTGGAAGAACTGACATCTGATGGAAAATGTTGGGAGACAAGCAGTAAGAAAAAATTCTGGAGGGTGGCAGAGATAACTTCTTGACACAGGTATTGGAAGGGCCAGCTGGGGCCTTTTGCAGCTGGATCAGCTGCTGTTTGCTAATAAGGAAGGACTAGGTTGAGGATGTGGTAAACAGTGGTAGCCTTGGCTGTAATGATAATGAAATAGTGGAGTTCCAAGATCCGGAGAGACACGAGGAAGGAGAGTGGCAGAGTGTGTCCTGGACCTTAGAGTCAACTTTGACTGATTAAGGAAACTAGTGGTCACGTCCCATGGGAGGCAGCTCTGAAGGGCAGACATGCCCAGGAAAGGTGGCAGGGTTTAAGAATAGTATCATCCAAGCACAAGAGCATCCCTCTTAATACTCAGAAGAACAAGTGGATGTGTTGGCTAAGCAGGGAACGAATGGCAGAGCTCTGAAGCGCAGGTAAGCCCCTGAAGATGACTGCATGATTTTTTTTAAAAGAATAACTCATAGACTATCCTGGCTTAGTGGAAAAGAATAGTCTCACTTTTATAGAAGGGTCTGGCCAAACTCTTTGGTCTCTGGTGGTAGTCAGTTTAGGCAAATTTTGAGGAGAAGTCTGGGCACTGTCCACCTGTACTGCTTTATTTTCTCTGGCAATGTCTCTGCAACATACCTGTCTATGTTACTCCTTAATTTTGTTTGCTTACTAAGAGCCATGCTTCTGTACCATGAGATATTAGGTAATGTGAAAACGACTAAGGTGGCAGAGGCTGTATTTCTTCCAGATTGGAAGGAGAGCTATAAGAATGTGGTGCCACATACGAGCCAAAAAGGCCTGCTGCTGTGCAAAGTACTTACACTGGGCCCAATTGCACTGCCATTATTTTATAGCTTCCGTATCTTAAGCCTTTGCAACATACTTGGCATACTACTGAAAGCCAGTTACACTTGATGAAACGTTTTGCTTTGAATGCTAGGCACTGCTGGTATTGTCAGCCAAGCAACTTGCACTATTAGCTTTGTAGCCTGAGAGAGACAGAAAGTACAATGGTACAAATGCTGTGGGCCAAATACATGCTGGTGGCACTGTTCAAGCTGAATCCTGAGTGCTTTGCTAAAACAATCAGGATTTGGCCCTACTTGCCCTTGATACTAAACTTGTCCTCTACCCACTAAGCATTTTATGGGATGTAAATTATTTATTTCCATTCATCAAGTTCACAAGGTATAGATCTGTGAAAGAGATTTTAAAAAAAAAAAAATAGCACAGTTCATAATCTGTATTAAAAAAAAAAAAGCAGCATCCATGTATTAGGCCATCAAGAGTCAAAAGCATAATTTGAAATGATAAACGTATCCATTTTAAGTTACACATTACTTTGCATAGTTAATATCACTATAATTAGTCATAGTTCCTGTAATTTATTGAAAAAGATGCTCAGCCCCTCTAGTGTACTACAGTGATGAATGTTGGAAGTGCAACTTTGGAAGCAGGAATCAAGAAAATTAGTAACAGTTGGAGAATTAGCATGTAAATCAATAATATCCTTTCTCTTGCATCTTGAAAACTGAGGGTATACATCACACACTGCATAACGAAAGGGAGGGCAGGAGTTACAATTGTAACCTCCTTTACATTACTAGGTCTGCTTTTACTTCAAGAACTGTTTAAAATAATTTCAAACGTTAGAGTAAATCTCTAGTAAATATTTAAACTATGTATAACTAGTCACAAATAAATTAAGCTGATTTTATGCATTCTCTCTAATTAGAAGGGCACAGCATTTGTTGAAACGTGATTAGTATTATTCATTAAGCAAAAAATTCTCATTTGTATCTTATTATCACTATTCTGCATAAACCAACACAATTTGTCATGAACTCCCTCATTTGCTGTATCCTCAAAAAGCAGATTATGCTTATTTTTCATTTGGACAGTGGAAAATCAAGCCAGGTGTTTGGCAGCACCAGAGTGTTCAGGTGTAACTGTGCCAGTGATGGTACATTACTAGCAGCGTGGATGAAGAATGAGGCATGGAGAATCTTGGGACTGAGGTGCCTTGAGGCCCATCCCTTTAGAGTGGTCCTGCTGATGAGACAGGTGGTGTTGTATAGGACTAAAAAAAAAGAAGAGAGAAACTTTTTTGTAAAGTCAGCCTTTCACCTTCAAGTGGAAAGGAGAAGTGCTTTCACATTGCTGCTGCAGCACTGAAATGTCTGGACGTCTTTGTGGCTGATACTTCTGTCTTAAAGTTTTCTAAAGCTGAAAAACGCTGGTTGGTGCATAGAGGTCTCTGTCACTGCCACTGTCTGAGACAAATTGGTATGATGTTGCACAGGCAGTGCACTGTACATAAATATTTATGTGTGACCTTGATTGTAGTATATTATGCAGGATAACTAATTCACTGTATGCATATTCTTCCCCTTCTTTCCTCTCATTTCTTTTTAAGCTTTGAAGAACATCTCTATAAATATCCCATATTTAATTCTGCCCTCATTCACATGCATGTAAAACATTAGTAATACTGCTGAGCTCAATGGTGCTGAGTCAGTGTAGAGTGTGTCGGAATGGAGTAGCAGGCTTTCTACATCAGCTCAGTGGTGTTACGGATTTAAAAACCATGTGAACTCTGTGTTCCAGCTGCAAGGATACAGGACTAGGTGTCACAAGGACTGGGCTTTTCTGACTTTGTCACTAACTGATTTATCACTTTGTTCCTTTGTGTCTATAAACTGGGATTATAGGGACAATGATATTCAATAGGCACCAACATCTACCAACATGTAGGGGGAAAAAGTACTGTAAAATTGTTACACATTGTTATTTCTACATTGGATAGATGATAACATTAAAATAATCATCTACGTTTTAGGGTTGTGTTTCCTACAGCATGTTTTTCAGGTCTGCCAAAATTTGGTTGTAAGGCAATGAGTTAAGTTGTTACAATGCCTTTGATAAATACTTGTAGGGATCAAGCACAGTTTTGGCTATATAGACAGGCAGAGTCCAGCCTCTCCGGATGGCAGACTGTTTGAATTCTTCACTGTTTTCTTCAACTTTGACAGTGGTGAATACCCGAGTAAGTTCTAGGCAGCATTGTAGATGGTAGCCCTCAGAGTCTAGCATGAGAAGTGATACACTTGTGTACTCATTCTCTGCAGTTCCCTTTTTTGTCTTTGGAAAGAAGTTACTACTTTATCAAACTGGACTGTCTCAGAATTTTTACACTGAATCTGATGTCTGGTCATATATTTGGAGCAAGTAAGCAATGAGACAGCTCTGCCTGTGTTATGATATGGAAATATATTGACACTCTTGCAAGAGATATGACAGGAAATTTTCATCCGGAGATCAAAGCAGAGGAAAAGTGCCATTTCCAACATAACCCAATGGCAATGAAAAGTTCTGTGCAGAGCAATAGTGAAAAGGAAGGACTTTCTGTATGATCATGCTAAAATAATAAAAGCATAGTTACAAACATAAACCCCACATCTTGCCACTTAACAATTCATTAATATTATACATCATTGCCGTTGCTCATCTATATCTTGTCTATGAGTTGCTAAGACCAAGTTGATTCCATTTTACTGAAAATGTACTTGTGAATTACAAATCCAGGCTATGAATAGCTTAAATAGCTAGTAAGAGAAACAATTACATTTTCTTTCTCTCTAACATGCAATTTTAATTTTCATAACTCTAAAAAAAAACATATCCCCCACAATGCAGGCCTGCCAGGAGGCCAGAAATCTGCAGGCTGTGGCCTCTCAGGCTGTTTTCCAATGACTCATTTTTAATTTTAAAGAAGCATTATCTCTAGCTAGTAAATTAACAACAGCCTATAGTGCACACACACTGTCATCCATCTGCTTAAGGCTCTTGTCATTTGACACCAGCCTTGTATCTATAGACTTCATCTGGTATTCAAAAGCTATCAACCCTGCCTCCAAGATAGCCCACCTTCTGGCTCCAGGCTAGAAGAGTGACTCTCCATTTCCAATTCTAATGAACACATAGCTAGCAGCAGTTTTTCCATTAAGGAGCTGGTGTTCTTAGAAAACAGACAATGTTGGAATTACTTGGATCCAGAACTGCGTGGAAAGAGTTTTTTAAAAGAGACTGAACTACTTTAAGAGTGTTCCTTAGGCAGCCTGACTTCTGTTTCTGCACTTCTGTCAAACATTATACTTGGTGTTACCTCCTGCTTGTAGTACATTATAGTACTATTGTGGTAGTGTTTATACTGCTGCATTCTGAGGAGTGGAGTGTATTAACAGATTAAATTCTTTATATTATCTTCCAAATTATGAGCACCATTGTTAAGGAGTTTTGAAAAATACAGGTAATACCAAAAATCTCATGACTGGTATGAATCAGCCAAATGAGAAAAAGCCATGACACGGTTGGAAAGGAGTAACTATTTCACAGTTACTATATTTTGTGTCATTTCAAATTTGGCTGAAAAAGAGGCAATTTGTATCCTTGCAAATATTTTCTATTTAATCCAATGTCTGTTGTAAAGAAGTGGTAAGGATTTAACAGAGAATTGTGTCTCCTTCAGAAGCTTCAGCCATTGCAGGATAGAATAAGTTCCAAACACCTTCTGCTTCATCAAGGTTAGGGAACTTATTCCAGGAGTAATTGAAGAAAGGAGGCTCATGTTCAAGACCCCAAAAGATGTATTTTTTAAATATTTTCTTTTCCTGATTATGATAGATGAGTAAAAGTGAGAAGAATTGACACAAGTTATACAGAATTGTAATTAGGGATGAAACATAGGTGATACCAGCATTCAAAAATCAAGGAACGTGCGAAAGGTAGTTTATCCTTTTGTTTTACCTCTTTCCACAAGTTTGGAGAAGTTCAATCTAGGACATTTGTTTGTAATTTCTTTTTCTGATATTCTATGCAAATCTGTGAAAAAAATAATCTGTGTTTTGGTAAGGTTTGTTTTCACTATATGCCTCACAGAAAGTCTCTTTCATTCACGTGTCCTGTATCCTTCCACAGTGGATGTTGTGTCATGGTACTTGCAAGAAAATACAGCTCTGAAGGACATATATGGTAGTAACTCTGCCTTCACTGACTCTTTGGTCGGTAGGTAGAGGGTGTGGAAAGTACCTGTACTGATTTAACACACAAGTAATTATGCTTCAACATGTGATAAGACCCAGGATGATATTCACGAATGTTCAGTTGAGGAGTGAGGCTGAGAGAGAAACAAGAGGCTTAAGATAATCAGGCTATTCTGAACCCTGATCTGTCAAAGATGTGAAAATGGCGTAGCTCCATTTCTGCAAACTCCTGCTGATGACTTGTGTCTTTTTTCACAGATACAAGGTTTTACTAGTCTGCTATCAGTCATCATTATTTTTTATTGAGTTATATTTGAAAGAATGAGTCTTTAACTGGTGTTTGTGAGACTTCTAAACTTTCTTCTGAACAGAAAGAGTCAAGTTATTTTGAGGAATACAGTGACAGTTTAACAAAAGGAAGCTAACTATATTATTTAATAACATTCTTAGTTGAATGAGTCATTTTCTTGTAATTTGTATGAAGACTACAAGCAGTATCTCTAAAATGGCTGGGGAAACCTTCTTGTGTGTGTATCAAACATGAAACTGCCCTAGATTAATAGACCTTTGGCTAATTTTTCCATTTATTGATACTTTCCAAATCAAAATACTTTTTAATTTGATTTCAGTTGGGTAGTGTTATACCAGGCGTTTCACTTCAGTACATAGTGAGATATGTAACAAACAAAAAAAAGAGCCCCTTATACTCAGTCTTTATAATATGTGACAACAACAATATGTGTCAAATTAGAAGAGAAATGGCTGTTGATTTCTACTCTTTAAGAAAATAAGACTTGTATGTAAACAATTTAATATAAAGCATCTAATTTGCTTCCAATTATATAGTATATAAAGCATTAGTAATGGAAGCAAATTAGGCATGATTTTTATTTATACATTTTCAATTGGGAAAATTGGCCCTTCACCAAATGTAGCCCTCACTCTGCAAACATTTGCTTACTTCCTTACCTTTAGGCATCTAATTAATACTCCTGAAGTCAGGGGGACAAGTTCTGTGATTATAGTTTAGCAGCTGTAACTGTCTACAGGTTTGGAGGTCAAACAGAGACTTAGCCTGGAAAGCATACAGAGAAAATACAATAGGGTGCCAAAGTGACACTGGGATTGCAGCGCACTGTGCAATACTTCCTTGCCAAATATATTATGAATTTGCCAGACTTGGCTTTTGGTTTTGAAGGCTGAATAGTTTTCCAGTACCCTTCTTTAGGTAAGCAAGCAGGTGTTTATATTCTAATTTTCTAATGCAAGAAGGGGTTCGCTTAAGGCTGCAGGTTCAAGAACCTATTATTGGAGGGAAGGTTAGAAATGAACAGCTCTTGGTTCCTGGTTCTGCATTCCGTTCACAGCAAAATGCTGTTCTCCAAGAAAATCTGTGGAAATATGTACATAAATTATAATTATAAACATGTAGCTTATTGTGTCCAGTATATATTCACTGGTAGACAATGAGTATTAGAGGAATAATAACTAATCCTGTCTGATGGTGCGCAAGACTTCTTATGATGCTTTATAAATAATAATCCATTCTGTAAGAGATTATTTTGCTGTGTAGTGCTTGCTACGAAGGGTGCATCCACAAACAGAATTAGGTATGCAGTACCCAATCTTCCACGGGATCTTTCATGTATTGTTTGTGTTATCTGTTGCACAGTTGATTCATCGGAATGAGTTTATCAGGCAGATAATGGACAGACACCGTATTCTGTTTTTCAAATTCAAATGAACAAATTACATTTCTATTCGTTAAAAGTGAGAAAATGGATAAAAGATAAATTCCAAATTTCTATTTTTGTGGCTCACCATTGCCTATGTAGATAATAGCACAATTTTACTTCTGTGGTATGAAATGCTGTTGTTTTTCTTTTACAATACAGACACTTACCAGACAAAGCAGTAATGTTACCTGCTGACTTTGCCACTTGGTTTTGTAAGGATCTGACAGTACAGGGTAAGAAGTGAAGGGACTTTCTGATCCAGAGGCCACCAGGGCTGTAAACAGGTTTCAGTGGATGATGTATCAGGCCCAAGGGGTAAAGGGTGTGACAGAATAGCAGTGGTACTTGGTATACAGAAAAGTCTGGAAGTGGCTTTTGGTAGTGAGACAGCTTTTTAGCTATTCCATCATAAAATACTCTAAACACGTTAGCGGAATGGTACCTTTACACATGAGGATTTTTCTTCATTGAAAACATTTTATGACCATCCGTGTACCTCATAGAAGAGAACTTTTTTTAAAAAAGGTACCTTCAACCCCATCTTTTACAATCAAATCTGCTTCAGTCTAACTGAAATTTGTATCTGTAAATTGTCCCATATTAGCCTATGTTGATTTTTTCCCAGTTATCTGTATGTATAAGTGCAGCAATAGTCACAAGGTATATTCTCAAAAGTTTGCAAAATCTCTATAGAGATTATAAATTACAGCACCAAATTTTAAGGACTCAGTGTAAGAAGTACCTTGGCTAGTCCATTAATTTATTAATTATTAGCCAAATTATGTTGTGGGAAAACAATGCTTTAAGAATTGACTGATAGAATAGGCAGTTGTGATTCCATAACTAGCAAAGTATATATTCAGTATTTGTACAGTTAGATATTCAGTAAATAATGATAGTAAATAATACTGTACGGTAAATAATACGGAATATCAAGGGTGCCAAATAATAATAAAAAAAAACCTTAAGGAAAAGACTTGAAAAGAGATTCTATTAATGAAAATAAATACTGTAGAAGTACTTTTTATAAAGAGAATGAATGACAAAATATTTCAGGCTAATCTAAAACAACCTAATCTCAGCCTCTTTCCCTTTCATACTTTGCCCAAAACTTGTTTTATGTAGTCACAAAGTCTTTTCTCCATATCTAAATACTGAACAATTACATCATAAGTTCAGATCTGCAGACTCTTTGTACACATCAAATGTGGGCTGTGCATTCAGAAATCTTTCTCTGCTTCAGCCTCTCACAAGCTGATGGTAAAAATCTACAATAGCTCTTTTCTTACCATTCATATACATTTCAGAAATATGGGCAAAGCAGCAGTCATTCCTCTACAAGCTGGAAATCTCAGCATACCCCAACCACATTCCACATCTGGAATGACTACCAATTTTTGCCTATTTATATGGTTAAGAGCTTAATGATACACCCATTGCTTCCTTTCTGAAAAAAATAATGAAAAAGATTGACCTACAACCCCTGAGGAAATTATTTGTTTAGAGGACATAGGTTAGAGGTAAAATTGTATTTTGGATCTTTACAGTTCCTTTTCAGGTATCCAACTCCTGTGAAATTCATTCAGATTTGGACAATAAATTGCTTAAGATCTCTAGACTGTTGACCCATTCTCTAAGAAATAACTTTATTTTCAGCATAGACTTCTCTGTGTATCAAACATTTTTAGGTGTTTGGATTCATGTAAATAAAAAGTTAAAGCTACAGATGTCTATCCATAGTTTATCAAGCTATTTTCAGACTTTCCTTATAAAAAATTCAAATTAGTTTCTTTTGATTATGTTTGAAATGCTGCAGTAATAGGATGGAGGAAATTGAATTAACCATTCTCTACCTGAAGCTTTATTCTTGTTTTGGCAGAAAATTCATGCACTTCATTCTGTTATTTAGGATCTTTTTTGTCCACTTCTAAACTGGAAACTTTAGCAATATTTGTAATCTGAAATATGTAGCTGAGTGCTTAAACAAGGCTTAGAAAACAATATTTTGAAAGAATGGCTGAGTGCCTGCAATATCTATAATGTTCAGGACAATATATCTGTATTTTAATCATCTGGTTGAAAATGAAGAAGCATGCCATTGTATGATTAATGAAAACTACTGTTTTTAAAGTTATGGTAATACATGTATGTTAAAGATATAGACTATTTGTTGTAGTTATTAAAGTTTGCTGTTATCATCGGCAACATTGCACACCAACACCAGACTACTTGGTGTGTTGTACAACCCTCCACTTAAAGAAATGTACTTTTATTCTGTGATGGTGCATTGATACTACAAAGTTAAGTGAGCATGATTTAACTTTAAACATCATGCTATGTTTCCAATTAACCATTAAGTTGTCATTTACATAAACCCAAATGTTATGATAGGAAAAAGCAATTGCTGTAGCCAGAAAAAAAATTTCAAACTTTATACAGATCAGTTCAATAAGCAAGAGTTCTTGATGTGTTATAAGGCAGTGGCTTCACAACTCGTGGGACAAATTGCAGTTTGATCAGCTGCCAATAAGTGAGGTCATACTCGTATCTTTTTTATTTGTTTATTTTTAATTTGTGGGTGAAGACTGTGCTCATTAAAGTGAGGAACTCCACACTAGTTTTAGCCAAGTGTTACCATATTCTGTATAATGAATTGTGTACGCTTGTATCGTTTTCAATAGTTCATCTAATTTTCCTTGGAATTGCATGCAGTACTTTATTAAAGTATTTTTCCGATCTTACTATTTATATTTCTGGTACAAACCTGCATTTGATTACACTCGTGCTCTTCTGCTGTGGAAGTGAGCTTGTTGCCCTTTTTTTTTGGTTTTGCTTTGTTTTGTTTTTTGGGGTTTGCTTTTCCCTTGACAGGGAAGAGAACTAATTGACTGAGCAGTGAGATAAAGTTATTCTCTGCATTTTGAGATTTATAACAAGTACAATGAATTTGAATTACTGTAAACCTTTACAGCTTTATGTTGTTTTCTTTGTCATATCACGGAATAGAAAAAATTTTCATGATCTGTTCTTTAGCAAAATAAGTAACTTTTTTATTTCTGATTTGTTAATAATTATACGGCCTTTGATTTTCTTCAAATTTTATTGGGTTAATTATTTAGCTTATTAAGAAGTACTGAGAAGATCTATTCTGGTGCAAATAGATACCAATGGCTTAATGCTTTAGCCACAAGGCTAAGCAGTATCCAATCGCTGAGTCCTGTGACGTTTAAAATACCCAGTTTGTGTCTGTAAATGTTTTCCCTTTTGAAAATGTAAACTTTCAGCATTAATGCTGCCATTACGAGAATGCTGCTGGCATTGTTCCTATGTTAGAAGATAACTACTGGACTCATTCCTGACATGTAACATTTCTTTCCTTCAGGGAGGTGGGTAGATGAGCACCCAGAGCTTTAGTGCTGAACTGTGGAAATCGGGTAAGTTCTCCTGTTGCTTTTATTGGAATTGTGTGGCTTCCAAAATATGTAAGGAGTTGATGCAGAAAGCGTCTGTGTAGTTCACATTACTAGAAAAATTTGGGGTTTTTACTTTGCACTGAGCTTGTTCCTGTTCTTTTACATAGTGTGCCTGGCAAACAGTTTGATTTTTGATTACCTTTTAGGCTTTTCAGATGACCTACATGGAGCTTTTTATTTTTGTTTCTGCTGACTAAGGTGTTTCCTTAAGTTATTTCCTGCTTTGTTGTTCTGTAAAAGCACACAAAATTCACCCTAGCTTGGAGGACTATCACAGGTGCTATGAACCACCTAAGACTTTGTAATAAAATGTATTTCCCAGATAGAGACTAAAAAAATCTTTTGGGGGCCTTGGTGTATCTTCTACCTGGATGGAGAGCCAATGCTCTGGACTTAGCCTGTAACAAAGTGAAGAAAAGGAAAGAGTCACAATGTGACCCAGGGATCACTTCTTCATCTCATCATACATGCATTTCCCACCTTTCTGTCCCAGCATTTTCACTGCCTCCTTCATCCTTTACGGTTCTTCCTCTGTAATGAAGATGGTCTTATTTGGTGCCCTGAAGGCATCATTTCCCCCTTAATGAAATGCCACACGTGCTTTTACACACTGCAGGGGCGTAGGTTCTGAGCTTTGGTGGACTGCCAGCTCCACTTACTGTATGGAGGGGGGGGGAAAGCACAGGAGTACAATCCTTTTCAAGTCTTCTATTCCCTACAGAATGTATTAACAAGTCTGAAAGCAGCTGTGCTTGCTCCAGCTGTAAGGATGGTAGATCTAGAAAAATGTAACCAGCCTTCCCCGTGCCACAAGTTTCAGTCTAACTGCATGATTACCCGTTCCTTCTCTAGCCTCCAGTAAGAAGGAAAATCAAACAACAAATCAGCAAATTGTGTAAAGTTATGGAATTAGAGAAAAATCAAAGAACTGTCAAATGGACTTTCATTACTCTTTATTTATAATAACATGCATAAAATTGCAAAGAATAAAGTAGAAAACCTGAAATCCCATGAAAGACACTTTGCACTGAAATCTCATGAAAGACATTTTGCACTGCATATATTGTTGAGTTAATGTGAAATACCTGTTTAAATTGACTCTTTCTGTAGTTTCCTTGTCATACATCTTAATGTCAGCAACATCTGCAATGGAATTGCAATGCGGATCAGTGCAGATTATCACCAGTTAATAAAGAGTCAAAAGCACGTTTTAGGTAGCACAATCTCTTCAGTTTATTTTTATGGATAATCTACACATATGTTTTCAATAAAGACTTACATTAAACACAAAAGTTATGTACAGCATGACATGTGAATGATTCTATTATTGGCATAGCATTTTCTTGGCTAAGATCAAATCCTACAGCTTGGTCTCCTCTTCTGATCTTAGCACCAAATACTCCTTTTTAGTTAACTGTGCTCTAAAGAATGATTTGAACTCTCATTTTGACATGGATCTCGTAAGAGAGGTACTCTTAACTTTATGTATATCCCGATAATCGAGAGGGAAAATATTAAATTATTGAATTCAGAGGATCATTCCTTAAACAATGATTCTCATGTAAAACGAGATGGTGGGAGAATCTTTCATCCTAACTGTCGTTTTAAGTCATGTCATGAAAAAGATCAAGACTTCAGTAATTTAAACTGAAAGTATTTGGATGCACTGCTGACTCATTAGGTGTGAACTGTAGTTTTCAAAATGATCTCAAGGATGTCCAGAAATCACAACGGAAGAAAAGAAAATCCTATTCCCCAGCCCCAGAGGCAATTTTGAAAATATAATTCTAGTTATTAGTGGATCTTATTAACTGCACAAAACTTCTGCCTTATCTTTGTTACCACAAGAAATACATTTTCTGAGAGCACTGTTTCTGAAGATGATATTTATCCCTGATTGATTGCCTTTGAGATGGTGGCACTTTCCATTTTATGAAAATACTATAAAGCCTTGACCAGTGAGCCTCAGAAGGGCTCTAGGGGTGAACAAACAGCTGTCTAGAACCCCAGGACCCACAGGGTGCAAACTGGATAAGTTAAACAGTGCTACAAATTATCTAGTGTTTGAATGGGGGAAAGATGGCATGCCTCCGTCTCTGCGAGCGTTCCCCGCAGGCCTACCAGCTTTGTTTAGTTCTGAATTGGGTCAGCATTTGCTGCCAGGCCAGCAGCCACCATGGACGACAGAAATGGGCTTAGCAGTTTAACATTTAGTTATAGCCAGCTTCAATTTTCTGAGTCTTGTGACCCCTTGGAGTGCTGCCACAGTAAGTGTAAACACTGCTGGTGAATATTGTAGAGTCAAACAACCCACTGGTTTCAAGGAAATGCATTTAGGATCAGAGTTTTTTGTAGTAATGTCCATGTTGTGAGCCCAAGCTACCTGACAATCAAAGTTTTAAACCGCTGTAACTTTCCCCTGGTATCCAGAGATTTGCTCTCCCACCTGTGTTTAGGGGCACTCAAAAGAATTGGCTGGGGTCTTCTGTGAAAGTGTCACATACATAGCAAACCTTTTTGTATTTGTAGCAGTAACAGTACAGGATGACTGCAAGTACAGCATTTCTTCTTAGTAGTTTTATTATTAATTATTTTTAATTATAATTAGGTTTTAGTAATATAAGAATTAATAGTAAAATCAGTAATAGTTGCATCTTCAGTGGTATGTATCTGTGGCTGCTGTTAATGTGGCGTGTGAGCAAGTGATGTATTTGGTCTTAGAGTAGCACAATGTTACTGTGATTACAGATGCCTAAATAAGCGCTATGTGTGTATAGCGCATCCAGCTCCCGCATGAGTGGTAATACGTCAGGACATCACAATACAACGTCTTACTGATTTAATGGGCATTTTGCTGCATTCCATGCAGCTAGAATAGGAAAGGAACCACCAGACATCATGTTTTTATTGTTTGCAAGTCTTTGTCTCTGCCAGGACACACAAGTTGTCAGAGCTCAGTGGACTTTTTGCGGGCAGAGTCTGAATGTTCAATTACTCAGACCGAAAGCCGGAGCAGCACTGCATAAACATTGACAATATGGAGCAAAATGCACTTAGATTAAAAAATAAAAAGATCGGGAGGTTTTCTTGCGTACAGTAAGCCTAAGCCCTTTCAGGCATGAAAATAAGCAGATTTCTGAGGTTCTGAATGTACATCTTGATGCTAACCGTTTGAATTTACAAAATAAATAAACAGAATATCCCCAAACGAAGCCCTGCTTGAAGCACTGAACATGCCAGTGGCAAGTTCTGCTTCAGACTCCAAGAGATAAAGTACGTTAGCGTGTGTTGGTTAGTCTAATTTATTCAGTGTCATTGCCATATCACAACCTTCTGTTTGATTTTCTTATAAACTAATAATTTCCTGAATGAACTAATACTGCCACAGCCACTAGTACCTCTGCCTTGTAGAAGTTTTTTATTGTTGTGTATGCAACTAAATTGAAATATCTTTCACTTGAAATATTGACTTTAATATCTCATTTGAAAAATTCATGAAGCCTTTGATGTTAAATCCATACTCAATTTAGCCAAATGCCATTAGAATATGCAATACGCCTGAATACAGAGAGCATTATTGTCTGTGTTTCTGCAGAAGAATTACATTTTATGACTGTAACGTCAGGATCTTTTTTGGATTTGTTCATGAAGAAAAGAAAGGGAAAGGCAGCACATTAGAAGCAAAATGAAAAGTGGTATTGATTAGGCTCTCTTTTACCCTCTCTTTGCTTCAGTGTCTAAATGCATGGAAATAAGGGTTGTGCCACAGCAAGTAACAATGCTCTGTAATGAATGGAGCAATCTTTAGAAAATTAGTGTAAACATGTATGATAGTGCACAGATGTTGCTCCTAGTAACTGTTGTACATTTATTTTACATCTCCATTTACATACATCTCTTTATTTCCTAATCGTATCATAATAGAAACATGACAATAGTTAATGATTTCATAAAACATGGAATGTAAAGCTGACAGAGAGGTAGAACATTAATTGAAACCTATAGCTATAGTACATTAGAATTACATCTCCTAAATGACTCATGATAAAAATTTCCCTCTTTTACAGAGAAAGACAAAGACAGGTAAAAAACTAGGCTTTCAGCAAATTAATTTTTTTCCCCAGTAAAACAGAGACTGGCAAATGTTGCGAAATCTCCTGAGTGCTAATAGAATGGTGTTTGCCTTTAGTAATTTATGGGCACTTTTCCCCCAGCTATCGATCACATTTGAAAAAAGTAAACTGCATTAACATTTTAGGCAATAATGGCTCCAGAAAATGTTTGATTTTTATCACTACCAAAACTGAAGTCGTGATACTTGGTTCTTTAGCAGATGTGGGAGAGCCTGTAGCAACGTTTATGCAAGTGCCGAGGTCTAACTAAATGAACTGGATATAAACCAATGCTTTGAGCTTGTTATGTTATCTTAAAACATAAAAAGTAAGTTGATGGCACAAGTCAGGAGACTGCTGTGTAGCAGTGTAATGAGGTGTCCAGAGGACCTTGGGGTCTATGATGGTTAAAATCACCGTGATAAACCAAGTGAGGAGGAGGAAGGGAGAACTGCGCTCTGCCACCATCTTCTGGCCAGTCCTTGGGACATAAACTGCCTCTGCTTCACCTCCTGCGCGGTTTTCCAAGTCTCCTCTTGCCTCAACCCGGAGGACAATCGCAGCCATTTGAAGCAAGCTCATACTGGAAAAATTACGTATTTTTAAAACTTTCCAAACGGCAACTGCATCTTAGCAAACTCATGCAGGTGTATATTAAAGTGGATAGTGCAAAGTGCCAGACTAAGGGAGCGGAAAGCTCTGTGAGTGAATCTAGAACATTAGTGCCTGGGATGTTCTGCTTGGAATTAGGGGAAAGTGTCGCTGTGGTCAGTGATGATGACCCTCATGAGGTCAGATAGTCCTGAATGCTCTAGAAACATTTGTTAGATGTGATGATGACTGGACTCAAATTCCTGCAGAATTTTTATATATTGTGGCAGGAAACAGCTTCATTTCAACAGTTAACACTTTTTTAACCTCAGGGTTAGTGTGACAGCAGTTCCCTGAATATGAACCCTTGGGGCTGCTTTTGGTGAAACTACATGGGTGCAGAGAGGCAGCTTGAAGAATTAAGTCTGACTGACCCCTTACTAAATTTTTTCTTGCTTTTGTTGATCTGCTTCCATGTAATTATTTGTTGCACTCATTAGGTATTTGGAGACTGCTTACACAACTTACAGCTTCATTTTTGGGAAGCAGTGTTGTAAGGTAGATCGACACTGAAAGTGAAATTAGAACTGAAGATTCAGACTTTAGATTAGGTTCCTGGTTTTACCATGGGTCTTCACCATTTGCAGAAATCTGTGATCTACAGAAGTGAGTTGAATGAAATCTCATTTTATTAATTAGTGTTATTGTAGATCACAACACAGCACATAGATTGATATTTGATTCCTCTATAATTAATTGTGACAACAACGAACACGTGGAATTCATTTACAAGATGTGGACAAACTGAAACAGCTATCCTGATTCCTTTCATTGCTCAGGTTATTTCATACTTTTATCTCTGCAGAGCTGTAGAATTATATTGCTGTTTGGTCATATGTTAAATTAATTGTGACAAGTTAAAATAGATGTTAAAAACGAGTGTTCCTACAAATTAATTAACAGTTGATTAGTACAGTTTATATTTTTTCATAAGAAGTAGAATCACATATATTATGAGTACAAATGAAGGTTGAGTATTTCCACATACTGCAAGAAATTTTGTGAGTTGAAGATCATGTAATGATCTGTATTATGTAGAACTAAATTAATCTGCTTGCTTGTGTTTTAAAAAAATGTGCGAACATTTCTTGGAGATCTTGTACCCTAGTGCTTTCTCTTCAGCTGAAAAAAAGAACTTCAGAACATTTATGCCTCAAAAGGAGATTATTTTTTACATATTTACATATTATTTATGCCAAATAATATGAAATACTCTGAAGTATATATTAGGATGCAGCATATAGTTTATATGTACCACTGAATCTGATACTGGTGAATAAAAACTTATTAGTGAAATCCATTTGCCATGTCTGAAGACATTACAGTGAACAGTTTTACAGATCTCATTTTTTCAGATCTGAATTTTATTTCAGAAGCTTTGCAGTATGCTGACTAATGAAGAATTGTGGGAAAGAACACAAAAGTTGTATCAAAAAGAAAGAAACTTTCACCTGCAATTTAGAAATATCACACAAATCAGCATGTGGCTGTACACCTGTGCATATCAAACATGAAAACACATGCTCCCTAAAACACATTTTCAGATCACTTACTCAACGGTCTTGAATTTCTGACTTTTAGTTTAAACCAGGTAAGATGAGGTAGCCTGTTCAGCCCATGTTATTAAAGAAATTGGTTCACCTATTTGATTTCATGTCATGGTAGTTCCAACCATTCATTTATTCAATAAACAGTTTGGTATGTTCTGAGAAATAATGAATATTGATTAAAAAATCAATCACTTATTAAGAAACAGTCTAAGGGAAATTGTTTATCCAATCAATTTTAATTTTTGATTTGTTATTTATATTTTCCAATTTAATCCACCCCTCCCTTAGGCGCCCAAACTACCAAGCAAATCAGGAGGAAGGGCAGAGAGACACTGGCAGCAACTGTGCAAAGAACACAAACCCTAATGCATTCATTTTAGATTAGGCTGGTTGAAATAGGCCATAGTAAAGGAGACTGTGATTGAAAACTGTGGATACATTACCTCATGCACCTTTGGCAATTGGGCCGAAACTTTAAATTTTAATAGGATTTATTAGGCTCTCTGCTTCCTACCTATTACATCAGTCAACTCTGACGCTGTCAAAACACAATAGTTACAAAAATATTATGGGTTTCATCTGAGCTGGCAGCAATTCTGAGTGTGGAGGCTGAATGCACAAGGTGGTAAGAGAGACCTACACAAGAGCTCTGGAACATTTTTCTGTCCTCTTGACATGAGACCTAGGCCATGAACAAAGCTGCTGAATATTGCTTTCTGCAAGTGATGGCACTAACCATCTGATCTGTGTTTTGTCTGAACATGTGCAATAAGTCTAGTTTCATTGTGCATTACAGTAATAAAGAAGGCTGCCTTGATACTTACAGGCAATAGATAAATACTTCTGCATCCCCGGTGACTAGTTTACTCTCTTTGGGATTTTCACACGCAAGTTGGAAAAAAATTGTATTATGTCTGTCTCTGGATTTGCCTGAAGTTATGAATCTTCTTTCTCCACCATTGTGTAATCAAATGTACTCTCCTTTTTGGTAAAGCAGACATGTGCTAATCTCTTTATATTTGAAGTTAGTATTAACTAGCTTTTCTCACCTGGTGCTCTCCTATACCTAACATCATGTCAGAATGTTACTTTTCAAGAAATACGGAGTTACATGTGCAAAGCATGGGGGAGGTGTTTTAAGGATTTAAAGCCTCGCTTCTGGACTCCTTTTTGGGACAAGCACAATACTATAATGAAGAAACTTCATGTATATACATCTCTCTGTTCTTTCACAGGAAAGGATGTGAAAACTCTACCTGCAATCTGTTGTGCTGCTTTTGTGGGCCTTGAGTTTATACATAAAAACTCACCCTCCTGTGAACAGCTGAAAAGTGAGAATGCTTGAGCAAGAACCAAATAGGCAGAGCGGAAGGCCAGGGCTATGCGGTCTGAGATCAACAAGGGAAGGAGGGCGTCTTTTGTGGAGGATAGCTTACAAAAGGATGAGATACAGTCCTTGCATTGCCTTCAGCCTCTGTGGAAACCTAAGGCCCTGAGGTATGATTAACAGTGTTAAGTAATCACACAAAAACTTTATCCAGACTAGTTTTGTTGTTAATCTTTCAAGTATGGAAAAGTAAAGGAAAAACTAATGTTGGTTGGTGGTTGGTTTTTTCTCTCCAGTAAACACGCATCGTATATGAGAGTTGAGAGTTCAAATTATGTGTAAAAGCAAAACTAACGTTGCCTGGCTTGTGTACTTTCCTTCTGCCTTTTAAAATTCTGTGGGAAGTTTTCACTGGTCATGTTTATGAGAGAGTACCTATGGAGAGTTTTTATACTAAAGTTGGCTTTATCCATTACACTTCCTGGGATTCTGCTTGTTGATGACCTTCTCACTTTCCTATTAATTCATTTTTTCTTTTATCAGTTTTTAAGGCAGATGAGGTATGCCTTGCCTTTCATTTCCTTTTCCTCAGTTCACAAAATAACTTGAATCTGCTCTGTGATTGAACTAGGAAAAAACCCCCATGTTCTACAATGTCCTCTTTTTATGCTTCAATAATACAGATTGTAGTGTAAGAAATGATGAACAGGATGAAACCAAGTACAACATTTACATAAATGTTTAAAAATACTCAAAGATAGGAATACTTTGTTTTGCAACTCAAGGATGTACACAACAGGCTTCCCTAAGGCCTCTCATGGATCCAGTTCTATCTCTGACAACGGAGTAGCAGATACCATTTAAAATTTCTGGCTGACACCAATTGGGAAGTGTTTGCAAGGACTTGGGAGATTTGCTTTAGAATTCAAAAGATCTTTATAAATATTGGGGGAAAAGAAAAACAAGGTGTAATTCCAGGTTGCATGATCAGGACCCTCAGACTGAAAGTGAGGTAGAAAATTATTTCTTGAAGTGTGAGACCTGAGATGCAATACTTTGCCTGTTTTTTTGGTCAAGATAAATGTGGGCTGATCAAAGACTTATGAAATGGAACAAGCAAAACCCCTGGAAACTCATGGATTTACCTAGCTGAAAAAAGACTGAGGGGTGAATGCTATAAGCTCTAAATGCTTGCTGTGAATAGGATAATGACCAATTGTTCCCTATGTTCACTGGGAGCAGGGCAAGAAATAATTCTTTAATGTGATATTAAATATAAGGAAAGAAGCAATCTGTCAAACAGTAATGCTAATTGGGGGATGGGAGCAGCTGTTTAAGGAGGCTATGTAATTGTCATAATATTTAAGAAACAGGTTATACAGAAATTTACGGATTATAGCTTGTTTATAGTAGACCTTGCTTCAAAGTACAGAGCCGCACTGATTGACCTACAGAGCTTCTTGTCCTCCCTTCCCTCATAGCATTCTTTGATTAGTTTAGCTGCTGATTACTTCTCCCAGATTAAGACTCTGAATAAGAAATGGTTAAACCATTTGGAGACTGTAAATTGCTACTACTACCCATCATTTTTCATTTAATTCATGTCATTGCATCCCTGTATTTAGGGCCAGGTTTACATGTCATTAATGGACAGATAGAAGTATCTGATAAGATATAAGGATACTTTGGTACAGAGCAAGTCAGACTCAGGTGTTTCTGTGAATTTATCCATAAGACTAAGTGCATGAAAGGTTGGATCCAAACTCTCAGCCATTATTCCATGAAACCTTTATCTCCTGTAGATATGATCACTATAGAAAAAACTAACCAATATTGATTCTGCCTAAATTTCCATCTGATGTCATCCCAAGGTAATCAGTAAATATTCAGGAAGAGTAAGACAATACTGAATTGCTTCATGACTCTGAAAAATTAACAGCATTCAGTGTAATACATTGAAAGAGACCATTCCTATGCACATGGCCTCACCTTTCCAAAGAACATATTTCTATAGGTCACTATGAAAGAAGATCGAGAGATGGACGTGCTGTAACCCTTTTTCCAAGTTTGCAAAAGATTTTGATTAACTTGGAGCAGCAGTAAGCTTTATTTAAAGATAAAGCCCAAACACGGTATATATTTTCCAGTTCAAGGGTAGTTAAATTTAATGACATTACATTGCCACAAAACAAATGTAACAGCCTGGAGAACTGTGTCCACTGTTTGTTTTAAAGGAAGCCATGAATTTCAATGGAAAGTCTTGTAGAAAATGCATGATGATTAATCTTCTAGGGCAACTGTCCTTTTGAAAAACCTACATATATTCATCTTTCTATCTCATGACTCTCCCAATACTTGTAGGACTTTTCCCACATGGGCTCCCAGGTGTAATGCAGAGTAGTCCTGTTGCAGCCACTCCTCAGTGTAAGCAGTGAGGCTTGTTGTGTTTACAGCATCAGGCTTAAAGTGTAGTGCAATTAACTGACGTAGTAATAATTTTAAGAAGTTATTTGTGTTAACATCTTCTTCATGAAAACATAAAGAGCTGGTAAGAAAGTACATTTGTTCTTAATGAAAAACCTTGATTCATTAGGGCTCTATATGTTAGTCTCTGTGTACCAAAGAAGTCTAGACCCCTTGAAGTGTGATATGACTGGGTATCATTGTGAATTGTTCTGTCATATTTTCTGCATTATTCTGATTTTCTCTGTATGAATGGAATTGCATCCCTTTTTGCTTGACAGCAAAGACAAACATCAAGCTGTCCAGAAGATAGAGTGCCATTTTATTTCTGTGTTGAAATTGTTGATGGGATGGGCAAAACATCAGCAAACACTCAAGAAAAAAACCTCCTGACCCCCCAGTTATTCTTGCTGGCATCTTTAGATATTTTTAATAATAATTTCCTTTTCAAGAAATATTGAGTCCTATGTGTCAGAACAAAAACAAAAAGAAAACACAACCTCAAATTTTATTTAATTGCTGTTTGGTCAGAACTTGAATTTTACCATAATCCTAATTTAAATTAAATTAGTGCTCAGAATGTTTGTTTTCCCCACTAGAATCCTTGAAATTCAAGCAAAACATACTATACTAGAATCATTATGTTAAAAAGGCTATTTATGATTGTTTTAAACCAAATGGTTTAAACCAGCTTTATTCCCAGGCTCACATTAAATAGCATGCACGCTGCTGCTGTGTAATTGTGGTAACACATTTTAGAACGTTCCTTATGTGTACAGAATGGAGAAAAATCATATTACCACATTATTCAACATGAAAAACTATTAAAGCCTCCAATTCAAATATGCCTTTTTGAAGCTATTGAATTAACAGAGCTAGATTAAAATATAAATGCACTTGTTAAGTAATATTTTATTTTCAAACCCCATTTTCTCTTTATATTATTTATACAGTTGGTATGTTTGACCAGGAGAATTGATATATTGTCCTCAATAGGGTAAATATCCACTGTGATTGCTTCTTTAATTGCCAGAGCAATCTTTCGCCTTTCAAAGAAAGCAGTCAGTCAGTATTTAAGAAAGTCCGTTGCTGCCTCTCCAAGCACAGTGTTGTATCCAGAAGATGAGGCTGTCCTTCCTGTTTCTCTGTAAAATCACAGACCTGATACTTTGTGCTACAGTAACTTACTGCGAGAACAGTGTATTGCACCAACCTCTCCTTCTGTGCCTGTGCCCCTGTTAGAAAGGAGGCAGTCAGGCTTGCTCCCACCTAACACTGAGCTGTACACAATGTATTCTTTGGAGTTCATGGTTGAGTATCTTGATAACAAGATAAAAATACTGCATGGTGTTAAAAACATCAGAGATCAATTTACAAGGATGGAAAGTATAGTGTTTATTCACATTCCCAGGCACAAAACTGAGTATGTTCACTACACAGTTTGGGTGCTTAATAAGCCCAAGTCCCAGTGAATTCATTCTTGACAGTTATGAATGGTAGACTAGCTGCATTAAAGCAATGAGGGAGCTAACAGCAGGTTTGAAACTGGGTTTGAATAAATCATCAACCAAACATATAACGGCATTGTAACAGTAGGCCAAAACCTCTACAGCCATGTGATTGCTAGTTGCCAGGAGACCATGGATCTTGGGCATTCTGAAAATACTGAAATAATTTTAGCTGTCTCAAATTTATAGAATCTTTGGGAAAATCTAATACATTTAAATTTATTAAGATATAACTACTTTGTCAGGGTGCATATAAAGCTTTTAGAAAAAATATGGCTTTTAAACTAAAACAGTTTCTTTTGTACATTGATCAGCTTTCTTCTGTATGATTTATGATGTATTTAGAATATTTGCAAAATGTGATATAGTATTTAAAATCTTGACTGCAGTAATTCAATGCCTCTAATGAACACGTGTAAAATTATTGTTGTACTCTTAGGTGTGCATCTGCCATCCCTTCACTTACAGGGGTAACTTTATGCTTTAAAGTAGTCCAGTGGAGGTCAAATGCACTGCTTTCATGTTTAAATTTAATCACATTAACGAGCCTTTAAAAGCTGAGATCTGATATTCTCTTTGCAATTACCTTTCCTGCAAACAAACATGGTTAGTTTATGTCAGTGGTAGAAGTATTACATCAAATCCAAGGTTTTTTGTCCCCTTTTCTCAGGCAGAATTTTGCCAGGTGTGTGTGTGTATCTGTGCTATCCACGGCCGCAGTGTATAAGTGATAGACCTGATTTACAGTGGGATTTTTAGGCTGTGTTCTTATTTTTTGGAATGAAATGTTGAACTTAATTGAACTGAGTTAAACATATAGATGTTTATGTGTCTGATGTGTGGCCCCAGAGAGGAAGGAGAATGACTCCTCGTAGGCTGCTCATCTAGCTTGCAAGCCTTCTTCTGAAGAAGCAGCAACATGTGCTCATCACTAGCATTGGCTGCACAACTTGGCAGAAGTGGAGGAGACCTCAGAGACTGTTCAGAGCAGCTGAAAGATGGAGCTTTCTTTTTTTGATTTCTAATTCTGCCACAGATTTTCTATGGTATGACATTAGGCAGTTGCTTCATTTTCCTGGTAATGGGGAAGACTTACAAGAGTCAGGAGAAAGAATTGTTTGCTAGTAGTAAGGCTATTATATTTTATGATTATAAGTACAAAAGTAGTTGTTAACTTACATTAAAAGAAATAGCAGGAAAAAATCTGATGTCTCGTGAAGTGTAATTTCGTGGTGCATTTCAATTCTGACTTAAGTAGCTATAATGAATACACCAATTATATTCTTTTTGTAAACTGAATTAATACAGACATAAGAATTTCTTTCAACACAATATGTTTTTGCAAGAATTCAATCAATGGAGAGTTTCTTTTTTAGAAGAATTCCCTTTCTGTAAGACAGCAACATCATAAAACAGGCACTAGGCAAAGCTTGGGAGAGAGAAATGGAGTGAGTGAAACTAAGGGCATGTGAAGAACAGTCACTATCCAGCAACAGCAGCAAAACAGTTTCAATTTTCTGGATTATTAATTCAAATTCACACGCACATGCCAGTTAAAATTAAAGGCCTTTTTTTACTGCTCTAGTTTAAATTAAAGATTATATTCTGCTCCACAAGTCTGAATTAAATAGCTTATTTTGCACACCAAGCTCTCATTTTAAAGCTAATAAAGAAAAGACATAGCATGTACGTGCAAGCTTGAGACAGGAAGGGTCTAAATTACTACACCTGTTTCACTTGGGAGCTACTTTATTAGTGTTACAAAACTTGGCTTTCAATTTGGCAGTCAGAAGCACATTTAGAACAAGCATTTCTTTGTTTTGACAGAAAGGCTATGGTAAATGAATGACGTTTGAGCGAGGTGTGAAATGTGAAGGTACAAAATTAACTGGTAAGATAATTACTGTTCTAATTCTGCATAAACAAGCGTTTTGAAAATCATTAATAGTTCAGGGAAATAATGTTAGTGATTAAATAAGGTGGTTTGCATCACTGAGCACAACTAAGCTGCTTTAATTACATTTGAAAGCAAGGGAAAGCAGCTAATTAAAATTAGCACAGGGTTCCTGAATGACCAGCATTGCATTGTTGCCCTAACCTGTTTAATTGCTTGTTTATTAATAATATGTCTTTATTTTCCCCTCTTCTGCATTTAACAAAATTATTAAAGAAGCTAAAATGTGTAAAGAGAACCTGACTATGTATACTTACCAGAATATGCAATGCGGATACAACCCAGGGAATACTTACAAGGCAAGCCAACATCATTCAAAAGTGGTAACTTTTCTTCATATTGATAATGTTTTCTTCCTGAGTCACATTCATATGTCAATCACGTCCATGGACAAGAAAAATAGTCTTTGGCATGACTGCTGAATCCCAGCATTTTGTAGCTGCTTTATTTTTAAAACTTCTTGAGTATTAAATTGTTAGCTAAAATATAGGTAATAAATCTAAGAGTAATCAATAATGAATTATGGAAAACATGAGCAGAAATATCATCTAAATTAAAAGAAAGCTTTTAATGATGTCTCAGCCTTTTTTAACAAAGCTTGTGCTAGATTGACCATCTGCAATAGGTAGATTTGTTCTCAGAAAAAACGCAGTATTCCAAGGTTTCCAGCATGTTTGTCCATCAGTTAAGGAATATCTATATTAGACAACTAACTCTCTTCCTAGTCCCTCATGAGCTATTTTAAGTTTCACTTTATTAGCATAAACCTATAGGAAATACTTGGGAGGGGTGTTAATCTACACACTTTAAACAAATATACTCTATAATACAATGAAGGCAACTAAAAATAGAGTAAAATGCTAATTTATTTTTTCATATTTAGGTATAATCAAGTCAAGTTAAAGCAGACATGATGTTTTCCACATTGATTTAGTATTTATACTGTACCTCTGATGTGAAAGGCTCAGATGCATAATAATTTACATACATATACATTTTAAACAGTAAAAATTCATAAAAATATGAAGTTCTATAAGGAAAGGGAGCAGATCCCAAAGAAAGCAAACCATGGGAATTATGCTTATGGAACTGATAAGCAATTAAAACAAGAAGTTAATTTTAACTTCATGAATAGTAGAGAATATTCATCAGACATTACATACGTTATTTTATAGGTGCATATTTCTATGAACAAAGACAACGATTCTGCTCTGTGTTACAGGATGGTAAACAAAGATCCACAGATTTCAATGGGAATTTTCTGCTTCAATTCTACACACAGTATCTGATCAGCATGTTGATTATAACAGTATATAAGAGAAATAACTTTGAAGGTTGTAGAGAGAGAGTCTTGGCACGGTTCAAGTGGTTATGGTACTTGACATCCAAAGCACAGGAAAATACCCGGTATAACTTACATAAATAGTGGAAATCCTTGAGTACTTTCAAAAACATATTTTCCCAACTTTTAAAAAGTAAACAGCTAAACAAAAAAAGTAGAGAGAAAGGAAAAAGAATGGGATGAAAAAACCCCAGATTAAACAAATGATCTAATTAAGACTTACAAAGAAGTTTTAGTAGCATCACAACCATCTTGCATCATCAAAGGGATACATGACAACTTTTTTTAGTAATCAATGTGGTGTATAATTAATGGTGGCACTTCTTCGTGCTCTGGCAATGGATAAATAAGTTTGGTATTTCTTTTTAATTACATGTTTCCTTGGCTGCCTGTTAGGTCGTGGCCATCACAATTATGACTAAAACCTTTCATTAAACTTTCAATAATCTATTTTCTCAAGTTGGTATCTGTAAAATTGTAAAAGCCACAAAAAATCCACTGTATGAAGGACAGAGCAGCAAAACTATCAGACATTGTTCCTGCAAGTGATGTAAGGTATTTCTGTTCCTTTTCCCACTTTTATTCATGTAGGGTTCTGGTAAATGTGTTCTGGTAGATTTAAGTTGCAATGGTTTAACATATTACAGTCCCCAAATCATCTGTTCTGCCCCAATTTGGAGGCCCGTGCTCCAGTATTGGGATATATCCCCTCCCAGCTGCCATAGTCCACAACCTGCAGTATTTTTAGACTCATAAGGAGTGTGGGCCTGCATTTATACACAGGAGCATATTACACTACCTCTCTGCTGTGAGGAGGTAACCTCACATGGGTGGTAGTGATAACATCTTAAACTTTGCACCTTGTCATGGTTTAACACCTACCAGAGCCTTACTGTAGTTTACCAGTCTCCACCCAAAACACAATTTACCTATCTACTACTAATAGGAACATCTTTTCTCCTCCTTGACACATCATGCTTTTATCTTAGTTTTCAGAATATTGATGACATGTAAATGATATTGCTAAAAAAAATGTTTAAGATGGGTGGTGAATAAAATTGTGGAAGATGTTTTTTATTTCATGTGTCTCTGCTAGCTTTGGTTTAACCTGAAGAAGTTCTATGCTTTGGGGTGTTTATGTTACTAAAATATCTAAATGTGCCAAAATCTTTTAATTGTTTAACCCGGAAATATCCTGGAGTTGTAGTTGTGCTCTTAACCTTATTGTACAGAGATAATCTCACTCACTTGGCCAGGGCACAGAGGAAACAGTGACTTAAACTAGGGTCTTGTACAGTCAGACCTAACTCTGTTATTGCTGGCCAATATTGTCTTCCTCCCTCTGCAAGCCTTGGCTTCTTTGTTTACTTTTATCCTCAGTAAGGACATCATAGCATGCTATTGGAAAAAGTGGGCTCTTTGTAGAATAATTTATTCCTCTGGCATGTGCTAGCACTATAAATATCGTGCAGTTGAATTGTATTGATATGCAGAAAGGGCCAATCCTAAAATGTGATTGCAGGAGGTTCAACTACTCAGATGTTTGCTTACAACTTAATAGAGGCAGAGAAATAAATACTTGAAGCAAGAAGATCTGACTGACTGATGTAGTGCCAGACTTGCTTTTGGCATTTAGTGAGGTAAGCAAAGTACTTCCAGCATATGTTGGAAACTTCTGTATGGTACAACACCGCTGCTAGGTGCTTGTAGCCTCCCATTTCATGGTAGAACTGAGATTTACAGGGGAATAGGGATTTGGTAGTACTTATGTATTTATAATGCTGATGTATCAGAATGAAAAAAGATATAAATAGCTCCTATATTTATAAACAATTAAGGATATTAATTTTTGTGGCATCTAAAATATGCTGCCTTTATTTGGCATTAATGAAGAACACGATCATTTTGTAGAACATCCCAACAGAGGAGTCACAACTTCTTAGTAAAGAGTGTTAGCAGCTAGCGTGATCTGATTAACTGTGGCATTTCACTGTGTTATGGCAGTAGTGTTAAAAGAATGTGTTGAGGGAGTTTAATTGTTAAAGCTGCCATTTCTCTTGCCCCTTTGCTTCCTCATGGTCACTGCAATCATGACTAAAACCTTTCATTAACCTTTCTCTATTTAATTCAATCTTTTGAGCTAATAGCATTAGAACATGAGATCTACAAAATGTGTGTGCCATTTTACACAGAGAAGTGCCTCACCTCCCTGCTCTCTGTAGTTGGGGAAAAAGGTACAATATTTACTGGCTTGTTAAAAGCATGTTTTAAGGGCATGATTTTGAACACACTGGGCAGGTAGGCTTGTGATGTAAGACAGTCCTGGGTTTTTTTCCCCTTTTACAACACAGATAAGCACTGACAAGCTGAGTGAGTTTTGTGCTAATGGAGGGTATATAATTGGCGAAGCGCTGTGCCAGAAATACTCAGGCTAGGTGAGAGATGAAATAAAAATTAGTTAGAGCACACAACATCACAAAGAGGTGGAGAACCCAGTTCTGATGGGGTAATCAATTAGCTATATTATCTGAACATGAACAAATGATGCAAAGCACCTAACAAAGGCAGGCTCTCTGTAGCCAATCTGCAACCTGCACAGAAGCAGATGATGCTACGAGCTGCTTGCTGTCTTTGGAGAAAGGAGAGATTAGCAAAATCCTGAATACTGTTGGAAGGCTAGCAGGTCTTGTAGCAAATAGAGCTCAAACAAACAAACATGCTACTTGTATCTACCATTTTAGACTGGTTAAATGTCAGTAACGTTAGTGCCATCCCATGAGGTCTTCATTGCTCCTTATGATAAAAACCTTTCTAGGTTGCGTAGCTGATATCCGAGTACACCTGTCATGGAGCAAAGTGGGAGCATCATTAATCTACCACTGACCAACACCTCTAACCCAAATCTCAGGTCTTACAAAGAAGCACTGATGATCATGCAGTAGATGATTCATTTGTTTACAAAAAAAGGAAACAGTTGTCCAGTTTTGTATATTTTGCAGTCTTTAGCAGTTTTGCAATATGTTGCCACCAATTTATATGTGGAATATAATGAGCAGGGGTCAAGGGATCCATCCATGTTCCTTTCTGTAGGCTCACAATGGACAACTTCCATTCACTTCAGAGTGTACTCAAGAAGGATGAACCTAACGAGGCAAGACATTTAGTCCCAATTGTTGTTAAATATTAATCATGCTACGTAAAGTCCCCATAAGTTTCTGCAGGCTGAAACAGCAGCAGTATGTGGTATATTCTGAAACAATGCAGCATCTGTATTTGAAATAAATGTCATCTACTTCTGATCTAGAGACAAAAAAGTACATAAATGGAACAGCTGAATACAATCCAGTTTAAGTATTGTGATGGTGACAATGATATATGAGAGACAAGAATCTGGAAGTCTTTTGGAAATGATGGCTAATTAATATCAAGTGTACAGTTACGTGCAACATCATTAGTGAATTGTGTGGAAATGCCTAGGTTAAAACATAACCCTTTTTAACAGCCAGCTGGCCTAAAGCTGCCCCTGCTTCTCAGAGATGTAGACAGGGCCATATCGATCTGTGGCTTTGGGACTGTAGAAATAATAGGTAGTCATGGGCATCCAGTAAGAACAGCATTTATTCTAGGTAGAGCAAGTGAATATGAATCACTTGAGGAAGTCAGCCCCTTAATTTGGCAACCAAGTCAATATATAGGTCTTCCCAGGCTGAGACCTAATGACATAAAAAAAAAAAATCTCATGTTCTGACTCACGATCCTAATTCATTCCTGTTGTACCTTGAGCAAAATAAGCCAGACGTGAAAACAAGTCATATCCTCGTTTCAAGGAGGGCTTGTGAAGCTGTTTGCCATACGTAGGCATAACAAGTGCATGCCTTGCTAATTTCACAACATAAGGTTGTGAGATGCACATCAGACCTCATCATCTAACAAGACAGATTTCATTACAATAAAGCAGAGAGACTAATGAAACAAACATGAATGGATTTTGAGACTTTGATACTCGTAACTTTCTCTCATATGAATGTGGTAGGGGGATATGGAAGAACTCTGATTGACTTTACTGGGTCAGGATTTTACTCATAGAGAAAAGAATTAAAAAACCCGAACATTATGGAATCTGGTACAGCCATAACAACTTTGCCTCATTGCTACCATAACTGTGCTTTACAGGAGTTATCTGCATAAGGTAAGAAAATAATGCAGACATCTAATAAAGTCAGACAGACCACTGTCACTGAATTTGGAAAGCCAAATCAAAAAATATCCAATCTAAACAAATTAAAGGCATAATTGGGATGGTGCTTAGAATGCCAGTTAGAAGAAAAGAGCAAGCCATCATGCACTGTAAATAAATCAAAATGAACAAGTTCATCTTCTAGAAGGCACATTAGTTGCCAATACAATGTCTATAAATGACTGGAGAAAAGTTAGTGTTCTTGTAACTAACATCAGCAAAACCACTTTGGTAGGGAATCAAAGAACGAGAGAAGTATTATCCCAGCAGAGTAAATGATAGGCTCGAATGGGAAAAAACACATGAAACTGACATTTTTGGTCAGTTCTCACTTAATGGATTGAGTACGTAGCAAGCACAGAAACAGCAAGGACATATGGACTGATTCACTTACCAGAGCCTAGTAGATAATTTCCATGTTAAAATTTTGAGTTACCTTTCCTGTGTTCTAGTTACTAACGTTGTGTGACTTAGTGGTACTTTTTAATCAGTATGTTCTCTCTAGTCTGCTGCCTAGCATTTGTGCCTAATCCTACACTTTTGGAAGTTGTTGGTTGAGCTCCTACAGTATTAAGCAATTATTAGTGATGTCTCAGAGCTGTACTGAGTAGTTCTAATTAACATCTCATATGTCAAATAATGCCTTTTGTGATGGTCAATTTATGTCACTATCTGCCTACTAGTAAATGTGTTCAGACTACTAGTCCATCTTCAAAGCCAATGAAAAAGAGTGTTTTTTAGCATTCAATCCTGTCAGCCTTCTAGATTTTCTACTTGTTTCAGTAATAGTAGCACAAGTATTTTTTCTCATAGAGCTATAATGGCATGAATTGCACACGTCTGTTCTGAAGTCACCTGGCTTTGGGGTGTTAAGCAGGACCTTTAACATTGTTATTTGTGTTTAATTTTACACGGCATTGAAATGTTACCTTGCCCTAAGCTGTGGAAGACAGTGCTATCCTTTCCAGTAGCCACTTTTTAGCACCCTGTCCTTGCCTCCATAAGCCTGAAATACCAAGCTTGGAAATCTGCTTCTGGCAGAACAAGATCTCTTCATCTTTGAGGTCACGTTCCAGGCTTTTGTTCAGTCTCAAGTTCGGTTTGGATTTATCTTCAGTATGTCTATTTGAATATTCAAAAAATCATCAGCTAGTCTAATTTGTTTTTTTTTGAAGTCGTGTAAAAGACTGATTTGCTTTGACAGGTGGATCAGAAACAGAATTGTAGCTATTTTATCTGGACCTAATTAAGCAGCCTTCATTACTGGCAGGTATGTGTTTGTGATGACTAGAAATTAGCTTGATTGGAATTAAAACTCAAAATATAAGGCATTGAATTGACTTGTTTTTAAAAAATATACAGTTTAAAAATATATCTGTGAAGTACATTTTTAAATACGGCAAGTGCATGCCTAGATTTTAAATATCTCATCATGCCCAACTCCACTTTGTATTTTATGTTAATGGCACTTGTCACAGGTATTCATGAGGATATTGCCAACTCTTATAAAATGGCAACACACTAGTTCAGAACTACAAGACTTTAATAAAACATTAGCAACAGTCCTTTTTCCTCTTGCAGGCACAGAATTTCTGCAGTATTTTGAGTAGTGTATTTGGGGTGAATTTCAGTTGTACAAATGAAGACAGCATGAGGCAGATGCAATGGTTATGCCCTCAAAGAGGGTTTTTGTAAGCCCCAAAGTAATGGCTGTATGTTGATCCTCTTTTACCTTCACAAAGACCAGTTATTTCCAACTGGTAAAATAAACATAAGTGTACACATGTATATCCATACTGCTAAGATACTTGAGTGCATATTGCACTGCAGAGCACTTTTATATCGTAGTTTTCTATGGCTGTTCTGATTATGAAGAGTTTAGGGCAAGGCATCTTGGAAGAGATTTTTCAGAGCAATTGAAACATTGCTCTGAGTGAGTACTAGACCTAGTTCAGCAGCTTTTGGTATGGATATGACATAGCTGTGAAGAGGGGAGCATCATGGGGAGAGGAGAGAAGAGTATTGTAGAATCACAGAATTGTAGAATTTAGGTTTAGGTTGGAAAAGACCTTTAAGATGATTGAGTTCAACTGTTAACCTAAACCTACCAAGTCCACTGCTAAACCATGTTCCTAAGCACCCCATCTACATCTTTTAAATACTCCCAGGGATGGTGACTCAACCACTTCCCAGGGCAGCCTGTTCCAGTGGTTGACAACCATTTCTGTGAAGAAATTTTCCCTAATACCCAAGATAAACCTCCCCTGGTGCAACTTGAGGCTGTTGCCTCTCATCCTATCACTTATTACTTGGGAGAAGAGACCAACACCCACCTTGCTACAACCTCCTCTCAGGTAGTTGTAGAGAGCAATAAGGTCTCCCCTCAGCCTCTTTTCCTCCAGGCTAAACAACCCCAGTTCCCTCAGCTGCGCTTCATAAAATTCATGCTCCAGACCGTTCCCCAGCTTTGTTGCCCTTCTCTGGACATGCTCCAGCACCTCAATGTTGTTCATGTAGTGAGGGGCCCAGAACTGAACACAGTGTTCAAGGTGCAGCCTCAGCAGTGCTGAGTACAGGGGGACAACCACTGCCCTTGCCCTGCTGGCCACACTGTTTCTGACACAAGCCAGGATGCTACTGGCCTTCTTGGCCCCCTGGGCACACTGCTGGCTCATGCCCAGCCGGCTGCCAACCAGCACCCCCAGGCCCTTTTCCACGAGGCAGCTTTCCAGCCACTCTGCCCCAAGCCTGTAGTGTTGTGTGGGGCTGGTGTGACTCAAGTGCAGGACCCAGCACTCCTTGTTGAACCTCATACAACTGGCCTTCGCTCATCAATTCAGCCTGTCCAGCTCCCTCTGCAGAGCCTTCCTGCCCTCAGGCAGACCAACACTCCTCCCCATCTCAGTGTCGTGGTGAGCTAGCAAGCAAAATAAACACAGCTTTCTTTCAAATAAAGAATAATAGTGGAGCAATGTTTTCTATGCAAAAGGGAAATATTGTATGTTTATCTTAGTTTCAAGGACCTTAAATGCTGCAAAATTTGTTAAAAGTCCAAATGGTGTTTCTGAGAGGCATTTTGCATTCTTCCCTATAGATAACAGTTGTGAAAAATCCTGTGTTAGAAAGGTAGCTCCTTGGGACAGGATATCTAAGGAGTTCAAGCTATTCTGCTTATTGTCAACACTAATATAAGAGTAGAATATTCTCCTTTTCAGCCTCAGATGATAGCAGACTAGTGAGGACTGTGTTTTTCCAATTACATCCTTTAAACTATATTGTGTAGGGGCACGCAGCACTCATGCCAGTTACATGAACAGGGAAACAGTTTGTCCTTCTGGAGGACAAAAATACATATATGCAAATCTTTCAGTTCTCTTTACCTAAGGAGAGGCATTAAACATGACCATGACATCAAAGACTAACTCTATGAATCTGTAGTGCATTTCTGCTGGATAAAATGAGTTCTGTTTTAACAGTTTCAGATATAACTATTACCAATTTAACAAAGCATGTTTTTAAGCTTTGAATTTCCAAAATGTGTCTAGTTAAAAGTCTCAGAGTGAGAGTACATAATAATAATGCAACAGATTGTTTTAAATCAAACATGAAACCAACTAAAACAGCAATAAATGTCCTCCTGTTTTCTCGGTGAATAACTACAGTGTTAGAATAGCCCCCAAAGAATTGAAATTTCTGCTGTGTTTTCTGCCTCTTTCCCAAGAAGAGCTTCTTGCTTGTGTGAGATGAGTGTACATATTAGTCAATCCAAAACCGTCTGGTAGTTCCTACTGATAGACTGATTTTTCTAGATAACTTCTTATGCATGAAACCAGGACAAAAGGTCTTTACAGGGCTATCTGTGGAGCAGTGTGTAAACTGCAAACCATTTCCCCTCAGAGAACTTTTGGACTGGGGAAGTCCAGCAGCTGCCATCAGTAGCAATTATCTGTGGATAAAATACCACTTCAGAGTATGTTTCTGTAAGTGAATTAGAAATGCCAAAGCTAAAGCACTATGATAAATGCAAAGTGAAAGTAGGCAGTGTGGTCCTGAAATGTGCTGATCTAGGAAAGAGTCTTGGATTTTGTTTTTGTCTTTATTGCTGGATGATCTAGGGAGTTTGTGTCATCTGTGTGGTTCTGTTCCATATCAATGGGAGTGATACCTGCTTGCTATTGTAATGTGATTGGAGATCTGTGTGTATGCACTAAGTATCATAATTTTCATGTACTGACGTTAAGAAGCAAGAAAGCCTTCTCTGGAAAGCACACTTTTTCCATAGTTCATTGGAAACTCAATGTGCTTAAGCATTCTTGGGATGTGAAGAAAGGTATTTCACAGAACGTTTTGCTGGGTTGACTTACATGCCTTTTCTTCGTGCCGTCACAAACACCTGTTTACAAAACTCCTATTGTATTAATTGTATTCTCTTACACATTGGTCAGTGACTGTGAACCTTACTCAGTAATGACTTGTGCTCTAGTTAACAAGGAATTCATTTAGAATGGGAAGGGAAACAAATCAACGGAGTGCACATATCATTAGTTTCATCCCTCAGATATTTCTTTTCCCATATGCATTTAGCTAACTGTACCAGGCTATGATCAATGTGCAGACCATGAAAACAGACAAAACCAGCTGAAAAAGCAACCTTGTGCCTCTTTTAGAAAAAGGAAAAACTTTTCCAATTGATTTAGTGCTTCATAAATTAGTCTAGGGACAGCTTTAAATTGTGCTCTTATTATGCATACAGGATTCTACTCATCTAATAATTTTGCTATTCAATAAAAAAAAAAAAAAAAGATGTTTTGAATAGCAACCAAACATGCCATAAAAATACACTATCCACATTCTGCAAAGAGTGAAAATGTAAATGAATGGATTGAAAATGTCCCCAGTATGATTTCTCTCTTGTTGACTTTCCGATTTAATTTTTCATGGGGAAAAAGATGTACTGGGAAATAGGATGCATGATCTACAAGTAGGAGTTTAGGGAAGTCATTATATACCCATTAGTTATGTGCATTTATTAAATCTGTCTGGTAAAATTAAGGGAGCTAAAATTTTACATATTTATTTCTATCTAGTGTACCTAGTGTATCTTGTATGCCAGTCAGCATTTAATATAAGTGAATTAACTGACCATATCAGAGAGCAGAAGCCTTGAACTGGGAAGGATATACCCACTGAGGAAACTCTCCTTCGATCCTGTGGTTGTGGTCCCTGGGTGAGTTTGGGATACTAATCATTTTCATTTAAAGATCAAAGTATTTTATGACTGTCTTTCAAAAACTATAGGAAATATAAACCACTACTTCCGCAGCATTTTCATTTGAGCTCTAGGAAATCATTCAGGCTGTCCTGGAAAGGGGCACTGAATCTGTCTGTAATGGTGTTTGGCCGGTGCATAGTCCTACGAGGCTTTACTGTGGCTATACGACCAGTTATTCATCCCCTAAGGCCCGTGGTGGTGAGAATATTTATTTACTTAGATACTATCTTAATCAAAGCAAAGCCAGAAGAGCTCCTTAGACTGCATATCTTGGCCTGAGTCTATCCAGTAAGGGCCCTAGGGTTTTTAGTAAGTACCCAAAACTCCCTTACATTAACCAGTTTTCCCAGTTTAGACTTACTGGTATTCATGGGAGATGCCAGGTTTTACATCTCAAATTTTTACTGGTCAAAAAAAGGATACAAATAGTATCAGTAATAGATGCTTATTTTATTCCTTTCCCACAGGAAAGGGGATTGGGGACTTCTGCTAATACTGCTCTTTGCTTTTGGTGTGTCTGTTCTCTATTATAGTAGCATCCAAATACGATTAATGACCGCAAGGAAAGGGAAAGCAATGGACAAATAAACATTTGCTAGTCACAGACCACTTGGTTCCCTCTGGCATGGTGGAATTTAAACTCAAATAGGGTCAGAACTAAATTTTCTTTTTAAAAAATGCTCTGAAGATCCTAGGTATGGATGCCTTAGTCTTTCCTTGGTCATGTCTAAAGACCTGGTAAAAGGGCTTTCTGACCATAAAAGTGAATGACTCAAGTCTGGAAAGAAGGAATCAGTAAGGTTACATATAATGCAGCACAGGTCCTGTCAGACACTGCCAATTCCTGGTCCCTGTCCCTGCAGTCTAGGAAGAACCAAGTGAATGTGGCCATGAGAATAGTGGCTAACGTCATAACAGCATGGAGCTATTGCCAAAGCTGAAGACGTTCCCCAGATGTTTCACGTATTCCAGTGGGAATAAAACATTTATAGTTTTGCTGGCATGTATTAGCAGCAGCAACAAGGATCTGGTTCAAAACCTGAAAGATTCCTCTGAAAATTAGCAAACCCATCAATCTGAGCCTCGTCTAAGTAAACTAGCTAAAATAAAATACTCTTGCTAACTGCCCTTACTGGGCAATAGTTACATTCCTACAAGCACTGACTAAGCACAGGACAAAGAACACACAGTTCTTTAAAAGAATCTTTGAAAGAAAGAAACTTCAGTTTTGGCAATCACAGCCTTAGTTTATATGAATAGTAGGTTAAAAAACTACCCCGTAGTCGCAGAAGTGCATTCTTCGATCTTTTGCACTTTTTTTTAGCAGCCTCTGTAGAAAGAGAAGGTGGCAAATGATAGACAAATGATTGTTGATACCCTGTTTCCTGCACACCCTTCCCTTCCCTTTTGTGTATTTCTTGTGCAGTCCATCTATGATTGATTAAGTCAGAAGGTTTACAAGTGATGTTTCAACCCTGGCTTGTAGGTTTTATGGCTTGTAAAGGAAAGTGTTCCCTATCCTTTCCATCTACCTTCCTTAAGCTTCAATGCATCTCTGGGGTGCCACTACCTGTGCTTGGGATCGCTGGTCTGGTTATGTAGCTGATAGCCTTGCTCTTGTTATGCAGAGTATGTCTTGCTGTTGTTGCTGCTCCTTCTGTGTTTCCCTTATGATGCTGCATATGTTTTCTAAAGATCTGGCCTCACTGCATTAGTGGTTTCGACAAGGGTTTGCCAGGGGGAGGTAGGGTTTGCCTGCTGCCCATACTGCTTTGTTCTTATGCCTTGTGACCCCAGTAAATGGCTGCTGTGTGGGCATGGTCAGAATGGTTTAAGGGAAACTTCGTGTGCAATAATGGATAATGGGGTTTCTTAGAGCTTGTTCTCGCTGCCAGGCTATAGACATCCTCTCCCTTTCTTTGTCCCAAAAGATGTTTAAGCAGTTTAAACAAAGTAGAAGAGCCTCCGCAAGCAATACTGAGAGAGACTTGCCTCTGAGGATCTTACATTGCCTGGGAGGAGGAGACCCAAGTTCAGTCATTGCTCCAAATCAGACAGGGGAGCTGGCAGTGTGTCCTGAGTATTACAGCAACAGCTAGATTTACTAGGCTGAGTGCAGCAATATGGAACCTCCAGCTTGCCCCGTTCTGTGTGGGTTTGGCAGTGCTCTGTAGACAGCTATCTGATGAACTCTGTTGAGGTGATGGATATGTGTCTAAGTTTTGAAGGCTGCCATGTCTCAGTGTGGATCAGTCACCAAGCTGCTTCACATGGTCACATTTAAGCAGTTTCCAGCCTTGCTACAAGTAGAAATTCAGGGACCTTTGTGAAGGTATTGCAACAGAACAGTGATTTCTAAAAATCCCAATGGGACTTAGAGAATGGATTTAAGAATCTAAATCACTTTCACCCTCAAAGTGTGATGCCAATAAGGAAGTAAGAACTACCTGTTCTTATCTGATGTCTACCTGGCAGCCTAAAAACACTGAAATGTTCCTCAGAAGGTCTCATCACTAAGAGATGCAGAATTCTAAGGTATAATAATTTCCTGCCTCTACACATTTTCATAAGCTTTAAGGTTGGACATGAAACATAGGCCAAAGGTTTTCTCTGAATTAATTCCTCCTTCAAGTCCTATAGCTGTGATAGAGCTAGAAAAAGTATTTTGGGATGACATCCAAACCATAGTTCTCCTTTGCTCTGAATGATCAGTCTGTGATGCTCAGTTACCAGAGAGACAGAACATAGAATATGTAAAGGATTCTGATAATATAAAGTTTGTCTGAAAATGAAGGACTTTGATGAAAATACAATTAGTTGTATGCGTTAGGTTCGGTGATATTTATTTTTAAGATGTGAATAAAATTAAAAAACATTTGGGGTGTATTTTCCAAAGATAATTGACTATTTAGCAAAGTTAGAAAGGGAAAGTCTGCCATTGTTCAGACACATGACTCATCGCTGGCATTCATTTTTCCTGGGGTAACAGGAAGCAGGGAATTCAGAATTCTGGTTAGAGTCCTACATAAATTACTTCATATCTAGTGACATGACCTCCTGAAGCAGCAGTATGAGCTGCAAAGTGTCTTGTAGTTCTTATTTTATTTTTGTCTGCCAAGGCATCAGAATTACCTCTTCTAAAACTCAATAAAAAACAGGTAGTGGAAAAAAAAAAGGAAAAAGAAATTTAAAAGGGAAAGGTATGAATTTCTGCAGTTGAAAGAATAAAACCCAACAGACAGCAGTGAATTTTATTTGATTTTTTTCTGAATTTATAGAAGGCAATTAGATCTTTTGAGTATAGAAACACAAAGGATTCTCTGGGCAGAGATAGTGTGATGTTAGTCCATATGGTGTGAACTCTGTGGTTGGAGCTTCAAGGGTGCCGGAGTAGCATTCAGATACCTGGAAGAGGCCACACTCTTCCAGTAGAGCATTTGATGCTATTCAGTCACTGGCTAAGACATAATGACTCCCAAGGCACAATGAATATTAGCTCTGTTTGCTGCAGTTCACTGGACTAGTTCTGAGACTGCAGAACTTTTCATGTGATGGTTTGAAAGTCTGCCTGTGTAGACGTGACATTACTAAACTAAAAAGTAACCTCTTTCTTTCCATTTGGTGCAAGCATAGCCCAAAAATCCCTTTCCTGTAATACATCCAATTGAAATAATGACGCTGAATGATGAACAAGTCCACCTCCACCACCACATGTAATTAATTTGCATCCCAAATACCTGACTAAGTCTTTGCAGGTAATTGGTAGTTGGGTAATCTGCCTATTAATTTCTTCATTTCTAGCCAGTCTCTAGTTAATAATCAATAGTCCTCTCTTCTAACAAAGAATGGCCTTGACATCTTGGCCTTTGTGCAGTGTTAAAATAACATTGATCGTTACCATTATCATATGTCCTTGATATACTGTATAAGGGCAAGGATACAAGGATCTTACAGTATAGTAACACTTAATAGGCTTGGTTAAATAATTGTGATTGGCCAAAGAAGTATACATGGTTTTCTGGGCAAAGATGTGTGGGAGAGAATTAATAGCATGTTGTATATTTGTTCTATCTGCAAATCTAAATAGAAGAGAATCTCCCCAAAGATATATGGAAGATTGTACAAAGACATGTGAAAACATTCTATATCATAGACTTGAGCTGGAGATGGAGTTTTGTTTCTCCTTATTGCATTGGACATCTCTGAAGAAAAGATCTTTCTCACTCTGTAGTTGAGTACTCCCACTGGTCATTTCTCCTTTCTATGGTTTGGGTGAACTCTCACCAGTTTTAGTATGGGGGGAAGTGTGTGGATAGCACATCAACTGTAGTAACTCAGTTTTTATTTTTTTTGTTTTGTTCTTTCCTGTTAGTCTCCTCCCACTATTAGAGCTTCAAAACTTTTATCTATTGCAGGAGCTTCTTTTTTCCTGAGAGAATTCAAAATATTAATTGTATCCTCATGGACTCTTTAAGTAGAACTTGAGAACCGTTTTTCATCAATGACATACTACAGACCAGAGCAAGGTCTATATTTGGATCTTTTGACTAAGGTACAGTGTCTAATTTCAAAAGTAATGGTACTGTAGGAATTATTTTACTATTCTTCGATAATAATAAGATCTTTTTCTGCTTCCAGAATTTATACTCTGCTATTAAATAGGGAAAATCTTTTGTACAGAAGGTGTAAAGTTACATCACTGTCAAGCCATTATATATATATATATATATAAAAAAAAAATAAGGGGTCCTGTGCTAAGCTTAAAAATCAGAAATGAGTTACATTTAAAAGGTCTACTGCAAAAGGATGGTACCCGCTGGCAAAGACTTCCACAGCAGCCTACAGAAACCCTAACTTGGTTTGGTGTTGCAAACTTGGTTATGGTTGACATTTTTGTTTTGAATGTCAATTTCAAAAGCAAGGTTTCTGGAAATGGCATTAAAACAAGGACTTCTGAGTTTTGTTGAAATAGCTATGGGAATTCATGCCTTTGTTCTGGAATGTAAACATAATCTCCAAGTACGGTTTGTTTTGTATCTATAAATACACTTATGTTCATGGGAGCAGAAGAATTAATATAACATTTTTTTTTTTGAGAATTGATAGATGTGTTTATAAATATACCCAGCTGCATTATATCAACACAGGTTATCTACCCCAAGAGTAAGTGGAGTGTGCATAATTCATACTAGTGTGTTTGTTGCAACATTACCTGTGGACTGCACAGAGCAGTTTGGGTGAGATGAGAAGGGGAGACCACGGCTGCCTGGGCGGTGGGTGCCTGGTGAATGAAATAAGCTTAAGCTTTTTGAGATCCCTAAACCAAGGTATAACATTTTAAATTTATGTTCGGTATTTTGTATGTGTGTATAAAATACAGGTTGCTGTTTAAAAATATTAGAGCAATTTGTACCAAGTGTGCACAAGAACATCTTGTACGTGGGCTGAATTAGCTAACTGTACTCTGTGTTTCTCTCCACATACGTGTGGTGATCTCCTGCAGAAAAGAGCTACAGCAGCTGTATGATATGGTCCTTTACTGACTGTCAGAAGAGGGACAGAATCCTAAATAATTGTCATTAGATTATTTTAAGACTCCCAAATATTCCATTTATATCTTAAACATTTTATAAAAGTATTTTATAAAATTTTGGATGCTTGAAAGTGTTTAAAGTATAAGGTAGTAGAGCCTCTTCCTTCAAACACCATTTTGGTTTTTCAAAAGTGAATAAATAAAGGGACTCATAGCACTTGTTTTGAGTCTTCTCAGTACTATTTATAAGTGGAGCGAGAGCAGTTATTATTATCTTTATAAATATATGGCACTGCATGGCCTTGATACCCAATCATGTCCGTTCAAAGAATGTCTAGTGAACAAAGGAGCTGGTCTCAGGGCATGAATGTTATCCTGGAGCAACTACAGGATACAAGCCTTGTCACTTCTTGTCTCATTTTCATTAAGAAAATCATGTGTTTTAGCTTTAGGGTGGTGGTGATGAATCAGCCATGTGACTAAGGGCAGGTGGCCATCTTAAAGCAGCTCTTATCCCTAGTAAAAATAAGAATTAAGGGGCAGGGGTGGGGAGCAGGGGTGGGGGGGGTGGGGTGTGCCGCTCCATAAAATGTTCACTCACTGGGCTGCCACGAAGTAAATATTTTTACAAATATATTATTTACTACAGGGGAAGCTTTTCCTGGAGAAGGCAGATAAATGTGCTTGCTGTGGGAGCTTTATGGCCACTACAGGCCCAACTGTCATTCCTTCGGTACTTCCTGTCAGTCTGACTAAACTCTGTCATCCTTCAACCCAGTTTAAATTAACAGGTAATTTGTAAATGTCACTTCAGGTTAGGCCGCTCATTTTGTTTCTACTCTACCAATGCAAAGTCTAGGACTAATTTTTCTTGTCTTCTTTTAATAGGATTTTCATTTATAAATAGAATTATGTTCTGAAAATAAATTACAGTAAGTGATGCACAGAACTGGTAGCAGCAGCACTTTCATAGAATTTCAAGCACCTACATCAGAAGAGATTAATAAAAACACTTCAAAGGCTAAATTCTATTTAAGCAGAAGACAGCTTTTGGTTAATATTTAATCTGAGTAACTGAGATCTTGGTTGAAAATATAATTTTTTAATATCTAAATTAATTTGCAAAACAAAACCATTAATTTTGCCTGAGAGCTTTCACAGTGCAAAAGTTTCAGTAATTTATTTGAAAAAAAAAAGTTAAAATGTAATTCTGTAGTAAAAGTTCCTATTTTAATATGGAATTTATTTCTAATGCAATATATTATATTTGATCAGCAATACTGCTCTAAGTCTATACTTTTTTAATGATTGCTAATGCACTGAGCTGGATAAGAAGAAGAATCAGACTTTTCATGATGTTTTTTAATTTGTAAAAGAGATTGCTTTTAGGTTCAGTATTGACAAATAAACATCACCCATTTCTTTAAGGGTGGCGTACAACTGAAAAAAGTACCATTTCCCTGTAATATAGGTATGTATGATAGGAGCTGGTATAGTATTTTTCACTTACATGATTTCTGAAGTGTTGTATTTATAGTATGTGCTTTGTTCACCTCCTAGTGAACAAATCTCATACCCAAGTGAGCTGTGGGAGCTGTTTGTATAGTGAGACTCCAGTGCCTGCCTTCTGCTTTGTGGTGGTAGGAGGCATCTTCTATCCCCCCGCGCCCTCCAGGAAACCTTGCATCTTTCTAGCAGAAAAAGAGACTCAGTTCATGTGTGGAAGGGAATCTCAACACCTTCTGATCCCAGTAAAAGTTTTCTAGGCTTGGGCAGGGACTTGACCGTCTCCTTATAGCAAAATCCATTGTCTGATCCTCTTTTTTGGCTTCAACAGTAGCCAAACTCAGGTGCAGGGAGTGCAGGCCAAAAATCCAGTTATTTTCTTTCACTAACCTCTCTCCACATTCATTTTACACTCTTCTGCTGTCATCCCATTTACTTCTTTTCTGCACACTCTCACTGCTGTTACCTTATTTTTCTTTTCATTCCTTACATTAAAGCATTTATCTGCATTTTTGTGACCCTTTTTATTCCTGTTGTTTATGTTTCTGAATTCTTCCAGCAAGACCCTTTTAATATTCCATCAACACCCAGAAGTGTTCTATAGTAGTTGCACAGATGTTTTGTAGGAGATACATAACAACCAGGATATCTGGAAGAAGACAAAGGTATTCACTGTGCATAGTGAAGCAGTAGCAAAGATTCTTCTCAGTGACTTGATGAGCAGAAATTCAAGAACCATAGCAAAAAGGTTTGGCACTGGGCCACCGGTGATGAGTGATTACATTGGCTGCTCCTCTGGTAATTAACATATAAGAGAGATCTACATGGGAGATTGCAATATAATATGACACAAGTTAACTAACTCTTCGTTAGAGTTGGATCCTGTAAGTTGGCTTCAGTGTGACTGTGCTTTAAGACAGACAACATCTGTATTCCTTAAAATCTCATGTCTGGATCCTAGTTAAACCTGTAAGCAATTTATTTAGTTAAATTTAGTTAGTTAGTTAAACCTGTAAATTTATTTAGACTGTTATTATAAAAGCTACTTCAGGTGGTTTAAAAATGGCATTTTTAGTGACATTAGTAGTATCTGAGCGCATATCAGATAACTGGAAAAGAATTTTCATTGTGCATTTTGTGTGTGTATATGTATATGTATAAAAATAACAATGTACGTTATATATATTGACTTATTATCAGAAACATAACTTTTCTATGTACATATTAATGTTTAGTTTAAACATTAAAGGTCTTTATTGTGAATGTTAAATTAGCATTAATGCAGGAAAAGTCTAGGACTTGAAAAGAGCCATGCTGTATTAAGTACTAACTGAAGTTCCCCCGTCCTGATTCATGATAATTAGCAGGAATGCATGTCTAGTTGGAATGCCATTTATTTTCTTGTGCTTTAGTGGATGTAAATGCAGCATCAGTCCAATTTTCCACATAACTTACCTTAACATGGTTTCACAAACTGATCAACTCAGATTTGTTACATTGTCCCACTGTATAACATACAAAAGATTTTGTGGTGAAGGAGAAGTAAGCCTGGGTCTTCTCTGTATGGCCTAATGGGAATCAATATAAGGGAGTATGATGAAACTTAGGAAACTGACCTTTATGTGAACCAGCTGCTGGTGTTCATGAAATTTGAACTAAGACTCGGTTCTAGGAAGACTGTGAAAGAGCTAATATTCTGAAATACTGACAAAAAGGAATCCACTGTGAAATAAATGCCTGTCTGCCTGTCTGACCATCAAAATTAAAGCAGAGAGGTAGAAATTTATTGCCACCTGTCCCAGAGACAAATATGCGAGATAGATGTGCCCTGCTTTCTCCAGGATGACATCTGGAGGAGTGTGGTGAGCTGACCTTGGCTGGATGCCAGGTGCCCTCCAAGATGCTCTATCTCTCCCCTCCTGAGCAGGACAGGGTGGGAAGAAAATAAGATAGAAAAAACCCTCATGGGTCAAGATAAAGACAGCTTAATAAAGCAAAAGCAAAGGCCGTGTGTGGAACCAAAGGAAAACAAAAGATTTATTCTCTACTTCCCACCAGCAGGTGATGTCCAGCCGTTTCCTGGGAAGCAGGGCTTCAGTGCGCATAGTGGTCACAACAGAAGAAAAACGTAATAATGAATGCGCCCCCTCCTCCTCCTTTGTCTTAGCTTTTAGTGCTGAGCAGACATCATATGGTATGGAATATCCCTTTGGTTAGTTTGGGTCAGCTGTCCTGGCTGTGTTCCCTCCCAGTATCTTGTCTACCCCCAGCCTGCTGGTGAGGAAGGACCCTTGATGCTGTGTGAGAACTGCTCAACAAGCCACAACACTGGTGTGTTATCACCACCTTCTAGCTACCGATACAAAGCACAGTACTCTGAGCGCTGCTGTTGACTCCATCTCAGGCAGACCCAATACAATGAATGCTTAATGTCTATCAAAGTTATTGCAAAAAGAACTGCTGTCAGTTGCCCTAATTCCCCTTAAATACATGGAGATTCTTTCAGCAACTCACCAAGCAGTACTTGGGATGATTCTTTGAGGTGTTTGTGTTCACTTTGCATCCAAAATTTACAGAAGGCAAAATAAGATGCAGATTTCTCTTTTAATCAGAATATTTTTTCCCATTTTTTCTCTCATTTTTAGTTTACTTGAGAAGGTCAAATGAGTACGTGCTTGACATTTATTGCAGGGAGAAAACTGTGGAGGTCTATCTATGAGGCTACTGCAAAGGTCATTACTAGGAGACGGCAGCCCCTGGATCAAGTTCCCAGTATTTCTAAAAGTGCACCAATATTGAATCTTTGTTGGCCTTGATCCTTCATTTTACAGGCAGGAGATTAAGCAAAAATTCAGATTATAATTTCACTAATTTAATTAATTACCTTTTTTTTATGCCTGAATTTTTCTTTCCATGATAACTTGCCTAGGTTGATATGTCTTTTAATTCAGAAGATGTGAATGTTCCCAAGAAATCGCATCATACAACCTAGCAGGTATTTTTTACATGTGGGTCCCTTTTTCAAAACTGGATCGTGCTTTATGAAGTGCACTGTTTATCACTTCTTGACCAAGAGCTAGAGGAGCTGAAGGTGGTGCTTTAGCTACAAAATAATATGACATTCACTATCCCGACATCTGTCTAGCTATGTCCTGGTGGGAGACAGAGGGGGAGATAGAGATCTGACATCACATTCAGATACTAATGTCTGTGCTTATCAAATGTGATATCTGAGTTTGGGATTTTTGAAGCACAGCATTGAAAATGTGTTGTAGTGACTATTTCTAACATGTTTCTATATGACACGTCAGTCTTTTAAATATAAAATCAGTGATAATTTAATCTCCTACTTCAGTGTATGTACCCATTTTATAGAATCATCCTAAACATTTTTGAATTACTTCCCCTGGGCTGATACTTTAGCTTAGTATTAGGACTAGATGATAACTTGAAGCTGCAATCATGATAATGAATATGGACTTCATATTATTTTTTATGACTTTTCCAACACTGATTTTTAGGATTTCAATTTCTGGGGTCCAAACAGAATCCTTCTGGACTGATTTGAAACCTGCTTGAAGGGAGTAGTTATTCCACACTGAGGAAGACATAGGCTGAGATTCTCTCAAGTTTACTATCTAGTATTGGGGAGATGTGGGGCATTGGGTTTAGCAAATAACTAACAATTGAGACAGGTGAGGGTAATCTTCCTCAAAGCAGTTGCGTTAGACTGAGACAAGATTGCATCCAGGTACAAATGAAAATTTTATCTTTGCAAGCAGGAATGCTATAGTTTGACTATTTTTCAATTAAAAATTGGATTCCATAGTGCATTGAATCTGTCACAGTGAAAAATGTAGGCTGAATGTTAATAATACTACTCTATAATTATTACTATTATACAGTCCAGATACCTCATGAGGGCATGATCCCCTGATTGTATTTGGTTTTGTATAGACTGTAGAAGAAGCAATTCCTGAGCTGTAAGGTTGGTAAGCTAAGTTTAAGACTTATGCAAGTAGATTCAAGAAGCTTTTCTGTTGTGGTTATTGATAGTGTTGCTGAAAGCAGTCTGTCACAGTGAGACCTACTCCCTTTTAGCCTTAGATTGCATGTTTGTTTTCTCGTTTTGACATGTTTCATGGTGAATGGTTAAGAGTGAGCTTGCTTGTTAAAGAAGATGATTTTTCAATATTAAAAAAAAATCCTTGGAAAGTATTTTCTTAAATTTGTAAAGAGTTTAATAAAAAAAAATCAACACAAGATTTTAAATATATTGCCTTCTTCAAAACAAAGAATTACAAAACCCCTCCACAGAATACCTTTAATGTAATTTTAGAGTGAAATAATTACTTGGAGGTGCCTTTAGTACAAAGTTTAGCACCTTTTTCCCAGGGATATATAATTATGGATTGAAGAGGACAAGAAATTGGTGTAGACAGGTGTTCTCCTGCAGCATCATCCCCCTTAGTGGACTGATGACAAGTGAATGCTTGTAATAGGAGACAAAATTCAAGTTCAAATGTTTCTTCTCCATCCAGATGACTTATAAAGGTGTAAAAATACATATCTTTGTCAGGCCATCCATCTGTTTGCAAGAGACATATCAGCTGGCACTCTTGCTGTATTAGCCATAACCTAGACAGCAAACACCCATTATAAGACCCCTTTCAGTTGCTAATTGAGATAATGAGATTGAAAATTTCCATTTTGTTTCAGAATTTTTCTGAAAGCATTCTGCTATTTCAGAGAATAAAATGAGGGGAAACATGCTGCTTTGCATGTGTCCATTACTTTAAGTTACTGTCTTACTGAGGAGCTCTGGTGCTCCCATGGAAGGAGCAAGGATTTGCCATTTGGCAGCAGAGATAAGCATGTCAGGGTGTGGCTTTCACTGTGGTGGTAAAGGAAGCATGAAAGTTTGGCTAAGTCATCAGCTGCTGTAAAAAAATCCAGTCAGTGTTTGCTTGTTTGCTTCAGGGGGAGTTGTTAGCGTTCAGCAGCTAAATTCTTACTATTTTTCTCTCTTTTTTTAATCTTTTTATTATTTTTTTTCCTGTGGCAAGATTTAATCTGTCCCTCCTGGGCTGCATTGCTGACTGTGGAGATCTCATCCCTAGAGAGCACCCATCTTTCCCCAGAGCTGCTGAGGCTGAGCGGGCTTTTCCTGCAGTGATGCTGCCAGCACTGAAGGGTGGGCTCTTAGGCCCTTGAACAACAAAACTGAAAGGGAGAATAAACTTTTCCGTTATCTCAGTGCCCTTCTGTTATCCCCTGGGACCCCACTTCATTTCAGTATGAGGAGGGTAGAAGAAGTAAGTTGGTAAGCTGGGCATGGGAGCTGGGAGAAGATGATAGGAAAAGGCTGGAATGGCGAGGCTAGGGCGAGCAACAGTAAATACAAGAAGGACTCCCACTAGACAGGGAGAGAAAAAAGCAGACCAGTTAAGGGGGCTGGCAACTGAATGTTGACCTGGAGAACTAGATTCTTATCTTGTCTATTAAGCTGGAGAAATCTTTTAAAAAAGCAGGGCAACTGAGGTCTGCAGTAAAAGCGAAAACTAACCCCACATTCTTCTTCAGCCTGAGAACACCTGAGGCTGGGGAAGCTGGGAGGCAGGGCTGGGGGGACAGCTCTGCTGCGGGCCAGTTTCAGACATGCCAGATTTCGCATGTGGTGATATTATGCTTCAATGTCTTTTCTGCTAAACAGAGACTTTTGTTCTTAAAGGACAGCAGATCCTGGAAACAGGAGAACCATCCCTGAGCTAGTGTGGAGAAGCCTGGGCCTGCTTGTCTGTGTGTGCCTGTGGGGCAGGGCGGGGAGGGGACAAGATGGTTGCTCTGGTCTACAGCAAGAGCTCTGGGCCCTGAAGTGCTCATATCAAGGGGACTCCAGGAAAGTGTCCTTAGTTGTCAGTACTCCCTGCAGGATTCCCAGAGGCGGAGCAGGAAAGGTTTTTGGTAGAAGTGTTGTAGTTAGTTAAAGCACCATCAGTGAGGCCAGGCTGAGCGCAGGCCGCAGCCGGGGAGCTGGGCAGCACAGGGCTGGGCGCTGGCAGAGCCGGGCAGCACAGGGCTGGGCGCTGGCAGAGCCGGGCAGCACAGGGCTGGGTGCTGGCAGAGCCGGGCAGCACAGGGCTGGGCGCTGGCAGAGCCAGGCAGTGCTGGCAGGAGCCGGGCGCTCGGGGCAGATGGCCAAAACAATCCGCACCCCTGGCCTGGGCCAGCCTGAACTAGAACTGGCTACCCAGCGAGAATGGGTCATTTCAAACCACGAGCTGGAGGGGAAACCAGCCTGCTGGCCCCACATGGACTTCTGGAGGAAAAGAGTGTAAGGTGTAAAGTTATTTTATAAACTAGTGATTCCTTGCTTATCTACATGGGCACAGTTCTCTGTTCTACCTTTAATGAAAATATGGGTTGTTAAACTGCTTCTTTGCAAGTGGGGAAATCAGGTTTCTGGTTTTAGCACCAGCAAACTTGGTGTAATGATCTCCAGGTTCATTATGACGGCTTGAGTTTTTGTTGCAAGTCCCGTAAATTTAAACCCGACCCTTGCTGCTGCCAACGGCAACAGTACCACGCTTGTGCCAGCTGACCCAGGAGTGTGCTTGCGTTACCCCGCAGAGGTATGCTCTGATTTAGTGAAGTGCTTCATAACTACAGTAGGTCAATAGGAAGTACACTTGAATAAATACAGTGTTGCATAATGCTTAATAGTAAGGAGAAACAGTGTTAGGCATCTCAGAAGAACCCAAGATGAGCAGGTATTTTTAACCTTATTAGCTCTGTGCCTCAGCTTCCCCTTGTAAAACAGCTTGCAATTAAATGAACCAAAGGGATGTTCTGAAAATAAATTCATTAATGTTTGAGAAATATTCAGATACTATACTACGGAGGGTAATAGGCTATCCCACAAGGAAATGAAAATTCTTTGTTCTGTAAAATAACACTTTGAAGTGAGTGTGCACTGAGAAAGATGGGGGACCGCTCTCTGGACAGTAAGGATAACAAAAATACTGCACACCTGCCCTGCTCTTTTGTTGAGCACCATCTACCTAGGACACTGACTGAAGTGAGTACTTCCTGTGGGAAAAATTAATAATGTAATCATATAATTTAAAACTGTATTATAAATCATGGATTTGAGGGGGATGAATTAAGATTATGTGAGTGTTAGTGTTACCTTAATTGCTGCCCCAATGAGCCACCTTACTTCTTACATTCTTTAACTCTGCTTAACTTTGCAACAGCAGTGGTCCTTTTATCTAGTGGGTTTTTTTATATCATAACATAAGTTTATGTCTGTAGGTGTATATATATATTCTTCGAAGTCAAATTATCAATGGAAATTAACTCCATGAGGAGTCCTTTCATCACTTTTAGCTATTGAAACAGCTTAAAAAAATTCTGAAGCAGCCTTTGAAAAAAACTGAAATCCAGAAGAAAAAAAATAATCAGTTAAATCTAATACGTGGAGGTAATTTTCGGTGTCACACCCAGGAATTCAGGGGTGGAACGGCCATTACTGCTAATGGTAGCTGTCTGGCCTAATCCCTTCACATTGCACTGGGTATTTGTACAAGTCTAAATATATAAAGTGCACTAGGTTCTCTTTATAAAGTGCTTACTAGGGACTATTTATAGTATTTCTCAAAATCTTCTGGCAGAAAAACTACTTTAAAAAATATTTTGGCATGGTAAGTCTGGGCTATATTAGCTGTGCCCCCAGCACCCCTAAGAAAGGAATAAACAAGATAAAATGGTTGTCATTTTATCTTAGTCTGTAGCAGGACCTTACATATTTTCTTTGCATCAAAAGATGCTTGTCCTCGTTTTGGCTGGGATAGAGTTAATTTGCTTCTTAGTAGCTGGTGCAGCATTGTGTTTTGGATTTGGTGTCGGAACAATGTTGGTGACACACTTAGTTGTTGCTGGGTAATGTTTATAGAAAGTCAAGGACTTTTTAGTTTCTCAGGCCCTGCCAGCGAGAGAGCTGGAGGGGTGCAAGAAATTGGGAGGGGACACAGCCAGGACAGCTGAACTAGCCAAAGAGGTATTCCATGGGACGTCATGCTCAGTATATAAACGGAGGAGGGTTGGCGGGGGCCTGCCGATCGCTGCTCGGGGACTGGCTGGGCATCGGTCAGTGGGTGGTGAGCAGTTGTATTGCGCGTCACTTATCTCTTCCCTTCATATTTCATTCCTCTCCCCTTCTCTTCCCTTTTCATTATAACTTATTCTTGTTGTTCTCCTTCTTATTCTGCTTCTTCTTAATATTATTATTATATTTCAATTATTAAACTGTTCTTATCTCATCCCCCAAGTTTTACATTCCTTTCTGATTCTCCTCCCCATTGCTCTGGCTGAGGGGGCAGTGAGCAAGTGGCTGTGTAGTACTTAGTTACCAGCTGGGGTTAAACCACGACAGTCCTCCTATGGGCACAAGCTTTGAGGCTACGCACTCTGAAGAAGCAAGTTGAATCCAAGACTCATCCTCTGTCCCTGGAGCAGAAACACGTCCATGAACCTCCATCCTCTGCTGATGGCAGCTGTGGGGTGGAATGGGTGCTTGTACTTTTCAGGTAGCAGGACAGCTGGTGTTTTCTAACCAAACCTTGCATTCTCACAGGATAAACAGGGGAAGGTGACTGGCACTTCATAGTCATTTGTATGCCAACAAAGAGTATTCTTTTTAAGTGGTTCCCCTCAGGGTCTCGACCTGGAAAACCTGCTCTTAAAGATAACCAGATTAATAAAGCAAGGGCATGAGCTGTTAGGAGGCAAATTATCTATCCATCTGATCCAGGTAGTTGCACTTAAATAGACATGAGAGGCAGCATTAAACAAAACAAATCCAAATTTCATTTATATCCTGGTGTCCCTGTGTGGGTTTTAAAGTAAATTGGGGAAGAAATGTATTGGACTGTATTTCTCATGTGTAGTTGTGTTAAGACACTGGTAATGCAGTTACATTTTGGAGTTTTATGTGACTTTACTGATTTGTGCTGCTGTTTTGTTATTAAAAATATTAGACTGATAATGAACTTGGATTAGGCTATAAAGTCTTCCTGACACATAATAAAAACCTACTATTTTACATACTAGGACAGAAAATCAAGGAGATTTGATTTCTGAAATCGTAAAAGAGTGTCTTAACCCTCCAAAATCTGTGCTGAGTCAAAGCAGGGTGTAGAAATAATGCAAGCAGAGCACAGCACAGCTGAGGAAATGCTGGGAGTGGGAATACAATACTCATTGGCTTATGTTCCCCAGCAGTACATGCAGAGTGGCCATAGGTGTGCATCTGGAGCAAGGCAAGGCTGGAACTCACTCAACTGCCCCTGGGTCCTTCTCAGTAGGACTTAGCTAATCTGTATATTTGTAGATGTAAGAATTTTGGCAACTTCACTGAACACACGATCTGTTTGATTTCACTGGTCATTTGAAGTAAGCAGACTGCAACATCATTGATGTTTAGAGCTGTTTGTGCAGCAGCTACTTGTGAGAAATATGTCTTCTGCTTAAGAAAACTGTTCAAGACTAAAAATACCATACTGCATTAGCCAATTTGTTCAGGGAGCTTTTCTTTCAAATTTGTAGCTAGCCCATGCTCAGAAGATAAAAACTACTAGCTGGTCTGGTCTCCTGAAACGCAAGTATCTAGCTGGAAAGAACAACTTGTATCAGCTGGGCAGATATAATTAAAGTTTCAGGCTTACTTCATACCCAGGTGGAGACTTTGAAAGACTTAAGGGAATTTAGTGCTAATCCAAACCTAGTATCTTCTAACCGATGACATGATGGGCAGCATGGAACCGTAATTGGAAGGGCATTGGAGGGGGACATGGGGAGATTACAGAAGAGAGAGAAGAGAGGATTAGACAAGCACAAGAATAAGTACAGCAACTTCAGAAAATTACCTAATGCTGTGCCGTTCTTGTGTCTTTATGATATTCAGGATCCTAGGCTTGTCAGAGAGTACAATACCACACACCTTTCAGTTCTGTTATAGAAATCTGCATCTGAGAATGCAAACTGTCAAAGCCTTTACAAGCTAAAGGAAGCCGCTTAGGAAGATGTAGGCAGTTCATCTGACAACACCTCCTGTTAATCCTGCCATATATTAAATCGTCTCTCCTTATCTTCAGATCTGTCAAAGCAGGACAAGTGATCAAACTTCAGGATACTCTTCCTTACATCAAGTGGCACATCACAGATGGGGAGTGGGGTGTGGGGTGTCCATGATCTACCAGCACCCACAGATCTCGCTTAATGTTCAGATAGCCTCTTTGAAAGGATGTTTGGGGAAGGTTCCCTTTAATTGAGATGGCATCTTCCACTGCCTGGGAATTCTTTTTTGCCATGTCATATAATCATTTCTTCCAACAAGTGCTCAGGAACTGTGGTTAAGGATTAAATCAAGCTGCAAGCACATGCATCCTCTTTTTTATGACTTTGCCTCCATCTTCTTTTCCTAGTGTTGCTTTCACGTATTCTTTGTCTCTTTCCAGTTCTGCTTTCCCTTCCTTTTCTGTTATTGGTGCTTTTCTCTTCTGATTCTGTCCCTCCAAACCATTTATTTCCTACCTCTGATTTAGAATGGAAATGGATCTGTATCCTTTTCTCTTAGTGCCAGCCTTCTTGCCACTACCTGACAATTAGCAGTCTTTTCTAACCATAATGTGAGTAAAATTTGGCATGCAGCAGAGTGCTACGCTTAAGGAGCAGACACTGCCCAGAGGGACAGCATGGGAAATGCAGTGAAACCAGATGAAATCCAATATGACCACTTGAGATCCAAGTCAGAAATGGCAAATTTTTAAATTGAATGTTGTATTGCAAGGTGGGAGAGGGAAATTAATGAAGTCTGTTTTCCTTAGAATGAAAGGCAGGACATATTTTTTCTGATTTTACTTATAATTTTAAGGAGCAATTTCAGATGAAAAATGGTATCACTGTAGTTGATCCAAGAAGGCAGATAGAAACTTGGGATCTTCTGATAGCTCCAGTTAGGGAAGAAGCTGAGATAGGTAATTCTGTGAAGTAATTTTGTTTGATGGTAAAATCCTGTTGTGCTTGCATATAGGAGATATCAGCAGCATTGCCAGGGGACTTCACTAGGCTTCTCTTAGCTTACACAAACTGAGACTTGTTTTCTTCTCATTGCTTACATGTCTCCATCATGCTTTCAAGCAAGATCCAGCAAAACCATTCTTTTAGATCAGTTTATTTTCTGGAGTAATCTTTGTTGTCTTTTTTTTTCTTTTTTTTTTTTTTTCTTTTTGAGCTGTGCTTCGAATCTTTCAGATATCCTAGGTAAGCATGAGCAGGCCAACATCAGGCATTCACTTTTTTTCTGACAGTGTCCTACTTTTCTTAGCTTTAAATGCTGCCTACATTTTATGGATGTCTCTGTCCCACATACACCTGATTTTATATTTTTTAAAAAATATTTTCTGGGGCAGGCACCCAAACTTTATCAGGAAAGGCACAGTTTCCACCCCAGTCTTGTCTAATAGATCTATGTTTAGGTAAGATTCCTAGACCTGGAGTGATGGGGTGTTTTCATCGATATTGTCATATTGTACTGTTGGCAATGACGTAATGGCTTGGCTAATTAAATTCTAGGAATATGCACTTACATGGCTGATCAGTACTAAAGCTATTCATTTTATATCTTTTTAATCTTTAAAATGTTACAAAAGCTATTTGAAATGAGTGGCTTACTGTAAATGAATGGACAGAGACCACAGTCAATAAGTAAAGTGCTCATTCACCAAAGTGCTTTAGCAAGGTTATATTTTGTTAAAGATTTTGTAGCTGGACATAGTGTTGAATTGAAGCCCAACAGCCATTCCCGTCATTTATTTAGATTTGCTAAATGATCTGAAAAGAGATTCAAATGCCAGCATGAAGGGTTGGGCAGGAGGGCTACCAGGCTAGTGCTCGGCTCTCCCACTGTTGTGTTTTGGATGCCACTGAAGACAAAATCCAGTGCATCGAATTGTGTGACACACCACATTGCATCGAAACATGGCCTTGGTTTTATGGTGCTTTTAATGTGAATTGGTACAGTATATGGCACAGGACTTGTGTTGCTGCATAACAAGATGGAATGCAACTCAGTGTATAATGCCAGTGCACACTTAGATGATGCTGGTACTGGTTTGAAGAGGTACTGTTTGGCTTGACATCTTCCTCAGACTTCAACAAGTTTCCTGCAAAGTTAACCACCACTTGCTAGTGGCACAGGGAAGAGGAATACACAAGATAAAACAAGTATCAGCCCACAGCACACAATTTTTCAGGTAATGTTTATTAAACATTATCTTTGTTTCGAAACAGTACACTGCAAGAACAACCATATGACTTCAAAGCTTCAAGGATAATTTTTGTCTTATTTTAACAATGTATTTTATCACTATAGCTCGCTTTAAATTTGCTTCAAATATTAAACAGACACTGGCTATAGTAGTTAGCTGAATTGTTTATGGGATCAAAATCAAACTAAACGTTCAGAAAATTTTCAGCAAGAGATTCCAGTTAATGAAAGCACCATTTGTGATGTGCTAAAACATGTATACACATAGGTATTGCCCCATTTATCAGACATGAGAGCTAATTACCTCATCCACTGCTATATTTCTTCCATCCTCTGCATTTCAATTCCCAATATTAACACATAGGTGGTCAAGCTGACCATCGAATAGCCTACATGAGCATGAATGCATTAAATAATTTAATGTTAGAAGAGTTTATTAAACTGCCACATTCTAATCAGCATGCGTACCTGCCTTCATTAATCTTGCACTGGTCCATGGTGTGTCTCTACAGCCGACATAGAGTGTGCTAATGTTAATAGGAGCTCTTAACAAACAGGATCAGTTAATCAAGGAAAATTTACTATTAGCCACATGACCATGCATACTGATATCTCATTACAATCAGATTTAACCTCTTCATTACTGTATTCATCCAAATATTTTTGTTATCACTTGGGGTACTAAAGTGTTCCAAACTGAGACGTGATTATACTCATTTAAGCAGGAAATACATCAGCTCACTTTTATTAAGAAGTGAGACTTTCTTTTTGCTTTGTCTTCAAGGTATAATGTTACATGGGTTATATTTATTGCCAAAAGCAAGAAACTTAGTACCACTTTTTCTTGTCCAAAATGTGGCTACAGGAAATAATTCTAGAACAGAATGTTGAAAAATGAGGATTCTGGATTAATTCAGATGGAATTTAGCACTCAGTAAATTGTCAGTTAGCATGGGGTATGGTGGATATAATTTAGAATATACAGGGGGTTTAGCAGATAAAGTGTTTTAAGTTTTTAAGCAATGTATTTCTTTCTGATACCAATTGGACCATATTATTTTATAACAGTTGGCTATTTTCATTAGATCTTAGGCTATGATAAGCAATTAAGCTCCATCAGTGGCCGTGATTCTCTGAGTCTGTTCATAGAATGTGAGGTTGGAAGGGACCTCTAGAGACTAAGTCCTTGACAGAGAAAGGGTAAATGGAGATAGTTCCGTTTTAGAGCTATTGATTTTATTTTATTTTATTTTATTTTATTTTATTTTATTTTTGAGATGTCCTTTTTCTGTATGCAAAGAGTAGACAGCATTAGTTCAGAGCAGAGAAGGTCAAGCCTGTTTCTTTAATCAGGAAACTGCATGACATTTTGGGTGCAAGAGCAATGTATTTTGAACTGTAGTAGAGGGTAGGATTCTGAACTACTATAAATTGCTGAGAGGGTCATTTGCATGGAGAGTTGGTTGGCTGAGAAACACTGTATCACTGCACCTCTGCTTCAGGGTAAAATGTGTGGATTGGGTTGTACCAATGGCATTTGCCGACTCCTGCGTAGGGCCAACCACCAGCCTTGGTTTACTACTGAGCCCTGCATTAATCTGTATCACCTCATGGACTTTGCAGTCACTCCTTTCCCCTCCACTCTTCCTAATTCCTTCTCCATTCTTCCCCTTTCTCCTCCACTCTGCTGTTTAAACTGACTAACTTCAGCAAAGGAGATAAAAGTCCTTGGATGGCTTCTTCCTCTGAGAAATCTGTTTGCTAAAACCTACCTTTTGGTGCAACCTGGTGCATTGCAGTGGTAAACAAATGTGGTTTTCTGTGATATAGGGTAAAAGTCAGCCCAAGGCAGGATGTTAGAGCTGAGTCCAGGAAGGGAAATGGACTTGCTCAGGCAGATTTTTTATTTGTTCACTCCCTCTCCTACTGTTCTAACACTCCCTCTTTCCTCTCCTCTCTTCTTTGTTATGTAGATTTATTAGGTCACCAAGGTTTTGCATTTTCTTCCTTTCAGTCCTCTTTTCTGTCTTTCGGTTTCTTTTTGTATTTTGGTTTCTTATTTTGTTACCTCACTCTTGGGCTACTCTTCTTCCCTTACTAGCACCTTTAATGCAAGCCACGTTGAAGCACTCCTTTGAGGGTGCATTGAGTATTTGTGGGTGTTTTACACTTGCTCTCTGAAGACTTTCTGTTACAAATAGGCCTTTTTATTGTTCCAGCTGTAGGTTAACATTGCTTGCTGTGCTTGATAGATAAAGCTGGGACAGTCAATTAGCTGGTAAGAACAAGAACTGTTTCTCCTTAACCTGTCCTAGATCTTGTAGTATCATTCTCTGTGGTTCAGCTTCATCCTTGATGAAAACTGAGGTACCCAACCAACTAAACTTTTTATGTGTGCAGAAGACTAGATGAGTTTTCATGTTTGCCCTGTCACAGAAGCCACTTTCTGCTAAACTATACACTTTATAGGTTATGTGATTGCATTTGGAATGAAAACATAACTGTCACTCAATTGAGTATCAAGTTGCTGCAATATACATACTCTGAAAGCATCATGCACAGTACTTGTTGATTTTGGGGAAAATGGTGCACTTGTAGGTCACTGTCTAACGTGCAGAGAAACTGTTTGATAAAGAGAATCTGACAACCGTGAACGGGGTGTAGTGGTGGTAAGGTGTGGGATAGAAGGCATTTCTTCCAACCTAGCTGTTCTGTAGACATACCGCTTGTTTTTTCAGCGTATTTAATACTATAAATTATAACATATTTAGCGACTGTTTTGGTATCTGGTGCTCTGAGCAAACCTTATCAGGGCTAAACAGTGGAATAAATAACATGACATAACAAGAACAAGATCTGATTCTTCATTAGTAGAATATCCTTCCTCTGCTCTACTTTCCTTTTTGTACTTCTGGTGCTTTTGATTGCAATTGCTGTATAAATCTGACCACAAAGGAGAATGCTGGTATCTTGCTAAATGTACAAATCCAGCACGATAGAAGAATTTAATGCAACAGTATATGATTCAAATATAATGTATTTTGGAAATGTCATATGATAATCCTACATAAAACCCTATTCATCAAAAGACTTCTGCTGTCAGGTCATGATGATGCTTTGATTATTTTACACATTATTTACACTGCATAGAGTTAGAAGGCATATTCTATGCATGATTCAAGATGAAAACTAATCCTTTAAAATAGAGGGTGTATTCTTTGTACAGATGTTAATTTTGATCATAGGAAAGGGGGGAGAAGTACTAAGAAAATTGGTCAGGACATAACAGTATTTTGAAATTACTCTTAAATAGTGAATGGATGTATAACGTGAAAGTATTTTTAAAAATTTAACATTACATTAAAGTAGCTGCCTGAGTTCTGTGGCTGGGAATTTGTAAGCTAAAAGAGATATGACATTTTCTGTAATGAAATCAGGATGGCTAGAACAAATATCTGAAAAGGGCCTAGACTGGAGAAAAGAAGGACAATTCAGCAAGATTTGTGACATTATATATCATGGGGCCATACTGAGCTCATAGCAGCTGTTTAACACTGGAAATGTGTCTGTCAGTCCAACTGAATAACTAAAATTAAAACCTAAAGAGGTAGAAGTGACACGGAGTCTTGGTGCTCTGTGTGCTGACCATTGCTGAAAGGGACCTGTTGTGGCAAGCAGTGTGTGTGTAAGAAGTCATGTATTCATTGAGTGATCAGTGAAGGGACCTGGAGGTCTGAGAATTACAGGCAAAACCTGAGTAATGAATGCTAGAGCTGACACCACATTTTCACTCTGCTTCCCCTTCCCATCCCTTCCCATCCCTGCTTGTCCCTGCCCTGCATTTTAAAAAACAGGTTTTTCTTCTAGCAGCTGCCTATAAGGAGCAGATGATATGTGTTGTCCTGGAGATTCACAGCTGGTCTGTTTGGATTCACCCATGCTCTGTGGATTCTGTTAGCTTGCACAGGAAGATGAAAAATGCTGATGTAATTTCCCCTCACTTTTGAAGGATCTCTCCAGATGTAGCGTTCCCCTCTATCCCTGACTTACCAAGCAGAATCCTACCTACAGGCTGATAAATATTGATGTTGTATTGGTGATGCTGCAATTATCTTTTTCCATAAAGATTTGAAGTAAATATTCTTTATGTAAAAGTTCAATTTATAATTATGTATCAGGAGATGGTGGCAAATTAAAATCATAAGCTTTTCCTCAATTTTGTACAAGGGTTCCAGTGGTCTATTGCCACATTTTACTGAAGCAAAGCACTGAAAAGTGTTTGCCACCAAATATTGATGCAGTTTTATTCCTTTTTTTATTATCATTTTTGCTGAATTTCCTACACATGTCAAATAGCAGAGTAAATAAAACAGGGCATAAACAGTTTTAGTAAATTAATGTTATAGGGAATTTGCTGAAGGAGCTGGAAGGCCAGATTAAAACATTTTCCAGACCTGCTGAGAGCTTATCTTAAAACATGACCAAGGTAATTATTTTATTTTCTTCTACTGAAACATCTGGAATAAGTTCCTGAAAAGATAAGTGTATGCACGAAGTGCAACTGCAGCATAGTGTTACACTCCCACATAGCTTTTCACTTAATGTGTTTCAACTACCACCTGGCCAAACAGAGATGAAGATTCAGTAAAACATGTTCAAGCTCGAAGAAGTGTTCAATCTTTTGCTGTTCCCTACCACTCCTCGCATGATTTGTCTCCTGCTTCTCTTTCTCAAGGGCTAAATGTTTCAGGGAATCACAGTTTCCAGTCAGTGGAGTAACCACAACAAAGCTCTTTTGGAAATGAAAACTACATCCAGCCTTGTCTGCTTTTATCTGTAAATGAAACACACTTATGTAAGCCTGTATCTGTTGCTGTAGACTGTGATGTCTAAGGGAGTTAGGCACCCATGGTCTCATCATGAAAATCCCATCTGAAGATGATTATTTCCTTATTCTTTATGATTATATGGCATCAGAAGGTAAAAGTGTTTTCACTGGGATAACTTATTTGTAGCTGAACTTTCCATTAAGGAGAATATGCTTAGTTTTCTACACTGCCTGTGAGTTATATACTGAAGATGTAAGTACATAGAGCTTAAAATTATAGAAATACTTGTATTCAAAATAAATGATAATATATTTCAGATTAATGGGAAACTGTGACACGCTAAGGAGGTGCTTTTCAGACAGAAAGCTGTATCAGGCCTTTTTGCAACAATGTGATGTAGTGCTATCGATACCAAATACATCTGGAAGCAGGAGTGGGATACTTGCTGGGTAGTTCGTGGTCAGCTCCAGGCATCCCTTCTAGGAAAGTGTATGAGAATATGCAAGACTTGCAAAGACACACATGTTAATTCTTAACAAAAAGAAAAAGGGAATAATGATCCAATTGTAGTAAATATATGTGTGACACAGAGAGATAACTCACAGCTTGATGCTGCAAACCTAACTGCACAAATTCTGGTAGCAATAGATGTAAAATGTTGTGGAAACCAATGCCATTTCTGAACTATTCTGTTAGAATATCCTTATTCTACGAAAATTTAAAAATCAAAGCTGAAATATTCCTTACTGGCTGATGTCATTGCTTTGTAAGGCAAGAGTCTGACTTCTGCTTCTTCAGAAAGAAAGACATGCCAGCAGCAATATAATGTCTTATGTTCAGCTGGAAATTACCAGCAGAATCATTGTTTGAAAGTTTTTTCTTGGAATAAATGCAGTTTCTGTAACTGCCTCCTCAGCTCCTGAAACACTGTGAAGAAGAAATGAATGAATGAGCCCAGAAGATATACTTCAGCATTTTCTCCCCAAACTTTTTATTCACCATTGGAAAGTTCCAATTTAATGATAATAACAAATTCTACAGCCTTTTTTTTTTTAGTTATTTAGAGTAATTTGTCAAGAAATGCTCAATTTTTTAAGTCAAAATATTTAATTGCATTTCAAATATTTTCAAAACAATGTTTCAACATTTTCAAAATATGATGATTTCATTGTTATTTGAAATAACTTTCTATTTTACAAAAATCAATTGACTGAGACAAAACAAAGTACCCCTTTAGTATTGAAAAGCTATCTAAAATTTGCATGTGTTTAAACCAAATATTTGACTTTTTGGTTTGCTGAGTATTTTACTTTTTATTTGATTTAAGGTCATTCCAGAATGAATCTCCTCTCATCTCCCCCTTTTCCTGGAATTGCAAGTGAGTCAAAACCCTCTGATTTAAAATTTAGATAAACATCTTATCTATTAGAAATAAACAAAGAGAAGAAAAATATAGAGATAAAACACATAGGAGTTACCAAGAGTAACAAATGATCATAGAAGTGTGTTTCGAATAGTCAAAGACAGACATTTAAATTCCGTTTCAGGTCATGTGTTCCACAGATCTCAAAGGCAAAAAAGCTCTACCTTGACTCAGGGTTTTTCTGAAAGCTCATTCCTGGATCCAAGTAGACTTTTGACATGATTATAATTCAATCAGACGATAATGGTCCCATCTGGCAATAGAATAGCAAGTCAGCCGAGACTGATGAAGGTGACATTCTACCTTCCCCAAATTCTTCATTCAAGAGCTCAAAGGACCTATAAATTTGATATCCAGCTTTTCCTCCTGACTTCCTGGCAGCATGTCCAATTTTCAGTCCTTTCCTTTTCTTTTCTTTTGCTAAGACTATTCCTACATTTCATCTCCTGATGAATGTCACAAAATCTTACTTATTTCCTCATTCTTCATCATCCAGTAACTTTTCCCACCATAAGTTGGCAATATGACAGCTGCTTATCTGTGTTTTGACTTTTTAAGTGTTGTCTGTTCTTATTTCTTAGTAGCCTTAAGGAAAGAAGGAATTCAGTATGAGTTTGGCTGTGTCTATACCATTTTGGCAACCCTTTCCACAGGAATGAGGAAAGCATAACAAAGGCAGCTATGCTTTTTTTAATACCAATGCAGACTTTCCCAGAGGTAGCCTGAATGCCATTACTTGGCATTGTGTTGTTTAGGCTGGCATTTAGTATCTGAATGCATTAGTACCTTGTGCTTAATTAAAGTAAACAGTGATTAAAAGTCTGATGATGCTTCCTAATTCAATACCAAGGTCTCTACTTTCAAGAGGAGACTGTAACTGCACAGCGTTTTCCTCAGGAGTGAGGTTTGCATGTGAAGATCCTTTCCTGTGCCATTTGCTGTTTTTTGCCGTTTCGGTTGTGCCTGTACCTCCATCTATAAGCAAGCAGTAAGCCCTGGGAGGAGAAGGTGGTGAGGGAGAGAGGATTTTAGTCCAGACCATTTTGGTGTCTCATTCATAGATATCCCCTTCTCTTATAAAAAACTGCCAGTCTAAACATGAGAGCATGTGCATACAGGAGCAGGAAGACACAGGGGGATTATGTTAGGGAGGGGCCAGGAACCTCCTAAACTGGTTATCACTGACAAAACTGATTCTGTGTAAGGATAACATACGGTAGAGAAGGATGCAGTGCTTGTGATCTTGCATCGCTGTAGGTACAAGAAGCTTATCTGGCTATAGGAATGTTCTGTGTAGGATTTTTGTATTGTTGGTCATGTCCACCCAAATGATACACCCCTGAAGACAACAGCTACATCAATCTGTAGTGCTCTGCACATTTCCCTAAGAATTTTTCAACAAGCTCTCCTAGGCTTTATTTTCTGTGCACTGGCAGCAACAAACATTGCAGCAGGTTTTCCTGTCTGACACCTCTTGCTCATCCTGATCACTATATTTATCGACACACAGATTTGTTTTTTCAAATCACAACTTCAATCATACTCATTTTATCATCTCTGAAGATTGCTTGGCACTGATCTGGGTTTGGTTTGGGTTTTTGTTTTAATGACACTTCAACAGAAATCATTGAGTTTCAAAAAAAATAAAAACCCCTTCCAGCCTATCCAGAACCTAACAAAATAAACCTCCATTCTGTAAGGTCATTTGATGGCTAAACAAAACATGTACTCAGTCCATATTTTACTGGAACTTATCTTTACTTCTAACATCCACTCTTCGCCAGATTTTGTCATCACCGTTTTACTGAATGCTATTTTATTCCTCCAGTCATCCTATATATCTTAAGAGAATTATGAGAGAGCATGAGTTTCTGTGCTGTGCATATGTGTAAAACAATTTGACCCACAGTGCTATTGGTTTGTTGCTGCCAATAATGTATCCCCCCCCCCCCGCCTTTTATTGCCTATTTAGTCAATACAGCCTCATAGACTTTTAAGATTTTTGAGGTATGAAATACTTCTAATCCTATTTATTTTATGTTAATCATATATAGCAAAACTTAATTTTGTCCTAATAAAAATATTGTAAAGACAGTTTTAGCGTTGAGTCAGCAGCTCTGAAATACTGAAGAAAAAAATTAGCAGCATTTCTTCATTCAGTCTGTAGTCCTATCTTTCTGTATCTGATACTTTAGATACGGTATGGAAATCTGAAATGGATTGGGAGTTTCTCTTTCATCTGTCCTTCTTAAAGATGTTTTTTTGGGAAGCAGGGAGGATGAGTGCTTAGGCTGTGGGTTTGCAAGTTCCACATTCCTACTCCTTCAGGAGATTGCTATAAAGATTGCCCTCCCAGTGCTTAGTCTTGTTCCCACACTCCTGCTGTTGACACCATCACCTGCCTACTCCCAGACTTCCCCTTATCTGCAGCAAAATGCAAATCTTGTTCAAATTATGATAGAGATCTCACACCAAGTAATAGCTATTTTGTTGCAAACCATCAGTCATGTATCCCTTGTGCCCAGTGTTGTCACCAGATACAAAGAATAGGCAGGTCAAAGCAGCTCTCGTAAAACTAAGACATTAGGTCAAGCTTAACACTGAAAGCCTGGGTTCAGTAAATGTTGTCTGAAGGTAAGTTGACATTTTCCACTTAGAAATCCCTCATTCTGTGTATCCAACAGAGAAAATTTGAGGGACAATAGAGAATTGTCCAAAAAGCAGTATTAGGAACAACATACCCACTGATCCAATCCTCTTCCTAACTGTAACATTCCTTGTAGCCACTTAATGTCATTCCACGACCATGCAGCAGTGGGCTCACTGGGTCCACCCTTACTGCCTGGTCCCCCCCTTGCCTCCTGCCGGGACTGCTGGTCAGCAGACGGCCCAGGCCCGGCTGCCTGGGGTGCAGGCAGCGTGCTCTGCTCCGAACTCCCTGCAGTTCTGCCTGCTTTTTTTTCAGTGACTTCTGCCCATTCCTGCTGCCATGCTTTTAGGTCTGTTAATAGTAGCAGAAGTCCTCAGTGGAGGTCACTGAGGTCTTCTACAATGTCAGTAAGGACATTCCCCAGTCCCCATCAAAAAGCATCTCTCTGTCTCATACCACTACAAATCCCTCAATGTATGCTAGATCCGTCTGAAAAGTCTTCTCAATAGCACAAAGAGGCTCACTGGAGGGAACAGGTTTTAGAGTTGTGCAAATGGTAGTTGTCAAAATCTAGCTGCAGCATTTTTTTTCCTTCTCCTCACAGTTTTTTCCCCATCGAGCCAGTTCTGAATCTGTGCAATTTTATTTCTGCTCTGAGAATTGCTGGCAGGGTGGTAGACAGAAAGGGTATGCAAATGGAGGTCTTTCTATAGCATCTTCCCAAAGACAGCTTCTGCCACTCTGGGAAAATACGTTATGCAAACAAAGAAGATCTGTGGTTTCTTGTCTCTCTTCAATATCAAGTAAAATGGGGGACTTTAGAGCTTGAAGCTCTATAGGACCTATACTTTCCATCTACTGATGGTTTTATTCTGCTTCTTTATGTTGAATTTAACCAATGTGGCTGCATTTCAGTAATCTGCAATGACAAAGGCTCCATTTAAAACACTCTTTAAAAATGATCAGATATAAATTTAGGCCCATAAATATAGGAAAAATATCACTGCTTTCTGTGGATCGGAATTTGTTTTCCATTTGGTAATGGCTCATTCAGTATTGGCTGTTCGATTCAGGTGCAATGGGTTGTTGTTGTAGATTGTAAGGTTTTTGAAAGAATGCTGTTATCATACAGTCTTTTAAAATAATACCAGTAATACTATACCATTAGCTAGGAGAAGAATGCCATGGTTATGAGATCTATTCCTGCCCAAAGGCGGCCAGCCATATTTATAAATTGGTGTGATCTCCTTGCTAAGTAGTTGTTCAGGTTTGCCTTGACTCACTGGTCTGAGTAGTAAGTAAGTGGACTGGTAATTCAGCTTCTCTCTAATTTCTATCTTGACCTCTACACTTTCTTTTTACATTATCGAGCCGGCATAGAATTTTCTATGCTCTAAATAATACAGACAATAATTGTGTGTCTGTATTAAAATCGGGAGGCATTAGGGGGTTTTTGATGTAATTTTATTACTTTCTTCCGCTGCGCGTCAAAGTTCCACACAGAGTACCTGTTTTTACTTAGGATTTTTTTTTCTTTTTATTAACCAGAACTTTTCAACCTTGTGTGATCTCTTTACAATTCCCTTTAGAATACATAATTGTGCTCGATCAATTTGTTAAAGGCTTTTGAAGTGTTAAAAAAGCTGCATTAAAATTATTTTCTTTCAGGTTTTATGTTAATGAACATAGGTGCTATTCAAAGCAAAGTCAGTGTGTCAAGGGAACTTTAACTAAAGTTATTCATACATAAACTAAAAAAGGAAACATCTTTAGTGGAGGAAAATACATTTAATGAGTAAGTGCAGCACACAATTCCTCCTTTCAAAAATGTCAGTTCATATTGAACCTCCATTCTAGATATCTTACAATTACTTTGTCAACAGAAGGTAGAGTAGTGATGGATGATACATTGGTTCTTGAAACCAAACTTTCTGTGAGTTACTTAGGCTGAAACTAAGTGCTTTTACATTCCAGTCTTATTGATGATAGTGGTTTTATATTTATCACCCTGTCATTTCAGTTGACTGTATCAGCCTCTTCAGTGCAGGAATATGGACACTAATGGAGGTGTGTCCTTAGTGCTCTAAAGGGTCACAGATTCATTCCACTAACATGTTCACAGCCCTGTTATAGGCTCAGAAATTGTTTTGCCATTTTAAACAGTAATCTGCAGCTGTAGGTGTATGAGGCCTGTGAAAAACGGTTTCTTACTGGTCTTTTTAGACCACGCTACCTGTTTGACACTGAATATGCTTCTTTCAACTTTCACTAATATAATGGTACTGTTTTGCAACCTGCCCTATAATAGTCAGAATTCTACCAGGGCCTTGGGAGTCCAGGATCAGATTGCAACATTTATTTATAAGAAATTCTGTCAAGAATCAATAATAGTCTTGGGTCTCAAGTTCCTTCTTTAATAATACTTTGATATGATTTGTCACAAGCTAGCCCACAGTATCCACCAGATTTTATTACTTAGCTTGCAGCACAGTCTCTCATCTTTGAGTCATGAGATCAGCCATGGGGAGACCTTTAAAAAGCTATATTCTTTACTGTTTGGTTATTACAGAAAGTCTATATTACTCAATAATATCTTTTATAAGGTGTGCTGTCACATCTTCACATAGATGTTTAACCTCGATGTAGATATACTGAATGCCTGGAGGCCATTTTAGTGACATGGACATTGTTTTTCATGATTGGATGCCAAATGTATCAACAAAAACAACAGAAGTTGGGCCTTATTTTCACAGCTTGGTAGTTCTGACTGAATCTCATACTAACTGTCGATAGCAACTAAGATTTTATTTAGAGTGTGGAGTGTAACATTTTTATTACTTGAAAGTAGTAGAAATTCTGTGAAAGCAATTTAGATTACTTTCCACTGTAATATCAGTTCCTTAGGTTCTACTGTGTATCTCAATAAACAAGATCCTACTGTGTCACTCGCATATTGTGGTTCTAAATATATAAGATTTAACTCAGACCTGAAATTCAGATAGTTACAGTTGGCATTTACTTAATACAGGCACTTTACAAAATGAATTATAAGTATTGTTGACTTAAGGCACAATAAGCTTGATTCAATTAAATTTTCAGTAAAGTTTGTTAAAAAGTGCTTTGAATGAATACAGCCTAATCAACCTGTGAAATTCAGATGCTCCTCTTCCCTTTTTGTGAAATTAAGAACTGAGGAGTCAGAGGGAGACATAGAGGTTTGCTCTTTGTATTGTGTCATCCGTCATGCACACGAGTGGGACCAGTAAAACTAATAATAGATAAACATGTTCTCATCAATCATGTTTTTTCCAAATATGCATTTTGAAAAAAATATCATTATAATCTTTATAATTGCTTATATGCTATATATCTTTACATTTTCCTGTCAATAACAGCAATTGGTTATAGTGTACTGCTCTGTATTTGAAGGGTCTTTCAATTTGCTACGTAACCATGTTGTCAGCAGAGAAGGAAACCTCTATTAGGGTATTGAATATTGAGTTAAGTTTTTTTGGGCCAGGCAGGTTTTCTTCAGGATAAAAGCACACATGTTTTTCAGAACTGCTCACAGTGAGTATCTCAGAAAGAAGTAGGTGTGGTGATTTAATTTAAAGAGATTATATCTCCCTGGTTTATAATTTTTTAAAGCCTGTCCCAGTAAAACTCGTAAAGCAGGTAGGTCTTTGTGAAAGCCATTCCTCATGTATAATAAAGTTACACGGCCTGTTTTAGCTCAGAGCTAAGAATACAAAGCTATTAATAGATCCATAGAGGGTTGTAATACACATCTTGAAAAACAAAAATATCTCTAAATTCTTTATTAACAGTGCATAGTAAATTTGGAATTACAGAAGGGCAATCTTGAATTGACTCTAGAAATTGCCGGTGCTTTATTTTGGAAAGGTGACATTTTCATGGACTAAAGTAATTTCAAGACTAAAAAGGTGTGTTGGTTAAACAAATATATTTACCCATGAAGAGCTGCTAAGACCCTTTCCTTAATGAGAATTTAATTGAAAACTGGAGCTATTTCCTTCAAAAGACTTTGCAAGTTATCCTGAAAAAGAAGAGTTTAGTACTACATGCAATCTAAAATGTAGTAATTCCATAATATCTCAAACACTGTATTAATTTTGCAAATTGTTCCAATTTCTGGCAAGAGCCTTGGAAAGGGAGTCCTCAGGATATATAGCAATGCGTAGTATTCAGTTGTAGTGTTCATTTTCAGGCTGCCTAGTCAATTAATTTTGAAACATTGAAAAGATTGTTGTCTAATTATTTCTCTGATGTTTGAGTTATATGGAATGGGTGAACTAGAAAGATGAAAAATTTCTTTTCCAATGGATATTTTGGAAAGGTTGATGTATCTGGTACCACAAGGAAGATTATATATATATATATATATATATATATGCACACACTTGCATAGACACACACATATGCACGTGAATATACATATATCATAAACAACTAGTGAAGCAATTTTATTTACCTTTTATAGGTTTAGAGCCATATGTAACATAGCCTAACTTTCAAATATCTGAATAATCTACCTGCAGGTAGCACTGACTTAAATAAGAAAAGATGTTAAAAAAAAAAAAAAAAAGACATTGAAAATGAAGCCTGGAGTAGCCTATGGTAAAAAACAAATGGTATAAATTAGGTGTGGACTTGAACACTTCCTATGTAAAATAAAGGAGAAAAAAAGTCAGGAAAGCTGTGGAGCTTATCAAAGAAAAAGAGTTAGAGGTGGGCATTTCAACATTAAAATTAGAAACAGAGAGGTAGTGGAAACCTGGCTTCCTGCCTAAGTTTCATAAACTAACCTGTGCTCTAGATTTATGAGAAACAAATCTAGTTAGCCCTAGTCTTGTCTTTTCTAGTTTGACCTCAAGCCCACAGGGTGAATCAGACTCATCAGAACATTTCATTCAGCCCATGCCCTACTCTTTGCCTTAGAGCTGTTATTGCCCTCCCTGAGGAATGTAAGGAAATATGCCCATCCCATGACCAAAATGCAGATGTGACCTATCATACGGCCTGATTTTTACCTACCACATCCCTGCCTAGCAGGTATTTGGTTTTTTTTCAGTAGCCTCCTCTGTTTAGCTTGGCCTTCGGTGCCTGCAGAAAAGGATCTATTATTAGATGAATCTAGAAAGCTTCCCCTTCCCAACAGAAAAAGATTGTTTTTTTCTAACATGCCTATCAGCTCTGTCAAACTCTTGGTTTTCATTGTGCTCAAGTTTCCAGCAGCATATTGACTATCCCTCTAACAAGACCATGACACATGCTTATTTTTTGAGTATCTTTAGATAGTGCACTAATAAGTGAGAAGGAATAGAAGAAACAATGCACGAGTTTTAGCATGTTAACAGTATAAGTGTATAGTGGTTTCGTGCATACTTTTTAGAACTAGTAGCAGAACCAATCTTTTCAAGATCCTTCATTGTTAACTGGTTCTGGAGACTCTTTACCAAGGTGCTCACTCTAATATACAAAATTGATCAGACTAACTCAGATTCTGTATGTCTCTTTTCCTTGCGATTTAGCAATCTTGAAAAGCCATTGGCTATTTACATAGTCGGTTACCTCTAACATAATAACAGGTTCTGTAGAACCGCTCAAAATTCAAAGCAGAACAACATGCATGGATATTAATCGTGTGAGCTTGATGATTCTGTGAAATTTATTGTTTACAGGCATCGTTAGTTTTATTGGTAGCAGGCCAACTGTGGTAGAGGTCTATTTAGCGTGTGATAGGAAAGCAGAGGAAAGTGTTAACTTGGGTTTTGATCTTATCAACTTCAATCACTTCCATAAATCTGTGTTCTAGAAATGCATCTAAGTTTGTCCTAACTTTCCTGGGAAGCCCATATTTCCCTCTAGTCCCATCAAAGTTCACTTTATTAACCCAGGAGTTATAGGTTTCAGCAGAAATAAATTCTTTTAGCAGCAGCAAAATGTACTTGTCGGGCTTTCCACCAGATCTCTGAAAATCTCATTCTTTTGTGTAGGAGCCACATTTTGTATGCTTACCTCTGGCAGCTGCTCTTCTGTAGTACATTTGCCATCTCCTGCACCCACATCCAGACCGGTAGTACTCATGTATTTGTCAGCTTGCATTTGTATTCACATCACCCCACTTGGGCATATAATTCACAGAGTCCAAAAGAAATGGTTGCCATTTTTTTGAACAGAACTAGGACACAGGAAAAGAGCAGAGGAAAAGACAGGTTTTATACTCCTGAGCATTTGCAAGAATACTGAATGGTGAGGGAGAAAATGGAACTGGATGTAGCATTGAAGAAGAATCCTAAATCCTGCATAGTCATCCTTGGCTTTCAGTTGGGCAGAATAAACAATCATAGTTTAGATAATGGCTTGTTTGCAGTTCTGTTCCAGTTGTGCCTTATGGAAGTATTTGAGTTCTCTTGCTTAGAAGCAGAAAAATGCCTTTGAAAGAGCGATCCTCCTGAGCAATCTTTTGATTTGTTTCTTTAGCAAATTTACCTGAATTTGCCAGATCTGTTGACTGATCTTTTTGATGTTTTCTTAGGAATCTGGATGTTGCCCATGTTATGTTTATAAATGTTGCATGTATATCTCTGTAGTTGTTACATGGCTTCTAAAGGGCCAGTTCGGAGTTAAAACAGCTGTTCTGGCCTTAGATCTGAAGAACAGCATCAGTTAACAGGTTTTGACACTGTAACAGGCAATGGCTCATAGTTTTTGAGTATTTACTTTTGCTAATCTGAACCAGGGAACTGCTTGATCATGAGAGGAAAGTTTGGCCAGGATTGCAGGGAGACACTTTCAAATTAAGAATTTGAAAGGAATTAGAAGATAATCCTTTGCTGAGCATCAGCTCCCTAATAGAACAAAGTGGGGGAGAGAAAAGACACCAAAACAAGGAAACCTAATTTGAGCTGTTTAGTCTCCTGAAACCAAGTGTAGATATGTCTTTAGTCTTCTTTTATTTCTGGCCATTCATTTTTCTCCTGTGATATTCCTGTAGCTAATTCCATTTCTCCCCCTGAACATCGTGACATCATGATGGTCACAGAAGGAATGGATGGGCACATCTATACTACACTGTGCTGTAGAAAGCAGTACAGCTACAGCAGCATGGAGCTATATACTTACAGGGCTGGATTCCCTCCAGAATGTGAGAGAGCTCATTTAAAATTGGCTCCAGGATCTGCTGTTCTAGGACAGAAGATAAAACTAGCACACCCTGCTGGGATTAACATGGTTGGTAATCAGGCATTTCTGTAACGTTATCGGCTCAATCTAAAAGTTTCATTGTAGGAACTAGATTTGTGAGTTCAAGCTGGAGAGAGAGACTGGGAAGCTTCATCTCTGAGCTACAACTATGGCTACTTGGGAAGTGAATTCAGTACACCAAGTTTGATCGGAAATGATTATCCTTGTGCTTACTGCGACTTTTCTGTGTGATGATTTTGCATTAGGTTGTTCACCGTACAGAGAAACATGGCAATTCTTAACTCCTTCTGAAAGGAAATCACTGTATTAGGATGCTACGAGCACAGCACTGGAATGCGCACTCCCAGAAAGTCATTCATTAGCACTGAGCATCCAGAGAAGGAACATGCTCACTGCCTGCTGACAAACTCAGAACATTTGGCAGATTCTGAGGTTTTTTGCAGGTTGGTGTTGTGACGTGGGCTGAGCTTTCAACCTTGCACACAACATTAATAATATGGAAATTGAAAGAGTACATACTCCAAGCAGGGCATGTTCCCAAGTTTGTGCCAAGATCTAAGCCATGCTGTACCTCAGGACTCTGAGCACTGGAGTGCTTATTAATTTTTCCCTGTAATTCTTAATAAAATTGTATTGCAGCATGCAAGCAACAAGGGCTTCTTTGATAATTTACCCTCTGCAAGTTCAAATCCATGTTAGTGAAAGGAACTGTCTACCTTATATTTCAAAAGTAATGAATTCAAACTCTGTTGGGATTGTAATTTTATTAGGAATTCTGCATATCTTCTCTTGTTATTATTTCTGGGTCAAATGGATCATTATATTGATTGATCAACACTTAATTTGTTATTATCCATAAGTACTCAGCAAATAATGAAAATACCCTGTCACTTTGTTAAAGAATGAATAAAAGAGACAGTATTAGGTTACTTTTTTTAATTAATTTTTTACATACATGTAGATCAAGCTTGTATATCTCTGGAGCTTTGACTGGCCACTCAAACATCTGGCAGGAAAAGCTAAGTAGTAAAATAATTCCTATATGTGTGTGTGTATATGTAGATATTTTTACCAGTGTTCACTGTAAAAATAGAAAAAATGCAGGGCAGTAGGGTTTATGATAATGCTACAAGTTAATGATCTTGAGCACAGCAACAAACTTTTAGTGTTGCCGTACTAATCAGGCATTTCTGTAGCCTAATCAGCTCAGTCTAAAAATCAAAAATCATGCAGCTCCATTCTAGGAGCTAGAAGGTCTGTACTTTGTAGCTGGAAAGAGAAGAGACTGGGAATTTATATGTATTTATATTTATATATTTATATTTATTGATTTATGATACTTCCTTTTGTAAAGTTACATCTGGTTCTGGATTTGTTAGGCACATTTTCTCGTAACTTCTACTAACTGACATCCCATACAAAGTAGAAGAGCGAGAAGCACTGAAACATAGAGCATTCAGTACAAGTAATGTACATGTACATATATATTACACCATCAGTTGCAAGTCTTGAGGGAAAGACACTGGACCTTATTTTCAAACATTCTTAGTGCATACAAATTACATTGAGGCTTATAAAAGCTGAAAGAAATCCTGTTTCTGAAAATTGGGACCATTTTTCCCAGCGTGAGTAACCAGCATCTAGCCTTAAGAAAACCTATAAATTAATCCGTCTGTGTCTCAGCTTGCCTAACTAGTGTCTAAAGGAGGAATACTCTTGCCATGATGCAAAGCAGAACTGACAAGAAAAAGATACTCTTTTTTTCTGTCACAGTCATCTTACATGGACCAGCATTAGAGATGTTATTGGTTTATATATTTTATCGATAATGCAGTGTCAGGCATATCAGTACATTGAACTTATTTTTTCTACTAAGCAGATCTGCAAGTGTGCTGAAATTATACCACAACAGGTTGTTCATGACCAGCAGCACCAATAAACGTAGTGTTTTTGCAGATTGCATCCCAGTGACCTATACATCTGCACCAAAACAACTCACTGTTCCTCTCTGAGTGTATTCCATGATGCGCTTGCACAGGGGACTTACAATTATTTCATATGTCTCATAAATCCTTCCACAGTATCCCTGACTAATTACAGGTGGGCAAGCTAACGTATTGTGGTTGGTGCTGACCTGCCCACAGACTGGCCAGCTGAGAGGCCAATAGTCAACAGAACTGCTACATTCTCAGTTGAAACCTTTCTTTCATGGAAGCACTAATTTGGCTCTTTCTTTACTACCCAGCTGCCAGTTTTCATGAAACTTGTGGCAGACTTTATATCCATACAGTTTCTACAATTTTGCCCCTTCCTTAAAGGAGATGAACTGACAGATGGACAAAAGAGCAGAGTGCGATGTTGTTTATTTTATCCTTCGAAAACCAGGCTGATGTTGGTATATAAAACTTCAGTCACAAAGTTATGTGACAAACACCACTCACAAAGTTATGAAATACCTTATAAATATGAAATATCTTATAAATATAAAAGGTGAAACTCTGATTTATGCCAATAATCTTTTCAAGCACTAATGTTTATCTAATGGATTCAGCTACCAAAAATCATATGCTACAAAGAGCATTATAATTTGGGATTCACCTGTGCCATTATATCAAAGCTAAAATTATTCCATGAGACTTTGGAACGTTCCATGTTGGTTGATACTATGTGCTTTTAACTAAAAGCTTCGTCTTTCACTTTACATCAACAGAAGTGGAACGATTAATGCTTCAAAATACAAGAGAGGCTTTTGTTCTTGTTTAAATTTTTGTACCTTAGCTTGAAAGGTATCTTGAGCTCCTTTGAAGTTTTCCTTTAATATGCTGCACCCAAACCACTTCTTTATAAGAGCCTCATTTAACTTTTACATTTTGAAGATCTTTCAATGCAAGCCCAAATGTAACAAAAGAAAGTGATAATTGTTGAAACAGGCAGAGTTGTTGAATAGTGTAGACACTGAATCTTATGGAAGCCATATCCTGGAAGCATCTTGTGCAACTTCTGGCTCTGGTGTATAGCTGGCAGGTAGGTCACATCGCATAGAATTCACTTCATGCTCTAGCTAATGTTTTCTTTAATTATTAATCAAGTTCAGTAGATCACAGAGACCCCAATTCCACAGAACTTGTGTAGCCCCTTGCAGAGAGCTCCACTTGCTGCCAGTGGCATTCCCTGAGAGGTCTGCTTGTGCGATTCTCAGACACAGGCTTGAATGCCAATTCTCTGTGATGTCAGTGGTTAGACTTCTATAGATTTCACTGGGGACTGGATTGAACTGTATATTTTTTGATAAAAGATTGAGTTTTTTCTCTCTGTGTTTGAAAACAGCTACCACCCAGATAATAGTAACAAGAACAACAACTGAAATGCTGATTTGAGATTTCAGTGAAGCTACTTAGGATTACAGGCAGAAGATCAAGACAGTCAACGCTGAGAAGTGCAGGATTCTTTGCAGTTAATCCTGATACTGCCCTGGCACTCCCAGCGACTATGTAGTGGTATTCCTGCCCAACAGCCAAATAGACTGTTTAGTAGAGCTTGCAGAAGTTGTGAATATTTTCATACCCCGATTTAATTCCCTTGTGAGTAGTTCCTGAAAGTCACTGTACGGTGTATTTAATTTACTGTATTAGAAATATGCCACTTCAGATTTCTGATGACTGTCTGGCTTTGAGGCTTTGATGCTGTCATCAGACTCTATCATGAGTGAGGAAATGTTGATGTCATACTGTGGTTTATGAGCCACAAGCTCATCATGCCTATATTTCTGCTTGATTTTGTGCTTCTACCAGTGTTGTGGGAACTCACACAGCATTTCAGACCTTTGAAAGTCTAATTCTCATGCACTATACTTTTTTTTTCTTTCTTTCTGAACTGGGGCAGATGTCCCTTTCTGTAATAATTTAATTAACATTTTGGAATAATGATGCATTAATTAATGCCAGATTAATGCAGACAATGGAAATGCTACAGAATTACACTTTATATCAACACTAATGCAAAATGAGCTCATCCTGGATAATATTTCTTACAGAGAATACAAAAAGAGATAATACTAATTAGGCCATCAATTTAAATTTACCATAATTTCAATCCATGTCACTTATCTGTTCTCTAACATAAAACATTCTGTTCTACCATACACTTTTTTGCTGCATTGATATAAGTATGGCAGCCAGACTGGGAGTCATTTCCTAATGTACATTCTTATAGATGATGGTACACTCCTGTGCTGTAATCCTGGGTTTGGTGCCTGTGTTGTGAAGGATTGAACTTTAAACATCAGTTATAGACTTGATAATGTTCTGACATAGATCTTCTGTGGGTACAGAAACTTCACTGGCAAAAAAATACCCCCACCAGAGGCACAGTATTTTGTATTGTGCATGGCACGTTATTAGACTGTAGCACACAGTTCAGATTATTCTAATTCTTCCTGGCATGGTCCACATTTGCTGCTGCAAATACAACATCTACAAAGTCATTCCTTTGTGAGCATTATTATTTCAACTGCTTTGTAACAGAATGTGAGACAAATAAAAAATGAAGATTTCTGTTCCCAAGTAGCTTCAGTCTCAGTAGCATATTCCCATTTCTGAGAATACATGTTTTACTTAAGACATGTCTGATCTCACTTGCAGTTTGGTGGATTTTTCTATGACCATCATCTAGGTACTGCTTCTTGTGCAGGCAAGAAAAGAGGATTAAAAAGATCATTCTGAAAAGCAAAGCATGAAAAAAAAATAGCAGAGATGATTCAGTTTCAATGAACATCCAACAGAGCTTTGCTTTCCTCTCCATCTCTCCTTCTGACTCTCTGGCATTCTGTGTGGAATCTTCTGGGTCACCAGAATTTCAGGCTTCTTGCTCTTCAGAAAGCTGTGTTGAAGACCAACAGAGAGTCAAGTCACTAGGGACCAGTCAGACTGACTTGCAAGCACTGATGTTCATTTGGAATTCCCAAGGTGTACAGGGAGTCAGATGCACTTCAGTCTAAAATATGTAATGAAACAACATCAGGGACCTGGAAGTCTTTTCTGTACCAGAACACTAGGAATTTGAGAGTTCTTCATCCACTGTGAAGAGCTTTGTTTGAAAATCAAAGGAACATTTTTTTTATTTTCCAGAATGCAATTTTTCAGAATTTGATGTGTGATGAATTTTAAGATATTTGGGGTTTTTTATTCCAAATACAAGCAACACCTGATTTTGAAATTCCCTGTGAAACAGACTCTGCACAGCTCTAGTTGCTTTCTTCAAACACTGAAACATCCTCCTTTATAGAGTATATATTAATTGTGTGCTTTTATACTAGCCATTTGTACCAATTTTATGGTATAAAATTGAATTATTTAGTCCAACAGAGAAAATGCTGATTCCCTTATAGAATGTTTTCACCAACAAAGGGATTTTAAGAAGCGTTGGCCACTCAGCAGATCAGATCAGGAGACAGCAGCCGTGGCAAACTATGGAGTAGTGACCGAGTTAAAAAAAAATAAACCACATAGACAGTCGTGCTTTATGGGAAAATGTTTCAGGCTAGATAATATCTCAGGAAATCCTTTTGCTGGTGCATTGTGTATCTTCCAGAAAAGGCCATCCTTTTTTATAGACATTCTGAGTGAAATGTCTGTCATGTAAAGAACGAACAACTCGTATATACCTAAATGGCATTAGCCCTAAAACAGGAGTTGTGTAGGATTTGTCCATCACAAATCTACATGGTGTTCTGCACCAGAATGAATTTCAGACAATGTACTTTGGCTTTTGCATACTGCTTTCTCTGGAGAGTACCATTCTGGTCTCTACCACATTGGCAAATTGAATTAATGCAATAGCTTTTCTTCTCTACAGAATTTATTTCTTATTTAGAAAAGGTCAGATATGTAAATCTGTGATTTTTTAAATGAAACTACCTCTTTTTTGGGGACAGTTTAATATGACTGGCCATCACTGCCCAGGACTGTTAAAAGAATATGTAGTTAGGAGTAATGAAGTGAGTGGATTTTTGAAAATAAGAAAAAATAGTTATTTTCCAAGGTGCTATCTGTTAGTGAAACGGACTTTTTGGAGAACTACAGTAAGCCGTCATCATTAGGTGGGCTTGTAACTCTGTGCAGAGTAGACAATGTACTAGACAAAGTATGATAACTGAATAGACTGAACTGATGTTGATCCCAATGTTCTGGAATTAAGAAATCCCAGAAATCTTTTTGATCTCTAATTTCTGTGAGGACTGGCAAAGAAGGGCTTTTGTGGATCAGGACTCAAGCAAGTATAGTAAAACAGTCTTGTATAGTAAAACAGTCTTGTGCCGAGGAAAAATTTGCTCTGTGCCAATCTACACTTTGCTTTCCCATCTCAAGTGCTATTAATCCCTTACTTTCACAAGCAATCAAGTATGTTCAGAAAAACTAAAAAAAGTTTTTAAAAAGATTATTTTTAGATTTTATATGAAACATCAACTAGAAACTAATTGGATTAAATATTTTAGTATAAAAATAGCACTCTTTTCCAGACTTTTTGTTTAGGTTGCCAGTTTTAAATATGTGTTTTTCTCTGTTTAAGTCTCCATATTGCATTTTTTTCTCATTAAGTTATATGGTCTCAAAATAAAAAACTTTTAATCTTAATGTTTTAGATGATCATAACACTTTATTGCTAAGAATGGTATCGTCATAGTGTTGAGAGCAGCTCTGAGGAGGACTTGGGGGTGTTGGTTGACAAGAAGCTCAACATGGACCGGCAATGTGTGCCCGCAGCCCAGAAAACAGACTGAATCCCGGGCTGCATCAAAAGAAGTGTGCCCAGCAGGTCGAGGGAGGTGATTCTGCCCCTCTACTCCTCTCTCATGACACCCACCTGGAATACTGCATTCAGTTCCGGGGCCCACAACATAAGGAGGACACGGACCTATTGGAGCAGGTCCAAAAGGAGGACACAAAGATGATCAGAGGGCTGGAGCACCTCTCCTATGAAGACAGGCTGAGAGAATTGGAGTTGTTCAGCCTGGAGAAAAGAAGGCTCCAAGGAGACCTTATAGCAACCTGCCAGTACCCAACAGGGGCCTGCAGGAAAGCTGGAGAGGGACTTTTTACAAGGGCAGGTAGCGATAGGGCAAGGGGAAATGGCTTTAAACTGCAAGTGGGTAGGTTTAGATTAGGTATTAGGAGGAAATTCTTTACTGTGAGGGTGGTGAGGCACTGGAGCAGGTCGCCCAGAGAAGCTGTGGCTGCCCCATCCCTGGCAGTGCTTAAGGCCAGGCTGGAGGGGCTTTGAGCAACCTGGCCTAGTGGAAGGTGCCCCTGCCCATGGCAGGGGAGTTGGAACTAGATGATCTTTAAGGTCTCTTCCAACCCAAACCATTCTATGATTCTGTGATCATGGAGGTACAAATAAAATATTTTAGCTGGACAGGTATCTGATGGTGCTGTGTTTCGCTGAAACTACAAATGAATATCTACAGGGGATGGAAATAGGGTTGGATGCCTCCCTTGGAGATGACATCTTTATGGAACATAAAATTCTAAATGTGAAGATGTCAGGGTTAACTTCAAGTATTTTAGTACCCACATATTTAAGTACCAGGGTTTTTTTCTGGCACATTTCCAGCCTTAAATCAGACATGGAATACTTGTAAGGTGATGGTTGATAGAGGATTTCAACAGCTTTTCAATTTTAACTTTACGTTTAAGGCTTTTGCAGGACATCCTTCTTCTATGACAGCACCAATACATTGGTAACACCTGCCTCTTTCCAGTTGATCACACCTGTTGACACTTAGGTGCATTAACAAATCAACTAATAACCTTCTGGTCCTTTTTTTCATGTGCATTAGTACTGGTAGCTCTGTGCATAGAGAATTATGATATACAATGTATTCCTTGTTTAAATGGATTTTATTGAGTGCCAAACGTATTTCTGGTCATATTGCTTAATGATACCTCTAACTCAGAAAGGGTAATTCTAAGAAAAGAAAGCTTTTTCACAGAGTTATGTAATTTTTGAATAATTCCATTCCCAGGCTGTCCTATGAGTTATATGTATTTAAATTTTGTCCCAGAATAGTAGGACAGTTCATGTTCATATCAACTCTCTGTATTTATGTGTATGAAAGTTAAAAGCCCTAAAAGAGCTGACTTTGAAGGTTCTGTTGATGGCCAGAGAATATGGTACAGTGCTGCATGTTGGAACACAACACAAATAATACCAGGCTAATTCCAGAGGGGGTAATATATCCACAGGGAGTGGAGCAGCATCATAAGAGGTTACTAGCTTGGAGTTTGAAAGCTTAGAGAGCCACAGTCAAGTGATGCTACACCTGAGCAAATATATCCTCCATCGTTAAGAACGGTAGTTAATCAGGCTGCAAATGTGGTTGCAACTAGTTTAGAAACCATTGCAGAGATGTTTGTCAAAGCCAAAACAAATATTGGTATCACCAGAGTTACATGCTCAAATTTTACTGGTGAAAATTTAAAAAATCACTACTTAGGCACATTCATATTATGTAGATTGGCTAATAACTATTGAACATTTGAAAGGTCAAAGCAATAAGTAAAAACTGTAACAGTTGGAGAATGTTGAATAAATCCAAAGAAATCATGATCAGTTCATGGATATTTAGTAAACAATAGTTGTCTAAGTTGTTTGCTATGTATTGTTTATTCACCTCTAATAAGTATCATACAGTATAAACGGTATTTTTATTTCTGCTCCTAGAGTGTGAAAAAATCTGTGGAAGCTAACTGAGGGCTTTGCAAGTGTATCTGAATGGTGGATCAACTGAGGTAAGTTGGAGTTTATGTCACTGAACATACTGTATGATCAATGGATAAGGCATGGTTTAAATATAGATGGAAAACCACAGGGTATTAAGTATCTAGGAATATTTTACCTTACGGAGTTGAAGTCTACAACTAAACAAAGAGGTAATGTGAAATACAGTGAAAAAAAATATTTGCTGGGTGGTCTCTGCCACATACTGTATCGTCTGGTGGAAAAGGCTGAGAGCCATAAAAAAGATATTGGGACCAAATCTGACATACTGTATACATTAAACGTCTTACTATTTACCTTCTGAGAAAAGTTCTTTAAGGAACTCATGGGTTTGTTAACAAAAACTTCATGGCATTATAGGAAGCCCAAATTCTGGGATGAAAATGTGAGTGTTAGCCAAACCTTTAGGTGGAGCAAATTTTCCAGAGTTACAAAAATATTGGTTTTTTGTGAAGCCAAGGAATGGATACCATATAAGTGGATCTCAGCCCACTTGGATAGCCTTTGAAGAAGCACAAACATTACTTTTTCATTTGTTCTCATTAACAATAGTGAACTGAAAAGAGCTGAATGCAGTGCTGAAAGCCATGGCTGACTAGATTTTGAATCATAAAGAAAATGCAGGGGAAAATGCAAGGGAAAATAGAAAATGAAAGGAAGTCCTATGAAACATATGAAATGTTTTCTTGATTTTTCCTTCTGACATGCCAGGGCCTTTTGGGCACCACCAGGCCCCTGGTCTAGACCCACCGCCGGGGGCTCCCTCCCCTGCCCCTGGGCAGGACCCCAGTCCGGCCTGCAGGGCTGCCAGCCCTGCCCAGGCACACCATGGCAGGGCCGGCCCCAGGTCACGGCGGGGCCTGCCCGTGGGGCCCTTGAGCCGGCCCTAATCACAGGCCCGTGTCCCGGCCCAGCCTTGGCCCATCCCTGTCCCCAGGTGGCCCCAACTGGCCCCTCTCCTGGCCGGGGGTGGGGTAGGCCTTGGCTGCCCGGCTCTGCCATGCCATCTGTGGGGCCTCCGCTCCCGCCTCATGGAGGCCTAGGCCTGCGCAGGGCCCCGGTGCTGGACAGTAAAGCAGGAGGGCTGCATGTTGTAGCTTTACAGAATATGTCAGACCCGCAGAACAGTGTCTGTTCCTTTCTCATCTCCTTGTGAAACAGTGTAGGCTCAGATCAGGACTTCAAATGCGTGCAGTCACAGCCTTCCCACAGACGGTGAGAGAAGTACTGCAGAAACATCTCTGCTTCTCCACTAGGACTGATACAGCAGCAAGGTAAGTAAAACATAGACTTCTGCTAATTTCTAAGGGATTTGAGTCAAGCCCTTTAACTATATACATTATGTTCTCCCCTCCTCTCTGCTCGCTTCAATCTCCTCCAAATTACTACTCGCAGCTTAATGAATAAACACTGTAGCCTTAAATGCTGAAGGGAGGCAATGGAGGAAGATTACAGGGTGAATGCAAGGAAGGAGTTCTAATGTGCTGCCTTATTCCTGCTGCTTTATTTTTGATTAATGGAACAATAAACACCAATGAGAACTGATAGGGATAGCTCAAGAGATGTGGACAGATGCTTGTCTTGTGGCTCTTCAAAGGGCATTTACTACCTTAAATATTCTACAATTATAATTTTGGTTGAGGTTTGGTGGCTCTACTCCATTTGTATGGGTATCCAATTACAACTGAAATATTTGCACTTGACAGCAGTTTTAGACTACATAGTTAAATGAAAAATGAACCAAATGCAATACATACTTCAATAACAATCAGTCTTAAGAGAATTTTTTGAAGAACAACTTCTGACCCACCAGGATTATTAAACATCCCATAGCATTTTTTGTAAGATTAGTCACAGTGTCTTTTCTGAAACTCAATTTATATTATTACATTCTTCCTCCATAAATCACCCTGCAGTATTAACTGAACATAGTATTCTTCCGTCACATACTGTTGTAGAAAGTTAAAAAGCTGTCGTGTTCCACCTCAAAAATGGATCCACTTTCTTAGAATGTAATGCAGTTTTATTATAAGATTTGGAAGTTTTTGTTGGTTTACAATCCAGTACATGTGCAAGAGAATCTGTTGTTTTTTCAGTGCTGGTTGGTTTCCTCATCTGCATCAATGAATATACAAATAGTAAATATTGGTATTTTGCAAGGGCACTAGTTTCCAGAGATTGTCCCCAAGGACTGTCCACAAAAGAAGGAAACCTATAGATTTCCATTTGCATATGTGCCTAAGTGCATGCACCAGCAAAGAACCAAGTTTCTAATTTTTTAAAACTTCTCTTTATTTCACAAGCAATGACTATGTTCTAGCTGAAGGTCCAAAAAACCATGAGTATTTACTTAATACATTTTGTATCTTCGCAAGTCTTGCAGGTGATGCAAAAAATGTCACTCCTTCATTTTACTCTATCAAGCAAGCAGATAATTCTTCTTAAAGTCATCTTTTGACAGAAAGGAGAGCCAGTAGCCCTGCTTCTCTTGATTATTATGTATCTCATTATATATTTGCCAGAATGGGGTTATAAACCTTGTGCTCTGTCCAGATTCAAGTGTGAATAATTACATTCTGCCTACCTAAATTCCCACTGCAGTTTCATTTGGGTACAGTATATTTCTTCATTTCCTGCTCTCGGGCCTGTTCTGGCATCTATTGAAGTTAATGGAAAGTTCTCAAAGACTATGGTGAAGGAAAATTTCCATAAACTATGGTATAATTCTGTTGTGCTATTAAACAGCTTGAGTTGACATAAGTACAGTCTGTATCTTATTATAAATTGCTTACACTCTTTATCTTTACCAGTTTGGAAAACTCTTCACATCTTATCAACATTATGTGTATATTCAAGACATAATGAATGGTAACTACAGTATTATATATGTATTCTGTTGGAGACATAAATATCTGTTAAATTTACAGATACATATGGTTGATTTCGATGTCACTTAATTTTATGAAGATCTTTCTTTTGACTTCAGTGAGGATGTTTAGGTAATACCTTGAGAGCAGTAGGACATAGTAGCCTTCTGAGGCACAGAAATTCTGTTCTCTGTCTTCTGTGGATGCATGCAGAAAAAAATAGAAATAAACAAGTTGTTCAAAAAATGAATTCAAGTTTTTTGAACCCCAGATCAATACCTCAACTACAATACTCCATGGCACTTCATCAAGGAATGGACGCAGTTGCCAATAATTGGCGCTCTATACTTTCTTAGTAAACTTCAGGATTTTTGCAAAATTTATTTTTGCTTTAATAACAGTTCTAGAGGTAGAAAATGCAGGTTTTGATCCCTCTCACTTGACTCTAAGAAGTTCCTTAGAGGAGATAAAGAGAACATGTCTCAGTGAGCAACTCAAAACAAATGCAGACCGAATTGTAAAGTTAATTCAGACCTGAGCTTTCCTAATGTTTTGGGACACTCAGGCCCATCTTTAGCCAGAATAGATTTTATTTAGTATTTTGATAAACGGTCACTGTCTAATGGGACTAGATGACTCCAGGCTGGAATGTATTTGGTAGAGTTATTCTGACCTTCTTTTCTGTTGATGATTATGTTTTATAAGTTACTCCATTCACTGTCATTCTTAGGGCTTTTGACCATATTCTCATGAGCCAGGCCCAGGCCAGGGCAGGACAGAGGCCATCTCTTTATTCCTCCAAAGTCTGTGTCATGTACTTTCAACTTTGGACTGAGCTATTGGCATGGAAATTGACAGTTTTCTAAATATACATAATATCTTTTCTTTGGACTTAAAGCCGGGAATAGGGCTAGTTTAAAAGTCTGTGATGACAGCTTCATACCATTTCTCAGAAGTCAGCAAAGGAATTCTGCAGTGAAGCTAAAGCAGTGGAGAGAATCTCAACAATTTAATTCTGTGATTCTTGTGGCAGTGGGAGGTCATTTTAATTCAAGAGCAAAACCAAGAGTCTTGCAGTATCACATACTGCATTTAAAAATCCTCTAAGTCAGAAGTGTGGTTCAGGTAAGCAAGCCGGTTAAAACCCTCCTGACAAGAAAGATGGTTTTATTTTATTTAATTTTTAAATGTTTCTGCAGCTTGCTAGTTTCATAACCTAGGGCAAGTTTAATTAAAGTCAATGAAGCAGTTTAAAGTGAAGAAAAAAGCAGCATTAGAAAAAGTGTTGATTGTTTTCTAATTACGCTGTGGACTTCCTCTGTAATGGATTCTTGCCTTTCAGCTCTAGATAAAGCCACTGATGTATGCCAATATAGATGGGAGACCTGGGAAATTCCTTTATAAAATTTACTTACTAGTCACTTCTCTAGATAGCTTAGCACCCTTGCAACATGATCCATGTCATCGCTTTCTGTCAACAGCTGGACAAGGTGGAATTATTTTCTGAAGATTGTAACAACAGAATAGCATATCATGTGGGAAGGTTTTGCACGTATAGTCTGAAAACCTTTTGGTTTATGAATCCTTTATTCAGAGAGCAAACCTGTATGATACTATTTAAGTGTCCAGATTCAGCCTGAGCAGAGGAATACCAGTGAATATGGAGAATAATAGTTGTTGTGAATGCTGGTTTGAACCCATGGATGATCTGAATAGGATTTTGTTTCGATGTGGCTGGACAGCTTGCCTACAATACAAATGACACCCCTCTTACCCTCAGTGTAAGGATTTGCCAGTTGTACATTGCCTCCAGTCATTCCTTCCAAACGTTTCCACAGGCAGTGGCAGTCAGTATTTCTGCCAGCTGATCATCAGCCAGGTTTGTGATCTGACAGTGATTTGCTCTAGTAGAACCATTAATCTCTTCTGGAATGGTGCATAGAATCATTGAGATTGAAAAAACCCTTGAGATTGAGTCCAACCATAAACCTAACAGTGCAAAGTCCACACTAAAACATGTCCCTAAGCACCATGTCTACATATCTTTTAAGTACTTCCAGGGATGGTGACTCAACCACTTCCCTGGGTGGCCTGTTCCAGTGTCTGATAACCCTTTTTGTGAACAATTTTTTTCTAATATTTTACCCTCCCTTCTGTTAGATGCAGCATCTCATGCTTTGGCCTTTCTGACATATCCCAGTTCATCTCATCTAACCTGCCAGAGGAAGGTATTAGGAGTACAATTTGTGCTGTAGCCATCTCATCCAGAAGTTTACCTTGAGGTTTTATATTTTCAAATCAATCTGCATATCAATAAGTACTCCCACTGAGCTTTTAGGAAAAAGCATGTGCTGTGTTATACCAGCTATGCTGTAAAAGAAAAATCAGATTTTATAGCCTGCTGTAAGTCCCCTTTGTTCAGGACTACATGTTAAATAAAGTATGTATTACAACTTTTGATACACTTACTCCTTTGTTTTATTTTAGACGATTTATTCAGTCTCCAAAATCCTTCCATCAAGATTTTGGCCTGATGACTGTCTAGAGGCCTCCTTAAATTAGAGCAGGTACATTAGGTTCTGCACTTCTGAAATCCTGAATTGTTCCATCGTTCTTCATCACCATTTTAATGGGCGTATTTCTGGTCCTGATGAAGAAAGAGTCTGCTTGGCAAGATGTAGTAAACTAAGCATGAGCTTTGAGTGGGCTTGTTGATAGAGTTCACTAGAGGAATGTAACATTTACAGAGGAATTGAAATGCTCCTAGCAGTGCATTTTTCCTGTGAGAAACCCACTGAATGCTCACAGAATCAAAGGCTACAAACAAAATCTTTTGCATCTCTAGCGAAGCAATGAATGCATTTCACATTTATTTTGCAAACATTCAACTTAATGATCAGGTTATTTTTGTAGAAATAATAACTTGTTTGTAACTGCGTATTGAAAAACACATCACAAGTCATTTAGGTTGCAAGATCAGGCACTCCCAGTTTAGAGGATGGCCCTAGAATCCTAAGTCAGCCTCCATTAGGTATGTGTTATGATAGCATCCTTCTTTACAAATCACTTACTATTCTTGCCTCATTTTGCACAAGAGCAATGATTTGCAGGGAATAAGGAAGGTGTTGAGTAGTTCTTTTTAACTTCATTACCTAGTCTGTAGTCTTAAGCCTTATTAATTGTCCACTGTGTCAGCTAATGTAATCCAAACCTGCTCTGCATTTGGAATTATTAATGTCTTTTTACTGTTTTCAATGGCATTCTTCATTATAGAATTATCTGAATACTTCCCCAGTGAGTTTTTCTGTATGGGGGAAGACAAGAATATTATCCCCATTTTATAGCTGGTAAAGTGTAAATTTGCTGAGCAGTAGTAAGAAGTCAACATGACTAAAACTCGTCCTGGCACTGTTTTTAAATTTATATCCTCTCAGGGACATTGCATGTCCTTATGTCCCTGTATTTTGTGTAAGGGTAAATAGGAATTTTGCCTTCTTGTCATTCTATCATTCATTATGTGCCCTCTCTGTATTACTCCATCCTTTATTTGGGCAGTTTCTGTCTTTTTAATCTTTGCACACTGGGATTTCCCTTTAGGCCCCCATCATTTTTACTGCTCATATCTAGACATTTCCACTTTAGAGAGAATAAGATCAAAATTCTGTTTAATTGTCCACTATAAAAAAAATAATCTGGAATGTTTTTATCTGAAAGATGTCTTTTTAAAGCAAAATGCATTCCACAAAATGACTACAACATGGACAGTGTCAGTGCTGACTTACTTGGTCCTGGGACTGAGTAATCCTTTTCAGGGACAATGAATGTGTATGCCATTAGCCAAGTCTGAGAGAGGATGCTGGTTAACATTAATGTGTTGCTGGTGGTTTTATGAAACAAAATTTTGACTGCTGAAGACTAAACTAAGCAAATTGGGGTTAGTTTGGACAGACCACTGCAGGGTATGAAATGGTCCTTTGCAATGAATGGGGCTTGATTTAAACAGTCACGCACCAGCATGCAGAGTGCATATTCCATATCTAAGCCATTCAGTGGCTTGTATTTATTATTCAGACTGGCATTCACTTATGTGAAAACGCCATGTATTTAGATTGGAAACAGTTTTAAATAATTTTCATAATAATAATATATCAACTCCAGCAACAGGCATATTTTATTAAGTAACACAAGATGTAGATTTGGGAGTGCTGCTAATAAGGTGGATCAGTGTGCTCCTGCAGCTTGGGCCAAGTGTACTGTTGATGGCGATTAGAAGATGGTGTTCACAACTGTGAAATCTAAATGCAGGGCCTTAACATTCAGGGCTATCTAGAGAAAGCTAGAATTTTCAATGACGTGCCTTGCTACAATTTTTCTCTGGTGTAATGTTGGTTGCTTGCAGTAACTATTTTTCTTTTCCAAAACAGTACAGATTTGGACACTGAATCATGCTTTGGTGTCCTGTCACTGTGCATCGCTGTGATCGCACGGTGCCTAATGGTGCATGGTCTGAGTGCAACATCACTGTTCCAAAACAGATCAACTACTAAACTGATAGGCAGTATAATGAGAAACTCCTGGCGACAGCAGGTATTTCTATTTTATCTGAGAATAATTCACTGAGTAGATAATTGGTGAATTCCCAGTGGGGAAAAAACTTGATTCTGTCTGAGCATAGGTTACCAAATCTACCACCATAAAATAATTGATTTTGTGATATATCAAGTAGGGACATAGTTGAGACTTGAACTTTCCACTTAGGGCCTCAGGGTGAACTTGAACCAAGCTCCCAAAGGTGAAGAACCAGTGCTTGACACGTGCAGGGTTTTGCACTCTTTAACAGCCTCTTTAACTTTCATTTTCCCCTATTAATCTACTTTCACCAAGATCTAGATGTGCACAGAGTCTCATTAAGATGGTTGAGTTGTCATTGGAGATAATCACCAAAGGAATGTGTTATAAAAGGAGAAAAAAAGTATGTCTAGAAAGTCTGAATAATTTTTTTTTATGCTGTTGTTTTAGTGAAGAGGCATTGGATGCTGATAGGAAAGTTACTATAGCTATAGGGCACATTTAATTGCATTTGAGAAACTTCTTTTAATCCTGTAATAACAAAAAATTAAATCAGTGCTGACATTTTTTTGTTGCCAGAAGAAGGTAGTAAAAGGGTAAAGAAATAATTGTTAGTTCTGAGAATATAATTAGCAACTTTAATGCTTTAATCTAAAAAATGCATATTTTGAGCCTGGGTGAATGATTAAAGAAAAGATATTGAAAGCCTTTGAAATTTCTAACTGTTTGTTTTTAATTGTAAATTATGATCACTGTAATTAGCTCATTTAGTACATTTATAATGTAAACAAATATGAATATACGGAACTTCAGTGATATATTTCAGGGCAAATAAGAGCAACATTGTGACCCTGGGCTCTATTTATTAAGCCTTTCTTGTAGCGTTTGGCACTGCTTCATTCTTTCATACTGGGTTTTTTTCCCCCCTTTTTTCCGGAAGATAAAAGAAAGCCGTACATAATACTTGCAGGTCTCTGCTAAAGTCTTAATGCATCTGGAACTAGACGGAAGAAAATAGAGATAGAAATCTTGTCCTTTTTGGGCTTCATTTAACCTCACTCTGAAGCTTTCTTAGAGCTAGAGTATTTATCATATTAAAGAATAAATGCTACGTGATTTCTTACACCTTAGGTTGTTAATTCTGAGCAATTAGATCAACTGGAAGTCATACTATGTTTCAGGTAGGCTTACCCATTTCCATAGCTAGGTATCTGCTGAAATGCAGTGTGTCAGATGCTGGCTGTTCTGTTTCCTGGTGATGCACTTTATGTAGCATCCTGGGACTGGATTTCAGAGATCGGCTCCTTTTCCGATACGTGTGCCGGCCCACACATCGCTCAGTAACACCAACAGGAGCTGCCTGGCTAAGAATCCCTGCATGCTAATGGAAACACTTAATGAGTAACAGGATGTTTTTCCCCCACCAAGTTCAAAGATTAAAATTTTGGGGTTTAGTCTCACCATTATTTTTATGGAAAAGGCATCTTTTGTTACATTTCCAGAGCTCAGTTATCATGCTGTGACACACTGCATCCAGTTCTGATAAGTCGTGGAAAGTTATGATTAGTTAAGCTCCTTATGAATAGAGAAGGCTTCCCTGAAGGTTGAAACTGGCCTCTAACTTGAGATTTTAAATAATTGTTGAAGTGTTTTGACTAGGCTGCCTTTGTGTACACTGAACAGTTTAAGGTTACTTTTTAATCCAGTGGCGCCTGTTTTATGATGTACACTTGCTGCGGATTGAATGTTGTTCTGTTCATCACTGCCAGCTGTCTCCTTGGGTTCCTGTAGTAACTAAGTTATTTTATCTCAGAGGAATGAATTGTCAGTAACAAGCAAATAATAACTTTTCTGCTGAATTCTCAAGATTTTTTTTAAAAAACTCTCTTCTTCTGTCATACTTCTCCTATAATGTAAAATGTATTGTGAGGGTTAGTTGCTCTATTCTTGCGCTGTGAGCCTTCAGGAGTCAAAATGTTTATAGCATGAAACAAAGGTAGAAGAGGTACATATTGCAGCAGTGTATTCACCATATTCTGTGGATATTTTTTAGCTGAAGGACGTAAGCCCTGGTTATTACAGCTGTCACGGTGACATCTGATATTTCAGTATCAGTGATTGCCTCACCCACCACATGACCCTGATCAGTACTGTGATTCTCTGTTCGCTATTAAACTGTGAAAGGTCTTGGCCCTCCAGGTGCTGTTTCAAGTCTGAAATAGCAACTTGTCTGTCACACTCTCTCTGCCTAACTTAATGCTTAAGGACCCAGCAAAAATATTTAATGTAGACAGGGCCTCTCATACAGCAACAAAGCAATGAACACAAGTCTTTTTTCATGGCTGTTGCAGAACAAGGGCACCAATTATGCATCGGTTATTAAAAACGAGCAAACTTTGAAGTGATCTTGTGGCTTGAATCTCAACAACTATATTTTTTGTGTTTCACTTCTATTTTTGGGGAATGCATTTGCTTCTTGAAAGTCCTGAGAGGTATCTTGAGATTTCAGATAGGAATGAGGGCATATAATAGTATGATAATTTTCATGAGTCAAAACAGAAAAATTAAAAAATACTGTCATACATAACTGCAGATCCAAAGCAGACTTTTAGTGAATTTTTGCTTTTCTTTCTACAGCAGGGAAAAACAAGCAAACAAGCAAAAATGGTTCATGGAAATCTAGTTAAAAAACCTAAAGTTATAAACCAAATTCTGAAATTATGTAGCTGAAATGAATAGACTTAATGATGCGTGTTTTTCCCTCCTTAGTAAGTACCTTACCTGTGGTAAGATTAATTTTAAAGTTGCTTAGCCTAGGCAACATGAAACACTTAGACAGTAGACTTCTCTATGTAAATAGGTAATGCCTATCAGGCCTGCCTAATTTTTAGGAGTAAGGCATTGGAAAAGATTCTGTTCTTAAGATAACAGAGCTGGCCTAACTGGCTGTTGCTCTCTATATTGTACAGGCATTGACACAGTGGTTGTCAGACGCTTCCAGCCCTGAATGCTTATCGTTTTTAGCCCTGTACTGTGGTTAAATTCATGTAAACTGGTATGTGGGGCCTAACAGCCAAGAGCAAGGGTCTGTATGTTGAAATTCAGCTGCATCTGGATTGTACTAGATATTAAGTAGATGTAATGCCAGTGTCATAAAGAGGTTGCATAACCAGCTTTTGTAATTTTTTGGAGTGATTTTAGGTTCTTAAGTGTAGTTTTATAAAAATAACATCTTTGCTTTGATGGACGTGCTTGTGAGCATCTGACCTGCAATTCCTCCTCTAATGCGGAAGGAAAGGCACTTTTGTGCAGAGTGCTTCTGGTCACCTCTGCTAAGGTAGTGCTGCATTTCTTACAGTGACCCCCATGAACAGGATCTCTAACAAACACAGCTGCAGCATGTTATATTGGAAAATGTTTTTCTTTGAAATAGAACTATCCACGCTTTCATACCCTTTGTGGTATATTCTGGATTGCATTTTTTATGGCATGAAAGGTCCTCTCCATGTTTTGTCAGAAGCACCTCTCCATTTATAACAATACAAGTATATAATATGTATAGATGCATACATAGTGTATATTATATATATAAGAAAATAAGTGTGGGACTTCATATCTCATGTTAAGATAAGAAAAGGCCATCCTTTAAAAAGAAAAGCTTACAAAATTTTATATAGATGTAAACTAAAGTTATGAAGTTATATATGTGAAGTTAAAAGGTTATAAATGCAGTTCTGCTTATCTTGGTGGAAAACCAGATCAGAAATTGTCAGCAGAGTACATTTAGAAGAGTTCTGTCATGACTCTGAAGATGGAAAGCAAGATAGACAAGGATTTAGAGCTAATGTAAAGAGGCAAAGAGAGAAGGGAGGGTATGTGTTCCTGAGAGAAAATGTTAAAAACAAATGTAAAAAGTGGGAGAATTAAGGTGTGTCCACTCTGAGCACATGTTTGACGTTAATTTGTAACAGGTAGGACTTTGCTGTCTGTTAAATGAAAAACTACAGCTCTGGTGAATAAGGGACACAGACTGGATTTCTGCCCTTCTGTGGAATATCCGTAATGGCTGGATGTTCTCCATGTATCCATGATCCATTTGGTAGCTGGGTCTGTACTGCTTTCTGTACACAATATTTACTGTCATCAGAGATTTCACACAACCAGAACTTTATGGGCTAGAGATGGGGTCATGCGGTTCTACCAAATCCTAAAATTAAAGGAGAAACAACCACTGTTCTACTTTTTTTTTTTTTTTAAACAAAAGCAGTTGCTAAAATTTTTTGGTCATTTGTCTGTGGACAAACACTGGATTTAATGCTGCTATTGGCAGTTTAGGGATGAAAGGCTTTGAGTGTCGTGTTCTCTGGAGTATAGCTCTGTGCTTGTTCATTTTCTCATATGAGATTTGGATGTGCTGTTGCAAAGCCTTGGTCTTCACTATGCTGATATGTTTTCCACAGTGATTATGACTAGGATCCTTAAATGATACTCTAATTACCATTATTCATAGTAATGGCTTATTAGTAATAATTACTAATAATCTTGATAATCCCCTAAGGAAAAATACTGTAGGTGAAAAGCCACAGATGGAGTCATTGTCACAAAAAAAAGACTTGTTCCTTGTGACCATCTTATAATAAAATAATTAATTTCCAGCTTTTTTCAAGGGTGGGGAAGGGATTTCTGGAGAGACGTCTCTCATACTGACCATCTCTGCCCACCTGAAAGGCCCCAAAAGTTAAGAGTAGAAGAATGAACAGGCCTCTGCCTGTGAATAGTTTAAGCAGCAATATAACTTATTTCCGTGAGCCTTCTGTCTCTCCTTCACTTTTCTTCATCTTAATTTTCATGGCCTTTTGTGTTTCCATAAGCCTGTAGAGTGTGTGTAGACAAAAAGTGTAGTTTTCGTAGCTTGGTAGACAACACGTTACCTGAAATTTTTCAGAAAACTTATTTCTCACAGGATATATTGCCAAATATGTATTGGTTTTGTATTCTTAAATTCACTTGTAAAAATGTGCACAAAGCTCTGGCTGTGTTTATCTACAGCTTTAAAAAAGTACCAAATAAAATGAACAGCATTCCATGATCTTTTAGTCTTCAAACCCAATAACAAAATCCTTATTCACTTATACAAGTGTGTCTCTGTCCAGTGGTTTGTCCCATGCACAGAATGTGCCTGCAGCTTTTGGCACCATGGAGGGCGGAGAAAGAAATGTTTCTCATTGGCTGGGAAGGCTCCGTGCAGATGAAATAACGTAATCCCAAACGGTGCGCTCAGATTTTTTCAATAAATGTTTTTCGTCACTACAGAGCTTTATATAACAGCAGTAAAGGCAAGAAAGGAAATTAGAAACACAGCTGAGACTGCATCTCATACTTCATAATGGCCTAAAATTCTTACTGTTTATTAAAACTAACACCCCTTGTCAGGGTGTTGATCAAAAATTCTCTGCAGTCTCTTTTCTTTGATCTTTTCATTTTACAAACCACTGATATTTGTTGCTATTTCTTTATTTAGTTTTATGTCTAAAACATTGAAACTCAGAACTGCTTTCCAATAATGCTGCATGATAGGGAGTAATCCTGAATTCATTGAGCCAGCAAACTCATCACTAAACAAATTTGCCCGCTCCCAAAGAAAGGAGAACTCTGGTGTAACAAACAGAAATGGTCAAAGTTGGCACCAGAAAGGATGCTTTCAAAAACCTGTCGTGTCTGTGGGCCTCATGCTTATACTACTGTCCAGTCAGAGTTCACCTTTTGTTTCAGCAGCTCCCTGGCTCCTGCACATGCAAACATTTGAATTTCCTGTTGGCTCAGAGGTGAGATTTATAACATTTATTAAAGTTGCTTTTCACTGTGAGTTTACTGGGCAGAAAGCCTAAGAAGGCCTTTTTTTTTTAAGGGGGTTTAATTGCTTGAATTTACCAGAGAGGTGAACATTATGCTTTCTTTGCAACACCACTATCCACTAAGATTGCCAGGTGTCGAATTTCCCTAGAGGTTCCCTATTTATTGAAGGAATTCATGAAATATCCATCTATCCAAAGCTGGGGCTCCTACCATCCCTTTCCCATTCATCGTCTTGATTTTGTTTCCTTCATGGCTGCCTTTGAATTTCTTGATTGATCCTGTTCATTATTGTCCCTTCCTCTCCTTAAGTGTCCTCCCTCATCTCTGCTTGAGCACCTCGGCCATTAAAAATGGGCCAGACTGGCCTCAAGAATGAATATGCCTGAAAGCCTTTTGCTGTGACGTGGCTGCTGGTGCAGAGAGACAGTGCAATGTTGGAAGTATAGCAGCACCTTTTAGCTGGGTGAAAAGAAAGATGAACAGAGGGCAGGAAAAGCAGAATAAGTGGAGGGAAGGGTGAAAAGCAAAGAGGTATTTCGCAATGTTTAAAATAAAAAAAATATAAATAGCCCTTTAAAACCATGAATGGACTTCTCAACAGATGGCAGCCCTACTGTCAAGCGAGCCCAAGGCGGGCAGACCATAATTGTTAGCAAGTGTATTGTTAAGGGAATTTACTAATTTACTGATGCAGCAGCCGCTTCAGTTGAAGAATAAATTGGAATATTTTGGTGCATTTCCTTTAAAAAGTCATCCACTTTTAAGTCTATGTATTAAAATGACAAAGTCTTAAATGGGGGTCTCCTTCGCTAAACAAAAGATATGCAAATTGCATTTCAAGATTTATATTATGATAAAAACTGGAACACAAAAGAGACATTATCTTGCAAAAATGTAAAAGTACATTGCTTCATGAGTCTATAATGATATAATGTGATGTTGATGTAGTTAAAGATGTCAGAAGGGAGACAATGACCTTAAAAGTTTAAGGCAGACACATTAATATTGATTGATTTTTAAGAGATTGAACAGCAAGAATATATCTATATATAGCCTGGATATTGGATTGTTTGAAAATTTGAGATGAGATACAGAACATTTCGGTCTTGTAATGCTTTAGACCTAATAGCAAGAACATGCGTTAAATGCAGCCATTTGTACTACAAGAAGCTGGATGACAATTTGCCTTGAATTTAGCAGACTGTAAACCTATTTCTCGTAAAAATCAGTGGTGTTTGACAAAGCTGGATGATCATTTCTGGCTTAACCACAAATGCAGGTCTGTCATATGAGATGTCACAAAAGTCCTAAGAGGGGGTAGGTGGGTGTGAGTTGGCTGGGGTTTTTTTGTTTGGTTTCACCCTGTTCTATACATACGTAGATCTATATGTAGTCTTACATGTGTACACACACACACACACACATGCAGACATTCCTATAACATATTGAGTGCTGTAAAACCTCAGCACCTTCTGGCTTTGAAGCAATTATATGTGACTGCGCATCTATCATGTCATTTTTTCTTCCTACTTTTCCCCAAGCTGGGAGAATGTGGTCAATAACGTTTCTTGTTTAAGAAAGTTTAGGCTCATCTTACATCTGTGTTTATGCCAGCAACATCATGAAGAAATATGCCTCGCATTGAGGTGGAAGCTGCTAAATATCGTAGTATTTTTTTATTCCCTTGGGGCAGTTCATTTTATCGTCTCAGGTTGATAAAAGTTTCATCTCCTTGACAAATGAGCCTTACTCTTAATGTAGAGACTCCCACTGGTCAGAGAAATCAAGATGTTGGGTGTGGTTGGCCTTTTAGACTTTTAGGGACCAGGCCACAGATGCCTGGGACACAGTGAATAAGAATTTAACTTGCAACAGTTTTCTGGCAGCAGAGAACAAGTCTAACCTCTATGAGATGCATAATCTTGATGAGAAGAGAACCTGCAGCATTGTACAGCCTGGAGGTTTTCATTCAGAATCAGACCTCATGAAACATGAGGCAGATAAACATAAGGTGTAGACCACATTTATAAGAAGGGTTTTTTTAATATCTCTTTCCAACAAATCATTAGTCTTTTGCTGCCTTCTCCCCACATATGAAGTGATAGAAAATAAATATCTGAAGGAAAGAGGACAGCTGGGAACCTGGAGTTGTGTAGACATTTTTGCATAACAAAGAATTCTTGTTTTCAAGAAGCAAAGACATGAAAAATTATCATGTGGCCACTTTGCCTCCAGATTCAATTTTTAAAATGTATAACCAGGAATAGAAAAAGATGGATACTTTTGGGGAGAACTATCAAACAGCAAGGTGTCTGGGTGTCATAGCTACATGCTGTAAACCTCTACTTATTTTCACTGATGGCAAAATCTGCTTTGACCATCCAGTATAGGAAAATAGCCCTAACAGCTTGTTTAGTAAACCAGAGAAAGCAGTGTCTCCAAAGGGCCTGGCCTGAGTGAGCATCCAGAATCCCAAGAAATCTGAAGGCACTCAGGCTTGATTTAATTATTTTTTACTACAAATCTCATTTCAGAGAATGATTAACAGGAGAAGAGACATAAATGGCAAAGTCTTGATCAAGGGAGCTGCTGTCAGGGTACCATCTAGATAAATTAGGAAAAGAATGCTCAGGTTTCTATGAAAGACAACTAATGACATTAAGTCAAAATGAAATAGAAAGGAGCAGCACTGCAAGATGAAAATTGTAAAAGACCAGCCTGCCCTGACAAAAAACGCTGAAAAATTTCCTGAACTGAAAAGTATTTGGAAGTGCTAAGGAATTACTTTCTCTGAGTGCCAGGCCTCGAAGTTACTCAGGACTGAAGATGACCCAGGGGCACCAAATTTGCTTTTTGGGACCTGTCAAGGCAAAGTAAAGGAATGTTCTGGAAGGATCTGAAACAGCTGTAAGTAGCAGCACTACAGGTATTCCACATCTTATGTGCTCACTCTACTCAATAGGGATCAGTGCCTTCACTTAAATCTGAAACAGTCCTATCCGGAGGCAAGCAGACAGTGGATAAAAGGAGAGCATGAAACCTATAGCCAGTAAATGTTTATGTAATTCAGAGAACCTGTTTACAAGAAAGCAGAAATGATAGGCTCATGAAAGGAGTGGTGGCCCTTGCTGAAATCATGGAGAAATTTTACAACTGAGCTGAATGTATAAAGAGGAATTTCTTAGAAGGTAAGATTTGTCTTTAGGTATACCAAAAAGGATTTTAAAGAAGTAAGTTAAAAAAAACCAAAAGACCTAAACAAAACACCCCTTCAGTGGTTAAAAGTGTACACCTGGAAATCTGGTGTTTAAGCCAAACCAAAATGCCATCTTTCTCAGGAGACCTTGAATTGTTGTTTAAGTATTGACTTAGTCTTCTAAGAAACACTAATATTCTTAACTGAAGGAGCAGATCTTCTGTTGGAAGGCTTCTGGCTTCAGGTGTAGATTATAATATAGAGTAACATTTACTGCAGCCAAGCACTTAATGTGATCGGTACTAAAACTGTATGAGATTACTTCTCTGTGATGTGCAAAGTGAATGCCAGGACGAAGCATTGTACCTGACTGCAGTACCATGAAGTTATGCTTCAACAGCGCTCCATTGTAATGTAGGATTTTGAAGGCAGGGAAGCAGTCTCTGGAGTGTTGCACATCAGCAAGAAATTATTTTTGAAAGTAGAAAATAAAGGAAGAGTTTGAACTGATGTGTAAAACAAATAAATGGGAGCAGCAAAACTTTCTGTATTAGTATTACACCCAGCCATGTAATAACTAAATGAAGCATGTATTTAAAATTTGGTGAGAAGCTTTTGTACATTTTAGTTCTGTTTGGCTCAGCGGGTGTGCTGCACTTTAGACTTCAGTCTCCAGAGCTGTCAATCCAACAACTTTCACAAGCACTATATTCACTTAAAAGCTGAAAAAGAAAAATAGAAGGGGATGATGTTAATAGCACTTAGCACTTGTATAGTTTTTTCCTTCCTGAAAGTGCAGTGTGAACATGAGGTAATTAAGAAGTACTTTGTCTTGGAGATGCAGATGTGTATCTAAACAACCTTTAAGCAAAGAGAACACAGACATGTAAGACCAAACTCTGCCCAATTGCACATTTTCAAGGTTAAATATTGCAAAGGGGCATTTATGGAATCATTTCTGCCTGTAGTGGGTCAGTAAGTTCAGCTTGTGGAAACCTACACAGTGTATTTCTGCATGCAGAGCTCCTTCTTCATTGTGTGAGGAGCTTGCTGTAATAATTTTGGGGTTTATTTGATGAAGTGCCTGCTACAGGAAGCCACTGGCAAGTTGTATGAGGTGTGTTCTTTGAGTAGAGTCAAAATAGGTAGTTGGCTTGCACAGGTGCACCAGTTACTCAAACTGCCAACAGCTTCTGTTGCAATTCTGCTGTGCCTGCTTCTCTCCATCAGCTCCAGCATCTACCCACCTTATATTAGGTATTCTGAATATGGTACACAGAGTCTTGTACTCTTGGACAGATAGATATTAATCTAATCTGCTTGCTTAGAAAGTTCAAAGTCTTACAAGGAGAGAAAGGAGTTCAGAGAAGAGAGATTCAATTGGCATGAGAAGTGAAATCCTTTTGAGGAGGAGAGGGGACAGACTAAGGATAAAACTACAAGTGTCAGACTTTACATTTCTCTAGAAATGAGGAAGAAAAGTGTTGGCAGCTATGGTTTGTTTTCAGTGTGCTTTTTTTTTTTTTCCCCCCTTTGTTAAAATAAAAGTTCAGTGGTGTTTGCAAAGCTGGAAGTAGAGTCATGAGTCAATTTGGTAATTAAAGAGTTCTTCCAAGCCCTGGAACTATCAAGGGCAATCAGTGCAGATCAGCCAGGTTGCAGAGCATAGTCTACTGGGGGAATTGGCTGTTTCATTCTTCTTTTCATTCTTAGGCCATTGTGACTTTAGGATGGCAAATCTGTCAATTTTGCAATTTCCTCCAGTAATAGAGTTTTGGCAGAAGCTGCTTGTGCTGTATTGTACTCATGCACAGTTAGGTAACCAGTGCATGCTCCATTTAAGAGAGGCACAGAAAGCTTCTCAAAGTTACTGTGTTATAGTCTGTGTCTCTGTGCTGAGCTCAGCTGCTGAGGGCAGAGGAGGTGTGAAAAGGCTTGTTAATAAAAGTCTGTTTAGATTTCATTACTGTGAGCAGCCAAATCAAGACAATGCAGACCTTGCCAACCCTCTGAGAATTTCAGTCCTCTCTGGAAATATTTTCTTTCCTGTACTGGATACCTTTCCCAGTTGAATCTTTATGCAATGCAAGCAGAGCTTTCCTCTGCCACCTTTGAAGAACAGAGGGGATGGAGCAGGAAAGAGGAAAGAAGGAGCAGGGGCTGTGCCCTATTTCTCCTGCTTGCACACACTGAAGAACAAGCATGCAGCTCAGCATTCCAGTTTTCCATCTTTTGTTTTTAATATTAGAAAGAGGAGCACCTTTGTGTTGCAGGACGACTAAAGGTGCCTGGTGTGGAGGATGGACTAGATGTGGCAATCTGGCAGACTGTTGTTGCAGAAATGGTGAAAGAATTGGGAAAGGGCATAACTAACTGATTGGACCATGGGACAGGCAATTATTGGTTGGTTATGTTCCACTCATAGATGGAGTTTGGGGAAGTTATCTCTTATCCCGCCCTAGCATGGCTTTTGTATTGTGCCAAAAGCATCTTATTGACTAGATCTAGAGAAGTCTCCTACCAAGGCTAAGTGGAAGAGAGCATGCAGAGAACCACAAAGAACTTACAAAAATATTCATATATTCTCCAGAGTGGCTCAGGCCTCTGAGCAGTGAAACAAAACCAAGCGTTTTGAAATAAATCTGTAGCTATGGAGGTATCTTTGGCTGCATAACCAGCCCTAGTCTTTAACCAGTTTGAGGACTTCAGTGAGGTTTCTCAGATCACTATGAAAGGAAAATCCTAACCTGTGGCAGACTTGGCATGTGGTGTGGACAGGCCTTTTTTTCCCCCGAAGATTAAACCTCTCCACTTTAATCACTGATTTCTTTTGTTGTGGTCTCTTTAATGTTCTGCAAGTTTCACTTAAATATTTATTAAAGTTTTTTAATGCTTAAGTCTTGATGAAAGCAGATATAGGTCTCCTAACCATAAATGCAGCTCTTCCTTTCTGTATCAGCATAAACAATCACCTGAATATATATATACACACACACAGACGTCAAAGCCAGGTAATAATAAATTACATGGAATGGTTGCTGGGAAGCTGGGTCAATCCTGATCGCCATATATTCCACTGTGTTACACTTTCATTACAAATTCAAAGTAAATTACAAAGGTTAGGAAAATCTTATTTCATTTGTTTTTTTCACTTCTCCACTTGTATTTTCTAAATAAGTCTCTAATTTTACATGATTAATGACTTAATTGAAAGGAAAATACTTAAGAGAAGAACCCGTTTTAAATAGCACATTGCCATACACACGTTTTGCATCATTACTGAGTGATAACATAATACAGTTAATGAGTACCTTTCTTCCTAGTATAACTCCTTTGTCATCAGGAGTAGAATTTAGTCCTTTTCATTTTGTTTTATGTCATGGCTTTTGGTATTACATTTGATACTTGCAATACCTAGCCCCATCAGGAGATCCAGAAGGTTAATAGTCCATTTATTCCGTCACTGCAGTCTTTACTGTAGAGTTATTTAACAAAAACATTTTGTTGTGTGTTTAGTGGTGTAGTCGTTGAAGTCAATATGACTTTCACAGTTGATTTCAGTCAGAAGAGGACTGTGTTGACTGTGACTCTGTTGCTCCAGTAAAAGATGAACACTGTGCCTTTTGAAGTAATGTATCACACCTATATTTTTAAGAGGTCGCTTCTAAAAAATGCTCTGAAAAAGGAGACGAAGAGAGATATGCCTGTTAGTGCAAAACTTACTTCCTGAATTCTGTTTCTGCTTGCAAGAGAAAAATGCAGAATGTAAGGCGTGTGCTGTATATTATATTTATTCAAACTGTCTTCTGATACATTGCCTTTCTGATGCTACATAGTGTTCTCCTGCACTATTTCCCAGCACAGTGGCTAATGTCCTGCTCTGAAAATTATCCATTAAAATTTTATCAATTTTGTGTTTTGGTGAGACAGTATGAGGAAATGCCATTGGAAAATTAGATTCCTCTTTGACATCAGGCGCCCAGTCAGCAATCCAATCCCATGTGTTTCTACTGAGACATTAGGATTTGATATAATTTTGGGCAGAAAACATTTTAAAATGAAACAATTGAATTTTCTAGATGGTCTTGGGGACCACTTAGCTTAAGAGAATACACTTCCAAATCAAAAGCCTTTCAATCATTCTAAATATTATTTGGATTATATTTGCTTTATGTGTATAGCAGTTTGAATTTGTATCGAATGTTTGACTGGCTTGTGCTCACATAGATGATGTATGAAATTATTCTTTCATATTTTTCTAGTGTTTGCATTGCAAGTGACATCTGGCTGACAGGAATTTGGAGAAATGGGATACAAAGTGAATGCTGCAGTTGCCACAGTATCTTATTTATCAAAAGGCTTAAGGTTGGTCTGCCTTTGTTTAACATGTGAAACTCATGGCAATGAAAAAGAAACAGCACTATTTTCTTTTTAACTGAGCTGCTTAGAAAATGAAGATAGATGAAGAAAATCTGTTAATGGTATTCTGTATTCTGTTTATTGAATAAATTTATGTAGACAATTATGCATACTGGCTGAAAGTTCTCAACTTGTTTGGAGGCTTTTTTTTTGCTATTATACCTTTAACTTTTGGTTAACGTTATATAATTCATATACACTGTATCAGAGAGATAGGGAAGTCTAGGATAAGCAACTATAGATGATCGGCACAGTTCTTTTTAAACTTTATGTTCAGCCACACAAGCCTAAGAGTGGGTTTAATTCCAATTGCATTAAACTCTGAAATGTACCTGTTGAAATACTGTCTTCAACCAAACCATTACCCTAATATTTTTCATTAAGCTCTTGATGTGTCTCTTTTCTAATGGTAAATTGTATCTTGATCGAATATAATACAGGTTTTAAATTATAATAATATTTTACAATTCAAGATGTAGTATGAAAATGTATTATTTCCTTTAGAAGTAGGACTTCAGCCTTTAAAATGACATTTTCAAAGTGTATGCTGTTTGGGGGGAAGCTCTGCCGTAGTGTTACAGAACAGTGACAAGACTGATACAGTGAAGTGTCCAGCTTCTGGTCATGCCCTGGCAGGGGAAACGAATTGGCTGTGTTATTCTGACTAGAAAGGTCTCTTGGACACTTTTTGTCACTGTCTTGATATCATTCACCGTTACCAGTTAAGACTGTGGACTCTGTGTGAAGAAGAGCAACTCCTACAGAACTCCCCCATTATTTCTTAGCTACCCTGGGAAGGGAAGAATTGGAGGCTGTTACCTGTGTGGATGTGGAGTTCAGAAGAGAAAAGCAAGAGGAGGTTGTATGGAGATGGTGAGGTGGGTAGAACAGACTGGGAGGGGAAAAGTCTGCCCAAGAGAGACAGAGATGTCAGACTAAGCAATCCAAAAATAATTGCATCTGTACTGCTGCCAAGTGATTTTCTGATCTATGAAGTTATCAAGCTGAGAGCACTCAGCATCTTCCAGGACTTGGACCCTTCCTTTTAAACAAACAGAAAATCCAGCTTTGTGGTCCGATTCACAGGAAGAAAGAACTAAGTGATTTTTCATTAGGTCTGCAATTGCAAGGTCTAGTTGGGAAACTTAGCCCAAAAAAAATCCCAAAACCCAAACAAAATAAAGTGAGGCAAGAAAGACAGAAAACACTTCAAAATTGTTCAGAGGAAAACTGAGTTCCCCTAAGCGAACCTCAAGAGTAACCTATCTATTTACTGATGATATAAGGAATTAGCCTGTCCTCCTTTTAGACATGGCAGTGTGATTACCCTCTGTTCTGCTTTTCTCTCCAATTTTGCAAACATCTCCAGTCAATAAAGAGACTTATTCATTGCCATACTTGCCTTTCCTAGCAGTCATGAACGTTCATTTTTATTATAGGGAAAAAAAGCCTCTCTTCTGGGTTTTTTTTGTTGGGGTTTTTTTTTTTTGGTGGTGTTTTGTTGTTGTTGTTTTTTTGTCAGACAATTGAACAAAGAATACTGAGGCATTGATCACTTCAGCAAAGAGTATCAAATTAGAGCATTCAGAGCAATAGATATTCTGAGCATAGCAATGACAGAAACAGAAATGATCAGAAAAGCAAAAGAGATGATAATACTGGAGCAGTCTGCCATTGAGGCTGGTTTCCTAAGCATTGCATAGTTCTTTTCAACACTTCTTTAACCATGCAGAATGCTATATATGATTCATTGGAATATGCTTTGCACTTTTAGATGAAGGTCACAAAGTATTTATCTTGTGTTGGCTTAGTATGTTGCGGCAAAGAACTTGTCTTGCAGGAAACACTAGGTTAACTTGGCGCTTTAAAAAAACCCCAACTACAGTAGGTGCTTTTGGAGCCTTTCTGAGTAGGTCCTATTCACGCTGCTGCAATTCCCGTGTGATCTGATGGTTTGTTAAAGATAATTAACATAGTCCGCTTACCTGTTTTCTGTGTGCTCGTTTACTATTTTGAACATGACGTCTTTTCTTGTGTTTCTCTAAAGCTTGAGAATCTGATGTTTGTCATTCCTAAAACATACTTCTTTGTCCTTCTTCAATGAATGTCTCCAAACTCTCCTTGTCTCTTTCAGTTGAGGTGGACCAGTCCCCATGTCTCAATTTTAACCAACATGTCTTTTCTTACTAACAGAATGATTCATATACAAAGATATACAAGATATCTTGAACTTCTTTTAAACAAGTCTTCTAGTGCTACTGCCTCCTGTTGAGCTAAAATCACAGGAGTCCTCGGTTTATTTTTTCACTTCCATTCAGCTGTGTGGTGTTATGCTACATAGTAGTTCTGTCTCTTGCTTTGTGATATATGAAACAATGCTGTTATAGCTTCTTAACCAATGTTATTTATGCTCTGTAATAATGTAAATTGCACTTGTATTTGTCTACATCTCTGTCTACCTAGCCACATACTCAGATTTTATCTGCTTTTCGTTAAGATTGCCAGACTTTCTGTATGCCAACACAAACAAAAAGCAAGAAACCAAGTGGTTAAGTCGTTCAAGACCCCATTTACACTACCCTGATTGGCTCTTTTTCTGAATCTCAACTACCTCACTTCCAGCACCCACAGTCTGCACATATCAACTTCATCCTGATTACATTAGTTTTCTTCTGTTTACTATTCAAGGCAATATTTCTTTGGCTTGCTGCATGATTTTACACTTTTTATCTTGAGTATTTGCACCCCAAACTAAGACCTCATCATTAATTAAAAAAAAAGTCTGTAAATCATGGTTATTTGCTATATTACGGGTTCTAAAACAGAAGGAAAACTACCTAGCTGTAGAACTGATGGCAGTAAGGCTGAAGATACATCATCTGTGTTCTCTGTATTGAGATACTTTGGTAGAAAGCTTTGGGATACTGATAGATGAGATTTTAAAAGCTACTGAGGGGCTGAAAAGTCTAGCAGGCTATTTCCAATATTTTTAATCCTTTTATTTCATACTTCTATTTTTTGATCATTAGAAATCTGTTCCTAAACTGGGACATGATCTTTTCCATTGTACTTACTGTTTTCTGGCTGGTTTAGTCTTTCAGACCTGTACTTTACCTTTTTTAGCATTATGATGGTAACTATACTGCTAGTCTAATTAGCCAGTGTCTTAGATAAGAATTCGGTTTTTCTTTATGAACTTAATATGGTCGTTTATGCTTGGTGCAATTTCTATCAAAGCGATGGATCATCTTTTTAAGAGCCGAGGGTCTGGGAAACACTTCATTGCATTCTTTAATATTGTGCTTTTTGTGTTGAGTAGTGAGGCTATGCTACTTCTTAATCGTTCGCTTTTACAGTCTGTTTCACAGAACAAGGGTAGGTCAGACTTCCTCTGCTGCTCTTTTGAACCTTCATCAGCCTGTGGGGAAAGTCAGATAGGTCAGAGGTCTGATCCTTTTGAAAGTCAGATCTTGGCACCTTCTTCTGTGTGGGTGAAGATGAAAGTGAATGGATGACACTCAATATAAACAATCATTCCTTTGCAAGAGAAGACTAGTGGCACCTGCATGTACAGATATTCTACAGGAACAGAGTTACCTAGATGATGTTAACATCAGCTGAAGTACTTGCAAGTGAATTTTGAGGCATTTTTAAGGTTCAGGGTGTGTGTGTGTGTGTGTGTATATGAGACAGACAAAAAGTATTCACTTCTTATTTAAAGATGAAGGCTAGTATTAGCTGTGATAGCTGGATGAACCCTGAGACATTTCAGTACAATAGCAGACACTGAATATATTACTTTAAAAAAAAAAAAAAAAGTTTCGTTGGCAAAAGGAAGCAGGAAGGGGGGAAAAAGCATATGGACATAAGCACACAGATAAAACCATAAACCTGAGATTTCTCTCTCCTCCTTTTTCTTCCCCCTTTTGTTCCCAGTTCTTGCCTTGAGAAGAGTCTTTGGATAAACAGCAATCCTGAGGTCTGGTACCATAACTACAAAAACACTCCAAAGAGGGTGGAATGAAAAAGAAAGGGGAGAATCCCACGGGCAGCTGATACAATGCTGATAAGTAGTCATACTTTGTAGTTCACATTTTGTGTTCTCACATTCAGAAAAAGTATAATTGAGACCAATTCCCTAACTGACAAGAGTCCATTTAAAGCTGAATTACAATTGACAATAAAACATTTTAAAGAAATTTAGTCCTTTCTTTGTTATTAGCTTTGTTTTCTCTGTTATGCCAAAGGCAGTACAAAGATGTAGAAAATGAGGGAAAGAAGAAAAAATTACTCTTAGCTCCAGGAAAAAAAAAATGTCTTTCATTCTGCCAAATGAGGACCCCAAAGTACAGGCACTGAGAAGAATGAGACTTACAGTATTTGGGTTTTTCCCCTTGCATTCCATTTGTTTTCTGTCACTTTCTTTTCCCTTTCCCTTGACATACCGTCTCACATTAGACGCTCAGAGTCCAGTTCTCAACCCCTTTAAACCTTAGTTGTAGCACTCGTTTTCATTCAGCTTACCTTCACAATATTTCAGGGTAATTTAGGAAAGAATGTTACCTGCTTGAAACACTGCTTTCCTTAATGGCAATACACCAGTGTGTTGGAAGATTAGAAGAGTTCCAATTCATGTCTATGGGCATCCTAGGCTAGAGAAAGAAGTATGGAAAGACTTCAGAAAGCCTTTTATACCCCTCTGTTGTGGCTAAATGCTGTCATGACACATCTGAAGATATTGCTGGTGACTGAGTTTGGTCTAATCTGTTTAACATTTTGGTAGAATATTTGCTTTTTCTGCCCTCTGTATTAACTTTGAGGTTTGAGTTCTGTGTTCTTATTGTTGTGGTCCTTTTCTTTTTTAAAGTTTTGGTCCATAGTAATCAAGCTAGACTTTATTTATAGATCTTTGGCTAGGATAAACCCACCCTGCCTACTCTGCAGGTGATTACAAGGCACTCAAACCAGAAAAACTTCATGTGAAAAGCTGCCATAATGATGGTAATAGCTGTGAATTCCAGTGATACATCTAGGGGTGGACAAATTCCTGAGTGTATGATCCTTCCAGTATATATGTAGGTATCTGATGCTTGTGTGTGGACTAATCCTTTTCCAAGTCTTCTGTACAGATAAAATTTGACTCAAAACTCATCAATTTGAACCCTTTAGTAACAGCTATTTTGAAGTCTAAAATCATTTAGAAACAGTATTTCACTATCCAATAAGTTGACTTCTGCTCATTTAGTAGAGACCCTGACATCTCAAACAGAGATCCCATTTCATACCTAAAATAAAATGGGATTTAGATTGTTACGCCCTAACCATAGCTACGTGGTTGGAGACTTCTAAATTCACATGAGAATGCCTGTCTGCTTTCCTGCTGACAAACAACTCTCTCTTTCTCCCAGCAATCATTTCAATATAATAGATTTTCAAAGTAATCTTTCCTTGATCAGCAGACTACAGTATTTTATCATTTTGTAGGTTTTGTTTCCTTCATGGGTGAATACTTCCACCAAATTGCATTTGATATCTATTAACTCAGATTTTTAAAAGATCAAATGGCTTCCATATCTCATTATGCTGTTCCTCATAATTTTTTATTTCTTCCAATTTGATATCACTGCATACTTAGAACTTGATTAGTGTTCTATCATCCTATCTAAAACCAGGATCCTGACAAAAGTCCTGTCTTCTGAAATCATGAACTTCCTGGGAGTGACTATTATGCCCCTCTCTTCTTGAAAGAGGCCTTTCTATTGTATTTCTACTGTTCAGGTAGTTCTTTCCAGATACCAAAATCTTTTGTTGTTTACTTGGGGCATCTCTGTGTTCTCAGAACTGCTCTGATGATATGATGGGTTGGTTTTTTGAACTACTTGAGCTTTTATGTTCAGATCTATTAGTGCGTTCTTACACTGTTTCACTTGCTCTTTGGCTGTCTTGGTTCTTTGTCAGAGGTCAACGTCAGTTGAAATTTCAAAACATGGAAGTAAATAACACAACCCACACTATCCAAAGAAAGATAGTTTTGTAAAGTTATGGAAGCAACAGTGGTACAAATAAGGTGTTGCTCAAATTCTTATTCTGTTCTATTTCTTAAACTATGAAGTTTTACCATACTATGTGAGACTTCATCCTAGAGATGTAACTGTTTTTGTCTGAAGATGTCCAGATACTATGCATTAGCACTTGAATATTCATGTCCAGCATGATTTTCTGTGTTGATACTGGTATTTTCTCATCTATATTATGCATAGCTACTGTAAAATAGAAAATAAAGAAAAGACACAAAATGGGGAAGAGGGGAAAAACAGAAAAAATATATTTTTTACTTGGAAAGAATAGGAGTAAAAAAAAAAAAAAGTCTGAGAAGCCATTGCTTCTGTAAATATTGTGGATAGATATTCTCCCAGTCAGGGACGGCAGATGCATGTACTTTATTTGCACTGAGGCAGCTTCAGGCTTATAACGGTTTGCACAGAAGACGTTAGGACAATTTGTAGGCTATGTGGAAATGCATGATATAGGTGTTTTAGCAGACTTGTACAAATGCAAGTGTCTAGCATTAGGCATCAGATCCAAATATGTCCAATTATAGTTAACAGGAGTTAGAATATTTTGTTGTGAACATCCGAGCAGGCTTCATTACTAGTTATAGCACTCAGATGCAAATGCTCCTGTGATGGTAGAACTGCCCTGTTAGCTATCTGCAAAAGTTTTAAAGTGCGTTAATCTCACTTGAAGCTCTACACATAAACAAAAGCTCTCTCTAGATATTTAGTTAATTTTCTTCAGGCTTCTGAACTGTTATGTTCTACTCAGAAGCACTTTTTAGGTTTCTTGTTGGTTATTATCTTGTTGGTTAACCATCGTGTTTGTTGTTAGATTGGCACTCTGAATGGCAGTTCACATTATGATGCTTTCAGACTATAAGAGGTTCAGATGAACTCGTTCCCTAATTTCAATTATTTGGTTTTAGTATTTTGTTTCTATTTCCTTTTGCAGCACTATACAATAAAAATAATATATGCAAGTTTTATGTTTGTACATGCACATCTATATGTACATGTGTTTATATATATGTATACTGTGGCTTGGGGATGCTGTGCTTGTGAAAGAATCTTTACTGTAGAAAATCTGAAGCCCTCTATTTGCCTGTATGAGGACAACTAAAGGACTTCCAGTATACCTTTTTTCTTGCTGTCTTCCAAATACACTCATTTTAGGTCTGGGAGTGAGTGCGTTTGTCTCTAGGGTGGCCATGCTACAACAATTGCCCCAAAACAGGACATTCATTTGTAAATAAAGCTGAGTTTCTGAATTCTAACTGCTGTCTGTTGTATTTGAGAAGTAATGAAGTTTCTGGCTAGACTGGAGGCACTGACCCAGAAAGATAAACAAGGAGCACATGTTCGGTGCTTATGGTTGTGGTTTGCTTTGATAATTTTGGCCTTCATATAGAGGTAGTCACTTGTGGACAACTGGCAATTACTTTTGAGGCTGTGGGTATAATCCATTAATATCCCCTAATTTAATGCAACCATCCAAATCAAACATTCTTCTGTTTTTAAAAAAGCCTGCAGGTAATGGAAGCTTCAGAACATTCATATGTGTAGTGTTACAGTAGAAAAGTCTAAATTCTGTACTCAAAGACCTGGTAGAGTCCCAAGCTCATATTAATGCCACTTCAAGCTTCTAAGAGAATATCTTGACTGTTTGCCATTGGCCCTGTTGCTTATGGAAAAGCAAGGAATTAAATTGGTGCCCGCTGGCTTCTAATACATCTTTTTAGGGGAGGTCAAAACTTGGGCCAAAGAAAATGGGGGACCCACCCCAGTGTCTGTGCCTAATGACATTAGCAGATGTGTCTAGAGAACAGAAAACTACATCTATGAAGTCCTACAAATATCCAGCCTGTCTAGTTTACTTGGAAAAAGGTGGTACTGGTGGGAATGCTTTGTTTGCAAGTATTTCTGATTAATCTGATACAGTAAATGTTAGGTTTCCCGAATGAGAAAACAGCTCTCTTCATGCTTAATTTGAAAGATTTGATGTTGTGAGACCTGGAGAATGTTGAGTATGGATTACTTGTGTTTATATCCAAAAGTCTGACCATATTTCAATGAAAATGTACAACACTGTTCTTTCATTAGTCATATTAGTTTCATTAATCCATATTAACAGAGTGTAAGAAACCTCATCAGTACATTACCTCACAGCTGGCAAATAGATACAAAGGTATCCTCAAATCTGTCTTTCTCATGTGGATGTGAGTCCTATAAAGCTAGCCCATAAGGTGCCTTCCACTGTGATCATTCTTGTACAGACAGATCATCCATAAATGACTTTTACAAAGTCAGGCTGAGGAAGTCAGTTTAACATGGACTGAGGAGGCTTTAAACAGTTGCATTCTTGTCTCTGCCTTTAATTGTTTCTTTGTGCAGTCAGCCTGTTAATAATCTGTTTGTGTTGTTTATTATTTCTGAATCTTAGTTTACTTAGGCTGTCTATAAAATTTTTCTCCTTTTGGTATTGCTCATTATATTTCTGAAGAATAAGATCATGTTGGTACGAGAAGAGGCAATATGAAGAATGTCACTTTTGTATTTTTCCAGTCGTAATGTTTCCCCCAATGACAAGAAGAAATCACTAATAAATATAAATTTGATAACCTTCAGAAAACCTTTTGCTGAACAGTCTTGATTTCTGATTTGTACTAGTTTAAGTCATTCCATTTGCATACAAAAATAATCTCTCTTTTCCCCCATCTGTTATACTATTGATTTACATCTTTCAGGTAGTTATCTGCAGTGGTGCACACAAACATTCATAGTTTAATATTGTCATTTTGAGCTGATTTCCTATAGTCTATTGATCATAAACTGTGAAGAATTTAGGATACATTTCATCTTCTTTTAAAAGTTCATTGCAAACTTTGGAAGCCAATTGTAAGTGGGTTTCACAATAATGATGCCTTTACATGCCTTTTTGATGCAGCGTACTTTTGTGACACTTGATAAATATCACTCTGTAGACCAGTAAATAGTGATTTTGAACTAGCTTACACCTTATTTGCTTTGTATGGATAACTAAGCGTGTGTAATCATGCACACAGACATTCTGAGTCATAGCCTGCCAACTCAGATGACAATAACTGAAACTGCTGCTTTCTGATGGCTGGCTGTATCTTGCCACGAGTGAAGTCAGTAGGTACTTTTAGCACATGCCTCCTGGTCAGCAAGTACCATCACAGATGATGTTAACCAGGCCCTTTCATGGTATCCTCAGCAAGTGAACTAAATATTGACCAGCAGTCTTTGGGATGGCCTTCAGAAAACAATGATGCATTGGAAATAGACTGAGAGTATCACCTATGCTTTAAAACGTCTGCTAAGTCATCCCACTGTAAGGGTAGTTTGAGTTAGTATGTATTAGGTCCTCCATCAAAACTTGCCTACTGTGTGCAAATGGAACTCAAATTATATGCAAAACTGCATTTACAGTCAAGCTACTACAGCAGAGACAAAGCCAATATGAGTTTGAATAGATGTCTGAAAAACACGCTACCTGGCAAGGATCGGTGTGAAACAACGAAGTCAATATAGCTGAAGTCCAACTTGCTTGTCTTTCTGTGAAAACGGCCCCTTTCTGTTGGTGACTAAACCAGCATGATTCCCCTTAAATACAGTACAGGGCAATGAAATGCATCAGCCTCACTTTCTAGATATCCAGTCCCTTTCACAGCTCTGAGGAGCTTCTTCTTAATAAATAGTTCTGGATACCATTACATCCAGGGTAGTCAACAATTTGGAATGAGTTAAGAGAACACTAACAAAAAATATTAAGAAGTTGGAATGAGCAATGTTCTGTATGAGGAAAGAGTAAAAGAACTAAGTTGGCTGGCTGACATATTCTGGCTGATGTATTCTGGCTGACTATCTGGGAAAGTTTCACAGTAGCGACATCTGTTAGTCTATAGACATGACTTTCAATAATCAGGGAAACTCTTTTTAAAACTGTTGTTCATCAGGTTGGACTAGCTCTGGTCCTGGGTTGCTCCACAGCAAAAGCACTCAGGTGACTTAAAGCCAGACAGGTCATTGGGAGCTGAAACTTCATTTTACTACACTGATGAACTGGTGAAGGCTTGTGATCCTGTGATTGCTCCTGCCCTAAGTCCTTGCCTTCCCAGCTGGTACTTCTAAGTGAGAGTGGAAGACCTGCTATCATGGCTGTGTGATGCAGAAAAAGGCAGAGGACTTTATTTCATTGCAGTAGTGTCATCAACAGATGAGGAATTTGGAAAAAAAATCTTTAAAAGACTAGTATTTGAAGGATTAAACCCATTAAATGGGAAGGAAGGAGGTCTTTAGCTTGAGAACAAAATTGGACAGCCCAGTATTAAAGGACTGAAAGACTAGTGATACCATACAGACCTGACAGCATATTTTGTGTCTTTCTATTCCTCTAGAAGGGAAAGACTGTTTCTTGATCAGAAACTCTTTAAGTGTTTTAGTAGCAAGGGGAACTGAGGCTTGAAATTATAACACAGGTTTCCCTATGGTATAGCAAGGCAGGGTGAGGCCTTAGATCTGAAGGGGGAACAGCCACACTTGGTGCTGAAGAGTAAGAATACTTTACACTTTCCCTTTGGGAATGGTGGAAGCCCTGTTCAAGTGAGTCATCTTAAATTTAGACTGAATGAACTATGGGGAACAATCCAGCATTGGCAAAAGAAAGAACGTAATGACCTAATACTGTAAAGATTGTCTGTCTCTGCTTCCTGTAGATCTATGAAATGTCTGACTTTTGCAGGGTTTGATTCCAATGTGACCACCAAGAAAAGAGAATGAGAAAAGTTTTCTTGGTGTGGATGTAATGTTCCCATGTTCCTTTATGGCAGTCCTAATCCAAATTATCTGAAATTCTTGAGCACAAAGCCTTCAGGTTTAGCTGGGGCAGGTTGCAAACTGCTGAGTCCTGTAAACATCCTCATAGCTGCAAAAGGCACCAGGGTTCTTAAGCTTTTATTTGAATAGGCTTTAGCTATTATTAAAATAACCTTCAAGTGTTGACTCAAAATCCCTTCACACTTTGCTAAAATTGTCCTGAAATTTTCTGTCATTCTCAGTAATATGTTTCATTTTCCATTCTACATGCTGTACTTAGTGTTGTAAGAATTTCTCCCTCTTCTACCTGCTGTTTATTTAAAAAATGCTTGTGCCATTTTCCTAAAACAAAAAAGTAAATTGAAATCTTCCCTTTGATCATTTTCTCTGTCCATATTAAAAAGTATACTGCATTTAAAGCTGCCTCTTGTCTATTGTTGTTTAAATGACAAGTCCAGATCAGGTGCTTTAAAAGTTTGCAGTTACAAATGGAAATGTCTTTAACTATTTATAATCATCTCTGTTTAAATTGTCTTCACATGTAGAAGCAAGGTAAGTGAGGCACAGAAAACAGTGTCTTGCTAAAAAGTCAGTGTTTTTGTGAAAGGACACATTCTTATCAAGGACTGAGAAAGTCTCTTTTTCCCCACCCCCCCTTCTGCATATGAAATATTTACTTGTTAGGCAGTATCAGGAATACCCATTTTCCATAGTGCTGTACCAGCCCAACCCGTCAATGTGCTGGTTAATTAAGTGTGACCTAAACCAACTTGACTTGAGCTCTACATTAAATGCACAAAACCCATTTGAGCTGACCAGCAGCAGAAGTGGTACTCAGAGAAATTGAAAAGGATTTCTCCCAAATGCTTTCTACTTACTTGCAGCACTCAAGTAATGGCTGAAGATTAGCATATGACATGACAGATTACATTAAGTCATGTCTTTCCAGTGCTTTATGACAGCACTATCACATTAGCTTCTTAGCACTGGCACATCGAGGCATGCAAATGTTTTCAGACCCTCTTATTCAAATCTACAAGCTGACATGGCAGCCTTGATATGATTATTAGTCATTTGAGAGACTTTAATTCACGTCATCAGATAACAGGTTCTGCTAAAAGGTTAGAGAAACTGTCTGCTTTTAATGAAGCCCTCAAAAAAGACCCTCAAAAACCTCACTGCTCACAGAGAGCCTGATTTGACTTTATTGACAAGATCCCCCTAAGAATGAACTTGAGTTGAATAAGTAAGCAGGCATCTAGAATGAAAAAAACAGACTCCATTTAAAAATTAGACTGAAATGGGTTGAAGTCCTATCTTTCTGCCTCCCATTTTCTTTTTCTTGTTTTATCCTAGCTTTAAAGACAAGGTGCTCTGTCTGGAAAATATTTTCAGCATATGATGTTGGATTGGGAAAGGTGGGGCGAGGAGTGATCAGATACCTTAGTGGCAGACTTTCATTGTTATACTGAGTGGAGGGTCACTGCAGCTTACCACAAAGGGTTAACTGATGGTATCCTGTCATAAAGAGCTGTGCAGCAGGGTTACAAATTCCGTTTGTGCTCTTTTAGTTTGCATCTATCAACATGACTTCATATTCAGGTATTATTTTATGTTAAATCATGGTGAATCTGCATTCCAGTGGAAATACATTGTTTGTTAGTAACTCATAGATCAGTGGCAGTTGGCACAGGCTTTGGTCTGTTTCAGATGGAGGGGTTAGTCAGGTGAGAGGTGATGTTCTTCCTGGGCAGTTACAAAGGGAAGGAGACCTTGACTGTTAAAAGGGACACTTGTTGCTACAGCAGTGACTTTTCTTTGCAGAAGACGTGGGAAAACAGTGCTGTTCCCAGCCAGCACTGCCCTCAGGCCAAAGATATGTGTCACAAAATTGCAGAGAAATGAATCGCAGTTCTTAAAATCCTTGTGGCATCAGTCTCGTGGTGGTGTCTGCATCAGTAGAGCCTATGTCAATATAGTACTGCCCAGACTACACCAGACTCCCAGAAAAGTACCTGTGTCTCTATACTGGGTGCTCATTGCAGGCTTTTGTTACCTGATCCCCTCCTCCTTGCCTGAGGAGGCTGGAGCTTGCTTGTAGACTTCATAAAGCACCTAGTTTAGCGACCACTTCGCTTATGCTTCAGACTTTCTCTGGAGCCTTGCTTGATTTGCCTCTCAGCAATATGTTAACTTGGAAAGTGGTAGAGAAATGTACTTGGGTTCAAAGGCATCATGTGTTTAAGCTCATTGTTGCAGTTAACTTTTTGTTCTTTAAAAAGGCGATTCAGACTCCCCTAGTACAGGACTCACACTTTGGTTATTAGGGCATACGTAGTCTGAGTTTGACAAGCCATTGACTGCAGCCAGTTCACCTCAGTGTAAAAGACCTGGTTTGTATCACCTTTCATGTTGCCTCTCAATGTCACCCCTATATAGCACACATGCTCCAGTAACTCTGGTTTTGTTTCTTCTGAATATAAATGTGCCAGATGCAAACCAGCTATGTGCTCTGTATAGTCTCACTAAATCCTCCCATCTTCATTACCTTTGCCACTCCTGGGCTCAGTGGCCCTCTTAGATCCAATCAACCTACTCTGCTTTTTTTTTTATTATTTTTTTTTTTTAACTGAGCAAAATTGACTGCTGTAAATACTACTAGTCTAATCTGGCTTTATCCCATTTCCTAGGGGTAAATTGACAGGGTGAACAAGGCAGTGGAGCACCAGCTCCCTTTTTACCACTCCCACCCTCTTTCTTAAGAGCTTTTCTGTCCTTAACCACAGCATCTCATTACAAGACTCTTCTTCTGTGCTTTGCCAGCATGGACCAACCTTCTTTGGTGTCTGCTTCACTGATTCTTCGTCTCCTCTCACATCCATCTTAAAATACATCTTTCAGCTTTGCTTATGCTTGTTAATTTCTCTCTCTCATTGGATTTATGATCAAGTGCTTTAATTTATTAATCATACAATGTCTTTGTAAATGTCTTATGTAACCTAAACCATGATTTTATATAACTTTGTGCAGTGTTTTGGACCACGGTTTGTATGAAGGCTACTATACAGAGTAGTTAATGTGCTTTCTAACCAAATTGTTGCATGTTTTTTTCTCTGAAACAGTAACAAAAAAATCCTCATTATATTATGTTATATCATTGTTCATAAATTAATTTGCAAGACTGAAATGAAATATTTAGATTTCAGGCTTGCGAACTCTTCCATGTGAGTTCTCCCACTGACCTTGAAGGAGATTGAGAAGATTTAGGCCTATTTATGGGACACTAGCATCTGGCAATACAGGCAAATGGAAACAGAGGGGTGTAGAGCACCATTGAAGCTTCCTACCTATGGCAAGAATAAAGGGATGCAAAATTACAGTCAAAGACAGGATGTAACTAGCAATAGTTTTTCCTCATCACAGGTTAAATGTATGGGCTCTCTTACTACAGATTATCCTTGAAATTGTAAGCCAGATTAAGTAAAACAAATGAACAAAAAAGGGTCAATATCCATACGTATTTATGTCAATAGTATGTATTAGTAAAGAGGAAAATACATAATTGCTGTGAGACCTCATAGCGTAGGGAAAATTGCTCCCAAACATGATCCTCATGTTTGGCATGAACTAGCCTGGCTGAAGGCGGTTTCTTTTAAATCATCCATCATTTCACTGTCGCTAGGTACTTGCTGTGAAAAGGAAGCTCTATGCATCTTTCTCCTGCAGCCCTACTGGCAGCAGAAACCTTAAGCAATCTTTTACTGCACTGGGTGTTGATAGCCCATCTCTTGGTTTCAGCACCACCATCCCTCTGCTGGTGCATGTGTTGGTGCAGGCACAAGCCTCAAGTTCTTGGTCTGTGCAGCCTGGCGCAATCCCAAACCCAAAATGGCTCCATCCTGCTTTATGGGTCGATTTCAGTAGCAGAGGGAAATAATGGGAAATGGCTTTTAAACTGGAGGTTCCAGTTGCTGTGCCTTCAGCTCCAGTTCCAGGAGGGTTTAGCATAGCTGCTGACCGTATTAGGACATGTCTGACCTGCTTGCACCTCTTCTGTAGACATATTCCTGATCCTCATTTGCCTTTTCAGAAACACATCAAGTAGAAGACTGGGATTAGAGAAACACACATTATTTTAAAAGCCCCGCTGAGTGTCTGAAATTTTGCAGATAGTTCTGTACTTGCAGTTATTTTCCATCTTGTAGTTTAGTACAAGCTAGAAAATACATATCGCTTTGCTCCCCTCTGCTTATTTCTTCTGCAAGGAATACATGTTAATCAATAAAGAATCTATCCCCCCTTTTCATTACTTCTAGCCTCCTGCCATGCTCATATTCTCTTATACATGTTATGAACAATTCCAGTGTCTCGAAATTATTTTAAATGTAGTTTAGGCTAGGATGCTGGAGAGTGACAAATGCCAGTGAGTTGAGAGGGTTTGTTCACCGGAGGCTGCAATCTCTTGCGACAGCTAACTATGGCTGTAATCTTCATTTGCACTCTCCCAGTCCAGTAACAGATTGCATTTCCCTCACCCTTTCTCTCTCTCTGTGTTATTAATTCTTCACCTTTAAAAAGATTAATACCTTTCAAGAAATGGACTTGTGTGCTGATTCAACTATTCTGAGTGCTAATATATGGAGCCCGCAGCACTGAGAACAGCAGTTTGATATCCACCACCTGATGGACCTTGATATACAGCCACTGTTATCTCAAGTTTTCATGGTTTGTGAGGCTTAACACTTACCGTACTTGTGTACAAAGGTGCTGCTAGTGGGAATGAAGCAATTGCTTTAGGAGTTAAGAGGACTTACAGGATAGTTTTAAATTAATCCTACCTGGTAGTTGTACATTTCAATGTTGAAGGGCTGACCTCGGTACCTGGATTTCTTGTCAACAAAAAAGCTTTCAGTGACCTACCTGGGGATCAACACAAATATAAGGTGTGATAAAAGGGAATGACTGAGGTAAGTGGCAGAAACAGCAGGAATCACTGAAATTTGGCCTGTACCAGAACAGATGATGATGTTGACTTCACGAGGTATCAGTTCTTTCTCATTATATTATGCTCTTGCTGATACAGAAGTATTTCAAGTTGTCTGCCACTGAAGTCTTCTCGTCTTTAAAAGCTGGCATTCAAATGTCCTTTAGCAATCTAGCAGTCATGAAAGTAATAATTCTCATTACTACTGGTACTTAAATTTATATAAAGTAATGTTTTTGTTAAAAAACAACTTTGTGCTGCTGTCATATTAATTTTCATGTCTTGACTGGTCTTGTGTTCTTCAGACTTACTATTTTCTAATCATTTAATAATTATAGAAGTCAAAAAAGTTATGCAACGAAAATGTGAAACGAGCAGCTGGCATTTCAGGAAACAGCTTACTAGCACAGGGCAGTTCCAGGAGCGTTTTAAGGGAATATAAAGAACCCAAACTATTGCAACTTCTGAGCAATTATATTTTTTTCCTTTGGCATATTCCATCTTGTCACCATCATGGACTGTCTTACACATGCATCTTTCTCTCATTTTAGTCTAACTGTCCTTCATAAATCAGTTCAGAGGCCTTCTCTGAATTAGTATACATGACTTTCAGCTCCATCCCACCAGACATGAAAAAATGTGTTTTTAACTAGCTGACCCTTAATATGATATGTATTTCTATACCACCCAGTTTCATGCTATGTAAAGCTGTCTGAGCTTTAAACAAGCTTCTCAGCTTATTGGACTCACCAAGTGCTGGACAACCATGGGTTATATATTTCTGATACTGAACTACCTCAGATATCCCAACAAATGTTGTGTTCTGAAGTACAAATATACTACATACTTAGCTGGTGGTACCTAAACTGCTCTTTAACTGTCCCTTTAAAATATACATTTAAATCCTGGGCTGTGCATGACTGAATTTGATTTAGCACTTGGTCTTAAACCACAATTCAGTTTTAAAGTGAGCCAGTAATTGGGTTTTCCTCATGGTGGCAGAGGATCTCAGAATGAAGTTGCTTTGACAAATATTGTGGGCATTATATTTTTATAGCATGAAACCTTACCCTGTTGTCACTGAAGTCAAGGGTATCCATTGATTTTACTGAAGATTGGAAGCAGCCCCACAGCCAACAGGACTTTAAGACACAGCTTAGCAGAAATAATTCCTTGGGCAGGTGGCATTGTCCAAAATACTCTTGGCAAAAGAAGCTGATTTAGAAAACCGTTCAGCACTTTTTCTTGGTGATGTAGTATGACATGTTTGACAAATGGGTGTGCTATTAGATGAAGCTTGTATGACCCAGAGTTGAAATTAACTGTAGACCTTAGAAATAAACCAATATTGATACATCTCTAGGGAGAAAATATTGCCATATTAATGGTGGGCATTCATCTTTTGCATTTCTGTGAATATATCAGTGCATGCATATACACCCACAGAATGTGGGCAGTCACATGCATGTACATGCTATACTTCTATTCTGTTGGGAAGATATCATCTTCAGGTCAGTAGAGGGGGTACTTACCTTTACAAGGCACTTGTCCATGCCCCTGCTTTGCATCTTCTAGTATTTCTTGAAAGCTGTTGTCTTTAACATTCCTTACGGTGCTACCTGTGTAGTAAAGGTTTCAAAAGAAATTGCAGTGTGATGGTAGGAGCTGCATTCTGCTCTGTGCGGCTCTTTGTATGGAAAAACAGTAGAAAGTTTATCTGAGGCAGTCAGATCTGTTTTATAGGATATGCCGTCCTTTGCTTTTGCTTGGCATACCTCTGAAGCCAGCACGTGCAAAGGGCTCTTGGTAATGTCTTCCCGCAGTTGTAAAGGAGGCTCAGCAGCAGTACTCATGGCAGTGAGGATGCCGGGGCACCACCATGGCTGAGCATCTTTAATGGCACCTAGCAGCCTATGTTCTAGAAGATAAACTGAAAATACTAGGAAGAAAAAATATCTCATTCCTGGGTTGTTTAGGGGGTAGGTTTTGGGGGATTTGTGTAACAAACATCGTTTAGTTGCTCTGTCATATTTGCTTTATTAAGCCTTATTTTGGGATGTTTATGTAATAGCATCCATGTAGTGTTTTAAAGGGAGGTGTTTGACAAATTAAAAAAAATATATTTTTTCGCATTTATTCTTGTCCTGGTTTCAGCTGGGATAGAGTTAATTTTCTTCTTAGTAGCTGGTGCAGTGCTGTTTCTAGATTTGGTGTGAGAACAATGTTGATAGGACAGATGTTTTTGGTCGTTGCTGGGTGATGTTTATACTCAGTCAAGGACTTTTCTGTTTCCTGGGCCCTGCCAGCGAGAGGGCTGGAGGTGCACAGGAAACTGGGAGGGGACAACAGCCAGGACAGCTGACTCAAACTAGCCAAAGAGGTATTCCACACCATATGACATCATGCTGAGTATATAAAATGGGGGAAAAAGGAGGAAGGTGGGGACATCCGGCATTATGGCGTTTGTCTTCTCAAGTAACCATTAGGCCTGATGGAGCCCTGCTGTCCTGGGGATGGCCGAACACCTGCCTGCTGCTGGGAAATAGTGAAGGAATTCCTTGGTTTGCTTTGCTTGCATGCACAGCTTTTGCTTTACTTATTAAGTTGTTCTTATCTCAGCCCTCAAGTTTTACATTCTTTTCTGATTCTCCTCCCCATCCCTTTGGGTGAGGGGGGAGGGAGTGAGCGGCTGCGTGGTGCTTGGCTGCCGGCCAGGGTTAAACCATGACAATTCTCAAGATGATGTAAAAGATGTGTGGTTTAAAATGACCCTGGAATTCTGAGTGACAATTTCTGATTGAAGGTGATCCATTAGAATAGAACAGGCAGTCACAGTGGAAATCCTCATCTCATGATGCTAAAATTTTACACAAGTTCAAAAGCAAACAGGGGAAGATCAGAATCGGAGGTGGGGAATCTGTCAAGGGTTATTCTATACAACTCCAGTGCTTCTGTGTCTGCTGGGGAAGTATTCTGGAGAGATGTCACTATGTGCTTATCTGTTTGTGTGTTTTTCAGTGTCTGTTGGACATTGTCAGAGTCAGGATACTTGACTAGATGGATCTCTTATCTGACATTCTATTCTTAAATACTGCAAAAAGAAAGAAGTCTGGAGAAATAAACTTATTTTATGAAAATATTTAATAATTTCTTTGTTCTTGCCCTCAATGCCAGAATGATGGCAAGATAGACTCCTGTCTGCTAGGCTATGTCTCTATCCACAGGGTTCTTGGAAAAGCTAAATGATGATTGTATTAGAAATATGATTTTTGGAATTGATAAATTGTGTCCGGGCCCTAATTGGGGCCTAATACCTACCCATACCAGCGTACCATATTGCTGGTATGGATAGATATATTGCTTTATTTCAATAGTAATCATAAGCAAAGAGAGCTATTAGAGCTCTGAGATGATAGATGGCATTTTCTGTTAAAACTAAGCAGAAGATGGTCAGTGTGGTTATCTAATGACAGGGCCATTTGTTCACATCTAAGGAACTGCTGGTTTAACTCCATCCCATTCCCTTCTAGGCACAATGTACTGGTGAAATTCTAAGGAGACACCACTGTAACCCCTGGGAAGAAGAAAGGGTTAATCCTCTACTGCTCAGAAAGAGTCCTGAATGCATTTGTACAACAGTGGATAATAGACCAAAACAGCATCCTGTCAGGTAGGTGCACCTCTCAATTGGGTGGAAGGGTCCAAAGGAGACGTGGGTCCCTGTCCACGTACTTAAGACAGAAGACACCTGCCACGATCTTCAGCTATAGATTCTTCTCATGTTTGTAGGCCCAGATACTAGAGGGACAAACTCACAGGGAACTAGCAAATGGGTGTAATCTGGGCAGTAAAGAAAGAGTACCGTAGAAGAGAGGAAGGAGGACTTGCTGCTGGGAAAGGCTGAAATACTCCACTAAACATGACTTAGAAGCCACAGCAGAAGGGAACACCTTTCTTCCCATTGTAGCAACTCCCAAGTGTTTAGTAGCAGTTCATTCAGTTCATGATAAAAATCAGGAGATTCGAGGTAACACATTTTACAAGGTTTGTTAGAACTTGACAAAAAAGAAAAAAAAAGTTGGCCTCTAGCACAGCATGTTGCCAGCTGAAAGAAACAAGTGTGAGAGAAAGATGGGAATTAGAGCTCCTTGGAGAGGAGCATCTCAAGGGTTTTGCAGATACCAGGTCTCGGTCGAGAAGGACCATGGAGAGACAAAAAGAGATTCTCTGACAGCTACGAACCAGGTGCTCTAGGAGGATGAAAGTCTGAAGAACATGCTGATGCCTGCAAGGTCTGGCTAGAGGACACAATCAGCGTAGCTGATAGTAGATGCCTGCTGAGATAAAAAGTATGGAGAAATTCACATAAAGAGCATATTTAAAATCTGCTGTGTAACAGTTAGCATGTTTTAATGCCTGTTTTTTTTAACCACAGGCAAACTTTAAACTGAGCTGGTTCTTACTGGGTTTTGTCATTTTTTCATGGTTGTTAGCAGTCTGCATTGGCACTCTATAAATTGTAGCTGGATTCTGGGTAAACAATGCTTCTGTCTCTAAGCCTGCTAAACCCTTTAACTTCATAAATATTAGCATCCATCTTGCTGCTTCTCCTGCTCCCACTAGCCTGTGTTTGCATATGTGTAACCACCACACACTCACCAACATACACTACCTCAAAAAGTGATTCAGCCCAGTAATTGTATCCTGAGGCATATAGCTGAACACTCACCTCACAAAAACGCCGTTCTAGTAAAGTGAGCTAGTGTGTGTTGTATACAATCAATCCTCTTCAGAAGACTTAATGCACTTAGAGCAAAATGTTACCCTGCTTTGTTGAAACTCTGTGTATATTTATAAAAGTATCTGAGTAATGGTTTTGAGAGGTCCTTCAATATATTAATTGGGAAAAATGACAAAATTTTGGAGGAAAAGTAGTTGCATTTCCATATATGCAAATGAAAACTTTTTAAGATTTGAGGTTTTAAAAAAATCTGTAAATTATTCAACCCATTCCAATGACAAGTATGTACACTTATGTGAGTGATGTATGATATAATGAGAAACTTAGCTGTAACAATGCTGGTAGTTTTTCACAAGAAGGTTTCATTAGAGTGCTCATTTGAGACTGAAGACAAACCTGGGTCAAGAAACACATTAAGTTTCTGGTAGGTAGTTCTTCAGAAATTCTGTCCATTCAGAATACACAGTATATAGCATAATACTCAAGCTTGGCTTAAGGCTCCATACGATTTGCAAAACAAATAAAGTTTGACCATAAATGTTATGATAGTTTTATAGTTCTGTTTTTGTAGGAACATTAACTTGCCAATCTGTTCCATACATGCTTCTGTACCCCATAGGTGTAATTCACTTATAAATATATGAAACCAGCTCTGTATGTGCAAGTTTCTTACAAGGTGTTTTTATTCACTAGGTATCAAAGGTTTTTATGAAGGAAGTTAAGTATAATCATTGTCTCTACTTTGCGGGTGGGGAACTGAAACTAAGGAGGGCTTGGTTTGCTGAAGACCTAAAAGTAGTTCTCAACACTGAGTGGTGGTTTTCTGAAAAGCTTTTGGCAGTATATGACAAACCTTATCTGCTGAACATTTGTGCTCTGGTCTCTCAAAAACTTTGTTAAAAGTGTGGTATTACCCCAGAAAACTCCTGTCTATATGGGATCAGATCTGTAAAGTGTTAGGTGGGTTGATGTTATTTTGTTGAAGCTCAGTTGGAGGTTTTGTAGTGAAGTCAGGGGTGGAAGGCAAACTCCTGGTTTTCATCCGAAGATATTTACATCAATCCTCAGCAGAGGAGAGTCAACTGGAAAAGATAAAATAATAAAAAATATAAATATTTTTAGATTCTGGACTTACTGTAAACCTTAACGCAAAATGAGAACCCTGCACTGTAGTTTCCTTACTTGCTGAACAATATGTGTGTTGCCTAATATACATGCAGACCAGAAGTGTATACATGTATGCACATAGATGCAAGTGTGTGTATAAAATATACACATGCCTCCATGCACATACTTTATATTTTATGGTTAATCCTTTCCTTTCTTTCTTTTTAGCAAATCATAACCCATGTTTCCCCCTTCTTTTCTTGGGCTTCAGTTTTACTTTCGTGGCCATGGGTTTTGCTTTTACAGCATTTTCTATAGTGCCAACTGCAGTTAAATGTCTGTTTGAAAAGCTTAATTGAGGCTAGCAAAAAAATCCTCATTACTTTTCCAAAATAATTCTTACTATCACTTTTTATTATTTAAGTCCGATTAGTATCGAACTGTTGAACCTGCAGCATTTGTGACAATAAGAATAAAAAACCCGCAGATTTTGTCAGCCCTTCAGAACAGTCAGTTTGTTCCGATGAGATCCCATCCATGAGTTATGAGTTTAGTCTCTTTGTGAGTAGCCTGTAGCTTTCACACAGATATGTAATGATGATGGGCTGGACTAACAAACTGGGTCTCAAGGCAGCATCTGCAGGATAGGTGGAAATGACTGCTCTAAGTCACATTTTCTTGCGTGTTTTAAAGTTGATCCACATCTACTTGAATCGTTACCTATTAAGCTAAGATCACCAGGTGAAATGATCTTCACAGAAATCACTGGCTGGCAGAACATTTTCTGGAATACAACCCTTGCCCTGATTCACAGCCCTGAAGAATGTAAGAGAGGTAGGTTTAGAGGTAATAAAACCTTCAAACTCTTGGCTGTGGTGAAGAAATTTCCCTTTCCCACTGTGGCAGTTCTCTAGCTACTCTGTGTTACTCAAGCCAGCTGAAAAGCTGCATGGAATATTGTATGTTAGAGTACATTATGCTCTTGAGAAAGTTATCTTCTAGCTGAAATCCAAAACAAAGGGACATTCTAGTCATGAAATTGTGTACCAAGTGTATGTGCACAAATCTTCATAACAAGTAGCAAATGTGGGAATTAGTCATAAAAATCCAATTTACCAATAACAGAGTTTGTCCCTGTAAACTCTTGAGCACTACTTTGAAAATGGCCACTATAATAAAAAAGGGAGTAATCAGATTGGATAGGAGCATTGGTAATCCGTTTTTCTAGTAAGCTTTGGTAAGGAACGTTTCTGCTTTTGTTCACTGTGTAAGAGGACGTTATGGTATTGATACAGTCCTGTTTATAGCAAAGGGTTACACTCATTTGTGTCTAGTTCCTCTGTGTCTTCATTCAGAAAAAATGTAAAAAGCAGAACATTACAGCAGCGGAAAGCATGAGGACACTCAAAATTCTGGCAGTTCATCTTTAGTAATTAATTTCAATTATAGCCTTTTTTGCTTAATTTCTTGTAAGTGTCTGGCTGACTTTCCATCCTTTCATGAGCTCTATGGGTGAAGAATATATGATAGGCAGGCTGAGTACAGGTAAATAGAAAAGATGGGGTGTTCCCCATGGATCAATGTTCTCTGTGGAAATGTTTATTTTACTTATTTTAGTATCAAGGATTTGTTAATGTGGATCTGAGGATAATCAGTTTGGGCAGAAGTTAGTGGGGGGAAGAAAAGTAGATTTTAAATGTCAAGTTATATTTATGGAAAATGCAGCTTAGATTACATGTAATTGACAGTGTCCTTTAGATTGACAAGTGAGATATAAAAGATTATTGAAAATAAGATGATTCTGTTTAAGGCGTTTCTTTAATGGTTTGGATCGCAGTTTAAAAATAGAAAGCCTGTGCATGTGCTTCTGCTTGCTAGCGTACTGCAAACTTGATTTCTGAGGTTGCTGACAGCTTCTGAAAGATTTAGGAACTGTCAGCAGGAAACATTCCCATAGAATCTGTACTGTGAACTTTTTCTGGAAAAACAGCATCATTTAGCAGGTAATATATCTGCAATAAAAATACAGTTATGCAATAATGGCTCATTAATATGGTAAATCATAACATGGTCTTTTCTATTCAATTTAAAAAGGAACTTGTGGAAAGAAATAAGTTCCTACTCAGCTAGTTGGTGAACTTGGCTATTTTTGTATGTTGTTGGCTTTTAATGTTTGAAGTAACTATTTGATTTGTATGGGAGATAACATTTAGTCCTGACATTTTATTTCTGTATAAAAAGATGTCCATTTGGGCTTACATTAGTACAATAGGAATTTTTCCTCTTTTCTCTTTTTTTCTTTTCCCTTTTCTTTTCTCTTTTCTTTTCTTTCTTTTCTTTTCTATTCTCTTTTCTTTCTTTTTTTCTTTTTTTCTTTTTTTTTTTTCTTTTTTCTTTTATCTTTTTTCTTTTTTCTTTTTTCTTTTTTTTCTTTTTTTCTTTTTTCTTTTTTCTTAATATGCTAGGAACTGCTGGAGTACTTTGTTTGGTATGTTACTGCTAATTTATCCTGTATGTCTTTACGATCTTGTCAGTGCCTCATGTCTTCTGTAGTTTTTCTAATCTAAAATAATCCCAGTGAAATCCTTTGATTGTCTGTTTGGACCTGATCCACTCCTAAAGCAGGAATGTAATGGGCTTTATGGCACTTACTTGGAAGTAATTTATCCAACAGAGTGAATATAGATACTTGTTTTAATAAGAATATGTTTTATGGTAAGTGGGGACGGCTATTTAATTAGCCAAAGGGAAAGTAGTTCATGATACAATCTGTTCCAATCATCTTGGACATTAAACAAAAAGTCAGACAAAGTTATTTATGTACATGCACTTTATTTGCAGTTGTTTTGTATAACCTTTTGGTAGAACTTTACAGCGCTGTTTGGATAAAAAAAGTGGATATGTATTTCTTAAAAAAAATGTAAACAGGAGTTTCACTTATTGCTGTCAGTGCTTCAAGCGCATATATATTAAAGCAGTTGACAGTGGCAGCAGTGCTCAGTTTATCCGGGATAATACGCTCTTTCGACATTTGGTGGTTTACATCTTTCTGGTGTTGAAGGCTGATATAGGATGCTATAAAAGCATTACACTCTTCTTCTTTCTAATGTGGATTTTTTTTTCTATTGCCTTGAGCTGCCTACTGCATGGATAAATAAGATGTATTTCTGAAGCATAAGGATTCCCATGCCGTGCTGTAGAAGCTCTTAGGATTTTAGGAGGGATTAGAGCAGTATTTGGAAACTAAATGGGGACATGCTTCCTTCAGTTCTTCTAATTGTATTGATTACTGGACATTTACATGATTATTTGTGTTATAATTTGCTATTAGTAGGAAATGTAGTTATAAACCTATAAACAGAAAAGCAAAGAAGGAACAATGTGCAGACTTTAAAGCGTTCTGTTATTAATAATTATGAAATACTTAGTTGTCAAAATGTACTAACTACAGTGCTTCATTTTCCTGCAAAATTCTTTAAGGGACTAATTCAAAACCTGTCTGATTTAAAAACTCCTGTGGACCTCAGTGGTCTTGGGATCATGCCTCAAGGAAGGAAGAAAGTCTCATTTATCCAAACAAAGTTTGAACTAATTGCATACAACAGGGCACGGTTGAAAGGTCTCTCTGAATGGGCTCGAAGTGTTTGCCTTAACATTATCAGTAGCTATAACAGATTTTTTCAGTTGGCAGTTTCTCTTCCCTGACCACCATTTTGTCTGTAGAAAATCTTCCAAGGTCTTTTCACTCAAGCAGATCACCAGGATGTCCTGAATAACTTGATTTCATATGCAGTTTGTCACTTCACAGCATCCTATCCAGCATTTTGTGTAGGACATTGTGCTGAATAGCTACAGTATTTTCTCAGCGTTATGATAAGATACAGATATCAAACATACTCATTCAAGAGGAATGCCTGCGGCAATAGGAGTGAAGTCCTAAGGCTAAGTTTATTTAGTGCAAAGAAAAATATCAAAATTAAGGAAAGGCTGTTCTTGCGGCTGCAGTTTCCAACTCGTTTTACAGTAAGTTGGAAGAGTTTTTGATATAAGACAGCAGGTAGTGTGTGCTGATAGTTTCCTTCCTCCTCCCAAATATGTATCACCAGCTGGTTTACGTGACCCTGCTTGTTCCCATGAAGTCAATGGTAAAACTGGGATATTAAGCAAATTCAGCGCATGTACAAACACAAGTTATGACATAGCCTGGAAGCCCTAGAGCCAACAGACTCATGGCTTCTTCCTTGTCACTGCAGGAAGTTGGAAGTGAGCGACTATTGGAAGTTTTATGGGTATCTTGAACAGATCATTTTATTCAGCCACATGATGCAAATAAAAGCATCATGGTAAAAGGGAGAGATGTTTTATGTGGGTCACGTTACCATGCATTTCCATATTAAATCAATTTAGCAACTCAGTTTTGACAAATCACTGGTAGGTTACTCACCAGTATCACAGGCTTGATGCTGTGTCCAGTCCTAGCATGATACCAAATGTTAACAGACAGTTCGAGCTCTGCTGAAAATTACATTTTTAAAATGAAAGCAAAAAATTAAAACAGCTTTTTATTATATACAAATAGTAACTGCCCCAAAACCCAGGGGAAAACCTGTCTGAACTTCCTAGACCTGATTGTCTAAGGCCCGTTTTCTGGAAGGTGCTAATTGACTCCTAAGGGATGCCAAATGCTCTCAAATCCCATTGAATTCGATGAACTCCAATTGATGTATTTCAGTGAATTCCTGATGAAGTCAGCCCTCTGAGCACTACAGACTCAAGAGCTCTCAGCAGTATTCAGGATCATGTCCTACATGGACAAACAAAACAATGTTAGTACAGTGTCTTGGATGACAACCAGGGAGGTTAATAAATCAAGAACATCAATTAGGAATTGTGTAGCTGCACTGCTCATTTATGCCTTCATTCTTTGGAGACAGATGCATCTTTAACTTTGTGTACTGTGAGTAGTCCCATTGATTTAGCTATAGGGAGCTATTCAGTGTCTACAACTGAATATGCACCTAATTCCTTGCAGGGCTAATGCCTGAGGGGTTTAATCCCAGCAGATTTAAGAGCAGGGATGGGACAGTTGACAAGCTGTCTGCTGTTCTCCCATCAGCTAGACAGCTGAGCTTCCTCAGGAGCTGCTCCGCAGAGGCAGCTTGGCTGTGTAAGCAGGGGTTAGAGCACGTGCAGGCACGTGGTAATGTCAGTGGCAACCCCAGGGTTCAAAGTGCCCTTCCTTAGCAGAGCTCTGAGATGGAACAATGTTTCCAGGGTAGATATGGACCCTTAAAAAACATACAAGAAACACTTTTTTGCCTCTCTCTGGAGCTTTTGGGACTTAAAACTACTTACCCCATGTTGGCAAACTTAGCTTTTCAACCTCCCTATGGAGTTGATCATCACATTGTATTGGCAACACTTATCTATTACTGACATGCAACCACCTTTGCAGTGAAATGCAGTAGCTATTTCAAAGTGGCATTGTACACTCATGAGAAATGACAGGCATAGTTTAATGACCACAGATCATCAGATCCTTAGACTTGGATCGTGCACAAAAGACCTTCAGATCCCCTAACACCTGGATCCAATACTGAATAAGAAGGAAGAACATTATCTATAGCATCACTAAGCTTTTCCTGCAGTGGTAAGCTTGCTTGGAGGTCTCCTTTCCAAATACTAACCAGCCCAACCCGTCTTAGCTTTTAAGATCACAGCACAAGGTGGTATGGCTGCAGGCCATAACTCTAATGAAAACCTGGTACAGTGGGTAGATTGTTCCTGGATCTCATTATAGGCAATTGTTCCACTAGTTCTGCTGTTTTCAATTCCTAAACCTAATATTTACCTCTGAGCATTCAAAGTTATTTTGAATTTTATCTTGACAAATCACTAAGGGGTCTATTCTTCTTTCAATGCATGCATTTAAGTCTCATTAATGTTCATATGAGTTATGTGCAGAGCTCAGCTCCAGCAGGTTTTTCCAGCAGGGCCTGAGTCTCAGCCCTTATATGGTCTTTCAAAGTTCCTTATGCTTCTGTACAAACATAAAATTTTTCTGCCCGAATGGAGCAGAACAGTGCTTCCTCCCACCCTCTGCCGTGACCTTCTGGTCTGCTACACAGATCAGGCCTGCACTGCAGTGCTGAGGAGTCTGCCCCCTTTTTTTTCCCCATTTCCAGCCGTGCTTACGTATGCATACTGGGAATCCTGAGGGCCTGATTTAGCAAAGTACTCATTCAGGCTCAGCATTACAGAAGCCTTGTGCAAGCTTTTACTGTAAGGAAACTGTTGGTGTATTTTGTACTGAATTAAGCTCTAAATTATGCCTAACGTTCAGTTAACTGGAAAGGAAAACAAACCTGGGCGAGTTGCACACCATTTTGACATTCCATGAGCTCTCTAGCGGTCCTTCAGTTATGTTTCCTGAAGATGCTTTTGCTTTTTTCTTCATACTCTTGACCAAGCGTTGTGTATCCTGGACTGAGCCCGTGATATCTAGAAATAAACAAACCCTAAAGGAATTAATTTTTAGACACAGGAACCCAAAGGTTTAAGAGGATGACTGTTGTTCATACTATATTAGCTACTGTAGCAGGAGTTGAAAGACTTAGCGTAAAGGTTTTGGAAAATTATAATTTCCTGGGGCTTCTACACCAACACTGTGGTACAGTGCAGGTTACTTTATCAAGCACTGACTGAAGCAATCTCAAAAGAAAATGGTGGAAATAGAAGGACCCATTTCAAAACTTAAAAATGCCTCTGCAGGGCAAGGTGCATTCTCCTCTGCCTGGTGAAAGGAAAATAAATCTCCTCCTAATAGAGAAGAGCTGTAGAAAACAGACCTTGAAATACCAATGTCTGCATTACAGAGATCTCTGGATACTGTCATGAAATAGCCAAATACGTCGCTTCTAACAGTGCAGGTAGAGCTGGCCAGGAAACCAAATTTCCATTCTTCCATAGATTTTAATGTTTTCTTTGAGGTTGGAGGAAGGAAGAGGGAAGAATTACCTCCCATTTTTGACAAAAGCCAAAACCACAGGAAACACGGTATATCTGAAATGAACTGTGCTGCCGGGAACACTGGGCTGACTGATGGTGTCTGACATAATTTTGGTCGGGTTTAGTGCTGTGAGTTGAGAGTTCGAGAAGAGTCAAAGTGGAGGGAATTCTGTTGGTTCCAGGGCTTCCAGGGCCCACAGTCCATTGTACAGTCTGTCATGAGAGCAAGGACCCAAGATTTCTAGACCACTTGGCTGCCAACTTGCCAGGTAGCCTGCACAGATATCAGAAGTGGGAATCTGAAAGCTTTTGGGATTCAGCACGATGACAAATGTTGTCCTGCAGACACCTACAAGCTAGGTGTCTAGCCTAGCCTAGCCTAGCCATGAATGCCTGAAAGCCATTTTCAGGCAAGGGTCCTTGATCCCAAAAGCTCTGGTTTGACTGAGATTGGCAAGGCTTCTGGAGAGATAAGAATCCAGTTCTGAGAACTTCAGTAGAAGGACATACAGCCATCTGGGAAAGTGGGCTTCCCAACAGCTCAGCAGAGAGGCTGGCAGGAAGCCAGACATGCCAAGACCTACCTGACAGACAGGAAAGGATTTCATCAGATGTCAGCTGAAGTAGAGACTTTGGGGAAATATATAGATTTTGATGACCCAGCATTTTCAACAAGCAAGTTTCACTGGAGAATTCCCAATGAGTTCTAGTTTCCAGCAGTTTGAGATGGTTCAGATGATGTTGGGTTTAGACCAGTTCTTATAAAATGCTGCCAAATGGTAATTACTAAGTGCAAAACTATGATGTAGTAAAAGTTATCTGTTTGGAGTCATGGATTACTAACAGAAAGCTAATTTCTAAATAAATACTATGTATGTTCTGTACAGAAGGCCAAGAGTTCTAGGAATTTGCCTCCTTTCCACTTCCTAGATGAAGCTGCCTGGCTGGTAAGGCAGCACAGGGGTGCTGGTGGGGAAGTAAGTGTCTGCAGCCTCAAAGGGGAAAATGCTGTTAGATGTTGTTATTTCTTCTTCCTTGACAGCACAACTAACTTCATGATCAGTTATAGGCTCTTAGTCAGGACTGCCTCTCTTGGACCCTTAGGAACTAAACATGCAATACAGCCCTTGTGGGTTTCTCTTGTGGAGATTTCACTTTGTCATGTGTACAGAACCCACTGTGTTTCTAACTTATCTTCTCATTTTCTTTAATTGTGTCACAGCCATTTTTGTCCCACAGTCTGCCATTCATTTGTACCCTAGCTGTCTGGGGTTGCTAGTAGGGTTGCTTTTTGGGCTTATTGCAACCTAGTGATATTTCACTGTCTCTCCTGTTTCCTCCCTGCTCTCCAGGTTCCTCTCTTAAGGTGCTTTCTTTCCTAAACCCTTGTGCTGGTTCCCTGAGAGCTTCCCCATCTCCTGTCTGTGTCACTGAATTATACAGTGATGCAACATGGCCATCATGTTCCCAGCAGTTCCAGTAACAGTCTCTTTCTTAACCTCAGACTAACTTTCAATATTGCACGAGAAAGGTGGTGTTGATGTGTCTGACATTGTTTCAGAAACTCCCATCTTTTTTCATGTCCTAGAATCTAATGTTAAACTAATGCACTAATATAAAACATCATGCCTTGCAGACAGGCAGTCCAATATAAGTCACGCATTTACAAGCTTTCATGCTCAACAAAATTAAATAGAAGAGTAAGAGCTAACAACTGCATCTGGATAGTAGCCATCATAATGTTATTTTTAATATTCTACTTATTCTTAGTTTTCCATCCTCTGGGTAGTTTTTCACAGCAATGGTACAGTGAACTGTGCTTTCACCAATGATGAGAGGTGACTTTGATGCTTTCAAATGACAGTTAGTTTTACCTTAGAAAGCACAATAACCAACCCTATATTTTCACTAATTGGTGGCACCAGCGAGTTCTACAGTTGTTGCAATATCTTTATTTTAAAATAGTAAGCTCATTAGAGGTGGTAGACTCTGCTTCCATTGGAGTGGTTAACAAGCTGCAACCCAGAACATTTCTACACGCTTTTCCACCCCCTCAGAGACTGCCTTAGTCATCTGCACAGTTATAGCCTGTAAGAAAGACAGATTGTTTGCTGAAATGTGAAGGAATTTTACCATTCTGTGGTATTGGAATTAACGTATTATTATTATTGGATTCCAGGCCTTTATTACTTTGATGTCTTTATTTTGACTACAGTTCTGAAAAAAGCAGATCTGTGGAAGAACTTCTGGCTTAATACACAAGCGTAAAACACATTTAAAGGGCAGTATGGTGGAAACATGCTTGATTGAGAGCTATAGGTATTAATATAACTAATTGAAGCTGAACTTGCTTCAGTACCCTGAAGTACATTCTGAAACTTGAGTTAAGCAATGATTATATTATCTTTTACTGGAAGGAAAACTATTGTCCATTTTATATCATAGAATAATAGAATGGTTTGTGTTGGAAGCAACCTTAAAGATCATCTAGTTCCAACTCCCCTGCCATGGGCAGGGACACCTTCCACTAGACCAGGCTGCTCAAAGCCCCTCCAGCCTGGCCTTGAAATCATAGGAGTGGGGCTGACTACTGAAAACCAAGGGACCTAGATCGAGAAATAATGGATAAACTGAAAGCACCTCATTTCCTTGCGCTCCAGTACACGTCTGTGCACTCCTAGGGTGAGTACCAGTGGACCTAGTTGCTCAGACAAGGCTTCTACCTTATCCCCTGCCACGGTATCTCACTATCCAAAACTCCTGCTGTGCAGTGCAAGAAATGTTTGCACGTTGTTTCTTTGAGAGCAGATTGCTCCAGTGGATCACTTAGTGTTCTATCTAGCCGGAACAGCAAAGATCCATGGAAGTTCGATATCACTGGCACAATATTCTCAGTGTCATGTTTATTCAGTCAAATTATATACACATAGAAGTATGAATGAGTTGCACTGCCAGGGATGGGGCAGCCACAGCTTCTCTGGGCGACCTGCTCCAGTGCCTCACCACCCTCACAGTAAAGAATTTCCTCCTAATACCTAATCTAAACCTACCCTCTTGCAGTTTAAAGCCATTTCCCCTTGCCCTATCGCTACCTGCCCTTGTAAAAAGTCCCTCTCCAGCTTTCCTGCAGGCCACTGTTGGGTACTGGCAGGTTGCTATAAGGTCTCCTTGGAGCCTTCTTTTCTCCAGGCTGAACAACTCCAATTCTCTCAGCCTGTCTTCATAGGAGAGGTGCTCCAGCCCTCTGATCATCTTTGTGTCCCCCTTTTGGACCTGCTCCAATAGGTCCGTGTCCTCCTTATGTTGTGGGCCCCGGAACTGAATGCAGTACTCCACGTGGGTGTCATGAGAGAGGAGTAGAGGGGCAGAATCACCTCCCTCGACCTGCTGGGCACACTTCTTTTGATGCAGCCCGGGATTCAGTCTGTTTTCTGGGCTGCGGGCACACATTGCCGGTCCATGTTGAGCTTCTTGTCAACCAACACCCCCAAGTCCTTCTCTTCAGGGCTGCTCTCAATCCATTCTCCACCCAGCCTGTATTTGTGCTTGGAGTTCCCCAACCTATGTGCAGAACCTACATTTGGCATTGTTGAATTTCATGAGGTTTGCATGGGCCCACCTCTCAAGCCTGTCAAGGTCTTTCTATATGGCATCCCTTTCCTCTAGTGTGTTGACTGCACCACACTGCTTGGTGTCATCAGCAAACTGGCTGACGGTGCATCAATCCCAACTATCTATATCGCTAACAAAGATATTAAACAGTGCCAGTCCCAATACTGACCCCTGAGGAAAGCCACTCATCACTGGTCTCCACTTGGGCATTGAGCCATTGACTGCAACTCTTTGAGTGTGGCCAGCCAGCCAGCCAGCCCCTATCCGCAAGGTGGTCCATCCATCAAATCCATGTGTCTCCAGTTTAGAGACAATGATGTTGTGTGGGACAATGTCAGATTCTTTGCACAACTCCAGGTAGGTGATGTCAGTTGCTCTTCCCTTATTTGTCAGACATGATTTGCCCTTAGTGAAGCCATGTTGGCCATCACCAATCACCTCCTTCTTTTCTCTGTGCCTTCAGCATAGTTTCCAGGAGGATCTGCTCCAGAATCTTGCTGCCACAGAGATGAGACTGACTGGCCTAGGTATTCCTTTATTTCTTTTTTAAAAATGGGGCTTATGTTTCCCCTTTGTCAGTCAGTAGGAACTTCACAGGACTGCCACAACTTCTCAAATATCATGGACAGTGGCTTTGCAACTTCATCTGCAAGTTCCCTCAGGACCTGTGGATGCATCTCATAAGGTCCCATGGACCTGTGTGCCTTCAGGTTCCTTAGCTGGTCTCAGACCTGATCTTCTCCTACAGTGGGTGGTTAATCATTTATTCATTCTCCCAATCCCTGCCTTTGCCTTCTCCTTCTGTGACTTGGGCGGTGTGACTGGAGCACTTGCCAGTAAAAACTGAGGCAAAAAAAGTCATTGAGTACCTCAGCCTTTTCCATATCCAGGTAATCGGTCTCCTGTTTTTTTCTGAAGAGGGCCCACATTTTCCCTAGTCTTCCTTTTATCACCAACATACCTATAGAAGCTTTTTTTGTTGCCCTTGAGGTCCCTGGCCAGATTTAATTCTACCAGGGCTTTAGCTTTCCTAACCTGATCCCTGGCTTCTTGGACAATCTCTCTATATTCCTCCCAGGCTATCTGTCCTTACTTCCACCTTCTGTAGGCTTCCCTTTTGTGTTTGAGTTTGTCCGGGAGCTCCTTGTTCATCCATGCAGGTGTTCTTGCGTGACTTCCTCTTTGTTAGGATGCATCACTCCTGAGCTTGGAGGAGGTGATCCTTGAATATTAACCGGCTTTCTTGGGGCCCTCTTGCCTCCAGGGCTTTATCCCATGGTAGTCTACCAAGCAGACCCCTGAAGAGGTCAAACTCAGCTCTCCTGAAGTCCAGGGTAGGGAGCCTGCTGTGCACCCTCCTCGCTGCCCTAAGGGTCTTTAACTCCACCACTTCCTGGTCACTGCAGCCAAGCCTGCCCTTGGCCTTTGTGTTCCCCGCTAGTCCCTCCTTGTTGGCAAGAACAAGGTCCAGCATAGCAGCTCTCCTTGTTGGCTCCCCTATCACTTGGAGAAGGAAGTTATCATCAATGTGTTCCAGGAATCTCCTGCATTGCTTATGCCCTGCTGTGCTGCCACTCCAAGAGATACCGAGGAACTTGAAGTTCCCCATGAGGACCAGGGCTTGTGAATGTCAGGCTGCTCATATCTACCTATAGAGGGCCTCATCTGCTTGGTCTCCTAGTTGGGTGGCACATAGCAGACCCCCACTATAATGTTATCTGTCCCTGCCTTGCCTTTAATCCTAACTCAAAAGCCCTCCTTCAGCTCCTCATCTGTCCCTAGGTGGAGTTCCATGCACTCCAGCTGGTCATTGACATAGAGGATGACACCCCCTCCTTGTCTCCCCTGCCTGCCCTTCCTAAAAAGCCTGTATCCTTCCATTCCATGTCTCTTTTCGTGTCAGATGAGTGTTAGGTTGCTGGACATGCAGTTTCATTCTGCTACTATGAAACAGCACTGAGCTGCTGTGTTTACAGCCATCCTGGGGACTAAGGGATAGCAGTGGAAAGAAGATCAGATATCAGTAGTACTGTCTTTCAAAACTCATGAGGTCTGGTATGGAAGCCATGAGAACCAAGCACCAGATTCACATATGTTATTAGCGATGTGGCAGAAACAATTTTGAATTCAGCCCATCCCCCGGTGGAGGGCTGGGAGCCCTCCACACCTTAGCCCAGGGCATTAGAGGGTCAGCTGAGTCTTTCAGCTAGCTTGATGTAGGCCCCTCACTTCCCTTATGTAGTCTTTCAAAGGCAGCCGTGTGCTTAGCTTCATGTCTAGTCTGAGTCCTGATGACCAGATATCCCTCTAAAGATGAGCTGACCATAGGGACAACCATCGGATTTGAAATAAGACACCAGAGCTTCTCATTTCAAGGCCATTGTCCTCAAGGCCGGGAGAAGGGGGAGGAGGTCTCGCTTAAATTTTCTTGATTAAGACAGCAGTAGGTGACACTGGCAGCTGAAAAGGTTGTCAGGTGTCAATAACTGTAAAATTTAAATAACAGACTACCCAATAGTCTCCTGAAGAGAAGTTTTGAGAGCTAATTTATGGGAATTCTGAAAGATTAACTGGCTAACATCAATCGTACTCTCTGGGTATAAAATCCGTTATATTCAACGAGTGCCATGAGCGATGGCATTTGTACATCTCAAACATGTCTGGGATGCCTGGCCAGAGATACAAACCCCATGATTAGAGTCTTTGCCTTTCCAAACAGTGTAGTTACTGGTACATGGCTCAAGCAATGAAGAGAAAAATGTGATCAGAACTCTGTTTAGTTGTGGGGCTATCGCCCAGGCTGTTGCCCATCCTCATGCATATTACTTTTTTTAGCTGAGCATAGTCTACTATGTTTGGGGGTTTTTTTTGATTGTTTGCTACCCGTTGTGTTAGTGGTGATCTATACATACTACTGTGGATCTGTAGAACTAGTTCTTTTGGCGGAAACAGAATAGGAGATGTGAAAAAGTGACCTTCTGAAATATTTTCCTTCTATGCCAATGTGTGCCCCAGTGGCAACAGAAAAGATTTGTGTTACTTGCCTGGTGTTTTCTGTTGCTTACCTTGAAAGAAAAGGGAAGGTAGCGTGGTCTGTGTCCTTTGCAATCACAGCCTTTTCTAAACGCTTTGGTATGTTATTGTAACTTGCCTTTTTCCCTCTTAAAAGTCTCTTCTGTACTACATTATAAATACCAATAAAATGTTAGTAGAAAAAAACACATAAAATGCATGTTATTTGTTTTAGAAGTCTATGAGATACAGTGAGTGTAGGAGGCTGGAATTTTTTACAAGGGGGAGTATTATTTTCACTTTTTAATTTCACATTGACCAATATTTTTACTTTGGGTAAAATAAAAACATACATTTTCCTGAGCCTTTACCAAGATAAATTTTCTGAACATTAGACATTCCAGGATATACAGCCAACTCCTCCTGAGAGGCCAACGGATAGATCCGTTTGCTCTGGGATATGGTTCTCTCTCATCAGCTCATGCCTATGGCAGCAATGCAAAGTGCCATGGACAAAGCAAATCAAAGCTTTAAAACAGACTGGTCCCTGCCACCTTCTCGTCTCTTCTGTCCTATCATCGTTTGGGTCAAGAAGTGTGGCCAAGAGGAAATACTGACCTTTTTCCTTTTCATATATTGGGGGAAAAGCGAGCAAAACAAGTGTTTGGGGTACAGTTGTTGTGTATGCCCTGCAGCGGCAGAGACCACAAGGCACAGTGATAGGGTAAGGAATGGCAGAGTGGAAAGTCAGCCCATCAGCCTGGTTACCGCTTTCCATTCCTGGCAATGGGTCACTGTAACCATGTTGTTAAATGAAGTCATCTGCTACTTCTCCTCCAGGCCACATTATTAATACATTTCATAACCAGCCAGTCACTGCTTATTATTCCTCAATGTTCTCAGATGCTTCTCTTTTATTTTGCCAGAAGAATCTGAACCATTCACAGAGCACTGTGGTTGCCTAGTAGGTGGATTGGCTTGTGAAGATGGTGGCTGGTGTGCCTCCCGAGGCCCAGTGCAACCTTTGAACAGTTCATTTATGAATGGGATCTAGTCTTGTACATTTAAAAAAAAAATACTTCTATTTGTACCTTGACATATATATTTAAAAGTTGTAAACACATGTATTTTGGTATATAGCTGTGTACCAGTTGGATGACACTGTAGGGGAAAACTGCATCCCCTCTTCTGGAATTTTGAAGGCATCACTATTTCTTGGCCTTGCAGTTCTCACACTTAATGATGCAAACAAGGAAAATCCTGTTACCCAAACAGGTTTTTATTGCTGTTAACATACAGTTATACCATACACATAGATAGAGCCTTTCACCCAAGGACCTCTCAGTGCCTTTAGAAAAACATATCACAGTGAATCAGTAAGCATTCCCACTCTAAGACATATAAGTCCTTATGCCCCTCTTACAGAAGTGTGCACAGCAAAATTATTTAGAAGTTAATTTCATCAGTCTGAATAAAGACTAAGGTAGGAGCTGAGCCATCTGATTTTCATTGTAGCATCTTATGTAATGAGGACATGTGCAAATGATCAGTAAATGTTCCACAGATAATCTTCCATTGTCAGTGTGATGTTCTTGAAGTACTCTTCCAATTCTTCCTTCCTCTACTGATAGCAATAGACGAGTTTTTCCCCTTATAGATGACCAGCTTTAATCTTCGTTTAAACTGGAAAGCTGAATTTTGCTCTACTAAAGAAGAAATTATTTAAGCATTTTATTAATTAATTTTGCCAAAATTCATTATAACCCTTTCTTGTTTGTAAAAATGAGGGCTTTGTAGAATGCTTTGTGACTGCCATTGCATTTGGGTCATGAAACTTGCTGGTGTTATTGACACTTGTTTGTAGTGTTGAACAGTGCATATCTTGGTTTTTTTAGGTCCTGCTCTTGACTTAAAAGATGCATATTTTTTATTTTGGTGTACATTACTTCACAATTGTCAACAATTAATTTCTTGTCCATTTGCATAGCTGCTTGTGATGTCTCAGTATATCATCATGGCCCTCCTTTCTCCAAAGCTAAATACCCTTACGTACCCTGCAGATAGATGCTGCCATCTCACTGCTCCTGGACCTCCCAAAGCATTAATAGACAATGAAATAACGAGGGGTGTAGTACAGAACGTGAAGCCTTCAATAGTTAGCCTTTTGCTCTACAGAAAATTGACCTGAATGCTATACTCAGCTTCCTGCTACACAAATTTTTACCCCAGCAGTTTATGTCTTCCTAACTACTTGCGTTCCTTAGCAGCTTCTCATGAAGAAGCTTGTCACAGGCCCTTTCTAACTGGAGTTATGTTGTGTCAAGCAGCTCTCTTATCTGCTCTGATACGGATACAGATGTGATGAATCACAAAAGATTGTGAAGTGTAGTTTCCTGTTACTTGAATCAGTTTACCAAATTCAGATGGTCAGACATATGATGGATGATACAAGACTCTAATAACTTGATCTTTCTGAGATGTCACTTACACACTGAAGGGACAACATTGATTTGGCCCGACTCCTTTGGAACAGTATCTTTCTCAAGAGCTTGCCTTTTGCGAGCAGGCTAGCCAATTTGTACTTAAGACCTTTTGAACTCATGGTGTAATGTCATCATCTGTACTTGATGACTCATTGTTTTTATAATTATCAGTTTGCTCAAAAACCTTTTCCCCTGACACCTCAAATTTCCCAAAGTATATCATCTTTATTAGCAAAGAGGAAGGAGCTTGGATCCTGGTTCCCACTTACAAATCTCTATTAAATGCCTGTGAACATTAGGCTTTAAAGCATGCCCTGAAGGTCATGATATTTTCTAATGAAACTAAATTTAAAGATATGAAACCCACAAGTAGCATTACTTTTCCCCTCAAATTCTGTTATTGCTACTTTCTGTCAGCTTAGTGAAAGTGGAGCAGTAAGTCTAGTCTTTTTTCCTAACCTTTTCTCAGTTTTCCAATTTATAGCGTAAATAAATTAGTAACTGGGCCAAAACTTTTGTGTGGATAGGTCCCAGGTTTGCTCTCTGAAGAGCTCTCTCAAATTTTTCGCTTAAGAGAAAATTAAATTTTTGGTTGAAAAATCACAGCATTCCCACATAAAATGTTAGATTGAAGTAACAGAGAATTCACCTTTCACTTCATTTTCATCCCACTCTCCCCTGAAATTCTTCCTTTTGTGTTTAACTTGCTTCTTACATATGTGTTGAATAGTTATTCAAGTATTTTGCCACCTGTGAAATTCTTTGCAGGAATTTTAAAAAATAAAGTGAAAAAAGCCCTAGTGAATGTGATTTGAAAAGTGCCAAGCTTACAGTCCAGAGAGGGCAGTACATGGCACCATTAAAGATAACAAGAACAAGAATACTCTGATGGGAACTCTAATAAATGTAGTCGTGTGCTGTAATAAAGAGCACATGAAAATGGACGTGGTGTAACAAAATTATTCATAAAGAGAAATGCAAAAGGTTGTCATGCTGAGTGGTTACATGCAGTTATATGGGGCACTAACAAGGTTATCACTAGAAGCTGAGTGCTGGGGTGCTCACAGATGTTTTCTAACTAGCACAGAGGGTAAACTGTTTTTATCTTGGAGGATATAGGCAACACTGGAGTTGAAGGGGTGCTAAATCTTTGTACTGATTGTTAATAATTCAGAGCCAAATGGCAATAATGGCTCATGTAGGTCAACATAACAAACAAAGCAACTTCACTTCAAGAGGTTTGATGGAAGATTTTCAGGCTAAATGCTTTACTGCTGCAGTCACCTGGATTCTTTTTGATACAATATTCTCGTATTCTCATGCTGTGCTTTACGAATAAACAACAAAATGGGTGCGTGCAGGTGTGTGCATGCGCACACAAGTGTTAATGCAATATAGCAAACAAACTGAAATACCCATCAAAACAGTTTACTGTGGAAGCAAGGAGCTCTTGCTAAGCAGCGATTGTAATGTTAGAAAACCAGAGGCTGAAACTCTGCTTACATTCCAGCAGTACAGAATTTCTAGGAAGTGCAGTAATTCAGAGCTGGCTAAGCGTTGTTCCAGCAACTCACTGAGCTAAAACATCATTTACCCGCAACATCAGTATGATCTGAGTTTTATACTATCATTTAAAACATTTAAACAGCAACAGATTTACAGCGTAGACTCAAGATATGGCTGTAACTAATACTGTAACAAAATCAATAGACAAATGTTTTAGCAAAGGGCAGTCGCTGCTGTTTTCACTGCTGTGTGTTTGTGTGCATAGCACAGTCGCACCAATGTGTTTTAAATTCAGCTCATAGGAAGGAGTTTTAAGCTCAGGGATTTAAAGCATTCAGACTTCTTCAGACCAAAATCATATCAAGACACGGCTAGGAGTATCGGTGGCGATGTCTAGAGCCAATAAAAATCTGTGGAATTGTTTTTCTACTGAAATTGGCCTTTGGGGATTTTCCTTTAAGATTACATTTTAATTGAAGTAGTGAGCCAGTTCTGCATGTGGTGGAAGTAAGAAGGCCGCTAACGTTAGAGTTCCTCGCAGAGCCCTGCAGATTTTGCCAGGTTAGTTAAGACATTTCTATTGGACTTAGCCTTCATGCCATGGAATGATGAAACACTCTGTACTATTTCATCAGTGCCTCTCATCTTCAGAAGTTGATTTTAGGCAAACTATTAGTGGTCATGGTGCTTAGCTGGCATAGTAGCTATTTGCTTTCACATTTCAAATATTTACATCAATCATCATAAGCATTTTGTCACCTCGTAACATCCTGGATTTAAAAATACATATATAGAAAGAGGAAGAAAGGTGAAAGCTGAAAGAGTATGGACAGAGTCTTCGTGGCTTGCAGCAGAAACAGGTCTGTGTAAATATCAAGCATAAAAATTGTAACTTGGAGCATTTACCTCCAGAAGTTACAACGTGCTGAATACCTTTGATCCACATACCTCAATCATTAAAGTTACTAAATAGGTTTTTCTTCATATATATGCCTTTTACCCTGTATTTATGGGCTTAGAGTGCCAACCTAGAAATAAAGACTTACATTGATTTTTATTTTTAAATTAACATAAGCTTTAGTACTCAAAGCCTATTTCATGAGAGACAGGTTGTTTTTTCCTTTCCCCCCCCCCCCCCCAGATTAGCTGTCCAGAAACAAAGTCAGAAATAGAAATCGTTAAGTAAACTTAAGAATTAACATGTTCTTCCCTCACCTGAACAAAGAATTGCAAAGAACAGTGTTTATATGAAATAGGGGGTAAATAAATTTGATTTGCTTCTCAGTGGAGAGTGTTTGCATGTGCAGCTTGAGAGGAGCAGGTAATACCAGATGATTTAAGCTGATGTATTTTAGTCTACCTTTAGGACTGGCTGAAGGCACACGTGTGATCTGTTTCTATTGTTCAGCTGACAAGTAGTTACTTGTTAAGTTATAGGAGCACAATAACTTTTAAGTGTGACCCTATATGCAAAGATATTAATCTGAGTCCCTCTTCTGATTGTTAACAGTAATATGTTTGTTCACATGGTAGAGGTACCACTTGCTGGCATAAGACAAAAGATTTAACAAATAAGCAATGCCAAAACCCAAAACCACATGTTGCATTCGGAAACATTTCTGCAATAGTGTGTCATTGTTAGGGTGAGGAAATGTCATGTGTGGCTTCAGACTATTTATACTGCCTAAAATCAGTTTTGAAAATTGTAAGCACTGGCCACAGTGGGGCCCTAGCAAGGATTTGAAATAAACCTCCCAGGAGGAGGATGTAATTATTTTCTCTTAATATCTAAAATATCAGGTTTAAGGGAGAGAAGGTAAAAGCATTCACTCAGCACAAGTGCCTCAGTGTGTTTATTGAATGGAATCACACAGCCTAGAGGCCGGCACTGTGCTGCCTCACATGCCTGCTATCCCATTAATTTTGTTGGGATTAGAAGGGGGTGTAAATGAGTACAGAATTTAGCCATGGGATTCTAAAACTGCTTTGGCTGAGGAACCACACACAGGCATGTGTACCCCTACACGCACAAACACACACAGTTTGCCTCGTGTCCCTGCAGGTGGAGTTGCTGTGGTATGCTTAGAGGGGTGGGGTCCCGATGTCAGGAATGCCAAAAATATTTTTAATCTTATTCACCTCACGGAAGTTATAGCTGGCCTTGACAGTGGCATTTTTGTCTTCAAAAGGTATCGCCATTTTAAAAACTAGCCAAATGCACTTGGTTTAAGAAAGCTGTATTGCCCTGGTACTTTTCATTGCATTTGTGAGCTGCCACCCATCACCAGCTTGATCCTGTTCCAGTGAGACATCCACGTACCAGCTGCTCTGGGCAGCAGCGTGTGAGCACGAGGAGCTCAACAGGAGGAACCCATAAACCCTTTGCACCACTGGAAGATAACTGTGTGTCTTTCATTTGGCAAAATACACTCACAGAAACTGCTGTTGATGAGACAGCTACAGAGACAGGTGCAGAGCTGAACCCTTGGCACTCGGGTGTGAAACCAAAGTGAAAGTCCCAACCAGAGAGGTTCTTTGGCTTCTCCAGAGCTTTGTGAGGACTGAAGGTAGAAGGTCAGAGTGAGACTTCCCATTTTAAGAGGTATCATAATGTCTTATCCCATAGTGATAAGTGCTTGATCTTGCAAAGTAGTGAAAATCTCTTGAAAATTACTTCCATTGCTCTTTGCCGTCATTAGTAGAGAAGCTCTCGGGAGGACTGGCAAGTGTAGGGTCAGGGCATCTATGTGACGTTAGGCCCATGTGCGAAATTAGAGTCAGGGCCTGATTTTACGTTTCAGATGTGTCCAGGTGACTGGAGTTCGGGCACCATGTTTTACTCTGGGCCCATCTCAGATTTTTACTCAGATATAGTAGGAGCAGAACAAAACAAGCCAGGTCTGTCCAAGAGGGGAGATTTAAAAGCAAAGATGTGAGATCTACAGGAAGGATTGCTGCTATCTCTGGGCCATATTGTGTCATTGATTTTCAGGCCGATCTCTTAACTGATTCCAATTGGGACTTAGACTTAAAAATTGATGATACAGTATGGCCCTACGTGATGAAGAGTAACAGCTCAGGTTTGCTCACAGCTGCAGTGATGTAAATCTCGAGTCACTCCACACAGCTGTAGTTAGGTCACTGGAGCTGGAAGATCTTGGAGCCCGTTACTGTGGGGTAAAGGGAGAGTGTGGACCCACAGCACATCAGCTGCTTCCGAGGATCAGCCCATCTGCACCCTCTGTCTCCTCAGCTAATCAGATAATTCAAGGCAGCTTACTTCTGTATGAAAGAAAGATAAACAACCTTGAAATAACCACAGGATAAAAGTGTGCACACAGGCAATTACCAGAGAGCAGCTGATGCACTGTAAGTTCACACCCTGCGTTACCCTGTGGTAACTTGTTTGTAGTCTGGTTCTCTCTGAAAAGCTACTGAAGAGCAGGCTGCAGCCCTTTACATCACCCTAATGACTGCTACTCAAAGAATATTTGCAGCCTGTTAAGCTCTTTCAAGAAAAAAAAGGATGGGCTAAAATAAAGTCTTCCTTTTGGGGATATTTTCCTTATGTTTTGAAGTAAGACCAGCCTGACAGTTCTTACTAGTTAGTATCTAATAGTACTTAAATGTGGTGCAGTTGCTACCCTTAAGACTCCTGCTTCTGTCTTCTGGAATTTGTTACAGCTGTCAATAAGCAGATCACAGTAATAATTACAGTGGTGCCTGCTGACACCTCTGTGGTTAACATTTGTCATTAGTTTTATTATAGGTCCATGTATTCTAGGTGTTGTAACTTGGAAAAGAACCTACTCTTTAAGATTAATTTACCCATATAATTATAAACTATTGCTTTTTTTTAATCCAGTTATTTTTACATTTACAAAATGCCAGAAAAAAATGCTTAAGAATGGTTTACAATGGAAGAAAGCTTTTTATTATTTTTATTTGATCATTTTAAAATACCATTGTTTGCCAGAATTCCACTCAGACCAACAATGAAACAAGTTAACACCTCAGATGCTGGGATATAATAAACTACAAAATGGCCCCAAACATACGTTCTTTCCAGAAGCCCACAAATCTTGACAAATGCATGGAAGTACTGCTTGGGAACATATTGTGCTATTGGAGTTACTGAAACCCACAAAAGAGAGACCTAACTTCTGCCTTCAAATATAACCCTGCAACTCGATTAACTATGTTCTGATTAATGCTATAATTTGGCCCAGAAAATTTAGGGCAAAGGCTGAACCTATTGGTTAACACATAACTGCACTGAGCTATTGCATGAGTCTCAACCCTCTTTTTGTCTTACAAATCATTGGCCCTGAAATACTTATTAAAGGCATAAATGGGTAATTTATAGATGAAGGGCCAAATTCACCAGTGCTGGGTCTGGAAGATATAAATAACACTTTCTTGTTTCAGCATGGCTCGTTGCACTCTGCCTTCCTTTGGTGTTTTCTGATGATGGAAGGAGATTAATTTAATTTGTGGTTGGGATTTCATATGAGCCTTGCTGTTAGTGGCTGCTGAATCAGTGCATTCCTCTATTGCTCTGGCCACTCACTGCTTAGCTTTCTAGCACATGTTGTGGGCAGCTGTGGTACTTTCATTCCCCTCCTGCCACCACTGAGCAGGGCACTGGGCTTTGACATAGGTTGGTAGGAGCTGGCATAATTTCGGTTTGAATTTGTTCTGGAGTTTTAGCTTAAAGTTGAATTTGATCCCTCTGATGAGTACCACTGAGTGAGTGACTGACTGCCAGTCTACTGCTTCTAATCAAAATATCATAATATTACTTCAACGCATATATTTGTTAGGATTAAAAATAAAGCACCAATTGTTGACCAGGAAAAAAAGTTTGCTTTAGGAACCAAATCTTATGTTTTGGTTTGGATATATTGGAATATTTATGGAAAAAATCCTTTGACCAGAAAAATTATAATAAACTACATGCTACATTAAACCTTTAAAAAGTGGGCCTGTTTTATGTTGCTTCCAAAAAGCAGATCGTAATCCAACAGTATCTGGTCAATGCTGATGGATAAACGGGCCCTGTACTTAAAACACAGGGGAACCTTGAGACGGGAAGTGATATTCATTTATAGGTACTGATGCTTAGTTAGGAAATCATAGCTGTGAACCAAGATTTTACTAGTTCTTGTAATGTCAAAATCTGATTACTTTGATTCTGTTCATTGGCAAACTTTTCAACTAGAGGCTTAGCAATGAATTTGGACGAAACAGAGACTGTACAATTTCAAAGCCACTTCAGGAAAAAAAATGCACCTCTGCTGGTGTTTTATATAAAAATTTATACCATCAGTAATTATAATAGATTTTCTCTATGATTTGTCTGTCATATCATGAGAACAAAACGCTATCTTTTGTCCTTGATATTGTGCTTCTTAGAAAAGTCGTCCCTTTTCTAGTCCTCTCCTTTGAAGTAGCTCATAGCGTGAGAGGTCCAGCAGCAAGAGTGGTTAGAGTAAACCATGCAGAAACCCCAATGGAAGTCGGCAGGTAAGGATAGCATTAACTGCTTTAAAAATGAAAAAAAAAAAAAATCAAAATGTTTTAGAGGACGGGGGGGTGGACGAATCCTTTTTGCATATACAGAAGCAAATAGGATCATTTTTTGCATATCATGTACTCTGATATTCTTAATTAGCAAAAAAATTAGCATATTGGGATTAATTTTCTGGAACTCACAAAACCCTATCCTTAGAGGGAGTAAATGTAATAAGATTACTATAATAATTGCCGTGCTGCTGGGATGTTAGAGAGCAGCAGGTTACATGCAGTTTCAGTGTATGCACGAACACGTATTTATGTGGGCTTTTTCTCCAAATTAGGAAGAGACTTTATACCGAGATATGGTCCCTATCTTTCTGCAGGGAATTACATTTTTGGTGTTATGTGTAAATTTTTAATTGACTTCAGAAATCAAATTTACAGAGTAATTTGTTGAGATTCCTTTAAGTATGTTGTATGTAGCACTTTTTCTCAACTGGTGGTCCTTCAAAGAACCAGCAGATAACAAAGGAATGGTCCCTACTGCTGGTCGGTAAAGAGAGATGCTGTATTTCTGCCAGCGCCATGAGGAGATGCCTGTGCCATGTTTCCAGTTACTTAACTGCATTATAAAAAAGGAAGTAATAAAAACATCACCCCAGATCAATTTTGTACCTTAAAAACTGCTCTGTTTTGTCGTGGATGAAAAGGAAGATGCCCATGGAAGTATGTTTTGCAGCATAAACTTAGCTATAGCACTTAAGAACCTTGAACTAACCTGTGAATCTATCCATCATTTCAAGTTATTGTATGAGTACAGCTTAACTCACTAAAATTAGGTACTCTCAACTGTGCATTAGTAAGTTGCCTGAAAATCCTACATTGCATGTGAATAGCCCAGCTCAGGGCAACACATATAAACAGCCTCTATCCTCACTGTGAACTCGAACCTTTTGCTTTATCTGACAGGGGATGCAGAGCTGTATCTATTCTGGTCTCCATTTTAGAGGGATACATATGCTAGCAGTAGTATAAGTACCTTGTACAGTCTGCCTCCATCACGTTCTTTTTAGCCCCAGTATGTTGATACTCATTATCCTAGATGAGAACAATAATTATGTTTTGCTGAAATTTGCAAAATAATGTGCCAGCCAGACTGGGACTATTTATCAGACCACATCGTTATATTTTGGAGTGTTTGTGCTTGCAAATAGTTTAGAACAATATCTTTTCTATATTTCTATGTGTGTGTTTCATTTTTAAATAGCAGAAAAATAAACCAAAGAAATGGAGAGCTATAAGAATGATTAGACTTCTTGTAAAAGGTTTCTTAGTGCTGCTGCTGACCTTCTCAGTCTGTTCTGCTTTGCTTTGGTATGTTTAACTGCCCCGGGAGGTCATTATCAGACAGTGGTGACTGTTTTGTCAGGTCTTATTGTTTAATTAGATCACAGTTTATGTCAAAATTCTAAAATTCTTTTGGCACATGCCAAAATTTTCACAGTTTTTAGTTTTTAAGTTGAAATATTTCTCAAACAATAAGCAGCAGCTACAAGGGAGTAGACAAATTTATTTAATATTTACAGTGTGCACTTAAAAATTTATGCCTTGGGTTAAATTCATTGAAATGTGACATCTTATTTTCAAGAGTATCCTATGGGTAATCCCTTGAAACTTGTATTGACATTAATATAAGCCTTAAGAAATAGGCCTGCCGAGGCTCACATTATCTATAGGAAAGCTAATTTTTTCTACTGATCTTGCCTCCATTCATCTGAAATGGTATAAGATTGTGTAAACAAACCCTCATCTACAGAATTAGAAAATGATGTTTTTGATATGCCTTTCCTGCCCTTGAAATTATATGTCTGAAGTATGCAATCTGTGATGTACCGTGTTCCGCTAATGGTAAGATAATCGGGACAAATTTCTAGGCTAGAGGTAAATGCCAAACTACTGTACCACAAATTTGTTGCTTGGATGATCTACTTGTTTCTGGATAAGGCAACCTACCTACCTTTTCTTTGACATATTTAATTAGAACCTATTACTGAAATTAGTGAAAAAGAGGTATATTACTCATTCCTCAGCATTCTAGTCAAGAATACATTTGTAGTTGTCATATTCTTATTCATCTTGTGCAGAGCCAAATCAATTAGTGCCTTTGGAAAGATGCAGTGCCCAAACTGAGCCAAGAGTGATGATGTTCAAAGGATCAAAACATTAAATGACCTCATGCAGGTCCCGTGTTCTGGAAAAGGTAGCTGCTTTTTCCAGCTTTATCATACAGCCTGGTAAAGTGTATTATCTCTCTCAAGACACTTGGTGTCTCTAGCAAAATAAACCCCAAAGCCCCAAATGTCCCTCACAATAAGCTATTAATAAGGCTGTGCTGTGTCTTGATGCTTCAGTGCATGAGGCAGGAAATCACACAGGCTTTGGGGGGCAATTTATTTCTCTAGAGCTATACCCTTAGATATTTCAGTATCACTATTCTCCAAGCATCTCTCTGCTGAATATTTATGGTGATTGACCCCACTGCCAGCCAAGGATTGCCATGAGTGCCGTAGTATATCAGTACCCAGGCATTTGATGGAGCAAGGTCTGTGCTACACCTTTAGAGCAAGCACTATCATTGTCCCTCCATGTGTAACACAGGAAGATCAGTCACTCACAGAGACAGGTAAATGACAAATGTAGATCCCAGAGACAGCAAATGGTGAAGTATGTAAGGGAGGGGCTAATTACTGCTGCAGCTGGCACTAAAGCTCATGAGTACGGTAGATATGAAATGAGGCTGTCCCAAGCAGCCTAGAGCTGCTCTGGAGTGACTCTGGGGAGGGAGAATTGGCTGGAGAGCCTTGGTGTCTCCTATATTGTCTTCCCTGAAAGGAAAATGGCAAAAAGTAGTGACTCTTACACTGTACTTTGAGTCTAGGTTTGATGTTTTCAGCAGCTGTGAAAGCCAAGAGACCTCATCAAGAAGGCAGCAAAGGAAGCAGGGCTGCTGCCAAGCACAGTAAAGAGGGGGTGTGGTACAAAACAGGGAACCAGAAACGTGTGGTAGCAATCTTATTCTCAATCACAAACAAGACCTAAACCCACCTGAGGCCCAAAGGAAGAATCAGCCCAGGTGTGAAGCTGGTTCCATTTCCCCGCTGCCCCTTATTTGGCCAGTGCAAGGGGCCACAGTTCAGTCACTCACTCGATGTCTGTCCACATAACTCATTTGGTAGCAAATTGCTCCCATATATCTGCCTACCTTGACTAATGCTGTCCTCCTTGATCAGAAACGGGCTATTTTCTAGCCTGAGCTGAGCCTAGCCTCTCCACACAGTCAGGCATGGGCTCAGTCCTGCCTCCCGTTACATTTAACCTTCCCTGTGCTGGAGAAATTTTGCAGCCCTCTACTGCCTAGGTAGAGACTTGCAGATACAGAAGTTCTATCAGCATTTTTTCAGTCTGGCCATTTATCATTAGCCCTTCTGTATCATAATCTGACACCCAGTGGTAGCTTTTCATAACTGCCCCAGTTGCAGGCCTTTCCTCAAGTATGCTTCTAAGAGGTTATCAAGCATTTCATTTCACCAACATGTCTGTGGTCTCTTGTGTATGCTCTTACTGACAAATTCCCTAATTGCCCGGTTTCTATGCAGCACATAAAAGCCATCTCAAAAGGTATCCTCAGTTTACTATGTTGACTTGTGGGGGCTAGAGAGAAAGCTGAGAGAAGCCTTTCACCCTCTTAGCTGTACAGAGATCATCATGTTAACTCTGCATAGCTGGGGATAGGGCCAAGTCTCTGAGGATAAGCATGCCCCATGCTTTCCCATGCCTCAAAGCATGAGGAAAACCAGATCCACTCCATCTGTGAAAGGGTATTTGAAAAAAACATTCAGGAGTGTGAGCCATTTCTGCAGGATCTTTGCGGTAATACCTAATATTAGTATCTTGTTCACAGAGGGAAGGATAATGCCCTACAACGCCACATCCTATAGGGTTGGAAGAAAATTTAGCTCAACTTTGAGGCCAGCTCTTGAGTCATAAAGAACTCTGTGTGTTTCACATCTGATTAATCTGCCTTTTTTCTCCTTCTAGACTTCTTTGCTGAGCTCATGTTAAGTTTTTCTGTTTCTACTATTATTTTATTATGAATATTCTGAGAGGGATACGTGTGTATATTGTGTTGCGTGTGTGTAACATAAGGCAATCTCTGCCTTGAGGTACCGACAGTCTAATACAGGAACAGCTACTGTAGAATGTGAGGAATCTGATTATTTTTTTTTTAGATAAAACCAAATGTGGATAATAAGACATCTTGCTCAATTTTTTAAAAACTTAAATTGCCAAATTTATTTTGACAGAGTTTTAAAAATGAAATTGATAAAATTATGCTATGTGACAATATTTATACTCAGAATCAATATGTATAGTAGTATGTTTCAGGGTGAGTTCATAAGGCTGCAACTACTTTGTAGCAGATACTACAGTACTGCACAGCTGCTGCACTGATTTCTCTCCTAAAGAGCAGCATTGACAAGAAAACGGATGCTCTTTGTGGTATTAAAAGAGCATATTGTGTACAGATATTTGTAAACAAAGTACACTATTAAATTATATGCTTAGTATTTATTCAATTATTAAATAGCTCTCAATTAACATTTACCATTGGAACTGTAGTGCTAAAATGCTGTATTGGATAGGAGCAATGTGCAATTATAGTTCCCTCGTACTTGTCCGTAAGCTCTTTTCAGAGAATTAGCTTACTGCAGCTCTCCCCACCAGCAACTGATTCCCTGAATTTCTGTGGATTCACTGTGTCTACTACACAACCTGACATTGCCCACAGCCCTTTCTAGGCCCTAATAACACCTTCCCAAAATATTATTATGATACTGCAGACCTCCTTATGTATTTTGAGCCTTCCCCAAAAGCCAGTATAAAGTTCACTCTTAGCATGTTGTCTGACATTTTAATCGGAAAGAGGCTGTGTTTAAGGTTCAGGCAATAGCATAGTCACTTGCTGATGTGAATGTGCCCACAGTGTTCACAGTGGAGGGATACCATGTCACAGCACCATTTTTACTTTGAGGACTGCTACCGTGCCCACTTTTATGGACATCAGATTGCTTTCTGACTAAGTGTAACAGGAGCCACTGCCTCAGGCAGAAGCAAAAGGCAACAAAACCTGCACTCAGGGACGATCTCCAGAGCCTCCACATGGGCAGGTACTGACCCCTGTGTGGTAGGCCAGGGTCCTACGGGGAAGGCTGTGTTGAATTTGAACTACTTTGGTCTGTACATGGAGTGATAAAGGACTTCCTTGGTTATTTCTAAAATGTCCTGTGATATATGATGTATATATGTATCTCCAGCAAGTAAGAGGCTGTTTAAGCTGGTGGTAAGTGGGTAGAAAAGGTGCTGTACCATCTTCCTCTCTAACTTTGAGTCTCATCAGGTTTTATTCTCCTCTGTCTAGATAGTGGATTGGTGATGGAGCAGTTTTCTTTGATATATATATAAAGGAAATTTTCTCCTATTTCATTTCCAACAATGCTGTCAGTATGTTCTTAAAGTTTCTTCTATTTATGTAGCCTGTGGTGGTTTTCTGTGCTGCCTCTGCCTTCTGTTCTTACCTGTTCCACCTTTTGTGTACATGCTGCCTTGGCTCTTTGTAACCTGCAAACCTGAGTCATTTCTGTAGCTTTATGTATTACAGGCAATGGATTTGAATTGGGTATATAGCCCACACAAACCTTGTTCTACTAATGAAACATATTCTTGAAGCTTTGACTTTGATGCCACTATTAATCAGCACTTGACTTTCAGTTAGATTTCTAGTTTTCAAATGTAGAGATCAAAACAGATATTCAGGCTTGTTGTGGGCTATTTGAATGGTTTCAGGCTATTTGAGACTGTGCTGAGGTGCAGCTAATAGGCAAACACAACATTTTGTTAGCAAAATGAGAAGCTTTTAATTTTCCTCTAACAGGTTAGGAATTCAGTACAACCTGTTCACATCATCATGAATCACAAGTGCAATATCTAAGATACGTTTATGGTTGTTATTGCTGTAGGGTCTGTACAGCTACTGAACAAACAAGCTCAGGCTTTTTTATACTGAATGGGGACAGAGAAATGGAAAGTTTGGAAAAGCCATTGATAATACTGTCAGTGGGTGAGTATTCCAGTTGTGAATCTTAGACACAGTATTTTAGGGTGGTATTGCAAGTCTCTCAAATTCTGTGCATAGAAGTATATCTCTCAGAAGTGTGTATTCAGTCTCTGCTCCTATTAAGCTTGTGCAGAGGCACTGAAAATCAAGTTTCCTCTCTCACAGGTGAGAGCTCTGACAGCTAAGCTGTAGGCATGCTTGCTTTGTTCCTTCTCTTGCTGATCAAGTTTGCAGAGTGGATTCCATCAGAAGGGATTCCAGCACAAGGTGAAGAAGGGAGTTTCATCCCTTTCAGCATAACTTGTGGCATGGTGGTTACAGTGAAGATGAGGGGGTTTTTGCTACAAGGTAATACTCAGTACCTCCTGAAGGAGAGTTGGAAGAGAATCTGGATAGGGCTCTATTAGTTGTCCTCAATGAAAAAAAAAGGGACAAATTACTTCCTATACTAATTGCAAGTGTCTGGTGTTTGGATCTTATTGAGAATCCTGGTTGGAAATATGAGTCTTCATGTATCCTAAGACAATGCTTAAATAGAGGCTATTGTAGTTTTAAATTACATCTTCTGCCCCAGAGCTAGCTTGTGTCAGCCAGTTTCGAGCACAAAGAGCACATTTCTCTCCATCCTGTCATATGGATATGCCCTTTATCTTTAGTATCTAGAATTTAGTATTTTGGGGGAGATGTGATTCTTGCAGTTGGGATAGGAAGTGTTGCCCTGAATATTTAAAGACTCTGACATATAAATTATACAATCACAGTTGTTAATTGGAAATTGCAAAAATCTGGAGGAATTAGTCTCGTGTTTCTTTTATGGAAGACTGAGAGAAGTTAGTTAGCATGTCAATATTTCATGCTTCTGTCAGAAAGAAAAGCAGGAGGAACAAAACCATAACTAAAAAAAGATCCCAACATGCGGATTTGTCAGATATGTGATTGCAGGTCAAAGGTAGTTGTTAGTACATCCCAAAGCTCTGGGAGGCACTGGGTTATGAGGCCCTGTAGGAAGCAGCTTTTGAAACATTGTAATCTGTTAAGCTCTGTAGGCCTGCTTGTACCATTTGCTACTCTGACGTACCTCACATGCTGGCAAACCATAAAAAGATGACTGGAGAGGTGGCTTTTTTTTTTTTTTTTTTTTTTTTTTAGCTTACAGTTTTTTTCTCTTTCCATGTAGTTGCTTTTCTTTATTTACTTCTCTCTTCTGACCTCTTGGAATATGAGCTATACTAATTTGGACTTCAAATCTGTGCATCATATTCAGAGGCAATATGGAAGTTACACATTACTGAGTAGTTTGCTTAAGTAACTAACTAAGTCTCAGTGCATATGTCTAAGTGAGTCTCAAGAAGGTCTACGTTGGTATGATGTGCACAGTGAGGGGTCTGGAAGAAGGGGTAAGCTACCCCAATTTAGACTTCCTCCAGGCTTAGTTGGTATTCTTCATTTTATTTAGACTCCCCTCAGTTGTTGGCCCAGCATCTTCTCATAAGTCAATTTCTATTTCACACTCTAGAAATAAAACACAGTAGAAGCACAGGATTTTGAATGTAATCAGACATATTATCTGGTTTGATCATTATTTTGTAGAGATTTGATTGCTATTTATGATCTTTAATAGAGGTCATTATTTTATTACATGCTTTCTGGGTATGATTAAGTCACTTAAATGAAGGCTTTCTTTCAGTTTAAGTTAGTAAGAATAATGTATTTCTGATTTCTTGTAAATAAATCTGAATTTCCACAAATCTGCATGCATTGTACTAGGAAAGCCTTTTTGTTAGAATATACAGATACAAGTAGATTAATAAAGTATAGAACTTTGTGCAAGCTAAAAATGTTACTTTATAGAAAAATTATTTTTGGTTTTAAATTTTATGCGTATTATTTCCAGTGCTGTGATCCCATTATTCATATGACAGGCTTTGAGGGTGAAAGATGTAGTTCCTTATTGGATATGTAGCCCTTAACAGGTAAAGGAAAGCAGTATTACTGAACAAAGTTGAGTGTTTAAAAAATAAATTTAACGTTGTTAACATTTACATTGTTAGAAGTTATTCAGTGAGTGAAACGTGTAATTGATCAGCTGCATTGCAGATTTATGAATTAGGGTTTATTCACAAGTGCAGGTCCCACATATTTTTACTCAGCTTTCATAAGGGCCTGTAATGGGACTCTAGCAAGCCTTTAATGCTTCTGAGGGAAACTGAGCTAGGTCAGTATTACTCAGCCTTGATTATTACTCTTACTGTAAAAAATGCCAAGTAGAGATATTTGCCACTCATCTTGTTAAATTGAGGACCTTGAAGGAAAAGAACAAGGAGTAGGTAGTGAATGAGTTGGGCAGCTCTTCCAAGGAGGCAAGAGATGCATATGTTTCAAGAGATCACATAAAGCTGAAATGCTGTATAGGGAGCATTGCTCAAACTAAAGCCGAGCAAGAGAATTGGGATGAGGGAGTGTAGTCCTGAACGGAGAGACTCTAGACCTGAGAAAGGATGACATTGATTAGCGATACATGTTGTGCTGGATAGCTTGGTCTCCTTGTGCACTGCTAACGCTTGGTGTGACCAGTCTATCAAAGACTCGTGAACATGGTTTTTTTTCCTCATGAAAAAATATGGATCACTTTCCAATGGCAGAAATAAAAAATGTCCTGCTTGGTTATGAACTCTAGGAGTGGAGAGAAAGGCAGCAGGAGACCAAGAGCAAGAGAGTGTTTTCCGTTTGCCACCTGAATATTGTAGGGTAATGCTGTTGTATTTAAGCTAGAGAGTTCATGTACCTTTCTTGTGGTACTGTGTATCTCAGGAACCTCACCTTTAGTAGTAAACGTGCTTGCTCTTAATTACTTCTCAATGGGCTGGTAGCAATCAGAGCTCACCAGTTTTCTGGATGGCTGTTATTTGTGTCTGTGACTGAAGACTTGCTGGGAAAGGTATATATAATGGTAGGAACTGAGCTATACTACTCTGATGTGCAAATAGCTACTGTGTGGTTTGTTAGGGAAACCAAGGCACGAGATGGCCATTTTTTGCTATCCTAGTTTCAAAATGGTGGCATCTCGCTCTAGAATAAAACTTGTTTGAGGACTCTTGTGATTCTACTGTTTGTTTTATTTTGCTTTTTTTTTTTTTTCTCTGATTGAAAATGGTTGAGTTTGGAAATGATTGGGTACCTGCTTCCCCTTTTCCCAACATTCCTTTGACTGAAGATGGACCCATCATTTCTGTGTGGCTGCCATAATAGACTCTATACTTCAAGTGAGCTTAGCAGACTCCTTTGTCTTAGAACACCATCCTAATATAAAGACTGAGTAACTCAACTACTAATTGTCTAAATAATCTTTTTCAGCAGAAAATGCCTTCTCATTTTTCTATGGAAGCTGCTCATGTCTGTCTTTTCTGTGTAACGTGATTTTCTCTCTACATGGTTTCTGGTCTAAGATTTTGACATCAGTCCTAGTTAGGCAGCAAAATAGGTGGCTGAACCAAAGAGACATTTTTCCTGGACCTGCCTCAGAAAACAGCATGCAAGTTGAAATTTCATTTTTAAATTTAACTTTTCCCTCTTGGAACAAATTCACTAAAATCAAAGTCTCACTTTTTATAGCCTCAGTAACTGTTTCTGGATTTTCAAAGTCAATTCAGCTCTAAGCTGAAGTAATTATGGCACATGCTATAAACCACAAGCACTGTAAACTCAGCATGGACTGCTATATCACCATCTCGAAAGTATATCAATCTCCTTTTACTCTAATTTGTTATACACACTGTTTCTTTGGTTGCTTTTTCTTACCCTGACATTCATCTATTAAAAGAAATGAGAAAGGGGCCTGTTTCCAATTCATAGGAAGGTAGGCCACTTTTGGAACCATGAAACTTAGAATTAAAATGGCTTTAGAATAAAAATGAATAAATTGTACATTTTTCTCCACATTGTCGCTTCTGTTGGAAAGCAGTACACTGTTAATTTAAGGCTATTATTGAATGAGACACTGTCTACTGCTATCAGTGAGGATCCATTGGCTGCACTAATTATTGTAGCCATACTTACTAAATTCAACTTATTCCTGAACGTATAGAACCCATACAGTAAGGACAGCTTTTTTTGTACAAGGCATCTCTAAGAAGTAGGCAAGGAAACTCTGGATGTTTTCTCTGTAAGGATTGGCAGATAATGAAAGAACAAACCGCTTGCAGTGCCTCATACCTGAACATTTCCTTGATGTTTATAAGATTTGCAGAGAAATTCTTTTTCATTCTTTTTTTCTCATTTTTGCAAATGTGTGCTCATCCCAGTTTTGCCCAGACCTGAATATGAAATGCCAGACTACCACAAGAAAGCCTAGGCATCACAGTATTTTTCCAGCTCAACAGGCAACTGAAAGTCTCATGAGACAGCTTACAGATTTCCAGCTGAAACTTGTAGAACCAAAATGTTTACATAATTTATATAAGGTGGGGCTATATATACATGGGATGGTTAGCTATAATAATAGCCAAATTTTCAAAGTTGCTCAGCACATGCGACTTTTGGGCCTTCAGAACCTTACAGAATGGTGATAAAATAATTGGTCCCAAATAACTGGGAGAAAGGGGAAATTGCTATATTACTTTTTTACTTAGTTCAAACATTTATTTATTTCAGACCGTAAGTGTCACTGCATATCATAATTATTACAACTTTATCTAGCATTTCTAGTTGCTAGCTATTCCATGCTCCAAAACAGCTAACTATAGTTAGCTTCAGGGAGTACTCAAGCATTCACATCAGAGTGTTTTGAGTAACTAATATGACATCTATAAATGTGACACAGGAATAAAAACCTGACCCTCACCTTCGTAAGGAATGACGGAATTCTGGTTCCACTGGTGTATAAACTTTGTCACTGACTGAGAAGATGAAGGAGACCTTGATGGGTGCTACCAAAAGTTCCTCTGTGGTTATGGCTTATCATATGTCCTTTTCTTTTCTAATTCAGGCTGTTCTGAACATGAGGAACAGCTTCGTAAAGCTCAGTAGCTTCAAAGAAAAAGGATATCAATACTAAAGATCTCCACACTGAAGTATCTTTGATGACAGGAAAAAAAGAGAATATTGCCAGGGTCACTGTCCATAAGGAGATAAGTGCAATAAACATGCTGTTTGCACTTTGATCTGGAATGAAAGGTCATTAAAAAACTCTGACTGTGGATCTCACACTCCAGGAGCAACAACATGTATTCCAGTCTTAAAACGCTGCAAGATGGAACAAACTTAAGGGCTGCCACATGTGATAGGGTGCTTCAGGAAACTTTAAAAGGTATGGGTCTTGGAACCCAAAAGAAAATGTATCAGTGAGCTTAGAGGACACAGTTTTTTAAGAAAAATAATATACCATTGCTTTCTAAGATACTTGCTGACCACAAAGCAATGTGATTTCTTGTTACTAATAGATAGTTACCTGTAAGAACCTATTCCTTCCCATACTAAAATGTAGCAGAGTGCAAGAAGCATTTCTGAGACTGATTTCCCCACCACAGCACCAGTATATTTTAAAAAGAGGCAAAGTGCACTTTATGAGGAAATGAGAGAGGGCCCAAAATGCTTTTTAATTTATTTTTATAATATATATCATTAAACAGAATTTTGAAGCCATATATTTTTATTTTGTATGTAATGCTTATAATGTAAAAAGGAGCCATTTCATGAAAAGGTTGAAATAAGCAGTTGCTAACAATGAAGTCACTATTTTATTGAAACCTGATAAACTTTCCTGGATAATTTGGGATTTTTTAACAACATTTTTCAAGGCTGAAAAGAGAAAAAGGGAACCTTAAGTTTGGCAGAAATGAAAAATTATTTCTGTGGCAGCTTCATTTGGACACGGAAAACCTGTTTCAAACCATTCATGGCTCCACTTCTCACAAACTATTTATTATGTACTATAAATTACATATAACATGCAACATAAAAATTAAATAGAATTGTTCTGGAACCATAGATACAGATTGAGAGTTAATTAAATGAATGCATGGGGAAAAATCTGTGTGAGATACAGGACTAGGGGTTCCCTGCTGTAACTATTTAATGAAGTCTCATCCATCTGATGGCTCCTGGACCCACTCTTCAACACTTCCACAAAAATGTCACATTCTTTATGGGGGAAAAGTGTGGAATGTGCCTTACCCACATCAACTACACCATTTTACAATTCCAATCCAATTAATTAAGCCTCTATTCTTCATGCATGAGTGGCCGTCTCTCAGTTACACACCCAAGGCAAAGCTCCAAGGGGGCCAGCCAGCCAAAAAAAGAAGGTACGTTCCCAGCTCTCATTTACTTAAATACATATTTTTGGTAGAAACAAAATATTTTAAATGACTTCAAATAAATGTGTGTATATTTCTCCAGGGCCAGAGCATCAATAACTCATGTCTCAGGAAAATGAGCTTTTATTATTTTTATTTTTAATGCAGAGTCATAATTAAAGCAGGGAGGAGAGGACAGCCTCCTCTGTGAATGAGAAAATTAGACTCAGTGTAGTGAGATGGGAGGGTAGAAGGAGACTTCTGATGCGTGATTAAATGAGGAGGCAGTATGGTGAGGGCAGATGAGACACAGCACAGTGGGAGTATGGAAAGCATGGTGAAAGAAATAAACAGAAGACAAGATGTTAAGGTACCGTAACCTGACTGCACTCCTGAAGAGTTAAAAATGAACTGATCATCTGTCAGGAAACCACACAAGAGGGGGGAGATCTGATTCCAGTCCTACCTCCCTTGGGTAGGAATGTTGCTTTTATCTGATTAAGGAAGAGTAACTATTTTCTTCTTATTGCACAGCATTGCACTGTTATTTTTAGCTCTCAGTTTCCAAGAATGTTTCCTACAGATCATCTGTCATTTCACTGTTAGAAACAACCATGCTATTTTTCTGTAATTATATAGAGTCTCTTCATTTATGCGCTTGCTAGTTATTTGACTTACACCAATCAAAACCTCAGACAAATTCACTGTGTTGTCTGGACACCCATGATCCAGCTCAGGTAAGCACATGCTCAGGTTCTCTCTTGTACTGCAACCTCACCCCAGAATAAAAGTGCACATTACTAATAGCAACATGTGTAAAAAGCTATGCTGCCACCTCAGTATAACCTGTGTGTCAACGTGAGGTCACAGACAGGGATGACCTTTCCAAAATTAGCCACAGTACTAGAAAATGTTGCAGCTCCTTGTTAGTGCCCGCCAAATGGTATTACTCTTTATGGGAGCAGAGGAAGAATCCTATTAGTGCTGCCTAAAGGCAGTGGCTGTCATCATGAATAGTCAATGCTTTTCCTTAAAAACCCAGTCACAGCCATTCATGGCTTGTGGAAGGAATTTGGGGTGGGGGTTGGAACTGGTAGGCCTTGCTGGTGTTGTGGCATCAGCTCTCTCCTCCTTTCCCCAGTGATGATTTCTGTGCCAGTATATACAAAATGCCAGTGCAAGTACATCCTTGACAGTGCTATTAGGCCAGAAGACTGTTTCACCTGTTGCAATTATACCTTGGAACTTTTTTAGATTTTTTTGCAGAGGTAAGATTTCCCAAATGAAATTATATTTTCCAACTGGATTGTAAATTTGAGGCATTTCACCCATTTACATATCCCTTCAATCTGTCATCATTGATGCTAGAAGGGAAAAATCTGAAGCAGAAAGGGAAAGCTGACAAGTCCTAAAATTAAAAAGTTATTGATTAAGTCATTTGACTTGTTCTTTCATTCCAGTATTGTACTTCAGGAAACAAATGTTTAATTTGGTTTGGATAAAGGGATTCAATTTGTGATAATGCCATGAAAATACAATATCCTTACAAACTCAGATTTCTCATAGGAAAATGTTAATGAGTCTTTTCTATTACACTAGAAATACTGTGTAACAGAGCTGGATGAATATTGCCCAAACAACGTTTCCGAACATTTGTCAGAATTGTTGCTTGGTTCAAGAGAATTCATGTCCTGTTGTACTCACTGTTTGCCAACATTTATGCGAACAGGTTTTGTTCAGGTAGAGGTTGGTTTGTTCCCCAAGAAGTATCAGTTCATCCAGAAACACAGAACAGATGCACTATCAGGTCATTAAATGACCAGCCACAATCATCATTGATAATAATGAATGTTTTACTTTGCAAGAAGCCTGAAAGATCAAAATTGTTCATTAAAAATGCAAACATACTTGATATTATGCAAAGTATAGTTTAGATATTATTCATCTGCAGAAAAAGGATCAATGCCTGATTGTCAAATGCAATTATTAAACATATTGCCAGGATTCAGGCTTGGTCCACAAATATTCATTAAATGGAAAAAACCATTATCACAATGCCTTCACTGCAATTAATTAAGCAGCATGTATTGTTTAACAGCATAAAATACTTTTTTTTCTCACTCTAAAGTGTTTTCTTTTCAAAATACAAGGAAATATAAAGAACTAAGTCTTCACCTCTGTTTTAATGCATTGGCAACATTACAGTCCTAATCAGAGTATTCAATCAGAACAGGGCCTTCTTTGCACATAGTGCTAGTAAAAGACACCCATTGCCACAACATACATAACCTACAGGTATTTCAACAAAATAAATGCCTTTGAAATTGTGAGAACATAGTTCAGCAGCTCTTCCCTAAATTATATAGCACAGTTCACCAGCAAGCACTGTGTTCTCTCTAAATATTAAAATTTGACATAGTATAATTTCATAATTAGGGCTTTATTTGGGCTGGAGGAATGGCTGGTTTTTTGAAATTCTGATCACGTTTTTCAAACAGATTTTTAATCTTTTTTTTAAGAAATTCATTAGTGTTGGGGAAATAAATTTCTAAGACATGATATGAGTGTTGCCAGTGCAGTAAGTTATACCTGAGTCTGTAAAAAGCCTGAAACAATAACATTGAAAGGTAGGATTTTCAAAATTTATTGTAACGTATAAGATTAGTATACATACACCCCACGATGATAAACTGAAAAATATAAATGACAGCTTTTGCAAATACTTTGTTACCCCTAAAACTGATAAGAAAGGAAGGGGTCAGTAAAATATCAGTGGTCTCACAGAAGGTGGTTTTAATAATAAAATCACCGATTTCAATAGACTTACTTCAAGTTCTAGGATTTAGCCACGGAGCTTCTCTCCAGATACACCAGGTATGTTACTTCACACCCTCTGGCCCATGTTAAGGCTCCCCTGGCAAAGGACATTTTGTTGTTCATCTGAGTGACATGAGCTGTCACAGAATGAAGGTAGGGAAGACCAGTAGAAAGCAATCAGTACGTGTAATCTCGTTCTGCTCTGAAGTGCCCTAGCAGCCTCTTTGGGGAAGGAGAGCTGCTGAATCCCATGTAGCACAGCCACAGCAAGCTCACAGTTCGTGATTGATGTTAGGCTGGTCGTTGCTTTCAGCCCAGATTTGTCATAGCCACTCTCCTGTTAGTATGTAACGAGTAAGCATCAAACCCGTTTCTCTCCCATGCTGCTCTAGAAAGTGAAAGGGAAAAAATATTTTCCATATTACAGCAACTTCATTCACAAGAGCAACAGGTCTGGACAAACCCAACTGTAGGACTGAACAAAAAATCTGGACTGCAATAGTGATTTTGGGTGAAGTTGCAGCTAGGGGCCGATATAAACTTTACAATAGTTGCCCATGCACTCAGCTGAAATTCTAAATATAAACCACCTTGAACTCTGAGACAGTTCAGCTTTGTTTTTCTATGTCTTTGCAGTGAACCCAACACCAGTTTTAAGTTTCTCATGACTTTTAGATTTGACTATAAACATTTTCACTATTCTCCTCGTGCATTATTTCATTTACTATGAACTTAGTAATTAATTGTTGGGGGTTTTAGTAACTGTGTTGGGGATTTCTTGTAAAGCTTTTGGGCTGTGTTTGTTTTTAGAGCCCATAAATCTTACTGTATTTTATAAGACAACGCATTACTCAGACCAAGATATGTAGTAATATGTTGAACTGTGTTGGTGTTTTGTTTTCTTTTATTTCTTAAAGAATTGTCATAAAGGCTGTAGGTATTTAGTGATATTAATTAAGAGACATAATACTCAGCAGATTTAACCAGTAGTTTGCTTTACCTACAGTCATCCAAAACATATTCTTACTCCTTTCCTTCTTTCTCACTGATAGCCTCCTAATATTGTCAGGACTGATGTCATAATTTATCTACTCAGAGAAGGATATATTCACTGGAAGCTAATTAGGGGGGGGGGGGGGGGGAGCGGAGAGAGAGTGGGGAGAGGAAGCCCGAGCTATTTTAGTGATACTTTTTTTTTAAAAAAAAGTATTTTTAATGAAACAGGGGTTTATAATATAGTATATTCTTTATACTAGTCTTTTTCTCATTGTTGACTTGTCCTCCCCCCTGTAGCAAAATAAGAAAAACAGATTACTGTAAATTTTGGCACAGTAAGGTATTTGCATCATTTTCTTAGAAGTCACGTGCTTTGGATTTCCTCTTGTTTATGATATATTGAAATGTCTTCCAGATGTTTTTAATTATAAAATGTTTTCAGGAAAGCAAAGTAATCCGTAATAAAATTTCCTCTACATTTTTTAAAATAGCCAATAAATTAGTATACTGTAGCTTATCAAACTGCCACATAATTCTACATTTGACCCCGGTGCAGCAAGGTCTGGCATTTCCTTAGACAGCTAGTTTGGTCAGAGGCAAAGCAGGCTTCCCCAGGCATAGTTTCAGTTCCTCTTCCATGGGAGAGTGTTCCCTTCCTGGGGCCAAGCCGGCGGTGCAAGTGCTCATTGGTGCGAGCAGCTCTGACTTCCTACACAAACGTAACCACCTCTGCTGCACCAGCTTGGAAGAAGCAGATGTGTGACACAGGGTATGCCAAAGTTTGGATTCAGGACAGAGAGAAAGAGTAAATATTTTAGCGGCTGGTATGTGATGCTGATGCTGTGCTGCATGAGGAGATTTTCATTTATAAATTTTGGGCAGGTGCCCAGATTGCTGTGGTAAAATCTGGAAGAAAACACAATAAAAATGAGAAGATCAGTTCAATTTTCAGGGACATATATATGGGTGGGGGGAAGGCTTTAATCATAAAATACATTTTCAAATGGTCAAAGAACTAGACAAGGGACAATGGCTATAAATCCTTACAAATCTTCCCTGAATCTACCCCCTGTATTATTTTAGCTAACCGTTCATCCTAATGACACACCTGATGAGGGTGCTTACTCTAAGCCTGTATTTATATCAGGAGTTAAGGTAGGCAGGGTAATGGGATATAGAAACCAATTTTGCTATTTCTGTGATTTTTCAAGCAGTGTGTGGTGGGTTTTTTTCTCAGAAATTTGTTACTAGAAAAAATCAAGATCTGAAAGAAAGGTACAGCTTAGGAAACATCTTGGTGAAAGAGTTATTAGGCATTGAATGAGACTTGCTGTTGGTTCATGGGTTTAGTGGCCTGCATGGATCTTTAGATTTGATCTCCCAAAAGGTTGTTCTCTGGGAAACAGGGACTTCAGCCCATGTCCTGAAAGACAGGAATATAAAAGAGTAAATGTGCATTTGGTACTAACCAGGTATGGGGGTTTTGTGGCACTCTGAGGTAAATTTGAGGCGTTAGGTCAAACGGTATGATGTTAGGAACTATAAAAACAGGAAAACATACAGGATCCTAATGGACTAGATCCTCCTGCTTGTCAGAATCAGTTCTTTTCAGCGGTGGGAAGGGAAGGAATCACACCAAAAAAAGAGCTTTGTATGATATTTTGGGTTTTTTCCAGGGTATCTAAACACAGCAGGACTTGTAATAAAAGCAAGTTAGTGTTAATGTAGCTATCCCACATTCTCGTGGTATAAATGTTGTCTGATTGGTGAAAGTGAGCTCTGTTGGCTTGCACCACATGAGACTTGCCTTTTTGTGCTAGTTTGCCTTGAGTACTATTTCATCACCTAGATTTAACAACCATGCAAAACTCTAAGCCATTTTGCATTAAGAGGGTAAAAGCAAAGATTTCACCTTGCTATTGAATCTACTTATATTTATTGCAAAAGCAGCACAGCACAGAATTTGGACACAATTTTAGCAGAGAGGAGACAGAATGCTAAGGAACAGATGTAAGACAAATGTCCCTTTTACACCTCTTAAAAACAGTAACTGAGGGAAGTCTTGCCATCAAAATAGAAAATGATAATCAGTGATAAACAAGCTGAATTTTTTAAAAGGCTTGTGGAAGCAAATTACATTTGGTTTAGAGCTGTTGTGGGTAAGGATGGTGACAGGACATGGGAAGAAAGGAGGAAACTGCTGACCTCATTACAGTGGCCAGTACCTTTTGAGAAATTTAATTTTTGCAAGGGACATAAAATACTAATGCTGCGACCCCCACGAAACTTCCCTTCCCCCAAACCCCTTTGAGATGCCAGAATCCATTGGTTCCCATTCTTAGAGTACTTTTGGAACTATAGACCGTTATTTCTTGACAGGAGCTGTGCAGTTCCACCAGTGTTGGCTGGTCAGGCGTTCCCATCAGTGCCGTTGTCTATGCTCAGGCAAAGCTGCCACTGAGACCAGGAGAAGTTTAGGTTTGATTTAGGCTAAGAGGAAGAGGTATTGCTTACCCAAGAACATCTTGTCTGCTGCAGTAGGTGTCTGTGGTATTTGTCTTTATCTCATTTTTTAATGTTAAGGCAGGAAAACCTCTTGTCTTTCTGATGCAGTGGTAATGAGGACCCTTACAGACAGCGGTGAAGTAAGATGAACCACATCTCTGGAAAACAATATATTATTAAATGTTTGACTGTGGTTGTTTATTGTTTGCTGGACACTAGTAGTACCTGCAGTGCTACAGAGACAGATGAGTTACTGGGGAGTTAATATAAAGCTGGGTCTATTCAGTCCTAAATATTTCCCATGTGGAGAGCAAGGGGATTACAGTGCTAAGGAGAATTTTCATGAGAGACAGAGCAACCTCAGCGGTCAAAGTCTTATCACTGCTTTTGATGTTACCAACACTGATGAACTGAGGAGAATGGAGCTAGGAAAAAACAACCAAAGCAAAGGATACACACATTTCAACCAACCTTATAAAATTCTGTACCAACCAACCTTCTGTTAAATTAACTTGTGGAAACTTAATCCTATTATATGATGAAAAGCTGGTGCTGTAATGCCCAGTCCTTGTGTATTTGAACCAGCAGAGAGTAGCAGTGGTGATTTTTAAAAATTCATAAGATTTTGCTTAGATTCCTTTTTATTCCACTACCCTTCTCTTGCCCTAGAGTCAAGCTTCATCCCCCTCGCAGAGGGTGCCCGGCGCCCTGGGCTGGCGCTGGCTGGGGGCTGCAGGTGCTGGCTGTGGGGCAGTGGCAGAGCTGCCCCGCTGAGGGGGAAGTGGTGGGCAACACTCTACCAAGTGACAGGTGGCTCTTTCTGAGTCTTTGAAGTGTCAGCAGTGTTTTTCTTAAGCAGTGGCTGTCCTGTAGACACAATTTCACAGGCAGAGACAGGTAGTTGTTGTCCACCGACAAGTGTACAAACTTGTCCTTCCACGGACTGCTGCACTGGTAGCCTGAGGCCTTGGTCCCAAGCAGAGGAAACAGGTTTCACAGAAAAACCTGAGGAACTTAGGAAAGAAAATGTGAGCTACAGGTAACCAGGAAGGTGTAGCTTTCTCTAGAAAAAGGATTTAAAGTGCTTCCAGATATTTTTGTTGAAGTAAAACTACTCAAGCCATGCTATCAGGGAAGGAGACTGGGGAGGATTACACAGCTCTCAAAATGGCGGCAGTTACTGACAGACCTTCAGCACTCACAAGGTATGTACCGCAAGTGGTGAGGGGAGCACAAGCGATGCTGGTATCCCAGTCTCTGGAGGTATTACACTGGGTCTAAAACACCTGAGAACTTTTATTTTCACAGTTGCTGTTCACAGCTGCAAGAGGCTCAAGAGCAAAGGATAAATGGGCCCAAGGTCTTAGGGCAGATGTCTTTGTGGGAGCGCAGTTAGGCGTCTGCTCCTCAGACTACTTGTGGGAATAGGGGTGGGGAGGAACTTGTGGGATATTTTCTGTCTGGCTTGTCCATCAGGGAATATTTATTTTTTCATTAATTGTTTTATGAAGATTGTACAGGCTACACAGTGCAGCTCCTCACTGATCAGTCTTTGTTCAGAGTTTACAAACCATGACTTGATGGCAAGTACAACACTATAGTCCGCCTCCTGCTCTTGGAGCTAGTGGTGTACGGCACGTTACTAGGGGAGAGACTGTGAAAAGAAGCCATAATACTGTGCCTTTGTAAATACTGTTATTCCACTTTCTTTTCTTTTTTTTTTTTTAATTTAGAAGTTTTTAAAGCATATAAACAGGACTTCGATATCCCCATTGCACTGGATTAGAAAGGCAAGCTAGTTAAGGGGACTATCCACACAAAATTAGAAAACAGAATGCTGGCATAGCTTTCTGCTACATTAAATTTCTGTTAAACAAAAAGGAGGCAAGGAAGCATGCAGGAGGCAGAAGTGGTCACCCAGGAGGACTTCAGGGACACTGTCTGAGCATGCAGAGATGGGTGAGGAAAGCTAAAGCCCTTGGGGAATTGGACCTGGTAAAGGATGGCAAGAAAGGCAGGTACATTGACAGCACAAGAAAGGTCTGGAGAAATGTGGGCCCAAAGCTGATGGGGGTAGTAAAGAGTACAGAGACAGACACTCCTCAGAAGCACCCGGTCAAAGGACTGGGTGCAATGGGTACAAACTGAAATACGGAAAATTCCAGTTAAAGATAAAAAAAACATTTTTAATTGGAAGGGTGATCGAACACTGGAACAGATTGCCCAGAAAGGTTGTGGCATCTCTATCCTTGGAGATATTCAAAATGGGACTAGACACGGCCCTAACAACCTGTTCTTGCTGACCCTATTTTGAGCAGTGGTTTGGATTGGGCAGCTTCTAGGTGCCTTCCAGCCTCAACTATTCTGTGGTTCTGTGAAATTCTATAATTTGCAATTTAAACCAATAGCTGTGCTAACAATTTGGACTAAATTAATCTCTCTGTAAATCAATTGAATATTCATTATTAAAACTCTGTCAACTTAATTTAACCTAGACCTAAGTGTTCTATAAAAGCTTTTATTGAATCAGAAGCCAGCAGAAACGTGTGCAGCTTTTGATTCCAATGAAATCAACCTGTGTTTTTTTTAACAAATAAATAGTCTTTTCTGAAAGTGAAACTGGCTGGAAGCAAAAGTGAAACTTGCTTTATTGCTTTTCATTGTTCAAACTAAGAGAAACAGCAAAAGTAAATGGAGGTTATAGGCAGTGCTAAGTAAACAGAATTAAAAATATGAATTTGTTTATGATAGCAATATCACCTTTAGTAATACAGTGAAGAAATTAGAGTGTTTACTGATACCCTTATTACACTGACAGAGACCTTCTGATCTTTTGTTTGAGCTTTCTGTAGCTCTTCCACTTTTCATCAAATTTCTCTGACCCAACTCAAGTGCTTCATGGTTGTAAAAACCTGTAAGATGCAAGGTGCTATAATTTGTATGTGACTATAAGAGGTAGATTAATGTAAATCACACTAAGAAATTCCAGAATAATTTACTCTGGAATGAGTGTAGCCCACTGTTGTCATTGGCTCCAGGAGGAGAGATGCCCATTTGTGCCTGTGCGTGCTGAGAAGGGTGAAGGTTGAGTTAAAGCAGATCAGGCCTTCTTTATTGTACACCCTCCTATTAGCTGTTCTGCTGATAATTCTGCCTAATCCTAAAGTCCATTTCTGATCATGGCTGCTAACTTGCACACATTTCTTTTGCCACTTACACCCACGAAGAGCCACCATGTTACTTGCCTTCCTGCACACTGTCTGCAACTATAGCCACTGACCATAAGCTACATATGGTTGTCTTGACTCCTGGGAACCAGCATACCTGTTGTGCCACCCCTTCATCTGGTTGGGCTCACTTTAAGTAACACATTATGCAATGTGGATTAAATTAATGTATATTGCATAGACTAGTGGTACTAATGGACTGTCCACCAGGCATGTCCCTAGCTGGATGTGGATAGCTGACAGCATTTTTTTCATCACTCCTACACTGAAATAGAAGAGGTCTGTGACCCACTTCATTCCTTAAGCAGTGTAAAGAAGTTTGTGGCTATGTAACTCCTTCTGCTGTAGGTTTTCTCCATGCTTGTTACATATGACTTACAGATATTCCCTCATATACCTGCTACATGGACTCCTTCCTCCTTCCCTTGGCAGTAATGCTGATACTTGGCAGGAACAAGGAACGTTTCTTGCCCCTCGTATTATGAGTGAACTTCCACTACATAAACAGATTCTTTTTTAACTCATTTAATATGCACAGTTTTATCTTATTTATTTTGTCTTTCTTCCAGCTCAATCTTGAAATGACTCACTGTAAAAGATTTATTTAAATTTTTGAAGTTCTTTTTTAATGCAAACTCTGATTCAGCCTCTAGCAGTGCGAGATGCTGTAACCCAATAATACTCAGTCTTCTTTTCTTAATTCTTACATATTTTCCTTCCTCCTTCCCTTGTGGAATAGGTGAGAAAAGCAATTGCCTCCACTGCTTAATGCATCACAACTCAAAAACTCACTCCGTCCATGTAATTTTGAATCCCAGCCCAGCTGGTGGTTCCTAGATTTCAGACTCTGAGTATGAGTTCAGCACTTCTAAACGAATCACTCTGAACAGTACTTCTGTCAGTCTTTCTTGCTTGCTTTTTTCTTTTTTTCCTGGAAGTTTCTCCTGATTTTTCAGATGCAGACCCTGAAAAAAGAATGTTCTTATAAAGGTACCAAATGCAGAGAAAAATATTAAAATTTTCTGTTTTTTTCCTGTTTCTTTAAACTTCTTGTTCTCTTTCTGTGTCTTTAGTGCAAGAAAGATGTGTAGGATGTGTTACCTTTGCATACAACTGGCTTTGTTCTTACTTGTGATTTCATCAAGATTAAATGGACACTTTTGTGTTTTCACAAACTCCTGTCTCTTGAGGAGCACTTTTTAGCTTGTATCATGAGCAGTTAGTGGGATAAAGATTATCCTTTTCACCTGCTGGCTGTGGACAGTTTTCTTCAAAAACAAGTTCATGGATAATGTCCCAGCTCAAACCAGGAAGTCTGGGTTTTAATAATCTGCTTGCTTATGAAAACATATTATCAATTCTGAAAACAGAAAACAGTGCACATGTATAATGAACTGGGATACATTTTCAATTTTGATCGTTAGCACACAGCCCTGATCTTAATTCTTAGTTTCTTATTGATGGTAGTTAGATTGGTTAAGTAGGGTGTAAAGGAAATGACATTGTCTTCTTTTTTAACTTTTTCCCCAAGGATGTTTGTTGAATGCCATGCTGCTTCCTTCTTTAGAGGCAGACAGAGTCTCTAAGGTGCTGGTTCCTTTGAATTCTGAATGGGAGACATGCTTTTCTGGTTAGTCTGTGTGAGGTTTGTTACAATTTAATGCAGGTAGTTAAACACAAAAGTACCAAGGGAGGTTTCTGAAAGAATCTTACCTATATTTTTGATGATTACTAATATATAATGTCTAAATAAATATAGGAAGTATCATCATCTATTTCTAATATTTCATTCATAGTGGTATTCACATCTTAAAAAGAGAAAAAAATACAATTTTGCAGGCAGTTCAGGGTATCTCCTTCCTTGCATTGAGTTGAATGAAAATGAATGTCATTTCAATAAAAATTCTTAACTTTAACTTGTTCATTTTTGAGTATATAGAACAGCTTCTTTTTTTGAAAAACAATGTACACTTTGACATAAATTTGAGATATTAAAAATATTATTGGAAAGATTTCACTCTTTTCTTTTAAGACATAACCATTTTTATACTCCTTTGTATAATGTTTTCAATAAAGTATTTAAAGGAGGCATTGATTGGCAGATACCTCATGGTAAATGTGGGGATTTTGTTTAGGTTTTTTGCAAAGCTGAACCTCCTGTGGAGAAAAAAGGTCTGACAAAGAGACAATGATAATGAAACCCAACAGGAACAAAAAAAGAACAATTTGAATAATCTTCAAGCATCTTTATTCACAAACAGTGAGTTCCTAAGCTGGAGCTATTTGATACTCCTCATTTCTCGAAGAAGGAGAGTGGAAAAGAAAGACAGACCTGTAGACTGTCCTGCCTTTCCAGATGCTTGTTGTCTCCCTGCAGTGTGGTGACTGAGCTGCTCAGATGAGAATCCTTAACCTGTATTCCTCAAAAAGTAAACTGGACTATCTTAATTGATTTGAATAATACTGTCATTGTAAGCAGCATTCATTTTCTCTGAAACAAGGGAGGGCGTAAACAGTCTTAGCTAACAGATTTGAGATAACCCCCAGGAATGAGGTAGTGACAAGTTGCTGGGGATAGTAGCCTTTTCAGCTGACAGAGCTGAGTGGACGATAATCTGTGAACACAAGCTACTTGGTGCACTGTGAAAGGCAGATGATTCAGGAAGGACATAAGATGAGCCATATTAGACCCAAAAGCTCATCTAGCCCTGTATCCTTATCCCAGGTGGGGTCAAAAGTTGAAAAATGTAGATATTCCCCTCTGGAATACTCTTCCAAACACAAACAAGCTGTCCTGGCCTTGCTGAGCCAGAAGAGGGGTTTTTCTACTTAGCAGACCTTCATAGGTTTTCTCTCCAACAATCTAGTCACTTACTGAGCTTGTGCAAACTTTTGCATCCACAGTGACATCCTTCTTAAGGGTGTTCTGAGTGTAGTATCTGCTCATGTTGTTTGATGCTTCTGAGCTCTCAGAAGCAGCAGTGAATGGATCCCCATTTACCCTTGCCACACCACTTATAGGTCTCTGTCATATCCTCCCTGTGGCATGTCTTCCATACTGGAGGATCCCAGTACGTTTGGTTGTTTCTTGCCCAGCAGTCGTTCTGAAGCTTTTATTATCCTTGCCACTCTTCTCCAAGCCTCTTCTATTTCCATTATAACAGTTTTAGAAATGGGATCAGAACCAGATACAGCGGCTCTGTGGATTTATGCATTGATACAATCACACTCTCTATTTGTTTCACAGGGATTCCTAACAATTAATTTGCTGTTTTTTTCTGACAACTCTGTTCTTTGAGCTGAGGTTTTCATTATCTGTTTTACTATCTTATTACTTGTCCAGCTATTACGTCAGGTATACTATGCTATCCAGATCTACCTCTTGGAGTAGTAGCTTGGACCACATCATTATGTATGTAAAGTCAGAATTGTTGATTTCAATGTGTATCACTTCACATTTACTTACATTAAATTTCATTGACCATTTTGTCACCCAGCAATTCATCTCATAAAATCCTTTTGCATTTCTTCACAATCAGCCCTTGTCTTTGCTACCTTAGTCATCTTTCCAGCCTCTGGATGAAGCATCTGAATCCCCAACCTTACTTCTGGATCCCCTATAAAAGCATACTTCCTAAAAGCTCCTGCTGGATGATGCTGACTAATGCTGGAAGTATAAGTTCCAGGCAGCAGGGTGAAAAGAAGGCGTTGGAGTCAGGTTCCTGAAGGTGGAAAGCTGATGTACTTATGCACTGTGCAGCTTTAATAATTGATAGAAGTAGTTAAAATAGAGCTCTTGAATGACTGTGCGGGGTGCTGAAGAGTATTTTTCCCCAGTTGGGCCCCTCGCCATATGTACAGTATTATTACAGTAACTGTATTGTACCATAGAAATGAATGATTTATTTAGTGATTTATCCACTCTAGCATGACTATGTGACCAACCTCTATTACTAGATCATATTCAAACCTTTACAATGGCAATATATGCAGCTTTGTATTCTGGAGCATTACCTGCTCTTTAAGCAATAAGACCCGATAGGGCGTACGTTATTGGCTGCTAGAGCATGCCTCCATGTATTCATTAAGCACACGTCTAGAGGCTGCATCCACAGAAGAAGGAGTTTTCAGACTGGCTAGACAATCCCAAAATTGTTTTCCTGGGATGAGAATGAACATTAGTAAATTTTCTGTGAGACCATAAGTAGTTTGTTTTGCTTTTACTCAAACTGTTTCTAGATAAAGAAATGTAGTAAAGGGTGGGAACAAACGTTCAAGTGACAGTCATTTCTCATTCAGATTATGACTAATGGTACAGATACTTTTGACTGACGTTCTGTGATGGGTTCTTCTGCCATTGTGGCAGGCACTGCTATGAAATTCTTTACTCTTTTCCTTTTGATTCTGAGTCAGTTGCTTTCCCTCTCAAGTTGGCTTATCTGGCAAGTGAGCCACTTTGATCTTTTGTTTTATGACACAAGAGCTGTGGGACAATAAGCAATGGATGGAAGTGGTGTTTTTAAATGATCACCAGACTAAAATTAAAGCTGTGACCTACGTGATGTCCCTGTGCCTTTGGAGGCATAGTGGCATTTGACTATACAGCTGTGATCTTCCACAGGAATCTTTGTCTTGGGGCTTAGGCTTTATTAGGGGGTAATATGAGGAAACTTGCCCTTAGGTGGCAACAAGTAGGTACCTACACTGTGACTGATAGAAAATCCATTCTGTTACTTTGGCAGTCCAACAACAATGAGTTCACACTGGGGAGGAAGAGGTAGATCCTGAGTGTTTATTACTCCCAGTATATTCTTTTTAATAGAAAGCAAAAGATCAAAACAGCCCAGCTGCCAATGAAATGAGATAAAAGCAGTAATTTGTCTGACAGACTTCTAAATGTGTTCCTCCAGACATTTGATTTTGTCGATGATTTAGCCCTGACTAACATTTATTTCCCATGCAGCTTTTCCAAGGCCTAGACTTTATTTCCTCATTCAGCCTCTTTTCCTTAAAAGGGATATCAGAAGCATAAATGCATCTGATACATTCTTTGTAACAAACTGGGAAAGATCCAAGATGTTCAGCTGCCAGAAGGAGTCTGCTGCAAGAGCAGTTAGCCACAGTGCCACATGTTAACCCCAGGGGAAGCTAAGCAGGAAAGGTCTGGAGCTCAGGGAGTAGCCAGAGAAAGACACAAGGGTATCTGGGCAGCATAACAGAGCATTCCTCACAGGAGTTACAACTTCAGTCACATTTCTGTTTGTATTCATTGTTCAAAATTACATTAATGCTATAAAATATGATAAAGTCCTCTGTATCATGGAGTTCCTGACTGTTTCCCAAATAGAGGAAGAAAAATCCTAGCAGAGGGAGAATCTCCATTCTGTCCTGTGTTAGTAGGGAACAACTTTTCCAAGTTCTTCCAACAAAATCTGTTTAAGCAGTTGCTTGCTTTGTGGTTTCAGTATAAATAAATACATACATGGAGGCCCAAATGCTCCTACACAGAATCTCTTAGAGGTGCATATCCTGAAATTCCCACAGGTCCCTGAGGGCAGGACAAATCCTGCCTTAGAGCAGAAGAGTTCTTAATTTTCTTTGTTTGTTTTTTCCCTGGTTTTTTTGCCTCTGGAAGAATGGAATCAGTTATCACTGCTGTGATAACTTCACACTTCTACAGCATATGATGCAACACTGCAAACTTGGCTTGCAAAGCAGTTGATTTAAAACAGAAGAAAGCATCCTAAGATTTGTTCCTCTAAATTTTGTTTATTACTGACATATGGATATGAAAAGGCATAATTTTGGTAGCTAGATCTAATCAGCACTTTGTATATGAAGTGCATCAAAACCACACATCAATAGCAGTCCATCTTAGTGTGTCTGCATTCCAGATCGTTGTGTAGTTTAAGTTAACCATTCCTTTTAGTTCTCCTGCTGCCCAGCTGGTCTTGCTTAATTTCACACTATTTTATATTCTGTTTATTACTGGGGCCAACAAATATTTTATTTTAGCTGTTTGTACATGTTAAACAAACATGGGATCCTGGTGGAATGTCTCTGGCAGAAACATGCTAATCCCTTATACCCTCAGAGTCCCTTCTGCACTTGAAGGAGTGGGCTCAGCCAGTTAAATTAGGCACCCAAACAGGAAAACCACAGACACACGATTACAGTTGCAGCCAAAACTAAATGGTGCAGCATGAAAGTCATGTTGTTGTTTGGCTTTTTCACAGTGAGGCCTGCGTGAACAGAGACAGCTGGCAATGGCTCTGTCAGAGCCTGCCCACGGGAAGGAGGAGAAAGGGAATTCCTGCTTCATGGAGCTGGCAAGAATTGGTTTAGCTCTCCTTCATGAAAAGATCATAGGTACCCAGCAACAAAACAGCACATTTCAGTTTCTAGACAGTGTCTTAGGTGCCCAGAGACTAAAAATCTAAGGATTTTAGGCTTGTTTTTTCTGCAGATTTCTGCCCTGGTTGAGGTCACCAGGCCCTGAGCACCACTGACAACGCTCATGAATCTCACGGAGCTGCTGATGAGGTTGGACTGTCAAGAGAGTGTGGTGTCAGGTGGTGTGTGCCCCCCTTGCTGGCTGCCTGATGGCTTGGTGGCTAGGAAACATGCACAAGAGGTACTAATCTGGGCACAATATTTCAAACCCAGTCTTCCACTGCTGAGTACTTCCACCAGTACTCAAACTACTGGGATGTTAGATCTAAAAAGAAAGGGCACTACCATAAAACTCTGTTTAAAAAAAAATAGAGTAGGCCTGCTGCTTTGAAAGACTGTGGTGCAGACAGTTCTGTGGTGTAATTCCAGAATAGGTAGAGACACCTTTGTCTATTCAGATGCCTGAGCATCTCGCATTCAGGGTGGGTAGAAATTTAGTTCCAACATATATTCATGCCTCTTCTTGGCTAGTTCTGGTGGTTCCTTCTAGAACTGTGCCCAGCCATTACTGCCAGCACTACCTAAAGTTCTCATTCTTTTGTTAGGGAACAGGTATTAACACAAATTTTGTTGTGCACTGCTTCAGTGGCTGAATGCCCAAAAGTTAGGTGTACCAACGTACAACTTATAGTACTTCATTTACTTAGCCCTTCGCTACTAGGATGGTTTGTACCTTAGAAACCCTAAAGGGAGCTAGAAATCTGAATATAGGCTGCTAGACCCGTCCTTTAGGGAGTGATAGTAAATGACCATTGTGACTGTGATCTGTCATGATGAAGCACAACTGTGCTACTTTATTTATTGTTAATAGAGACTGAACTATATATTGTGTTCTTACGCTGCCGTTGCCAGACTATAGCTGGAGAGTGCTTGGGACTATGAACTAGTGCTCAGTAAAGCTGTCTGGTTTCACACTGTGTCCTTCAAGGAGTGTATTAGACTGTGAGCTGTGCTGACTTCTGTTTTGCTTCTGAGGAAAGCTGGAGTGATGTTTTTTAACTCTGAAACTGTAAGCAGTTTGGTGCTTGGCTACCTTAAAGACACCGCTTCACTACACAGGGTGCTGCAGTGATTTAGATTGGCTGCAGTAACCAATCTAGCTGTACCCTCATTTAAATGGGAAAAACCTTGTTACTGTCTTGTGTTAAAATTCTTCAGATCTGAAAATTATTTTCCAGTCCTTTGGTCCAGAAGAGGCCAGGCTTCTTGGTTTAGCCCATGCATCGAAAAGTAGCTATTTTATTTTCAAAAGGACTGAGCCAAGTTGCATGCAAGCATTTTTTTGCATGAGGGATCTTTTTTGTGATGGTTTGATGGTATTGTAGATATGGATTACAGTTTAGTATTGTTCCCTCAATAAAAATTGCTCAGGTGTGATATTTGTAGAGTAAAATAACTTGAGTGATCAAAGATGTAGGACTGCTGATTTCTATGTGAACTGAAGTTTTGTTAGTATTTTTGTCATGTTGGTGGGTGGAGAAGGCCAAGGGTTGGTTGTTTGCCTAATGAGGGCAGGATACAGCTGGGAGAAACTCTGTTGCAGGGTCTGCAGACAGTCTAGTCACATCAAATAGTTGTCCACTGTTTGCCAGAAATCAGCGAAATAGGGAGATAATGAGGATAATGAAATAAAGAAAAAGGGAGCATTGCTGTTCTTTAATACAGTGACCTTTTCTGAGTGTCATTTGCACTGGCATTCATGTGAGTGTTGGCCCATGTTGATTTTACAATACTTAGTTGTGTGATGGCTTCTTACCAAAGCTGAGGAAGCACCCTGTGGCTGGCCTCACTCTAGGCTTGATAAGCTATTACAGTAAGGCTGTTAATAGTTTCTGGAAAGTTGTTATCTATCTGCATTTGAATGAACACATTTTGGGCTAAATACTGAGAAATCACAGGTATGTAATGCAAATCCTGGGTGTGCCAGCCAAGCCTGTAGAAAAAAGCTCGTTAGGATTAATTTCTAGCCGGGTGACTAATGCAAAGGGAATGAGGTACTTTCCTCCCTGAGTCAGCAGAGATTTGACATAGCTTTCAAAGGGGCTTCACTGGAATGCAGTTGGTTGCTTTGTGCAATAGGTATGCTAGTTTATTTAATTTAGAACCACTTGCTTTAAACTAGAGAATACTATACCAAATTAAGAGAGACATATAGCAGCATACTCCACGAATAGATTTGAAACAAAATATCTTACTCAGTTTGGAAGAAATGAGGTATGTAATTATCCAATGTACATTAAGAACATTAAAGGCAGCAGCATATAAAAGCTGTCTTGCCTACTGCTCAGCTCTTTGAGCTTTGCCAGATTTTTATGTTTGAGGAACCAAATTTATGAGTGATGCATTCGTTACATCCCGTCTCTGTCTAGTTTTCACAGTGAATTCCACATGTAATATGAGGAAAATTAGTTGCAGCCCAAGATTACTAACGTGGTATTTCAGGAAGGAGTAGCTAAAGAAGACTCATTTTATTAACAGTTCTCCAAAGTCTTTCTTAGGTGGGGTATTACTTGCTGGTAATGTTTGTGTAAGACAACAGGATTTTTCCTTGCAAGTGCTGTAGTCAGCTAATAGCAGTCAAATTCTTTTGAGTAGTATGTAATTGTTAGCCCCATAAAAAGAAAAATAAATTGCTGTTTTTATCAATAAAGCTATACAGAGCCAAATACCAACACAAAGGAAATTTCAGTATAATTTACAGTGTTTAACCATTCCCCAAGTAACACACTGGTATTTGTAGTTTCAGATTGAGAACTTTATTCTGCCTTTGCATTTTTTCAACTTTTCATCTGTATTACATGTTTTGTTCAGGATAACTTATCAGGCAGGGTGAGGATATTTGGAGATCCTGTCTAAAACTCTTAATCGTTTTTCAAAGAAACTTAACGGAAAGGGTAGTTTTTCTTGATAATCCTTTCAAAATTAAAATATAACACAAAAACACTATGTTTAAGTGACGTTAAGGGTCTTACCTAAACCAACTAAAGCTGGGAAATTCAAAGTGAAAAACTAACACTCTCTTGTAAACTGCCCTCATGTATTACAGCTGACAGTGGGGAAACAGAGGTTCAGAGAGCAGTTTAGATAATAATCTGAAGAGTTTGGATATTGCCCAAACCCCAGTAGTTGGGAGAGCAGGATCGATGTCTTTCAAGATCGTTCTTTCTCATGAGAGATAGCAGCATTTCCTTTTCATGGTCATGCTGAACGTGGCTTTTCTTTGACCGGTTTATGCTTCTTTCCCTGGTTGTCAGGAAGGGCTGGGTATCACACAAGTAGTTTCCAACAAATAGGGATCTAAAATTTTATTCTGAAGCCTGGAGGAACCTGATCCCAGGCTTGGTTTCTCTCCCATCTCTGTTTAAAAGAAAAACCAACTTGCCAGAACGTCCTTTTACTGTTTTAAAGTATCAGAAGGATCCAGGTTCCCCCCTGTTTTCATTTGGGGTCCAGGCTGACCTTTTTTTCATTGAAACTGGTTCAGTATTCTATGCTTACACACTTTATTAGCTTCATATTGCCAGTATATCAGATAAGCATTAGTTAGGCACAGCAGGACTTGTTATGGGAGCTCTACAATAGATTCTCCCTAATTCATGTGATTTATAGAACATTCTAGAAGTTTATTAAAATTCTCCAAATATTCAGACATATCTGAGAAAGGGGAGGTTTTATATGTTTTAGTGCTATTCCTTTAAGCTGAATATCAGATTTTTGTGTAGAAAAGGGAATTTAACATTCTTGGGTTGTTGGTCTTTTTTTCCAAATAAGTTAAAACTGCAGTTAATTTGATGCAGCCGAGAAACTTTGCCTTTCAGCCACTAACACTAAGGTTAGCCCATATTTTACAGAACTCTTGCAAGCAGAGTCTGCAATCTCTGATTAATGTCAGAACCTACTTTCAGTTTTTCTCTGAACACATTACTTGAAAATTTGCATAATTGTTTAAAGTTGCACATTTTGCTGATACTGCCCCTATTAAATGATACAAGAAAACACAACACTACATTACATTACATTACCGACAGGATCAAAACAGAAAGTGACACATTTATGCAGTTGTGTATTTTGTGAATCAGGGCAGTAATTGGAACATATTAATGATTTCCTTGACTCCCCCTTATCCTTCTCCACCCCTGCTCCCCCTGAAACTGTCCATGTAAACTCTGAGGATATTTAACACATTTTAAGCTGTCCAGTTCTATGTAGCTCCTTGTAAAGTAATTTGGAATGATGATTCCTACTTGGTGAGACGTGCTCAGACATAAACTCACACATACACATAGCAGCACATAAAGCATGAACCTGTTAAGGATTTCACCTTTTAAGAAATGACAGAATAATTACAGGACAACATGTCCTTCATGAGTAAAACAACTAAGCTAAAGTGCTTTCAAGGCTGGCATGGCCTACTTCTCTTCTAGCAAGCTGCATAAATCATAAACTGCTAAGGGATTGATTCATATACTGAGTGATAACTGGAGTCTGTATAATGGTGTATATAAATGTGTGGATAACATACACATATACTGAACTGAATTTAGGGCTTCATTACAGCTAGGCGACAGAACTGAGTTGATATAGCCTGAACCCTGACTTTGTATACAGACATAGAAAATGTAGAGGATGAATTGCCACTTCCTTAATGAAGGGTAAATAAGTTATTCCATTTTCAGACCTCTTCAGGAGGGGATTATAATAGTTGGTAAGTTGGCCTCAGGCTGAAACTTAGTGTGTTAGAAGTTCTCAGTCCTGGAATGAATGTTCCTGCTTTTAAAAAAGAAGAAAAAAAAGGGGTCTATCATCTAATTTTACCTGTTTGGGGTGAATAAAAACAAAAGTGTTGACGTGTGCACTATTATAAAATAAAACATGCCTTAGCCAAAAATAAAAACAACCCCAAAACAGAAATGTCATCTGGCTTTTCAAGTTACCTCTTATCTCTTACAGTGTCTTTCTGGTGGATAAATTGTTAAACTTCCTTGTATGTTTTTATGACCTGAAATCTTTCAGATGCTGCAGATAATCCATATTAGTGGGATGATGTTTCTTTCTCTGAACACTTTGACTGGACAGATTGCACATATGCTCTAGCATTACCAAAGGCCAGGTGAATCCTGAAGGGCTGTAAGCAAGGGTAACTCAACCTCTGAAGGTTATCCAGAGATTTAAGCTACATGAAAACTATACTTGTCAGAAATACCTACTCTTTACAGACAGGGGCTCTTCTTTTTCTTGCACATAATTGTAGGGCCACAGTTTCAAAGGTACATTTAATAGACTTTTTTTTGTGTACAAAAAACCTTTGCCCCTTAATACACAGTGGTACGTTGGTTGGTCTGGATAGCTAACATTTGCATGCATAGGCAGTAGATTCTGTCATTTATGCATGTAGATAATAGAATTTACATGCAAAAAATTCATTTGGACTCAGCCTGAGAACAGATTGGGAGGACAGGTATTTAAAGTTTGAGGGACAGATTCACAGTAGGAGACTGCTGGGGTAAATGATGGTTGAGTCTGGAATATTGAAATAGGGATGCTAAAGGAAGGATGAAGACAGTGCTCATCTGTGTTCGAGTTGTGCTGAAAGCAAAAAGTTTAAATACAAAGAGCAAGGCAAGAATGATATCAAAGGTCACCTTTCATTGTGGAGAGAACTCTTAACTTGAAACATGAAATTTTCTTTTCTGAAATATGTTTTTGCCCTATGGTCTCTGTCCAGTGGTGGCCTTTAATCCGTCTTTCATGAAATTTCAGTCAGAGCCTTGTACTTTATGTCACTGATAGCAAGTCATTTAGCAGAGATTGTAGACATTTAAGGGTCAGTCCTTCAACTCAGGTGAGGTTTTTAGGCCCACTGAAGTAAATGAAGCAACGGTGGTTTTCTGCCAGCTGAGAAAATGTGCTTGAATATTTAGATTATTTCAAAATTACTATTTGTAGAGTATCCCTCAATTTGATCTTGGTCAGCGAAGAATAACATTCTGACTCTGAAGTTCAGGTACATCTTTTTTAGTGTAAGAGGAAGTTAGTATCCGGACCAAAATGTTGCTGTTTGGGACCGCAACTAAACAAAGCTTGTCACTCATACCAGGACCACATCACAGAAGAAGGTATTGTCTGGGATCAGACTACGAAAAGCCTTTTACATTTTAATATCACAGTGGTCACTCAGCCCAGCCCAAACCCACTCTTTGCTCAAATAAGATTTCACTAAAATTAATATGAATCCCATCAAAGTCAATACAATGTTTTTCTGAGCAAAGAGAAAATTCTTGTGGCTCTGTTTCGATGGACTGACTACCTAATATCAAGGCCTCTGCAGCAATGCACTTAAACACAACTGGGTGAAATATGGAGAGAGCAGAAGTCTTAATTTCAAATTTCTCAGGTTTGTCAGATTATGTTATATAGTATGAGACTGTTCTGTGAAAGCTGAGGCCACAGGAGTCCCATTACAACTTCCTGGGCTAGATCCTTGGGTGATGTAAATTGGTGTAGTGCTACTAGAGTAAGTGAAACTGTTGATTTCTGTAGCTCAGGATTTAGCCCACTAGGTCTGAGATAGCTATAAAACTGCACTGTGCACTTTGAAAGTTGTACCCTATAAATGCTTCCTCAGTGCAGTTTTTTATAGTGTCTATAGGAAATCCACTTTGTGGCTTAAAAACATTAACTAACCAAGGTCAACTTTCTGTCATTCTCACACCATAACTGTTAATACTAATAAGTGGGGATTTAAGTGTACTGTCTCTTAGTGTGTTTGGTCTTTTTTTCGCTTTTTAGTTTGTCATTCTGAGCTATTTGTTATCTTGGACCACTTTTTACAAGTACACAAACATAAAGGGAGTATCACTAGCAGGGACCTGTGTAGTAGAGGAGTATTCTCTGTCAATGCATGTGTGTACTTGCACATAAGTGCTAGATATGTATATGCATGCACACAAAGTTTGTATACTGTAAGTGTCCTGAAGCATCCACATTCCTTTTTCACTTGGTAGCTAATGAAATGACATTTTTGCAAGAAAGCGTTATGTCTCATAGTGTTAGCCATCCCAGTGTCTAGACTGAACTCCATTGCACTCATTGACTGTGCCAGTGACTTGGCATTAAGAGTTGAGGTTGTTTTCCTGACAGACAGTCATTTGAAAGTGTTTTACAACAATTACCTTGTAAGTAGATTTGTTTCTGCAAGAGGAAGAAAATCATACTGAGTCATAGAAACAGGTATCCATGTGCTTTTCCATAAGTATACAGTAGCTTGTATTTTGGTAAATGCAAGGATAATATAGGAGAATCTGGTTTTTCAGTTGCACAAACCATTCAAAAGAGATTTGTAATCAAATGGCTTCTAGCAATCTTCATTTTAATATTTCATGGTCATCTTTGGGGTGGGAGGGAAACCCCAACTCCCCAACTTCTTTGCCCTGTTAATCTTTTACTTGACAGATGTCAAATAAAATGTACTGATGGTTCTTTGTGTGAGGCAACATATCTCTAAAAAAATTATATAAGTTTCATCAATACTTTCAAGATACTTAATGGCTTTCTGGATAGGGAGCTGCACAACCCATCTACATCTGTATGTTTACTGAGTGTAGCTAGTGAATGCAGTGTGTATTTTTCTTCATTGTGTCAAATTTTTGAACTTCTCCTTAGTAAGAATGAATAGAAAGAAAAGAAATCATTAAAATATCAGAAGAACTTCTTATTAAGGTGTAGACTGTATAGCAAGACTGACCACAGTTGTTACCCTACTAACTCCTAATGTAAACTAGGATTCTGTAGCTAATTGATTTTGCAGCATGGCAGCCAAACTGACAAAAGAAAAGAAAATCTGGATCAGATTGGATTCACTTAAAAAGCAACTCACTTAAATCAAAGTACTGAAACCATTTAATTTACTCTTTGCAGAATTAACTGTTTGATGTCAGGTGCTGGTAAAGGAAAGAAATGGAGTTAAAGAGTAAGTTAATGAAGATGAACAAATAATGGTCCTGTGTTTTGAGTTCCCAGCTGAGATGTGAATGAGCTGAATGCAGGTTACTGGTATGTGTATGTCCTGCTGCACCAGTCCTCGGCCTCTGAAGCCATGTGTCCTGCAGTGGTGAAACGCTGGCTGCCACCTCTTGTATGCCCGTGCCAGTACTGCTGGCTGGGAGATGGCGCTGCCATGAACTGGAATGCACTGATACGCATGAACTGCATGAATTTAAATGATCTGAGTTAAGGAGGCTGCTTTTACTGGGGATGGAGGGAGGTCACTTCTCTTTTTAACCCAAATAATTCCTGTGACATGGTTGGTACTACAGACCTGCAAAATGGAGAACAGGTACCTGGGACTGTATCATTAATTAGTCCTCTTTTCATGGAGAATCTACTAGAACAGGGATTCAAAGCACCTTCTCCCGGGAGCAGGTTGTTATCCGGTGGTTGGGACATTCCTTTCAGAGGCTGCAGGGTCTGTTTCAGACTTCAGCTATGAATTAGGCTGTGAGTAGATTTGAACTTGAGTGTCTTGAGAGAAACCAAGGACAACAATAGCAGCTTCACACTGTGTCATGCCTCAGCTCCAGTGAGTAATGCTAAATTGCTTGCATTGTCACAACCACGTGCTTCCCCTGGTGATCCTAATGGGTCCCTGCAGATCTGGTGGTGATCGCAACACTGGCTGCCTATGTTTTGTAAGATTGTTTCAAGATATCATGGAAAACATCCAGAACCCAGAGTGATGTTTTCTTTGGGGCCCCAGACCATAGAATGTTTAATTACTGATGCCATTACTAAAAATAGCCATAGGAAAAGGCAGTTTAATCTTCTAGAGAAATGTTTGGGGAATGGGGGTTACGGCAACTTGTTTTACAGAATAATTTCCCTATAGGTTAGAATCTATATAATTATAGTAAAATTATAAAAAAAAGATTTGTCTGCCCTTGTGTACTTTTGTATTCAGACAGTGGGCACATTGTACCCTTATTAAATGGGCGTTGGTGTTCCTAACTTCTTGTATATTTTTCTTAGCCCTTTCACTTCATACACTAATCTTCAGCTAACTTGTAAAGTTTTGATTGGGTGTTTGATGCCAGTTTCAGAGGTGATGTGTAGTTTGGATTTCCTTGCATTGGCTCAGACATAACGAACCCAAATTATAGCTAGTGGGATTTGTAAGCATATTGCAAACTGGGTAAGAATCTAAGCCAATAAACGTAAGGGAGTCCAGAAGATAATCTTGAATACAGTGTATATTGAGGGCATACTCTACATTACCTTTGATGACTCCTAAACTCTGCTGAACATTTGAGTTAGAGTCACAATGACCACTAGATTTTTATTCCTCTTTCCTATTGAAGCTCAAATATTAGTCTTGGGACACCTTTTCAAATTGACTTGCCCATCTATACTTTAAATTACAGAGCTAGTAGCAATAATTAGATTTTTACGTTCCTGAATATGGATGTATGTGTCAGAAGACTCAAGAATGTCAGGCAAATGAATTTTCAAAATGAGCCAACAACAGAAGAAGTGGAAGTAGCCCTACTGACCCTGTAACATGTATCCACATCTCTAAAAGTTTTTTGAGAACTTGGAAATTCGAACAGCAACTAAAAAGCACTGTGTATCCCCCGGCAGCCTTAATTTGCATGATCAGCACTTGCTCAGCAGAGTACCATAGGTATTGGAGACCTTGGTATATTAAATGGGTCACATTTAACTGTCCTTGAACAATTTCTCCTCTGTATTAAACATAAACAAGCTTTTTGTCATATTCAGCATCACTGTTTCTCTTTTCTCCACACTTTCTTTGATACAGGGTAATTTTTCTATAGGAAATTTTAGAGGGCCGTAGTGAGTACGTTATGCCACTTTCTTCCCATAGTGTTTAAAAAATCTGTACTTCTCTCATAATTTTCCTTGGGTTTTGTTTTGGTTTGGTTTGGTTTTTTCCCCTGACAGTTGGATAATTCCATCTAAGCAAAAATTAAAATTAAAAAAAGTTGGGTTTTATAGCTGAGGATTGTAGGGCAAAGTACACAGTCTCTTTTAGTTTTCTAAATAGCCTTTGGAGACTGTTGAATCTCTTGTCATGTAGATACCCTGTCATGTAAATCCACTGCCCACTGATCAGGCTGTCTGTTGGTAACCAGAAAGAAGACACAAGAGACCACTGGTTTTCAGAAGGTACAGAAGGAAACTCGTAGCAGAGTTCAAATGTAAATTGAGATAGATAGCAGGAAAATGTTCTTCTCTCTTTCACAATAAAGTCCAAACAAGTCCTTCTTTCACACCCTTTGGTGTTTTCATGTGATGTGTTAAATGAAAGGTTTTTCCTTCATGTTACAGAAGATACCTTTCTGTCCATTGAAATTCTTTTTTTTTTTTTTTTCAATAGCATCCAGGAGACCTTTCCCAAAAGCTAGTGAGCGGTTTTATGCCCTGAATAGTTTTGAACAGAACTCCTTGAAGTCACTGTATCCGATGCCAAAATGTAAGAACATGCATTCAGTGAAGTGAAAGAAGAGGAGGAGAGTGGAGAAAAAAACTTTTAAGTTACTATACCCAAAGAAAGCTTTAAACTGTGTTGGTTTTAAGCATGCCACTAACTTTGATTAATTAGCTTGCTGTTAAAACTATTGTACATTAACGTCTGAAAGAAAGGGACTGTAATTAAATTGTAAATTCTATTTGCTGTGCATCTCTGTTTCACAGATTTGTAAGTCTACAGTCCTGCACATGCAAAAATTCCCTATTTAGATCACCCATTTCCAAAATCCCATATATTGTGAAAGCTTGGATGTCAAAATTTAACATTACTTTCTGTGAAATATGGGGTGATATGTCAGCAAAATAACCAGGTTTCTTCAGGATTATTTGAAATTTGGCCCATTTCGTGTGAAAATCTAAACACATGAAAAGATTCAATCCTAGGGGAACTGAACACTCCTAATATATATGGGACCTAAAGAACTCTGAAGGTAAGACCTTGAATTTCAGTGGCTGAGTTTGAAATAGCTTCTTTTTGAAAAAACATTCATTCTTACTGTTAACATTTTTTTCCTATTAAAAAAAAAAAAAAAAAAAAAGAAAAGCCTCAGCAATATTCACGTTCTTGAATAAAGGGTTCATAGAACACTTTTACTGACAGATTGCCTTTAAGGACTTCTTTGAATACATTACCTCAACAGTATTCTTAAATTTGACTGTCTTAAAACAGTCAAATAAGTTGGATAACTCCCTTCAATGTGTTTTCAATTGCAGATCATGGCACTTTCAGCCAACAATTTTGAGGAGATAACTTTTAATTACAATAATAAGAAACACATGGACAACGATTGATGCAAACCTGATGTGTTCTTTTACTTTATTAATCTTTTTAATTAGAGGCAAAAGAATGCTTTATCTGTTGAGATGAGTTGTAATGTTCTGTTGCACTTTTGTGACTTAAAATACAAAAGGTGAGAGGAACTTGCACAGTTCTCCTCCAGCTTTGCTTACTTCCAGCTCTGTGTGGTGCCCCATGTGGCACTATACTCTTGAGGTTATGATACTTTTTTATTAGTTTTAGTTTAGTTCTACAAACTTCTTATAAGCATAGTTTACAGACTCAGAGGGCAAGGAAAGGAGAGACAATTTAACACCACCAGATGTCAGACCAGTTGCTTGCCAAAGGGTAGGATGTATGAGATGTTGAGAAAGACCCGTGAGATGTCTTGTTCTTTAACTCTCCTTAGCTTTTAGGAGCTGAGAGAGTTTAGCATGTCTTGGGCCCGCTGTGACTGTGGTTTGAATAGCTGTAGTTTAGGGTGGTGTGAAAAGACACACAAACAGGATGATGTTGATTTAGATGCTAATGCAGGTCTTTGAAACAGATACTGTGAATCCTTTACCTGAACTGGTTTAATGGATTCACTTGTCTTGAGCATACAGAAGGTTAGATCCAGTTCCCTCTGTAGCTGAGATACTTTGCAAACTTACAGGTAAGGCTTAGCTTTCACACATTTGCCTGGAGTTTTTTGTCTTGCAAGCACTCTGAGTAAGGTTAATGGCCGTGATGGAAAAACAGCACAGAGGCTTTTCCCACTTTCTATTGTGATCTATTCTTTCATAGTATATAGTGCCAATAGTGTACCAAGTGAGTTACTAATGAGTAAAGGCAAGGTCTCTGCTCTAGAAGGTTCATATTCTACCTAAAAACATGACATCTCAGGGCTTTATAGTGAGGCATGAAGGCAATGAAATTTCTGGACAGAAAGGGAACAGAAAACCTATGCCACGTCAAAGGCAAAGACAGTTTGTGATACCTGGATTTTGTGGTTCAGATGAGAAACCTGTAAGTTAACCTAAATCAGCACAGGAATTAATGGAACTTCACAAAATATTCAGCAAACTAACAGGCAAAGAACAACACATGCTTTCAGAGACCTGAAGTTGTGTAAGCTTCCTGCACTGCTTTAGCAATAGCATATATATGACATGGATTCCAGCCAGTGTTGTGGCTCGGTAGTCTGTGCTAGCATGTTAGGATGCTGACTTTGGGCCTGATCCAAACGTCTTTGAAGTCAGTGGAAGACTTTGAACTTCAGTTAGTGAGCTGTGGAGGTCTCTTGAGGTGCTTTCTTGTGCCAGCCAATTTAGAAATTTCAGTGGGAACAGTGGAGAAATTCAGTTTCCTGTATCAACTGAAAGAAGGGAAAGGGAATTTAACTTTTTTATTCAAGAAAAATTTGCCAAAAGATCTTTGTGTCTGTCACCACATGAGAAAATGGGCTGGGTTTGGGACAGGGGATGGTAGTGGAGAGAGAAAAGCGGTTTGAGTGGCCTCACTTTGTGACTCTTTATTTGTGTGGTAGAAGTGGGTGTGCAGCTCATCATTGATGTAAATGTTTAGTCAGATACGGTCTGCTCTAAAGCCATTCCAGGCAACCTGCAAGTAGAGCCACTAGCCCTCAGTGTCATTCAGACTGTGACCTTATCTGCAAATCAGTTCCCTATGGTTGCTTAAGTGGTGATACTTGTAGCAAGAGAACTAGAAAAGTTAGGCTAAAAAAAAAAATAAAAATAAAATAAAAATAATTGGGTTTGCATTACGTTTATTGACAAAATGGTTGTTTTAGCCAAGCCCATTCATCCGTCCCTCAGTCTGGACACAGTAACTCTCCAGAACCACTCTAATGTAACAAGAGTGACACCGGGGAGTTGAAGTGCTCAGAAAGCCTGCATTTGTTTCAATCTGTCACACTCAGCATGAGGATGTATGGTGAAAGCATGGAGGGGATATTGCAGTTTGGGATTCCTAGAAGGGTGCCCTGGCATATATTCCTACACACATGTTTGTCATATCTAAATTATTGAGCAATTGAATTTAGCAATAATGACCATAAATTAACCATCTGTCAAAGATAAGGAATGTCTGCTTTAACCCTCAGGCTGCCATACATGCCTTTATATGGTGCCCACAGCATTCATTCCTTTGGTTGACAAAGTGGAAGCGTGGCAGCAGACCAAAAGTTAACATGGGGCGGGGGGTTACATTCCCTTCCACTTTCTGAGAAATTACTATTCTTTTGCTCATTTGTTTCAGCCAAAGTCTAGCAATATCAGAGTTGTTTCTGCAGATTGTTTTGATTTTGAAAGAGAATGACTGCTTTATGCTGCAAATACATTTCAGCTTTAAAGAATCAGGATCTTTTTTAATTATCTTTAATGTTACCTGGGAAGAGATGTACATGGCATAGAAGACTTACAACTGGAAACTATTGGATTTTTTTACTTAAATTGTCCTCCATCCTCCACTTCAATACATCATCTAAATGAGGCAGTGTATATCTTTAAAAATGTAGTACAACTGTATCTTCAAAGAGTTCAGAGATCATTTGCCAAACTTACTTCCTTGCTGTGTACTTCACCCATAAAAACAAGATTGAATCTTCAACATGCAGAGCAAAGCTTATAGAGGAATAAATGTAACAACTCATTTAGAAAGTTAGCAGGCTAGCTGATGGACATTTACGTGGTGGGAATTTTTGGGGTTGTTTTTTTACCTGCTTGGACTGAACTTGCCTCCTCACATCTATTTTCTAAGATCTATTCCTACACAGATTACTAGCCTCTATTATTAGATTTTTCTATGAAGACTAGTTAAAAATTCTAACGATATTCCTGTTAATTCTGTTTTGAGCACTGACTGGATCATCATATGTGGCTGTAACTGCTTAGACCCGATTTTTTTTTAAAAAATATAGTAATGTTTTGGGAGAAAATTTTCAACAAAACCTGTCCATTCATTTGCTGAGACTGTTGTGGCAGTCTTCACAAAGGCATTTGATTTCAGTAGTCTGGGAAATGAGTGTCTGTAGCATCTTGAGAAATGCAACTTGTCCAAGTATACTTTGGTTTGGGGGTGGTTTTTTGTTGGGTTTTTTGTTTTATTTTTTTTCCATGTAAAACTGAGCTGCTTTCCCTGCGCCATTCTCCTTTTCAGTCCTTTCTGATGGTCTTAACTTCTAACTGGTCCACTTTGACCTTATAACTTGTAGAAATATCCATATGGAAAACATCAGAATGCTTAATGACTTTCATGATTTCTTTGGGAGGGGAAGAGGGAGCAGGGGAAATAAAGTTAATTCATCTTACAGTAAGCTCATTGGTATACCTAAAGTGGTGAGTCTTCTCACCTGTCTCTTACAGTAGCTGAACAGAGTCACAAAGGCTGCCTCTTTTCTGCTTGGGATTTAAAAGCTGATGGTACTGAGGAGAAACTTTCTCATCCTTTACCATGGGCTGTGAAAAGCTAAGTAGCTGGCTGCTACTGGTTTTACCAGCTTGGATAGTTCCTGTAAATCTCTTGCTCTGTGCATCATCTTTGGAAGAATCATCCACTGTCTGGAGCAGTTTCAAGGTCCCTTTTGCACAACTTGGGCTACAGGGCTAAGGATCTAGCCCAAGCAGCTAGCAATGACTTGCAGTACTTTCTTGTCCCACAATGAGAGATTGTAAATGTGCTGTCATGCACATCTTGCTGTCTTCTCAATGGCTATCTAGAACTTCCTCGGGTTCAGATCAGGCTTTCTCCATTTCTGCTTGGTAGAACTGTTTTGCTGCTAGTACCTGAAAAAAGTCCTGAAATGGAAAGAAATACAGGCAATGCAAAAAGAAATACAGCTTTTTAATATCAGCTGAAGTGATCACAGGGTGTGGGGTATGTTTTTAAAAGATATCCGTCATTTGCTTCCTGAAGAGTCACGTTCCATGAATGGTTAATTTGGCTGGACTGTGTCTTATGTTTCAACAATAGTTCATGCTAACATACAAGTATGTAGCTTTGTCTTGAAAAATATTCTACAATGCAGTCTCTTAAACAGTCTTTATCTTGCAGTTTTAGCTTCCCACCCTGCCCCGTACCCCCCTTGAAATGTAGGTGGTCACCCAAAGTAAACAGAATTCCTTGTACTCCCTCCACATCTGCTATGTGTTATCTGGCACTCACCTCTGACCCTGATATTCATCATAAGAATAAGAATTGCATCCTATTCAGCTGGTTGCGTGCACTTTAACTCCAGTGATCGCTGGCTGTTGAAATAGCATGTGCTGGGAACAGAAATTGCTGAGACAGCATCAGGGTGTTCAGACTGGACTGTTCCACTTTCCCGTACACTTTTGGATAATAAACAGAATGTTAGAGATAAGCAGGTCAGCACAGTATACTGGTAGACAGACTTTGGTATAATTTAGGACTATACTTCCTAGTAAATGCAATGAAACAAGTTCGATACTGACTCCTAATGAGAAGGATTTTTGAAAACAGACTACTTCTCTTCCCTAGCTGCTGTATCAAATGACATTATGCATCTGTATAGAGAAACAGTATCCTTCTGTATGGAAACAGTAAGTTTGAAAGTATGTTTGTGTTGCAAACAGCAATTAGTGATCCTCTGACTTTGGTTTAATAACACCATCCTCCATGACCTAGTGGTATCATTCAAGGAACTAAGTAATTTCTGTTGTAAGAGTTTTAAAATCTGACCTTAAATGTGAGGATCCATATGTTAAGATGAATACAGATCTGGTCTCTGTGACCCCGCTAAATGGAACCCATCTGAAATTTTTGTTTTTCGCAAGGATGAACAGAATTACTTTTTGGACACTGTGGAGGAAGAAATAAAACTGCCAATTTGCTCGCCAAGGGTGGATCGATTAAAACTTTGGGAACTTCCCGGTTGGAACTAGAATCTTCATTTACTGCAAACTTTCTGCTACTTTTCTGTCTTCTGTGAGGACAGAGGTGTGAGGGAGGAACCCTCTGCTAGTCCCCTAATCTTCAAACTCGCGTCTTTGATTGAATTATGATCATAGTCATGCAGTGCTGTCAGTTAAATGTGGCTTTGACCCATAGGATAAACTGCAAAAATCTTATGGGCCTTTAGCTGCCAAGTTTATCTCCCTCTCATCATCTCCCAACCCCACCTCTCCATCCCCAATTCTTTTTAATTTAAAAAAAATATATTTGGGAATCAACAGTGTTCTGAGACCAATGTGGTTTACCAGCTGCCACTACTGCCCTTTGGTGCTACAAGCTGCATGAGTGATTACTGACAAACAAAACCAAGACTTCCGTTTACCAACGCTTTTGGGCAATCTCTGTCATCCCAGCAAAAGCTGTTCTTGCAAGGGCACGTCTACTCAGAGGGTCATCATATGGGTTACAAGCATCTAGTAATGCTCAGTGATACATACAGATTATCAGTATGTGAATTGATTTTTTTTCCTTTAAATTGCTTCTTCACTTGCCAAGTTTGTTTCCTTGAACATGTCTGTATTTATATTTAGCAAAATTAACAAGGGATGAAATAGGTGCTGAGGATGTTAATTATGTAATTATATGAGCAAAGATGTACCATGTAATGGGCAGAGAAGAAAAATGACGGACCTTACATGAAGAAATTAAATCCCATGTTAGGTTTTTGATTAAAGTCCTCATCTTTACTGTGTTGCCAGTGGTCAATAGTGACCTCAAATGCAAAGGTGAAGGGGTTTATTTCTTGTTTGCATTTATTAAAGTATGCACATATGCATCTGATATATGTTCACATTAGTTAATTTTTTTTTACCAGCAGATTAAAATATGGGAGGCAGGATTCTCATTCAGGAAATCATCTGTTTGAAAAAGACTGTAAAGTGAAATGAAAAGGATTGTATGAACTTTAGTAGTATCTAAGTGGTTTCAGTTTGCACATTGTTAAAAGTCATGCAGTGTCCTTTGCCCTTTTCATCTTGTTTATTTTAATAAAGAAGACCAGTTAGTTTGAAAGGTATCAGAGTTCTCAGTACCAGAATTGACTACTGATCACCCTATCACTTCACAATTCTTTATATGTCAGGAACGCTTGAAAGTATATGCACATGTTTGTGGGGATTTTTTCTTTTCCTCCGGAGAGATTCAATTATTTATGCTAGAATTCTTCTTATTGTGAGTTATTTTTATAATTGAATCAAAACTGTGTAGGCTGATACAGCCCCAAGTTACCTTTGTGATCTGAAAAAGCCTCAGAATGGCCAAATAGAATAACTTTGTCACTTGTTTGTCATACCAGTTTTGACAATGGGTCATTCCATAGATGTCTAAAATGATCTTTAGCTGCATTTTATGAAGCAAGAACTGTAATCCAATAACAATTTTCTGGCTAAGTGCTTCTCAGTTGCCACTGGGGACTAACTGCATCACTGTTGCTGCTCTTAAAATGAGCTTAAGCTAAAAGGACACAAATTTCATATTTCTTTCCTTATTTTCTTGAGAGTAATCTAAGAAAATAATATTTTAAATAATTGCATTCTGGTTCCTGAGGGACATCAGCATAATTGCATTGAGGATACCTTTATTTTTTTATGCATTTATTTATTAACAAAGAAGTACATTCCATCTGTAAACCAAACGGTTGGTCCAGCGGCACAAAACAATAAAGAAATGAAGCCTCTAGTTCATTAAATTGGAATATAGGGATTGAATTACTAATTTATGTTGGTTTAAATTTCATGTTATAAATTACAGGATTCTAAGATGTAAGGGAAAAATGTTCCCCATGATGCAGACTACCTACAGTTCCAGCCACAAAGATTTATATAAGACTCATTGGAGATGAAGGAAGGAGAGGTACTGAAGACAGACTGGCATGGTTCATCTGGTACATCGGTGGGCATGTCACAGAAGGCACAACTTAAAAAAAGAAATCAAACCACCACAAAACAAATGAAAAAATCCCCAAACCCTTATTTAAGCTGAGGATACTGGGCGCTGGGTGTACTTTTAAATATGGATAGTTTGAAATGCAGGTTTCTGAAACTCCACAACATGAAGGTCAGGTAACAGAAGAAATGAACAGTGATAAAGAGAGATGCTTCATAAACCTTAAGTGGTTTCATTTCATTCCTGTGTTATCTCTTCTGTCATCCACCCTAGTGTTTTATTCAGTGTAATCTTGTGTTCAAAACTTTCTTGTGAATTTAAATCTGCTATTAAGTTCACTGTATTCTGATCATTTTAGTTTGATTTCTGTGTATAACAGTCTCTGGAGTGGCCTGTAGAAGCAAATATAAAACCCATATAAGACAATATGTTCTTTTCAGAGTTATTACGTTGACTGGATTCCTACTATTGGGACCTGGTCCTCCGATTCCGGAGATGAAATCTTAACTGGCTCGTATTTCAGCCTTCAAGACCATGGGCAAGTCACTTTCTGAGAACAGCATGTGCCTCAGTGTTACACTTCTTCAAAAGTTGAGTTCATTTCCTTCTTGAGTAACATGGAGTGTTCCAGAAAGACTGCCGTCAGACTTTTCTGGATAAATATTAGCTGATCTTTCCCTTTCTTACATGAACTTGATAATTAATCTATGCCACCTGAATGGCATTCTGTCATGAATGTTCAGGAATTGACAGCTAATTTAATGAATCTTGAGAAGATGTGATGTTTCCAGCATTTCTGTAATGGAGCCACACTTACTATGAACTTAAACCACTTCCCCTCTTCATTCGAGCTTTCTCCTCATCCTCTGTGGGCTTTTGTTTGGAAACCAATTAAGCACAGCAGGGTATTTTAGTTTTGCCTGTATTCTGTGCCACATCTCACATTTTACAGGGTTTTAAGGAAGTCACTACAGTAAGTATTTAAATATATCTATGAAATAGCATGTGACATGCTTGTTTCACAGTCTTTCTTAGGTGGAAGTTACAGTTATGATGGGGGTATTTGCCTGCTAGAAGTGTAGTCTTTGTCAAAAACTTACTCAGTTATTTGATCATTTATGTACTTTGAACCACCATTAATTCTGACACACAAAATAAAAGATCAAGGTTTCTCCAGCACTTGTTTCATGGGAAGGGAGATTTCAGTCTCTTCTGACCATTAGAAGTGGCCTGCTCCACCCCATCTCACAGTCAGATGAAGGCTACAAGCCCTCAAGCGAGTCAGCAAGAATTGAGGCACTTTCATGAGACCAGCTCTCTGCTCAGAACAAGGACAACTTTGATCAGGTTCCTCAGGGCTGGTCCTGTCAAGGTTTGGCCATCTCCAGGGGCAGGGATTGCACAATCTCTCTGGCCTACCTGTTAGTGTTTTACTATCCTAATGGTGATTTCTTTTCTTTTTTTTTTTCTTCCTTTTAACAATATTTACTTGTTTTAACTTGGTGTCCATTATCTCTCATCCTGTCACTTGTGCACCTCTCAGAAGAATATGGCACTCTCTCTCAGTAGTTGAAGATTACTTCCGACTGTGTTTGAGACTGGCTGCAGTTGCCCTTGTTTTGATGAACCTTCTGTGTCTTGCAGAGCTTCAGAATTTTCAAGAATAGTATTCTGCCTTTAGTAGTTCCTTGGACCTTATTTTTTGCATTTTGTTGAACATCATCTAAGATTGATTGACGGGGCTAAACAATATTTTTGTGTAAGAATCAGGGTTTCTATTTCAAGGACTGCAATGTGGGCATATTTGGGATCTGTAAGGTGTGTAATTTGGATTTGATAATTGTATTCTCAAAAACTGCTTTATGAAGGACTATCATGCCTTTGTAGGTCATACTTTTGCTACAAAAACTCATGACAGTTTGAGTGCATTATCTCACTAAAGCTGCGTGTATTTTGCTTGAGGCAATGGCTAAACACCATAAACCTTGATTGTTTCCAAAGGTTCAGAGAGGCCCAGAGGTCCTGAGCTCTAGTTCATGCTGATTGACCATAATGTATTTGAAGCTTATCTTTCTATACCTCATTGACTTGGAGTATGTAAGTGTTTGCATAGTACGAAAATGGTAAATGGAAGAATGGTGCCAATTACCAAATATGAACCAGGTTTCAGAGTGATAAGACATTCACTTTCCTTACAGATCTGGCCTTGCGATTTCTTAATCCTGCCAGGAGGATGATAGTAGGAGGTTTTATGTATACTTGGCTGAACAAAATAATCTTTAAATAAGTTTAATTAATAACTGTTGGTTTTGTTGTTTGTGTTTTTTTCCCAGTGTTCTCAGATGAGAGATAATCTGAGCAGCAAAGTATTTACAGCACAGGTAAGTCACACAACTGATTATATTCAAATTTTTTTACTAAAGTATTGAATTTATTGATGTGAAATTGACAACCTGCAGATTAGCAAAGCAAGGTCTAGATAGTACTCTAGAAGTACTAGCAAAATGACAGATACAGAGTTGGAGAATACAGCACACAGCTGTAAGTCATTCTAATGATGACAGACCACTTCCAAGGCATAAAATTGTATTAGAGGAATAAGTCATTTTCCTGTATCGGCTCTCTCTTGAATCTCTTCATTGAAACACTAGCTTCCAGATCCGTAAGTCATTCTTACATCAACCTGTTGTTTCCTCACCTACAGTTTGTGAATTCCCTTCTGTTTTCTGTGGGTGCGTACACCCCTGCCTTCTCTGGTCAGCTATCTCCTGCCATAGAGAAGTCTAAATGGTGTTCTCTTCCCCTGCCTTCAGAACAAATAAGAGGGTGAATTTACTCTGTTATTTTAAGGGGGAATTTCTTACAATTTGAGAGTAATGAGATTAATTACTTGAAAAGTAAAGGAAAGTGTTTGCATATCTCTTTACTGTGCAATAGATGCTATTTTTCTGAAGTAAATTACTGAAATGTATACTACAGAGGTGTGTGTGAAGAAATAAGTAGCTGATCATATTAGAAGTTTGAGTTTATATGAAACAATGTGAGTTGATAGACAAATATGGCTTGAGATTTTTGTCTAACTCTCGCTAGTTCTGGCCAACAGCATGTTATCAGATTAGGAGTATTTTACCATCAGAATAAATAACTGAAAATTCATACTGGACCCTATGCTCCAAGGAGCTTCTACTAACATTGGTCAGATGGAGCCCACCTGGGAGGACACTGTTGCTAGCTGCTTATGGTTATTGTGTATTAATCCTCTCATGAGTATCACATGCAAACCACAGCTCCGATTATCTTTTTGCTTTCCTCACATCTCCTTCTCGTCCGACCAACTTCTGTCTCTCTCCATTGTGCCTTTGAAGTGGGTTTGCTCTTTTCAGCTCCAGTGTAGGCATTTCTGCATATGCAGCTCCCAGCTGCATTCCACAGGCCTATATTCCAGATGCCCGTGAGAACCAAACAAAGCATTACTGTCTATAGCACAAAGTATATGGGAATACATCTGGAAGAGGGAAGTATCAGCTGCCTGACAACAAGGAGGCCACTATGGATGAAGAACTATTGTAAGAAATTGTAGCAAGAGGAGAAATAAGCTGTCCACTTTAAGTTCCATTTTTTAATATATTTTTTTTTTTTACTTTGCTCTGACAAACTAAGAGTTTTAAGCCTACTGCTGGGATATTAGTTATTTCTTATTTGAGGTATTGTATTTAGCACTATACTGTAGTATTGTGGACAAGTTGTGAAGGGGGTCAACACTGGATTCAGTTCTGTAACTATTTAAGTGGACTCTGCCATCCCACACATTTTGCTTAGGGATCATTTGTTCTTTAACAGTGTTCTGTTGGTGACATGACTGAGCTCAGTTTTTGGCAGATGAGTTCAGGATGGGGGACTGTTTCACAAGTAGACAAGATCTATGTGCCTTTACTGTGCCTCAGCCTGCTTGTGTGTTGTCTGCTCTTCCTCTGGGCCACATACACAGTGTGAGCCCTCCAAATCTGTGGGGAATCTGGGGGTGATAGGGCATTTGTGTCTCAAACTTTGTCACAGATTACATGCCAGCTGTGTCTGATCTGTTAGGCTTCAGACTTTCATTAATCCAAACAGAGTCCTCTTTTGATCCTCACATCACTTTGCATGACAGGTTTCTGGGCATTGGTACTTAGGTGACTGGACTTGATATGCACACAAGAACAGTTCTTAACAACTAAAAAGAACGATGTCATTTGTGCCACAGAACACCTAAAACAGATTGTTTCAGAACATCTAAAAGAGCTTATATTCTCTTTCATGTTGAGAGTAACATGCTAATATTCAGGATTATTTTTTTCCCCTGAGAGTCTTAAACATAAAACACTGTTCTTCACACTTGATTTTTATAAAGTCTGGATTTATAAGGGATGTGGGGCACTGGATGTCCTGTTTTCTGTGTTGGTATTGGGGCAGTTGCAGTTCTAGTTTTACCTTCAGCCCCTATAAACCATATCAGTATAATGTTGTTCAGCCAAAAAGCAGCCATTACATTTGTACTGTTTAAGTGCATTGGACAAGTGGCAGTAAAGTAGACAATAACAGTTTTCTCTCACTCACATTTTTCAAAACATATTTGATAGCCTCAGTGTTATAGTCAGGAAAAGCAGCCCTCTGGTTCTATCATTTTTATTAAATGCCACTGCTTTAAACTAACTGGCAGTAGGCTTTTTTCTACTCACCGAGCAGTTTACTAATTTAGATAACTCCTCAGTCATCAAAGCCTCCTTCTTTGGTCCCACCACAATCATTGTGACAGTTCCAGGTAAGAGTATTTGGCAGGGATAGCTCAAGGGTTCATTCTTTTCAGAATGTTTACTTTACCTGACATTTCTTTCCTGGGTGCCACAGTGATTAGTCATCTGTATATTATTTAAGGGAAGCTAAGGAATACTGTTCTCTCCATGTAAAGAAACAGCTAGGGAGTGTATAATAAAAATAAATAAATAATAAAAACCCCTCAGCACTGAAGAAGATGTACTAGAAAAGCATTAAAGTTGCACAGCAAGTGCAGAACAGTGTGTGCATGTGTATTCTAGATAGGGCAGAGAATATTGACTGCCATCAGGATTGCCTGAAAATTCTCACTTATAAACTACTGTAAACAAGATTGGTTTGATTTATTTTTAATCTTCACAGACTTTACTGTTTGTGTTGATATTTTCCATGTTGGGCTTCCTCCTGGAGCAAAACATTTGGAATGACTGATCAAAATGGCTTGGTTGTTTCTGGAAAGGAAGTGAATATGTATTGCTCTGAATAAAATTTTGAGTACTCCCTGCCCCACCCCACCCCCAATTGCATCTTTCTTTTGTTATTTCAAAATACCATCAAAATCTGCTGTCAAAATGTGATCTTTCCTTGAAGTACCGGTTCCTGTTGAGAAAGATGCTATTGTTTTATTCCATGAGCTGAAATGATAGAGGTCTGTACAGTTACTCTGACTATTGCTAGTGATTCTACTGAGCCGCAGGCTTGTCACTAGGATTCCAAGTTGTGGCATTTGTGGAGAGCTGGATAGTTCTGAATTTTTAGAAACTTGGTAATTTACAAATAAAAACTGAGATTGCAAGTTGAGAGTTTAAAATCAGGGTGAAATCTGCTGGATAAAGCATGGATAGCACTCACTTGAGCAGTTCAAATTTTTCAAATCCAATATTTTATTTTTTCTGTTAAGTGTGTGCCTTCAAGCCCTTTTTATGGTACGCTTTTCAAAACTTGCTCCAGAGACAGAATTATTAATCTCCTCTTAGGTTTCTATATAGCGCTCAACACTACAGTGCTTCACAAACCATTAATGATGTTATTTTCACAACACCCTGGTGAAATGAGAAGGAATTATTGTCCTCATTTGACAGATGGAGACTGGGACACCGTAATTCAGGGTTGAAAGTACCTACTAATTTGGGAACCCAGTCTGAGACATCCAGCTCCAATCTTTTTCAAAATATTTAACATCGGGTAGTAAGCTGAAAGCACAGATCCCTTTAACTTTAACTGCATTTGTGAGTGATCAGCACTTTGAGCAAGGTACCCAGATTTCAAGTCAGCTATGGAGCACATGAGGAACATAGAATTGATGACCTTGTATGAAAAGCTTGGTTTTAAGAACTTGTCCTGTATCTCATAGACTGTCTTGTAACAAAAGGAGGTGTAGACTGCAAACTCTTCAGGGCAACTTTTAAACTACCTTAAGCAGGAGACTGTATTTTTTTTTTCTTTTCTTCCTGCATTCCTCGCTCATTACACAACTATGAACCTCAGCAATGAACCTCAGCAATGCAGGCGGCAGCCCTTCTCCTCCTCAGGCAGCCATGCTATGCACCGCATGAAATGGTAACCTTGTGGAAAACTCAGTTTGTGGTTATATAACTAAGTTGTATGATGTGTTTACTAAATGCCGAACTCTTGTCCTGTCTTTGATCACAAACAACTGAAGTCTGAGGTGTATCAACAGAGAGAACTACTGACTACTAATGAGGTGGCTAGTATACTGGCATAAAATGGCTCTGCAAATGTTTGTGTAGGCAGATATAGTTTGAACACTGATGACTACTGCTCAACTGTACTGATTTCCTCCCATTCCCCATCTCTTGTCCCTTGTTTTCTACCTAGATCCCAAACATTGTAGGGTAGGGTCTACTATGTTTTGCTTGTATAGAACTTATTATAATGTGGTCTTGATCAAGGGACCTCAGCTGCTCTGATGGAGTCCCTCTTTGTTCACATTATTCATGTTATCATCTGAAAAAAATTAGTCTCTCAACTACTTAATTGAAATATTTGCTGTATAGACTGTCTTCCGTGGACCCCAGTGGTGATCACTGACAGTTGGCTATGTGTATTGGCCACCTAGAATGTTGCAGGGAGAATTACAATTTGTTCACTAACTTTTGTTTCTCTTAAGTGAATTTAATGTGTTTTATACTTTTCAATTTACTAAAGTGCTAGTAGTTTATTAAAACAGAACATTAAATTGACCTGTATACCTGTATCACAGGACTGTTGTGAAGATTAATAATTAGATAATGTTTGTAAAGCACTTTTTATAAGTGAAAAGTGCTATAAAGTGCTAAGTATTATTATTGCAGCATGATAGAGATCACAAAACACAAGTGAATTAGCTCTAGGTTTAAACCTTATAAGGCAAAGCATACCAGGGGCAAAATAACATTACAGTTATTTTTCTTACATCCAGCACTTCATTAACTACCACATAGGGTTATATAACTCTGTGAGAGTCTAACTTAGTAAAGTTTATAATCATAGCAGGAAAAAGTTCTCACGGGTTTTGCAGGCAAGACTTGTGTGTACAGCTTTTAAGGTCACACAGAGTTCCTCCAGCTATGCAGCTTTAGTGCTTCCAGTTGCATGTAGGGACATCACTGCCCACTGGCTCCCTCCAAGTTAACCCCTACCACAGGAATGCCACTGTCTAGCTTCGATCATACGTGTCACTAAAAACAGGTCTTCACTGCATGTAAAGTGGCATAATACCACTGAATGAATACAGACATCTTTTTCTCAGGATTTTACTATGCTTTCTCTCACCAGCTCTTTTCCACAGTCTCTGTCACTCCTTAATCTCTGCTTTTCCTCTAAATTTTTACTGAAGATGTGAGAAAGACACACTCCAATAAATCCATTGCTTGTTTTCTGGGTGTAGTCAAGTCTTTAATGTCTTTGAGAAAGTCAGTCAACACTTCCTTTCCTCTTCAATTCTCACTTCTTGCTTATCTTGCTCCAGGTGGTGTATTGCTACTGCTGCAATCATTGCTTTTCCTAAGGATGCCATAAACACAGAATATTTTCTGAAGTCCAGTTCTGGTGCTGCCTGTTTTCTGCTCCATCCTCTGTAGGATGATCTTGGGCCAAAACCTTGAGAAGTGGCATTTGTTACTTGGTATAGCTACCTGCTGTTTTCTGAGAAAAGGAATGTGAAGTAGCCTCCTCAGAGAAGTGTGCGAAAGCTTTGGAAGACAGTCCATTAAGAAAAATTACATGCCTCTTTCAGTTGGATTTAACTTCTTCTAGGCTACTTGATTATTACTTTTTCTTTTTCTTTTTTTTTTTTTTTGGGGGGGTGGAGTGGGGAGTAGGGGGGGGTGTATCTTGTTTATTTTCCTGCTTCCCTCCTTTCCTCCTATAGGAACTCTCAGTAGATGGCCTTTTAAATGCTAGCTGCTGGTACGTGGACTGACTCTGCAAGTTCCTTTTAATTTTACACTAGCCATGCTAGTCTGACTGAAGCATTCCTGTCTTATCTCTAAAAAACAAAATAAAACCCACAAAACCAAAATATGTGCACCAAGGCACCACATCCCCCACTACAATTCACATCCAAGTTACTGTGGTGAGTTTACTGCATTTGTTTGCTTCTGAAACGTGCAAAATCTGTGTTGAAATGTCAGGTCTTATATGGTGAGTGCTGAAGAGAAACCATTTACCTTGAGCACCAGGCACATGAGCTTCGGGGGAACAATTTCTGGACACTTCACAGGTGTTTGTTAGGATCTAATTGCAGCTCAGAGCAAATTGCAAAGCACCTGTGCTGGGAGAAACTTGCAGTCTATAGAGCTCACAAGATCATGTCGGCTTTTCCATATTGTCTTTAGACATCCTCAATATACCCTTCTTCAGGCAGTCTCAGGAAAGTGACACTGGGGTCCTCTGTAAAAGGACTCAATCTGCCTTCACATCCAGATGCTGACTGTGACATACAGTCACCGTGTGAGCTAGAATAGATGCAGGCTGGAGAGAACCGCAGCCCTGTGACCTGCCCTGGTCCACAAGCATATTCATATGTGCAAGAGGGGTAGCTGAGGCTGCCCTGCAGGACTTGCCCATGAGGTAGCCATGTTGGCCCTTCTGCAGGATGCGAGGTAAGCAGAGCTGAATTTGATCATAAGCACAGCCCAGTGCCTCTTGTACGTACTGGTAACTTTGGGAGATAGATATGAGAAGTGCTAGAATGAAAATGTAGATGAACAGGGAAAAGATTTGATTTATGGATCTACTGATGCATTTCTATTATATTTGTGGTTTTGTGCAGTGGTATGATTTCTGTGTGGGTAACACAACGAGGAGAGTAAGCTCTAACTCTGTAAAGGAAAGAGAAGCTCCACTTTATCCAAATTGGAACCAGCTGATTCCAAAAACCAGCAGGGTGGGGAGGGGATTATTTATAGTCAAACCAGCAAGGAGAGGATTATTTATAGCCAAACCTGGAAGCAGTGTGACAGGTAGTGAGGAGTACTTGGGTCAGGCAAAGACATCTGCTGGGTATGTCAGCAATACATAGGTAACTCTGTATCCAGCAGTAAATGATAGGACAGAAATTACAGCTGACCTGGAGGAAGAAATGTTGCAGAGGCACATTTGAGGGAAGTAACAATGTGTCAGGCAAAAGAATTAACTAAAATTAGGTATGCCAACAAACATAAAATCTGTGTACCAATGAGAGACTTAAAGTCAAAAGTAGGTGAACTAGGTGTCTGGGGATGAAAAAGTGTAGAGGAATGCAGGCAGTGGGTTGATCAGTATTGATAATGTGCAGCTGTGGCCTTGCCTCAGCAACAGTGGGTTGATTGGCATGGATGATGTGCAGCTGTAGCTCGTTCCTGATAAGTGGTTAAATAGCCCTGAGGATTGGGGGGGGGGGGTGTCAGGTGGTGGAGGGGCAGTATGGTCTGACTTCTGGGGGAAGTAGATACAGCACAGCCAGTAGAATCTGACCAATGGTAAAGCCTTGTTGCAGTCTACTAGTTTCATTGTGCTGCAACAATTGGTGCCCCATGTGGGGCTGACTGAGTTGGACTCCAACTACAACAGAAAAGGACTGAGCTTTCAAAGTAAGTGCAATTCAAACAGTTGATACTAGTGCAATATTGTAGTATGTAACTATTAGCTGGGTAGAGTAGATCAGATGCTGGTGTGTTTCAGTACATGGCTATAAATAATATAGACCAGATCAGCCATGAAGATGGGGCATAGCTTTCTGTGGTACAACCAGTTAATATTTCTCAGTGAAAAAGTATACAACAATTTGATAGGGAACTGCTGTTCTTCTACTACAATGTTTCTAAATGTTTTAGGAGTATCCTAAGCTTTGGTAAGCTCCTTGGTGTGGATTTATTTTTAAATCAAAAGAAAAATCACTAAAAATAATGGTAGGTTTATACTACTTGTTGGCTGCTCAATGAAATTATGTTGAAGGCCTGATTCTTGTTCTCACTGATGTTGCTTGCTGTTACTCTGGCATTATATAACGTAGACAGAAATGTGTGGAGACCTACTGCTTGATTGTAAAGAAGGGTTAGTGTAAACTAAAATTGTTCCCTGTCTGTGTAGCTGTGAGGAATATCAAAGAGGTAGTAACATTTACCCATCTATAAAATGGTTGTATGTGACAATAGGGCAAGGTTTCTTGACAATTCAGATGATTACACTCAAGATCAGCTACTTCTTCAGACAGGCACAAATGGAGAGCTCTGTCATACGTTAATTGCCTCAAGGTACCTATTTATACTTAGTAATAGTAGCCACAGTATAATTAGGTTTCATGTCTTTGGAGAGAGAGCACAATAACCTCTGTGGTTGGACACTGGGAATCCATGACTGGACTGTCTAAACCATTCTGAAATGTGCTTTGTGATGTTTGCAGTGTCTAAGGCAAATTTGATGGGCTAGAAAAGTGCAAGAGATTTTTCTCATGTTCTGGTCATTTTCTATTTTAAAAAGAAATTAATGAACAAAGAAACAGAAGAAAACTCAAGATAGTCAAAGACCTTACTGTAGGAGAGACTTGGATTTTTAATTCATAGTGGGAAAAGGTGCAAAATGAAGGAGTCTAAAAAGCAGAGGAATGTTTTGAGAGCAAGAGGATGACTTGGTAAGCAAGAAATACGGAACTGGTCAAATGAAATTTCATGCATCTCATAATTAGCATATAGAATTCATTGCCATAAGATATCATGGGAGCTGAGCACTTACAGGTAATGAGAGAATCCAAATTATGTTAGGTACAATAAAAACTGTAATAAAGATGTAAAACTTTATGCTTGTGGACAGGAGTCAAACACGTGTGGAGGGGGTTCAAAGGAATCTCCATGCTTGAGGTGATTATTCCATAATTTTCCTCTTGGATTTTTTTGCTTTCCTTTGTAGCAATAGGTACTGATGCAATTGAGGCTCTGCTGAGGAACTCTGTGTTCTCTTGCATTTATGCTTGTGTAGGAAGGGAGGAGAGGGTGCTACAAGAATATGCTCCTATTCAGAGCCTCTCAGGAGGAAATAACTCTTAGACACTGCTAGAGAACACAAGCAAAGTAACCTTGCTGTAACTGGCATCAGGGTGTGAACTCCACAGCTGCACAGAAGACCTGGTCAGGTTACCCTTAGCTCTCAGCCCCCCATAGCTGAGCCAGGAGTGCATTCTGTGCAATGCAGAGTCCTAGATGACTTTCTGCAATTTCATTGTATTTTTGCCCCCATCTTCTCCTTTAAAGTAAATTTATCATTTGCAGTACATAAATACATTATTTGTACTCGAAAACAATGGTTTCTCATATGTAATCTACCTCACACTGACGCTCTGCAGGACACGGGTTGTGAGTGGTGTTTAAGTGGCAGTACATGTTGGGTCTGTTGCCTGGGGGTCTGGGTGCAGCCTCCAGCCTGCTAGGTGAGCCAGCAAAGGAGGTGTGCTTCCCACCCCGGCTCCCCCATCAAACTGGAACTGCATCTAGCCACATGGTGGTCTGCTCACCTGGTCTCTGTTCTGCATGGTGAGATAGAGAACTTTAGGAATTGCTTTCCCAAACCAAAGTGAAAGTATCTTACCAACTGAAAGTGGCAGTAGATTGCTGCTAATGCTCTTGTCATTTCCAGAGGTAATGTATTTAATCCTGTCTTTCACTGTTGCTTGACCCTATGGCTGCTGTAGCCATTTTCGGGCACTGAATTAATCTGAATGGAAACACGGGCAAAAAACCACAGTAGCCACACTATATTTATTATGCATTTGAGAAGGAAGAAGAAACTGCTTCAGCACTGCTTCCTTCTCATACTTCATATCTCTAAAAGTAGCTAGTTAATTGCATTCCATGGTTACTGCTATTGTAATATGTGCTTATTTGAAGTGCAAAGATAATCATCGATTGTACACTTTTGACTACACTATTAATGGTTTCAATACCCACATTGTGTTTACATTTTGCTTTATAACTAACACTTAGCCATTGCGGTTTTATACATGTAGTAATTCGGTGAATACTGTCTCCATGTAATGCCCTTGCCATTTCATTCTGCGGTTTTAAGTGTTGTTTTTCTAGGAAGGTCTTGAAATGTGGGGCATTATGTATGAGTTATGCTAATTTGTTAGGGCAATGAATACATTAATTTCATTAGTAAATGGCCTCAAAGCAATAATTACCAGTGTAGGTGTGTCAGAAACGATCATGTTCAGTTTTGCCAGTTAATTATTAAGATTTTGTTCTAAGGGACCTAGATTTGACATCCAGCTTCAATTTAGCCATAAATAAGTCTGAAGTATATCGGGCTGAAGAAATCTAGCCAAGAACTTGTTTTGCTCTTAGAAATTTCTACATTTTGTCTAATTGTGACTGCCAATAAGATGCCAAAATAATTAGTGTCAGTGATATGTTTACACTATACCTCCCAAAAAGGCACATCATAATGAAAATAGCAATCGTACTTTCTCATTCCTCTTGTCTCGCCTTATGTTACAGAATGGTGAATTATTCAATGGCAGTATTACTTGCTAGTGCAGTATTAAATTTGAAATGGCTGCAGATTATTGTTAAAGCTGAAGGGTGTTTTTTAATGGAGTTTACTTCTAATGGCCTAATTAGGTTTCTAAGTTATATCTGTGCACTTCTTGAACTTTACATGGCTAACACTGTAAAGGAGACAAATGGAGGCACCTGTGCACCTAGATTACTTTCCATAGATGTGACCCTATTTTTAATTACAGTGGACCTATTGAAAGCACCTAATAAACCACTGCTCAGTAATAATATGCTTTTAGGCACCTTACAACTGTATTTTTTCCAAAGAAAATGAAAAATTGTGTTCTTGAGCTGAGATATATTTCCTAATTATTAAAATGGTAGCAAATTAGAATTCACCAATGTTTCATTTTTGTAGTCTGCTTTGTAAAATAGTGACATAGCAAGAGGCACAGAGGCCTTCTGTTCTAATCACTTAAGTTATAGCTTCTTTCAAAACTTATGTTTTAAACTGCAAGGTGAAACTTTTCAGATCGCTACAGAATATTGCTAGAAAAATAGAACTGATAACTGTTTACTGTCTCTTTTTGGTTACATCATCAAAGATGCTGCACTACTCGGTTTCATCACAAGAAAATGCACCATATATGGAAGCAAAGGATATATAGGTCTCCCTATGTTTCCCATCAACGGACATGGATAACAGCTGGTCACAACAGCTATATTGGCCCTGAAATCCATTTTATGTTGAGTGCAGGACTCCAGCCAAGCTCTTCAGATTTAGAGCAGAGGCCATCATTGGTCCAGTCCAGTAAGTATATACTCTGCAGAGTTTGCTCCTTGGCCTTATTTCATAATCTCAAGCAGAGTCAGTGAATAATGATATTACATCCAGCTTCTTAGATTTCCAGACACAAAGAGTGGGTGTCTAATTGTGGTTTTCTTCTTTTGCATGATTGATAACTCTGCATTAGTTAAGCTGATATTCATTTTGCCTTGGGACAGATATAAGTAAATGCAACTGATCTCACAACGAGTTTTGGCATGTATCTGGGCAGCCTAGTTACTTTACCTTTTTTCTGGTCAAGCTTCTGAGAAACCTAACCATGCAAGAAAAAACAAGTATTGTGCTGTTACTACAGTAACTGCAGGCCAGCATACCCATTTCTCTTGCTGGATGGCTTTTATTCTGGACTGCTTCTTTGCTGCTCCAGTATTTGTTTAGAGACTCAGAACCCAAGGGAATGAGATCCTTTCTGTGTCAGATTGTGCCCTTTTCCCAAGACACTGGGAGGAAAATGAGTCTTTCTTGTTTATTAGGTAATTAAGTGAAATATATTGATAGTTAGCATTCAAACAAATATAGAGTGGCACAAATCTATCAGAGTGATTTAGGAATACTGTTCACTGTAGAGATTCTAGAATATGTAGCAAAATGTAGACAAAATCCCTTCTTAAATTTTATTCCCAGAAGATAAATCCCCTGGGAAATCAAGTTTTGTAAAAAGCTGTCAGTAGCAAAGAATTTTTTTTCCTCCCCTGATCAAACATCCTAGTCTTTCAGGGAATAGGTTGCCAGTAAGTCTCTTACTTACCTGCATATTCTTATTTTTTGCCATTAGTATCAAGTTTAAACATTTAAGGATTGATTTAATATTTATGGCACAGTTTAATAAAAGTTTAGTGATGTAAGGGAGCTGGTTGCAAAGATGTGCCCCACTAGAAACTCATTTACTTACAGAATCAAATGCTAAGTAAAATAAACAGCTTGGCTTTCTACTGACATTTTATAGCCACCTTAAGGGAAAGGTGGGGATGGGGGTTCTGTTGCCATGTGGGTTTAATTCATGAACTTCCACTCAGAGTGCTCAAAGGCAATGTGGTAGTTGAGCCAACTTTCTCTGTTAAATCACAAAAAGGAAGATTTTTTTTTTTTTACCAAATACAGGGGATCAACTGCAGCTGCAAAGAGGAAATTTAGAATTATCATCATACCAGTATCAGAAGGTCCTTTATATTTATAGCTTCATAAAAGTTCACAGCTAGAGTATTTGCTGCCAACTCATAAAAGAACTAATGAAAATTTCTGCCGATTTTTTTCATGGATAGTGATTTCTTAATCCCCTAAATCCTGATGAATTCTTATATTCAAAACATTTGTAAAGGAGGAGGGAAAAAGACTTCTTGTTGCCTTAATAGGGTAGGTCCCACTTAAACTGTAGCACAGTTTGTCTCATAGTGAGTTTTACTTAGGTAATATTGCCATGCTCCAAGTGTACCCATTAACACCAAGGTGACTGTTTGTGACCAGTATTATTCAATGTAAAAGAAAAAAAGAACTTATAAAATTGTTGCCTTTGTGAAGGTAAATTGCTGTATTGTTTGGATAAACTTTAAAATTTGATTTATAATCATAACAATGATTATTGCTTCAAAATTAAAAAACTAATTAAGCACTAAGTTTCTTTCAGATAAGTAGTATTTGGCAGTAATGAAAACCTTGTGGTTTAATGTATCTCAAAGGGTGTTGTAACTGAATAATTCTCAGACTCTCCGAGTTCTTGATGCTAAAAGCAAAAAGCTTTTTTTTATTTACATTCCTAAACCTGTGAAAATTATATAAATGTTTTTCTCTTCAGCTGCTTTGGAAAACCATTCCTGAAAGGAGAAAGGAAAGCTAGTGATAGTAAAGAGTTAGGTGAATATTTATCAAATCTGAGGATAATGAGTTTTAGTGATTTTTCTAGTTACAGATCATTACACACACACCCCCACACACCCCATCCCCAGTTATTATGCTTATAATGTCAAAGCTGCTCTAAACTTGTCACTTCTACATTATTGCTCTGTCCCTTCTTTGCTGTAACCTCATCTAGTCTGAGAGAGTCTTTCTCAAGAATAGCATATATCTTTGAAGTTCCATGCTTAAAAGTTAAACTTGGAAGTATCTTTGAAATTATGTAGTGAGAAATGTTCTGGATTGTAATAACAGAAGGGTGTCACTTGGTACCACCAGAACAGAGAGGGCATGTTTCAAAACCAGAATGCTTCCAACACTAACTGCTGCAAAAGGATTTATCCCTCAGAAATAGGAGCTTCCTTAAAGGAGCTAAACTGGCATCATAGCATCACTCTAGTTTTATATTTAAACATCCAAATAAAATGACTTCCATAGATGTGGCACTGGTAACTAGGAGAAAATTGCAACAGATTCTGAAGCTCTGAAAAGAGCAGAATCATGTAGGAGCTGCCCTTTGTGGGAAGAATGAGGAGGGGAAGAGTGGAAAGTGTTGGGGAGAAGAAAACTCCATTATTTTCACCATGCTGGTTCTTTAGCTTTCTGAGTTGGTGAATAAGGGCAGTGTCTGCTTAGTTGTGAAAACTTGCTTTTTTTTCTGCCAAAGAGTAATAGTGCGGTGCGGTATGACCTCTGTCTGAGAGACACACCTAACATTGCTGAGCCATTCAGGCTATCCTCTTAGCCCAAGCTATTTTATCATTTTGCATGCAGTGTGCCTCAAGCTGTGCAGCTATTTATTGAACTAGGCCACGTTACTGTTTGACTGAGAGGAAGACAAATGTTCCATATTATCCTTAATTTCCATATAATTGTTTTAATCTTTGTTTTATAATAAATGTATAAAAGTGCCCTGAGGGTACCTTTTTGTTTGGTATTATAGGTGTCTCATTTAGAGTCCAAGCAAGATGGAAATGTTCAGGTCTGCTTTTTCTTCTGCTCACCTGAATGGTTCACAAGATACACTCCAAAAATAAAATAGTCTGCCATTCTCACTGCAGAACTCTACCTCCACACGTGAAAGCATGTGAGGCTGTGTTTCCCATCCATTTCATTCTGGATATATTTAACAAATCAGATTAGGACAACTGACAGCTTTGGCTGGAGAAATGTGCTCCTGCCAACTCCAGAAAACATTTAGCTATTGCTGGGGGATTGTATGTTCCAAGTTAAAAGGAACTGGGGAGTAAGGGGAAGAAGGAATATCTTACTTAAGACTCACCACTGCTTCCTGTATTGCATCTTGACTGTATATTTATTCACAGAAGCTGAACAAGTAGTCTTACATAAAGAAAATTACAGTTTCCAAAACTTCTAAAGGGTCAAGGTTTATGAGAAAACACACAGGAGTCTCGTATGGAGTCCTTTCAGTTTGGCACTCTACCTAGGTGTTTTATGCCCAGTTAATGACTTGTGTCACTTAGCTCCCAATAGCCAGCTGCCTGCAACCTTCACTCTTGGACTCTTTAGTTCATAGTGGCATTTTCAGCTGTGTCTTTGTTTAGGAGTGGCTGCTTCCAGATGCCACTCCATCCATACACCTGAACTTCACTCGCACAGATGCGCTAAGGTGAGTACTCCCTTGGGAGTATCCACACAAAGAGCGTACTTTGACCAATTCCTCCACACCGGTCTAACTGGAGGGAGCTAGAAAAGCAACAGAATAAACTGATAAGGGTGTGAAAGAGGGTCCTGGAGAGTATTTCTGTGTGATTCCATAGAAGTTAGAATAATGTCAACCTATCTGCGGAGTGGAATGGAACTTCATAACCCCACTGTTTACCATCTGTGGGATGCAATAGAAAGCCTGTAGAAAGTGTAGCATTATATGATGTATTTCCATAAGGGTGGTATTGTATGATTTTGATGGGAGGTGGTTCAGTTGCAATTAGCAAGGTGGGAGGGTTATCTGTGCATGCCTGACAGAACAGAGAAATATGGAAACTTAGATAGTTCTTTCACAAGTTATTTTCAAGCCTGAAATAGAGCCTAATCTTCAGGGGAAGAAAAAGCATCCTGATTTCACCAGATGTTAATGTTTAGTTCCTTGGTCCTCTTAATAACAAGCCCAGTGAAAAGGGGAAAGTCATATGAATACATTTTTTGACATTTTGTTTATTAGCATTTTATCTAGGCTAGTAGTAAATGAATAGACTTGTCAGCAGAAATCTCGTGGTGAAGCAAATAAAGAATCTTAATAGGCAGGGAGAACAGAACTAACGGCAAATTGCTCACAAAGAGCTCTAATTTATTGGTTTCTTTTTCATGAAGATTCTGTTCTGGATTCTGGCTTTGCCAGAAGAAACAGCTGAATGATGACATGAGTTCTCAGAAAGAAACTGTGCTGTAGGAAAGGGGAAGACTTGAGGAAAGAGTCTATTTCTTTTAACACTTTCTTCAAAATACTTCATACTGCCCAGTGAAAAGTTTTCTTAGTTTGATTTGTTGGTTTCAGTGAACTGGCCAAGTCTGCTTTTATAGAAGTGCTGTGATACCTGATTCTTCTTGTAGGTGAGTGGCTGCAGTAAAAGAACAAGCGAGGGCTTCTCTGCGTCTGTTATGCAAATGATGCAGAGCCCTGGGTTCAGGATATGCCGCTTCATGGGACTACTTCTTCTGGCTTGGAAGAATGAGCACACCTGTACCCACTGGTATTGTTGGCACACTGCTTCTGGGGCCAGCAGCGTTACTAGGAGGTATGGTATTGCCTCATTTTCTTCCCCCACCCTAGTTAGGCCAGCCTATTCTCCCAAACAATGGAAGAAGCTGCAAGTTCCAGGGTTAAAACTAAGAAATTTGTTTGGAGTATGATTAGTAGTTGCAAGCTGGACATTTTCTATTTCATTACTGGCTGTGCAGGCAACAGCAATCGCAAATGTAGAGCATACAACTAAATAAAGTTGTATAATTAATAGAAATAACTGTTTACACTGCATTCCTCCCAAATCCCTTGGTGCAGTGGAGACTGTATCTGTAGGACTCTTCAGCCAGGTGGGCACGAGCAGCTGTCATATATCACAGCGCATTAGAAGTAGCTGTGGACACTTTCTCAACACAAGTCATTATTTGCCAAGATTACTAAAACTTTTCTGACCCAACCCATTCAGCCTTCAGTTTTATGTTGGTGGTATCAGAGAAAGTGCTGTGTTTTCAAAAAAGTAATTGCTGAGTGACCTCATAGGGCAAGTTCATCCTCTTATTCCTTCCCTTGCCTTGGACAAGCAGAAAGGCAGAGAATGTAATGATGCATCCTTAAAAGTGCTTGAAGTCAGGACGGAAAAAGGTGGAGAGATGGGGAGTGGAGTAGAATAGGACAGGTCAGATTATTTTAGGGAAATAATTTATTTGATTAATTACGTTTCCTATTCCAGTCTTTAACTCATTCTCTGAGCCTCTATCACTGTCACCTGACCTTGTCAGAATGTCATTCTGAAGTATACCAAAAAAACTCCAACCAAAAACAAACCAAAAAAACTCAAGGAAGAGAAAAATACTGAAATATGGCAATCCAGAAGTTACATTATTTTTATTTTGGTGCTTTATTGGCATTTTAATTTATTGCTCTAGTGGAAGCACTCCTGGCCTTTAGGTGAAAGGAAGAATGAAAGAACAGATTGAGCCGTGTAAAGGTAGTAAGACAGTAGAACTGGTTTGATTATGTAAGATAATTGCATGTTGTTTTTCTTTCTCCTTTATGTTTCTAAAGTGAATTCTTTCCGTAAATCCAATACACTAATTTCTGTTCTAATAAAGGCTTGTCAGGCTTTCTCTCCTGCTGGAGCAACAACTTCAGAAAACAAAAAACACTGTTGTAGCAACTCAGGAAATGAACTTGTAGTTTCTCCTGTGTTTCACGTTTTCTTTGTCCCAGACACTGACATAAGAACGACAAGATTCCAAGAATGTGGTTTAACAAGCCTGTAACTTTACATAATGTTTCAAGGAACTATCTGACAATAATTCATCCAGCACAGGTCACTCATCCTATTGTAATCCACTTTGCAAAGGGCCCCCATCAGTGCTCTACCCCATTAACCAGGCACAGCACCATTGCTGAGACTTCACTGCTCTCCCCTCATGCAAAGCAGGGAGAATTGACTCCTCACTGTTCAGGAAATTCAGAGTTTCAACCTGTTCTTCACCAACGCCTTTTATTAGTAAGTGCTTTCCCTTATGCTACCGCAATTCTAGCTTTGTGAATGGATGAGAAGCCCTTTTGAAAAATGATCTACAAACAGGAATTTGCTGAATTGCAACTCTCCCTTTCTCATCCTTGAAGAAAAAAGAAAAAGAATAAAATAAAATTTGTCACATTTGGTCACCATGAAGATGTTTCTCTTCTCAGGTCCACAGAGACTGTGTGATGTGCGTGGGAAGTTTCTGAAGCACAGTAATTTTACTATGCTGAAGCTGCTGTAATTTTTTAAGTCAGTTTTCTGCATGCAAACTGAAGGCAAGAGGAAAAGTTTATAAGGTCTTTTGATTTAGTGGGGGTGAACAGAAGAATGGGGAAGGAAAGAGAAAAAAGACTTAACATCTACAACACTCTTTAGTCAGAATCTGCTGACACGAGCTTCTCTGTTGGCCTGTAAGATGAGAACAGAGTGAGTTCTGGTACCTTACTTACATTACCAGTTTTGAAGATGCCAAAAGCTTTTGCAGCTCAGACAAAGCTGCTTCATCTCTCAGGCTGCCAGAAGTGGGCTCTGACTTACTAGAGACCCTTGCATACAACTTCAAAGGCTGGATAGCTTGCAAACACTGGGGTTTGGGTGTTGGGGTTTTTTTCTGAATCGGGGATTAGCTTTATGAAAATTAATATTAAATGCAGCCTTGTTTACCCACAGCAATGTCAAATTAATTTCATACTGCCAAATTAATAGGGTGATGAAGCATCTAGTTCCTTTCAATAAAGCAATCTCTGAAGATTTAACAAAAAATATACTTTTATGCCCCCTTATTTCGCAGTCCCTCCTTTATGAAGGAAATGTGATCACAATATTCAAATTCTGTACTTTTTTTGCCTGGACACTTGTGTTTTGGTTTGGAGATATATAAAACTTGCATTCAAGCAGTTGTCTTCTCATAATGTTATGAAAAGTAGTTTTTCTTCAAATGGTCTTAATTTTCTGCATGATATTATCTTTTCAAGCTGACGTAAGACTGGGATGTGGTATTTGCATATTCAGGATGAAACTGTATAGCTAAACAGTGTTTCTACTTGTCTATGGAATTTTTTTAATTATTATCTTTACTTAGTGGACTCTAAGAAACAAGTTCTTCCAAAAGGATTTCCTTGACTCTTCAGGTGATTTTACTGTTGTTTTTTTAAGCATGGGAGCTTTCACTGGACTGTTCTAAGATGTGCTGTAGTATTATAACAAAGTGATGATTTGTACATATATTGGACAATTTCCTTGCAGGCATGTAATGTAGATTTCTTCAAGGAGAAAGGGATGATTTTGATTTAAATTGCATGGTAGACAGGACAGGGACAGATTATCATTAGAAATGGGTTAGGGTGGAGAGGAAAAAAAGGCTTCTGACTTAGGTAGCATGCCAGCAACATACTGCTTTGATTTAAAATATACCCAACTAAAAGAGGTTGCACTGGAAGAGTTGCCATACTGGATATCTATGGAAGAGTTGTGATGGTTGGTCTTTTGGTATTTGGGAATTAGTGAATTAACAGTACTTCCTGCTGGACTATCAACAGCCTGGGAAGCAGATTTCATGTTTCTATTCCCCATTTTTCTCTTCCCTTAATCTCACCACAATTAATTGAATCAAAGCCTAGACAGAACTGAAGCACTCATGTTTTGTCACTGTACATATGTGGACTTGATGAAGTGCCTCTCAATCATGATGCTGGCTGTCCCTTCAGTTATCGGAGACTTACCAGAAACTGGCTTTGTCAGTGATTTAAGTCTATCCACAGCAGTGGCCTCTTTGGGTACTCGTTTGCACCTACGCTGTGCTCAGGTGCTCTGTGTTTTTGACTGTCCCCAAATTAACTCTAAAACTTGGAGGCAGTAGGTGGTGGATTCTCCTGTCTTCAGCAACCTGAGACAGTAAGCACAATCTAACAAACAGAGAAGGATAGCCACTTTTTTTCTTTTAAGTATTGGTTACATCCTGTAATAGAAAGTCCTGTTGTTTGATTCTTTAATTTTGATAATTTAATTTTTTCTATTCCCTGGGCACAAAACTTGGGGGATTTGATTTTCACAGTGTGCTGCAGGCCGGTATGTTTCACCAGCATTTAGATGTGGGTGGGGAGTTGTGCTCATGTGCACTGCAGGTGATGCTGGTGGCTGGGTCTGAGGTGACCCCATGGCTTGGTCTTACTGACTTCTGCATTTCACTTTTACTACGCTGATCAGATACGCAGAAATTGTATTTTTCTGTAAATGCTGAACATGTGATTGCAGCTACACTACAGACTGTGTGCTGGATGTGGCTTTTTAGAGGACTGTTATTTCCACTTGTTCTTCTATATCATATTATACTATACAATGAAAGTCAGGCTATATTTTTTCGTACCTTGCCAAAATGAAGTTTGCCACCCATTGCCTGTCTCAGTGGTTTGTATGGGAAGGGTGCTTGTGCAGGACTGGTCAGTGGTGCGGAGCTTCGGCAGCTCTGCATAATGGTGCCTCACAACATGGGAAATCCTGCCAAACCTGGTGCTTTCCCGTGCCCGTAGGACTCAAGACTCTGTGAATAGGCACTTAAACAGTGAATGGAAAGTGGAAAGATGCCCTAATTTCTTAATTCTTCTATGTGAGTGATGTAGGTCACAAGTAAAATCTTTTTTATGACCTGCAATATTGGGATTGTATCTATTTCAGAGCTCATTAAGTTTTGATAACTAAGGTGGTTTAATGACACACTGTACTGTGGGTTTTTTCCTTGATATGTATGTATGTTTAACATCATGATGTTTAAGGTGTGTAATTCAAATGGTAAATACTGGAAGGAAAAGTTAACTATTTTCTTCTCAAGCAAAGACACTATGTTTTAAAGGCAGTGGTAAAATCCTTTCTAATTGAACCTCTTTTGTCTGTAATACCTGCTCTCTAAAATGGTGTTGATTTTTTAAGGTACTGTTTAGGTTTTCTTGGCCTAGCTTTATATTATGTAGTTTTCAGTTCAGTCTCAATTAGTCATGTCAGTGTATTTTTCTGACCCAAACATCTAAGATCATACCGTTTGTAATATGGTTAGGAATTTGGATAGGAGTTGCTATGCAGCACGAAGGTGGGTTTTTCAAAACCTTTCTACTAAAGACTGTGATTAAATGTTTTATACCTGTACTGCCTGCAATAAGGGGATGTGGTGTTAAGGAGAGCTGTAAAACCAAAAAAAATTTAGACCTACATATGATTATTCATATTAAATTGAAATATATTGCATTGCTCAATGAGAGATTTTTCCAGCTCTAAAGCAAGATTTGTTGTTTCTCTCTACCTCTTTATTTTTACATGTGAGATACCGGCTGTGGAGGGAAGCATGGAGTAGTGCTCTGGCCTTTCATCTCTGGAGAGACAGGGATTTGTAAATTGGATAAAGGTCAGTAGGGAATATTAGTTTAGCTGGTGGTGTCAGACAAGTTCTTCTCTAGATCACACAACCACTGTGCAATTGGCAAAAGTATGGTAATAGGCTGTGGTCTGTCAATTTAATGAGTTATCGAGGGGGATCAGAAGGATCGAGAGAGGTTTTTAGTATCCACTGCAACGCTGTGCAAAAATCTCTCACAGAAAAAGGGAGATGCTTTAATTATAGCCCTGAAAGGGAAGTGTGGGTTATTCTATGGAGCTCTGGTCTGAACTGAGGTCCACACTGGGCACTGTTTGAGGAATCCAGATGCAGGACTTTGTTTGCATCGTTCCAGAGAGGTCAGAACGCGCCTTTCTCATGATGCCAACTTTCATCTGAGTGTGCTTTCAACTTGCAGGGAAAAACTAACAAAAGGCACACAGGTGGCAGGGTGGATTGCTTGGCTGAGTTCAGAAGCCACTCTGGTGTGTTCCCCGTGTTTGCACTACTGGTGAAGATGGCCATTCTGGGACTACAATGTTACCAGTAGACTCTCACCAGGCAGCAGAAGAAAACAAGAAAGTTGTAGAGTTGTGTTGGTTTGCAGGCACTTTGTGTTCCCCTACTAATAAGCAGGTAGATACAACCTTTTTGTGGCAATAGTGTCATGCACAGGGCTATAAAATACTCACACAAGTAGCTAATGTATTTTATATCTTCTCGGATTGTCCAACAGCTTTGCAACATCTGTGAAAATACTTATTGTTTGGAAATTGCACTGAGATTAATTCCAGGAAAATCTTGGTTTTAGACAGGTTCTTTGAAAATACTGTTGTTTTTTTTCAGAGTCTGAGAAGCATTTACACATTTTGTTACTTAGATCATGTGGTATTTTTCCTGTCCCTGGCTATTCAATGTTGATTCTTAGAATGACTATTTTATTTCAGGTGGAAAGCGGCCTTTCCATCTGTTTTTCCTAATCGCTGTTTTCATGAACATTTGTCACTGAATGCATTCCTTTTTTAGATGCCCACACTATCTAAACTGTTGCAAATGCAGCCACAAAAAGACTGGGTTTTTTCTGAGCTCTGAGAAAAATTTTATTTTAAAAGTTTTGAAATCTTCATTAAGGTCATGTTAGGCTATTGTATAAGTATACAGCGTATTGTGTGATAGCCTGGCTGTTGGTAATGTGCTTTGGATACATCTCTGTGTGTACTGGTTATGGCCTCTCCTGTGTGCAGGTCACTGGATGTGTTCACAAGCTGACTACAGTCACAAAATGCCACTATATTGCATCTTTATATTACATCAAGCAGAGTTTGGCTTTAAAAGTGGACGATGTTCTCATACCCTTACATAGAAAGACCTAGGAACTGCAAATCTTCATCTCATTTCTCCTGAGGCTTTTTGGTGAGAGTTGTTCTTTCTTTTCTTGCAAAATGACTGCAAGTACAGAGAGATTTGAGTGCTTTATCAGCACTGTAACTATTCCTTGAGAAAGCTCTCCACATCTTGAAGTCTATAGCTATGGAAAATAAATCCATATTTTGAATATCAATTTTTCTTTTTACCTGCTTGTAAATGATTTATTGTAGCGGAAAGTCAGATGATGATAAGATAACATTGCTTAGAGGTCATTGAAGAGTTTTCAGGAAGTTTCTACAAAGGTACTGTTCTTATATTGTCAGTATGATAGGAAAACTAACAATTTACGTCAAAGTTTGCAAAATGTGTTTGTCTGATAAACAGTCTGCTCAAGGAACATCAATCATACTTCCTTCTTGGAGTATATTGTATTCTTCATGAAGTGAACTTCAGTGACTCTGCACGTTCATGTGCTTGATATTGCCATATCTTTCCTGTTGTAGTGGCTATAATGCAATGCGCAGCTTGGTGCCACATGTTGTACCAGGCACTAACAACCAGAAGCCTTGTCTTCTGCAGAAGCTGGTCATCGTAAGTTCTTCTTTAGTCAGGTAAGAACGTGACTGATTTTCCATTCCTAGACCTCAGAGCGTGTTTCTTCTCTTGAAGGAAAGGTGTTTCTTTAATACAAAAGTCTAGTGTGTAAGATGGTCAGAAGGAAGTTACAGCATGAGGCTGCTTTATAGAATACAGTTCTGAAGAGATATTCTGCATCAGTATCATTAAGCAGCGTATTTGGCTAAAACCAGCTAAAATATAGACTGTATAATCTACATTCTCACTGTTTTTCTTAACATGCATTTCAGCTTATTACAGTATAAATCACTTCTGAATTGCCTTGAGCTGAAACAATGCATCTGAGCTTGGGTTAAAAGCCTGTAAGTGCCTCTTTACTTGAACGAAATGAAATCAGGTTACATTAATAGAAGTATTAATTAATTTGCCCTCATTTATTCAGTAGAATTAACATTATTGAAAAGCCTTTACCACCTTAAGTATGGTTAAAGTGTGCAGTTTTAGTGACAGAGTTTAATCTGTAACACCTAGTGATGTGTCAGATAGTGTAGAAAATTATTGTCCAATTTGGAAACCTGAGACGTTACTGAGAAATGCTGTGGGGTGCGTTATAATGAAAATACCAATCCACATTAGCCATGGTTGCCATAAGCAAAAATCTTAATATCTTGGCCAAACCTACTTAAGGTTCATGTAATAAACTCACATTCCTAATTTTATTAGGGATGTGCCAAGTTAAGTACTTTGCTGGCCTTTGGACAGATTTATAGCTTGACTTCTGCTGAATTAGTGTTGACTGACAAGAGGGCATTGTTTTATAGGATGCTATTTAAATAAAAGCCTGCAGGGTATTTCTGTAATGTTGTCACTTCAAGTCCAAACTGGAAAAAAGAAAAGTGTATTAAGGAAGAATCTTCATTAGCTTTCACAAGTTTAATCTAAGGCTGTCGAAAGCTTCCTTATAAGGTAGGATATTGTAGTGCACAGGGACAAGCCTCATCTTTGTTGCGGGTCTTAGTATGAAAGCAGTCTGTTGGACTTAGTGAAATTGGGAGGGGGAAAAAAACTCTTACTCACTTCTGCTTGGCAGAGTTGTGTGTAAGGAATAGTGTGATTCTCTTTCCCTGTGAATATCAGAATGGCAACTGATGATAGCAGTTCTACTTTGTTACTTTATTATGCATATATCACTTGTTCCTGGCAAAATGTGTCATCTTGTATTTATTCATTGGCTATCCTGGGCCAACAAACATGCTGACATTTTTCATATGTAAAGCAGCCTGGTTGTAGATTAGAAAAATTGTCCTCCTTAAAAAAAAATGTTGGTTGGTGGAACAGTCCTTCTCCTTTATAAAATAAAGAAAAAAGTGCATCTTCTAGAGTTAAAATTAGACTGTGTGTAACTGTTGTGACTCAGAGCAAAATATTGACCCAAATATCGATAAAATTAATCTGACCCTTCAGTCTTCCCTTGCAATATATTTTTAAGTTTATGGGAAGGACCATGCAGCCAGGACACCTGTATTACTATGAATAAATTGCTCAGTGTCTTGTCTGCAGTCACAAATTTGTATAGCTGAGTTGACCATTTGTAAAAGGAGGAGTTTGTCCTGCCTCACTGAGGGACTGAGCGGTGCAAGGAATGGATATGACTGAAGTATTTTTGTAGAGCTTCAGAAGGGTCATCTGACCAGTAGAAAGCCTTATTATTCACAACTGAATTATGAAATATGTGAAGGGAGTATAATTAGCAATAAAATGTTCTTATTTTGTGCATAACAAAAAACATATGATATAAGGAAATGGCTTAACTGGAGAGAATAAGAAAGGATGGGAACTACCGTTGTAACTTACCAAGAACACATAGTTACATGTGAAAGATTACACAATAGATTTGCTTTAGGGAAAGAGATATTGTACATACTGATTAAAGTCTATGTAAATCAAATATTGGAAGTATGCCAGTCATAAATAGCAGTGCCACTCATGCAATGGATCTCAGCTACGTCTTGCTGATTTTCTTAAGCTTTTTGGTTGCTATTACATACTCTTACCCTATCAGCTGCTCAATCCAGCAAGAGTAAGGTGGGAGACTGAAATAATGAGAATTCAGCAACAAAATTGGGATGTGAGTTCTGACTAGTAAGAAGAGCAGCAGAGGAATAACTGATGTCAAGATAGTTTAAATTCACGCAGAGAATTTATCGGACTGTCTCACCTGCTTAAATGTAAGTTTAATATGACAAGAGTTTCCCTCACACATTATTTGATCATCATTATGTATTACTTAGAAAGTGCCATCATTGTGCATGGTACTTTACCAAGGTAGTTTAATTAAAAGGTTCTACTTGGAGCTGATGAATGCAATAACCTAAGGTTTACAGAGCCTTATTCCACAAAACATTGCTATATGCACTAGGGCATTCATGTGACCATGAGTCATTAATGGAGCCGTTACAGTCTTACCTTAGTATTACGAGGTTGATGTGGGAATGTACCTAAACACCTCTTCATTAATGTAGTATTCACAGCAGTTGATAACTGGGGTAAGAATCTGCTTAAAATCGTTCTTATTGATAATTGATCTTTTCCATAAAAGAACAGCACTTATGATTTTATCAGCATTTGACCTAGAAAAAGTGATGGAGAAAGAGCATCTTAGGTTTATATTTTTTTAACTTGTTTTTATGTGGGTAAGTATAATTTAAATATAAAAAAAGTACTGTTGAGGGCAGCAATTAATAAACTAGGTGTTACCTGTTTGATCTGTGGATCCTTATCTTTCTTTTAGTTCAACCAATGGTAAAGTTTAATTAGGAGCAGCATTGCATGCTAATGTAAATATTTTCTTGTCTTCCAGTAACATGTCAGTAGACTTGTCTGGATATGTGGTCAAGAGTAAGAGATAGCTTTGTGAGATAGCACTGGGTGTATTAAGTGGCTTTGATGTTGGAAAGATCACAGACTTATTCATAGCACAGTTTCACGTTGATGGGCAAGCCACCTCTTCCTTCTGTCCATCAGAGGATAGCGTGTACTACTTTTGTTTATATGCTAGTTAATGTATTCCATTGGCAGAGGTACTTCACTCCTCAGGTCTGTGGCTGCCAATTCTACTCTAATTAATAAGCATTAAACTAAACTCCCAACCTCACAAATCCTTCCTTGACAACTTCACACCCTCTTAAGCCCTAACTTTTTGCACCTTAAAAATACTTTTTTCCACAATACAGTACTTTTTCATTATGGATGTGTGCATCACTGTTAATAGTCTACCATAAACCTGCTTAGTCTAAGAAATCTTGGGTTTCCCCTAAAAAAGAATTCAGAAACATTCAGAAGTATTTAAAACAATAAAAAAATTATTATCCCTTAAAAATATACACATGTGCCTGTATAACTGAAACCTGTGCACACACTTGGGTACTTGCCACATAATTGTTTGATTTTGCAACTTAAATGAGCATTTGTACATTGTTACCTTCGCTGCTCTAAGGTGTTAACCTCTTCATACTTATGCTCCATGCTGCTACACGTTCCTTCCTTTTAACATGAGGAAAGCTGTATCTTTTTTGTCAAATGTGAAATAGCCACGTATGTGAGGCTACATTGAAATCTGGATTGTAAAGGACAATTAGAAGTTGTGTGACACACAGGTGCAAGCTGTGTTGGATCTCATGTCATTCTTTCCATCAATTTCAGGAGAAGCTAGATCAGGCTTAGTGAGAGAGGGGAGGAAATGGGAATCAAGGATGAAAAGGAGAGCTTTCCTCAAAATGCTGCAGAAATCTGAGAGCAACTCAAAGTGCTTGCTATTAAATATCTCCAAACTTCAGGAGATTCCAAAAAATCATTATAAATCAAGTTTTGGAGCGTAGATTTCCATATGGGTTCAGAAGCTGCCAGCTCAAAGAAAGTGTGTGGAAACCATGACCTTGGGAGTGGACTTCCATTTGTGTTCCCTGTGCTATTTCTGCTCTTAGCCGGGGTGTCGAGATTAAAATGCATCAACACTCTGGGAGCACTGAACAGGAATTAATGGCCAAAATGTCAGGCGATGATTCCATGTGCTTTTTGTATTTCTCCTTTCACACTCTTCTCTCTTTTTATGCTGATCCTGCTTTGGCAGGAGAACTAGAGCACAGCCATGTCCAGAATGTCATAGAATCACAGAACTGTTTAGGTTGGAAAAGACCTTTGAGTTCAAGTCCAACCGTTAACCCAGCACTGCCAAGTCCACCACTAAACCATGTCCCTAAACACCACATCTACGTGTATTTTAAATACCTCCAGGGACGGTGACTCAACCACTTTCCTGGGCAGCCTATTCCAATGCTTGACTACCCGTTCTTTGAAGAAATTTTTCCGGATATCCAATCTAAACCTTACCTGGCACAACTTGAGGCCATTTCTTCTTATCCTATCACTTGTTACTTGAGTGAAGAGACAACACCAACCTTGCTACAAACTCCTTTCAGGTATTTGTAAAGAGTGATAAGGTCTCCTCTGAGCCTCCTTTTCCTCGCATAGCATGGTGGTTAGTACACTGCCGCGAGAGCCTGGAATTTTGGGGTGGCCCTGGAAGAAAAGGGCCAGTAACTGGGAGTCTCCGATTTACCATCTGGATGTTGTGAAAGAGGAACTGATTCTATTTCTCCTGCCCTTGGTAACAGCCTGCTCTTGAAAAAGTGATGGTTCTTTCTTATTCCCTCTCAAACCTGGAAAATATATTGGGTTTGACTATGTTATTCTGAAGGGCTAAAACAAAATCCCAAATCACCAGTCCTTTTGCAAAAGAAAGTGATGGTAGTCTTGCACTGATGCATGCTTTTATTTCTAAGGGACACTTTTGATCGGTCCTATTTTTGTAGGTTATATTAAATGTGGCTCGGTTCGGATTCAAACTTCAATTCCTTCTGATAAACATAGTGTCAGCCAGTCTTCCTTGCATGTTTCTTGGAGTGCTTTTGTTTCCCCAACAGGTGTATGGCCTAGCTTTGCACAATCTATTAGCTCCCCACTTCTTTCATCTGTCCCATTAAATCTGCCTTGTTTTCCCCTGCAGTCTGAAGAAGCTCTTGCACAAGTGATGTCATCTCTAATCCTATTTTTCATTTGTATCATGGATGTTGCTAACCACTCTTTAAATGAAAATACAACATGATTCTAATATGCTAAGGAGCTCCACGGATAACCATATAATTTCAAAATGATACTGATTTTGTTTATATGCAACATAATCTTTTACAGTTCTTAGTCTTTATTTGAAGCATTGCAAAGTGGATTTTTATGAAAGGTATTATAAAGGACTCCTTGTTTTTTCATAACAGATTTGAACATTAACTGATCAGAGTTCAGATAAATAGTCTTTACTCTCCATTAAAATATTAAAAAGCCTTTGGTAGGAAACTGGCGTAAAGATCCTTCATTCTTGTTTAATGAACACTTGTTGGCAAGTATAACACTTTAATAGCTTTGCAGAATGAATTTTGTGTGAGCATCCTCCATTTCCCTGTCAGACACTTGTCCAGGTGCTGGGAATTTATTGGGGGAAGCATATTTTTACTCATTAGTTCTGTATTTGATTACAGAACAGTAAAATATGAGCCACTAAGTCCCCGAGGCATAGCTGTGTACATTGCGATTAGTAATTGCATGTCATCATGTTTTCCATTGGAATTTATATGGACAGATAGGATAGGTGCTTCTTAAGTAGGTTTAAAAGCAAAGCAAATTTGTATTTAATCTTTTTTGCAGGCACATTTTCCCTAATGGAGTAAAGGTTAGGCTAGATGATACATTTTAAATATGGTTTTAATTTATTTTTCTCTCTCTTTTTTTTTTTCCTTTGTTGAAGTATGAGGTTTTCCTTCTGACAGACTAAAGGAAATATATTGTAGCTGAAAAATTTGACTCTGTATGTGCTAATATAAACAGAAGAAAAGAATTGTGGTGTTGTCAGCAGTGGGTGTTTATGAATATATGTTTAGATGCAATATGTAGACAATGTTTTTATTTTTAACTACCTCTTAATGCTGTAGGTATGAATGAAAAATCATGTCACAGCTCTAAAGACAAATTTTACTCAAACTGAATAAAAGAATGGCATTTTTAAATGTCTTTAGTATGTTGTTCTTCAAGAAAAACTGAAAAGCCATTTAAAATTCTGCACGTTAAGAAAACCCTCAAGATAAAAATGAAACTGATCAGAAAATATTTAATAGATTTGAAAATGAAAATCTTCTGGCTCATGTTAAATGGTTAAATAATGCCAAATGTGCTGTCCTCTCCTGTATAAAAGCACTCATAAATGCATTTTCCAAAACTGAATCTAACGAGGTACTTAATAGTCACAAAACTGGCACATTTGATAATTAATGTTCCTTACTGAGTTTTTGCTGATGCAATATAGTCTTAAACAGAGAGAAATGTTAACTCCATATGAACTTGAACCATCAGCTGTTTGGAAACTTCCACTTTATTGATGTGAGATACCTGTGTATGAGTGCTTAGCAAGAGGCCTTCACTAGCACACCTTTACCTTGGTGTGAGAACATAAACTGTGAGTGTGTCTGGTTTGTTGAGTACATGTCTGTACAGGGCATGCAATATTGTGGTTGTGTTCAATGGGGAGCCAATTCTTGTGCCCCACTGGCAAATGCAGAAGTATTTCCACTTCCAGTCTTTGAATGAATCAGCTTTCAGCTGAATTCCTACACTGACAACATGAGCAGCAGATGTATGTGTGCCACCTGAATAGGAGGCTGCAGAAACAGGACACAGTTACCATGCTACTGCGCTGGTGGCTCTTCAGTCATAGTAGCTGACTGAACTTGCTCTGGCCCATGCTGTGCGCATCCATTGCTAGTGCCGTGTAGCTGTTTGATCAAAATGGTTGAAGGATGATGAGAATGAGATGTAATCTGTGCAAAAGTTGAGATTTAGAAGGTCTAAGATTTGGAAGTGTTTATTTAAAACTAGAATTGGAAGACTGTATCTTATAATGTAGGCAAAATGTAATGAAGATAAGATATTTAAGTTTGAGAAATAGATGTTGAGAATGGGTAGTAAATTTTTTCTTTCTTTTTCAGTCACATTCCACAGCAGTAGTGGCAGGCTATTTCTTTGCTGGTAAATTCCCACTGATTTCACAGTACACATTGGATATACTACATGTTACAGAGCTGAGATTCAGAGGATTTTGAGGGAGAAAGAAATGTTGAAGGGTAATTGGAGCCACACAAGGAGAGTGGAGGAGGGATCAGGGTAGCAAAAGAAGGCTCAGAGAGGATTGTAGAGGCTCTGGGGGAGCTGAAAGTGGATCAAAACAGGACAAATGGAGGTAGAGAGGATCAACATGCCAGGGAGAAGGAAAAGAGAGGATTTGATCTATATAGGAAGGAGTTCAGAGGAAAATGTGTGATGAGATGGGATCAGACCGATTTTGTACTAGCTGACACAAGGTCAGAGGAGCAGGAAATAAGGAGAGCTGGAAAGAGGTATTTGGATCCTAAGTATACGGAGGAAGTAAAAGAGAAGCAGAGTAAGAATGGGAGCCAATTGAGAAGAGCAAACATTAGAGCTGCATGAGGGATACGGCAGAAGTCAGGGTATCAGGAGAGCTGAGTGGAGATCAGAGAAGAATTACATGAAGAGCTATCAGGAAAGCCAGGAGAGGGTCAGAGAAGCTTACAGAGATTTGGTCAGAGTGGCCAGAGGGGCAGAATGATGTGGCATGTTAGCCTATTGCTCAGCATGCCTTAATTAGTTCAAAAGCCCTTATGGAGTATCTCAAAGGATGGAAGTAGCAAGAATATTAGCATGTTGTTATATGGCAGATTTGATGTATTAGCAGAAGCAAGGCTTTTACCTAATTTATCTCCTGTGAGGATTTAGCTTGTTGGATGTTATCCTGGCTGTTGCTTCAGAATCCAGCAGTGATTTCTCAGGACAGCTGCAGTCGTAAGGCACAACCTAAGGATTTTAGGCAGCTTTCCTTCTGAATGTCTCAGCGTCTGGAGGCTTATGCCAGGGCCTCAGCATTGTTTTAACAATTTATCTGAAAAAATAAACTGATGTCTTGAAACAGGCAGATCTCCTGTGGAATTCTTTATGCAGGTGAATTTTACCTGAAGAACAGTCTTTAAAAATGTTTGCTATTGTGGACTACAGTAGCATAGGGACTGTACCCCTGCCTTGATATAGCGAATGTGCTTCTGCCTATCCTGGCCTCTATAGAGACTTTGTCACTAACCCACAAAGGTGGTTCATTTCATATTCATTTGCTATGGGATAGCTAATTCTGGCAGATGCCATCACTTGCCACTGCTGATGGCATAGGTTTGTCAGTCCTCCCAGCACGTAGCAAAGAACCTTTTTGAGACAAAGGTATTCTGAGAACATGCATTCTCATTTAGTCCTATTCATCCCCACTTGAAACCAAACTGAATGGCATTAATTATCACTTCAGGTAGTAAATCAGTTTCTCATTTGTGAAAGGAATGCTTCGTCTTGAGTCCCTTTGTTTTCTATAGCCAGAGGGCTATTACAGATGGTATTGAACTCATAAGAATCATTTTAGCATTACTCTGGCACAAAGCGTATTATAAATGGATAACCTTGTTTTCCTAAAAAGCCATGAATAACTGTAGCTTTAAATTCAATCATTCTCCTCTGTCCTCCTTCCTCCAACCCTAAAAACATGTATTCAGTCTTACCTTAAAGTCAAAGCAATGTGCTGATTGACTGTACTGACATAATTGTGTTAATGACAAGACACTGAGACTATGTTGTTAGATATGTCACTTATCATCACTATTTATATGGCTCTGTTCTACCAAGTTTGAGTTACACTTCTAAAACGTTGTGGTTTCAGTCGGTCACTTAAACTGCTTCAATGTTGAAATAACACTTTATACAAGTCTTTTAGCAGTAGTTCAAGAGAAGAAATTCTTCTGGAGCATCATTAAGCAGGGTTTGAAATTTGTCCTCACTGAAAGTCTTGAAGCTTGAGCACTTAGAAAATTAATTCTTTGATCAGTAAAATGATTAGTGAAACTACTTTTTCTCCCCTCTCTTTTTTTTTAATGCATTGATCCATTTTTCTCACAAGTTAATGCCAATAATGCATTTTAATCTACAAAATATCACTTCTCTGTGATCACAGCTGAGTTTCTGCAGGTACCATCTCAAACTTTTGAACTGTCTGGTTCAATAGAAAAGTATGCAATGGGAAATGCAGACGTTTTTTTATGCTATGTTGTTTCTATGAGTCACCAAGGTTTTGGCTTATATTTCCTCTTAGCTTACATTTCACTGTGTAGTTGTGAATCTTCTTGTGCTTGATGTAGTTCAACAAACAGTAATGCTTAAGCAATACTGTGATCATGGGAGATATCAAAAAAGATTTAAATTAAACTTGGTGTCGTTCTTCCCTAGCTTGTTCCATTGTAAGAGAAGCATCGTTGTTAAAAGGTGAGCAGCAAATAAAATATGAACAGTTAGAAGTCGTAGACAGGATGTACTTACTCAGGGATGGAAGCCATCCCAGGGTTGCAATTATCCCACATTGTGTGGGGATGTACTTATTTCTGACTAGTGCTAATTGGGAGGCATAAAGCTCTTTCAGCCATCTGATACATTCAACACTGAGGTGGTTTATTCAGCATAGGGTCATTTTGCTTGTTGTTTGTAAACCAAAATAGCAGATGAAAAAGTTTGTATCCTGAAAAAGTTTGGATTCAGACCTGCAGCTGCTGAAACTTTAAATTATCTCTTCCTTTTCTGTTTGTCAATGTATGGACATCTTCATTATATCACAGCTGTCCTTCCTTGGAGACAGTTGTACTTCCTGTATTAGTGATGTCAAACTGAAATAATAAAAACATTGGGCAGATTGTGTCAAGACTTAGTTATATCCTGAAAGGGCAATTTTAAAAGGGACCCATAATAACTATAACTTCCATGATGTTGCTGAAGAATTGCAGAGGTGGTGATCTGAATATATAAATAACATGTAAATTCAATGCACATATGAGCTTTCTTAGGTGTGACTGGGAAATGTGGGAAATTCTACGATACAATTCTTTCCAGGAACTGGGACTCCTACAGGCTATTTCAGTAGGAATAATGAATAATAATTGTTTTTATAGCAGCCATAAATGTCTTGAATGTAGTGTCAAATAATTACAGAAATATCCTAAAAACATTATGGGTCACTGCTTTCATAATTGGGAGAGAAAAATTTAAATTTATGATTGGACTGATAGCAGTCAAAGTTCAGTTAAGTTGTCACTGATTGTGAAGTAGCCTGTAATGATGCAATGTATATGTGCATTTGGATTCACAGTCTAACTTGCTAAGTCATTGTCTTTGACTTGCAGGAAATAGGGTATTAGTAATACTGACTCAATACATAAGCCTGTCATATGACAATTTTAATTTCTTATTTTTGTGGAATATTCTCAAGCTTGTCAAGTTATTCTGCAAAATTGCTAGGGTAATGAATCAGTCTAGGTATAGTCTCATTGCATGATACTTTTGAGAAATTATAAAAATTATACATGCCTTCTGTTGTCTTTGTATACACATGCACTCCAAGTGAATAGTGTTTGCACATATATACAGATACTTATTTGTCCATTGTATGTGGTAGACCATATACACAAGCACATGCTTGTAATATTTGTTGTTTTGTCAAAGAAGCTACTCATCGTGATTTATTGCACTGCAGAGTTTTGAAAGGCTACTGTAATGTCTCCTTTGTGGTTGTCTTGAGTAGCCATTGGCTTTCTTTCCAAAGTTAAAAACCTGGTTTGAACTTAGGGAGACACAAGAAAGTATTATCTATAGTGCTGCCGCAGCCTGCTAAAGAGGTAATAATAGGCCGTAAAGTTCAAAATAGGATTTTAATTGCTCCAAACAATCAGGTGCATTGACCATCAGCAGTAAGTACTGGTTTAAGTGTGGGTGGTACTTTGAAGAGGTATTGCAGCCTCCTACCACATGGGATACCAAAAGTTTGAAAGATCAGGACTTCGGGTTATCAGATCTTTGGGAGAGTGAATGCATCTGTCTCTTGTATATGATACAGATTTAAGTCTGTACCTTGATTTTCATATGTATGTAAGAAGGTATATTTTAATGTGTAGCCTGTTTTCAGATCACAATTTGAAATTTCAAATGTTAAAAATCTAGGTCTCTGAGCTTGAAATAGGCTGCTAGCAGAGGGTAGGTGGGATGCAATGGCTTCTTTAGAGAGCTATACTGGTGGCCCTCCTGGATTTTTTTGTTTTATTTTGTGTAAAGTTTTTGTCCTGAAAACAGAAGTGCCTACCTCGCTGCATATGCATAGTTCTACTGAAGTCTGTGGGGCTGCTGGTAATCATTGAACTTACTTTCTAGTGTTTCCAGGCTTAGAGACTTGGACAGGGAAAAGAGGCAGGAAGAGCAGATTCTCATTTTTGGCTTTTCATTAAATCATTCTGTGTGACTTCTGCTCATGCCTACAACATAATTCGGGTTTTTCTCCCCATTTAGATGTATTGCTTTCAGTTTTATTTGTTTTAAAGATGGAAGCTGTTTTAAACCTTGATACTTATTTACTTTGGGTTCAACGTTCCTCATGCGGGAACCACAGATGTATTTTTCCCTTGGAAAAAAAAGATATGAATTTTTCAGTTCTGAACTAAGAGTTCATGTCAAAGATGAAAGAAAAAATAATTATTTGTAATCCATATTAAACATTGGCCATTAAAAAGGAAATTGGAACATGTCATGTCAAATATCTTGAGAGAGAGAGGGAGAGATGGAGGGAGTGAGTAAAGAAGTACATTCCTTGAAGTAACTAGAAAGAGTCTCCTGGTGAAATGGAGGCATCCTGGGGATCACCGACTTTAATTAAGTAGAAATGATCAAGGCACCAGGGTACTTCCCGGGGATTAATGACTGACTGGGAGACTAGATGGCCTCGGGCAAAGCTGTAGGCCATTAACCCCATCCAATCCATCGTTTTGCAGGAAATGCCCTGTGCCAAGGTCATTTTTGCTATTATAGCTAAGGATGAATCTTTTTCATTGTCTCATGAGAGTCATGGAGTCCATGATTTTTGTGTTGTTTTTTTTCCTCTTTTTAATATCTGACTTATGACATGTGGGGATATTTTTATTAGATTCCCTGTGCTGTAGTGAGAGAATAGTTTGATACAGTTCTGGTCTGAATTTTATGAAGATTAGTAGATGAACAACCCACATGCATATTAGCCAAATAAGCATCAAGGGATTAATCAATACCCCAAAAGCATGAGGAGGTTCAAGACTGTTGGATTAATAAATTTGATTCCAAGAATAAAATTGCAGCCTTTAATAAAAGTTTTATTAGTGAAAATAGTCTTGGATCTGTGTGGATGACTTGTACTTCTAGCATCCTGTGGCAGAGTTTCAGAAGTTGTTGTATAGCTTTTCGCTTCCCTCTCACCATTGTTTTTCCCAAAGTCTGAGGGACTGTGGAATGCATCAAAACTGCCCTTCTCTGGAGCCATTTCTTTTGTTTGAAAGAAGATGCAACCAAGCAATATGTTTTTACTACCAACATCTGCGATTTGTCCCCTTGCCATCATTCTTGGATTCTTCATGCCCAATAGCTGCTCTGTCAGGGGCTTCCCATCTTAGCTCCCTACACCATGAACAGGGACGTATAGAAAGAAAATGTTACCAGGGATTGAAACCAAGCTTAGAAAATCAAGGGAGCATTAAAGTCTTCTTTACACTGAATCCTACCATATTGATAAAAAATACATTTGCTATTATTGGACATTGTTGCAATTGGAGGAAAAAACATTTCTAGAAAATATGGCCACTGCTGTAGGGTTCCTAGTCACCAGTACCTTTATCTCATTTTTACATCAGTAGATTCTAACCGAGCTGGAGACTTAAAGGTTGTGTATCCTGGGAGGTGAGCCAGCTAGCTAACCAGACCCTCAACCCCCCTTCCCACCTACCCCCATTTACTGGAAAAGCATCTTAAAAACAACTGCTAAAAATAGAATTGTTGATTAAAATAATTTAAACTAAAAAGCTTTTAAGCAATAGATCAAGCTCTTTAGCTTTATGAGCTAAAGGTAATTAGAAGCTGTCCACTTAATACTCTTGACACAGAGTACAGTTGCAGCCACATATAATTTTATTGCTTATCTACAGAGGTCAGAAGCAAGGAACAGACCCTGTGTCTCGTTTAAACACTTCTGCTTCAGCCACTGTTCCTATTCCATCTTATCTTGAATAGCTCATGCTGAAATCAATTCATAATATTTTGCTTGCTACACTTAGAGACGTTATCACCTACAAAACATGCCTTAATAGTAACTTGGAAAACTCTAGCCAGCCTTCTGTACAATATACATTTGTCCTCGGCTCAGAAAGCAGCTTACCTGGAGAGCAGCCAGCAGGGCCAGCTCAGAGGAGGCTGCCACAGTGGCAGACTGACAGATGCCTACTCTTACCTGCCTGGAGCAGCCCAGTGTCTGCGTGTCTCCCCTTACCTTAGCAGACATGTTCTCTTTTGATGTGGCAGATGCCAGCCTGATAGAACCACTGTAGTCTGTTGTGGGTCTCTTACTCACTGTCTTTGGTCTTTCTACATATACATCTAGTTACGTGTAATATCTTGTATGCTTCCATAAAAGCAAATACAAGCCTTTTTCTAGTGACTACATGAAGGATTCTGATATAATGATGGCAGGCCTTAAGGTCTAATAGTTTAGTTATTTTAAAAATTAATGGTGACTTTCACAGTTGGTTTCTATCCAAATCTTTCTGGTTAATTGGTTAGATACATGCTGGACTCTGAATTATTATATGTAACGGCTGGTGGGAAAGGAAGAATGATGAGCTCTGTTGCCATGCCTGCCATTTTTCTTTTTGTAAGAGAAGAGAGGGAATCCTACTCGTTTTGTTTGTTTCTGAAAGAGCAGAGGCAGTGAATGCCTGTGCGCTTCCTAAGATCCATTTCCAAGACCTTGGGTGAGTTTTCGTGCTGTTTGTCTGGAGAGCCTGTGAGGCTGCTCATTATATTCCTTCACCTCCCTCCATGTCAGGTGGGTGGGATGCTTGATTTTCCAGGTCAGGTCTGTGGAAGGCAAAGGTAACTGGAGAAGTGATGGGGTAAATAGGTGCTTCAACTGTTTTCAGGGGGTGAATAAATATGTACGTTGGGAGGAGAAAAAAATCATTGGATCAAGTAATGTGCCAGAACAGTTATATTTAAGGTACCTTTAGTCTAAGAAGACCCAGAAGTTCTTTAGCTCATTGCCTGCAATTGAAATAAAACATTTTGGACCAAAAGCTATGCTAGCAACACCACTATATGCAATGCTTTTTAGAAGGAAAAGTGAAGAATAACATCTCTAGTTGAAACTGCAGGGGGAATTTTAGGTATGCAGGATGTAATTACCAGAACTGGAATTTGGCCAGGCCGCTCTGATTAATTTAACACCCGTATTCTTGTTAAAATTGCCATGGATTTTTTTTAATGATCAAAAGTGGTTAGGAGTGGACCTTGGCTTTCTGTTTCACCTACCAGAAGTAAATGTAAAATACTGAGAAAGTCAGCTCTGTTATTTTGTTTGTATTCCACCAGTCATTGATGTGGAATTGGCTTATAAGCAATTCAAAGAATATATTTCAACCAGATTTTATTTTTTTAATTAAAATTTTTTTGTGCTAAATATTTATTTTATGGTAGTAAGGTTGTTGTAAACATTACACTGTGGAGACACTGCTTCTGTGGAAAGTTTGTTTTTGTAGTTAGTGTTCCCCAATATTAATATGAAATCTAGTTGTAGTAACACGTGTGGTTTGTGTTTTTAAATAGCGCTATGTTTCTGAGTCACCTTATTCTGATGCACTGTAAAATACTCCCCAACCCTCAACATCAATACTGCTTTCTTTTTTACGTATTTCTTATTGATAACATTGATGAAAATGGGCATAACTTAGAATTTCTCCACAATTGGCATCAGTCAAAACGAGTCCCTTCAGACTAATGCTATAGAAGCAGAGGACTGATGAAAGCTATCAAAATGGAGTTTTCTCCTCCCAGAGCAATTGACTTCCACTTTCCCAGGCAGACTGACGCCTGCCAGCATAACTGACACTTGTAATCCCACAGCTAAGTTTTATGGAACCCAAACTCTGACCCAGCAAGCAATATTTGAGCTTGAACTGGATAGCAAGGATCAGAGGTTTATTTAAGAGATACATCCATTAATTACCTGTACCGTATAGTTGCTTTTGCAGTGTCTGTTCAAGAGAGGCATCTGTAGAAATGCACTGAAGCACGTTTTGCAATTTAGAACAGAACGTGGAATATAGCTCTTTCTCCTTAATATTCCAATGAGATTTGGTAGCTTAACCAGAGATGTAGTACAAAAGCATTTATGGTTCATGTTATATTAATACTGTGGCCTGATTATCAAAAAACATTACTCTTGGTTATCCTGCACAGGCTGAACTGAGCTGCTATGAGTCAGACTGCCTGTACATAGTATGTTCCATGTTTATGGTAAGAGTATTTTTAACATAAAAGGGAATTTAAAGTATTTTCTTGTAACAATTGGATTTATTATAAATTTGTGCACTCAGAACTGCTTTTCTGTGTGCAAAGGAAAACCATAAAGAAATGAGACACTCAAAATGTCACTAATCTTTCCTGACTGTGCTTTCTGATGGACAGTTTTACTTCTGGTCAGATGTAGGGGTCTGAATTTTGAAACAGATGCACTGTTTACCTCACCCTTGGCAGAGACACAATAAGCTGCTTGCTTTTCTTCTCTGTTTTGTTTTGATTTGTTTTCTGTTTTAGTGATGTGCCTCATGGCTCCTTTTTTATTGTAATGATACTGTATTATATACCACAGCATTTCCCTATGGAGTAAAGTCATTGTTTCAAAGTTCTTTGTGGAGATGCATGCATTTAGGATTTTTTCCCAGCAATGATTGCATTTGTTGTGTAACCTCTAATGCTAATGCTATTGTGGTTGACTTTTTTAATTTAGTGCTCCCTTACTGTGATGCTTTCACAGGGCTTGTTTGTATTTGTAGAAAGAAAGTAAAAGAAAGAGCTTGTAATAAAGTATAGGCTCGGTCCCAATACTAATTTTCCTGTCCTGGTTATCTGTTTTTATTACACATGCTAGTCCGATAGGGATATGACAAATGCCATGTGCCCTTACTATCCAAAGCGCATGGGAATAGGTTAATTCATATCTTCCAATGCAGCTCTGTAATTCTCTTGCAAACATAAATATAAGAAATACCTACATGGTGCAGTCTCTTTTCTTACACTGTCCTTACTTGAAGAATTTTCCAAAACCTTTGTTTCAGGCATGTAGTGGTTTTGGCATAAAGTAATTAGAAAAGTATTCCTGACAAATTGTTTGAAATACAATCTTCTATGCTATGTTTTCCTCTTCTTGTTAGAGGAACTGTTCTGTATATGTAGCCCTTTATGTTTTGGTTTGATGATCCTAAAAGTACAGGTGGTGTTCTGAACACAAACACTGGTCTATTAAGGGGGCAGGTTTTCTGGTATTTTTCTTTGTTTTGTTACAATTTGCAGGACAAATACCAGACCCCACATAATTGTTGCTTTGCTACTGTGACACTGTACAAGTAGCAGTTTCCAATGTCAAAAATTACAATGTGAAAAGAAGTTTAGTAGCAGTGAGAGGGTGGGGAGGGGAACCCACTGCCAGCCCATCAGTTTCATAGCAAACTCATCATCTGATGGAGCAAAACACATGCACCGAGTGGGCTTCTGTCAAAGCTCCACAGAAACAGAGTCAGCAGGTAACTGGAGCTTCCATGCTGTATGTTGAGCATTATGCCATTTTGTTTGGTGTCTAATGAAGAATTAACATGTTTTATATATGATAGCTGCTAATTGCTTCATTATCCATGCAAATCAGAAAGGCAAACTGTGCCTTATCATAAAATCAGTAACTAGGCCATTTAAAAGCAAGGTTCTGAGAAGCATTATTATGTCCATACTTCTTCTTTGGCTGGTGCATCCTTTTTTATGACTTTG